>NC_062561.1:196539163-197183009 GCF_022837055.1 Prionailurus viverrinus | reverse complement strand
TTGGGATGACAGCTCTGCCCTCTTGGGGCCACCCTGAAGAGATCAACTTCCTTTTCCTCAGGACAACTTCTGAGCATTGCAAAGATGGCTGTCATGACTTACCTCAGCCCACCATCTTTCCTGGGTGGGGAAATTCACACTTTGCATTACATGGTGGCCACTGTCCTCCCTCCCTCCTTTTCCAGGAGCAAGGGCCTGAAGAATCTTGGCTTCGCTATGCATTCGTTTTCCGACTGTGGCCAAGTTAACAAACTCTTTGAGTCTCAGTTTCCTCATCTGTAAAATACAGGATTGTTGAGTATCAAATGAGGTCACAATTGCAAGGCGACATGGTCAAATATACGAATGCTCAATATGTGTGATCTATTACTAGTGAGTCCCAGTTTCTTCATCTGAAAAATGGTGATGACAGCTACTTCTGAGTGTGGGAAGGATTCCATGAGATTAAAAAGTAATGAATTTGGCCAGTGCCTGATTCATGGGAGTCTCTCAATAATGGTAACTATAAGATGGCCAATAATGCAAAAATACCAAAGGCCTAATGGGGCTGGATTCTTAAATTGCCAGCTACCATAGTGAGATGAGCAGAAGACTTCCCCACTGGCATCCCATAGGATTGGCACTAAATTCATGGAGGGCCTCAAACAAGTATAAAAGTCCTACCTCTTCTATATTAACCTCCTTCAAAAATGATTTCATAAGTAATTCACCATTTTTTTGCATGTTTATTTATATTTGAGAGAGAGAGAGGACAGAGCAGGAGTGGGGAGGGGCAGAAAGAGAGGGAAACACAGAATCCAAAGCAGGCTCCAGGCTCTGAGCTGTCAGCACAGAGCCCAATGTGGGGCTCAAACTCAGAGTGTGAGATCATGACCTGAGCTGAAGTTGGATACTTAACTGAGCCACCCCGGTGCCCCTAATCCACATTTAATGAAACACAAAAATTTCTACTTTTAAGTTTTAATTCTTCACAGAAATCGCTTTCTATACCTCTAAGTAAAAAAAAAAAAAAAAAAAAAAATGGGGGCGCCTGGGTAGCTCAGTCGGTTAAGCGGTTAAGCGTCTGACTTCAGCCCAGGTCACGATCTCACGGCCCATGAGTTCGAGCCCCGCATCGGGCTCTGTGCTGACAGCTCAGAGCCTGGAGCCTGTTTCAGATTCTGTGTTTCCCTCTCTCTCTGCCCCTCCCCCGTTCATGCTCTGTCTCTCTGTTTCAACAATAAATAAACGTTAAAAAAAAATTTTTTTTTAATTAAAAATCTTTCAATAAGATAAAACTTTCATCAGGTTTTTACATGATTCTTGCTAAAGAGAGAATGGAAAGAGGGTTATGAAATGAAATGATGATGATAAAATTTTGAAACCCTTAATTCCCAAAGTTGAAGTAACTTTTAAACTGTCCAAATCACACAAAGAATTTAATTGAGGTGTATGAGAGGCTCATCAGTTCCCATAGAGATTTACATGCTAGAAAACAGTTTCTGGGGGTGGCCTGAGTGGCTCAGCCGGTTGAGCATCTGACTCTTGATCTTGGCTCGGGTCATGATGTCACAGTTTGTGGCATCAAGCCCTGTGTTGGGCTCCGTGCTGAAGCCCAACGGAGCCTGCTTTAGGATTCTCTCTCTCTCCCCCTCTCTCTCTGCCCCTCCCCTGCTCACACTTGCACTCTCTCTCTCTCAAAATAAATACACTTTAAAGAAAAAGAAAAAAGTTTCTGTGTTAGCAGGTTTCTAATAACATTACTTGTCAAAATCCAGAAAGCTAGCATATATATTTAAATTTGGACAGCTACCATTATACACTGAATTGTTTGTATGTACAAACTTCCAGTCAAGCAGACTGAATTCCATCTGGCTCCACCAGCATGTTCTGTTTGTTGAAAAGAGCTGTCTCAGTGTCTTGCCGCCCTCGTTTGTAAAAGGGGAGATCATACTTATCTCTGTGGTGCCGCTGAGATTAAGCAAGACTCCACGTCTAAAATATTTACAGAGAGCCTGGCTCGCAGGAAGTACTCGATGCTGGTATGTTACCTAAAAATGGAGGAGGGTCATTAGCTTTGTTAAAGAATACAGATACGGGTGGGGCAAGTCTGCTGCATTGGTCTTGCTAGAATGGTTTCACCCAAACACCTCAGAAATGTTCCCAGGGCCCCTGCAGGAGAGCAGAAAGAGTGAAAGGGTGTCTGACAGTTCAGTTCTGGCAGTGTTCACCCAGAGATAGCGTCAGATCCCACAAGTAAAAGGCTCAGTTACCTGTGCTTCTGACCTACGGCGACAAATTGGGAGGTTCCGGCAACCCCTCTCCAACTTAGGATGCCATTGTCAAGTCCAGGTTGTTACGGGCACTTCTAACTGGCCATAAATCAGAGGTTCCCACGACCTCCTCCTTGGGTTCCATTAATTTGCTAGAGCAGCTCATGGAACTCAGAAAAACCTGTTTACTCACTAGATTACTGACTTATTACAATGGATATCAAAGGATACGAATCAATAGCCAGACAGAGAGAAACATAGAGTAAGGCCCTGAACAAAGGAGCTCCTACCTTGTAGAGTTTGGGGCCTGGCATCGTGGCACATGGAAACCCTATCGACCCCTTCTTTTTAGGTTTTTATGCAGGCTTCATTACATAGGCATAATTGAATAAATCATTGATCATTGGTGATTGGTTCAACCTCCAACCCTTCTTCCCTCCCTGGCAATCAGGAGGCTGGGGTGGGATTGATGGTTGGTTTCCCTGGCAACCAGCCCCATCCTTACATGTCCTCCAAGTCACCTCACTGACACAAATCCAGCTGTGGTGGAAAAGGGCTTGTTATGAATAATAAGACACCCATTTCACCTCTACGGCTCTGAAGCAATTTCAGGAACTGAGGCCAAGAGACCAAATATGATGACAAAAGATGCTCCCAGTGCTCTTATCACTCAGGAAATTCCAAGGAACTGTGAACCAGGAACTGTGGACAATGAACACATATATATGAGGAAGAGATTTTGGTCATCTGAATGACCAATTATATTTTTATAAATTTCAATATCACAACAGCAAAACAGTCTAAGGAGGAATTAGAAAATAACACAAAAATCTAATTCAAATAACTATTATCCTCATATTCTTTTTACACATTTTTTTTGTAATTATTTTACTGCAATGATCAAGCCTTTCTTCTCAGATTTGTGTCTTTAGTGATGTTAACAACAACAACAACAATTCCCCGGGCGCCTGGGTGGCTCAGTTGGTAGAGCGCCTGACTTCAGCTCAGGTCATGATCTTGCAGTCTGTGAGTTTGAGCCCCACGTTGGGCTCTGTGCTGACAGCTCAGAGCCTGGAGCCTATTTCGGATTCTGTGCCTCCCTCTCTCTCTGCCCCTCTCCTGCTCACACTCTGTCTCTCTCTCTCAAAAATAAACATTAATTTTTTTTAAATCCAAATTATAATATGACTGTACAATAAAAGTTTAGTAATGGTTGGAACTCAGTGTTAATGACATAAAGACACATGACAAATGCAGAGAGAATAAAACATAGTTTTTACCAAAAAATAGTTTTCATAATTTTTCATTTCAACAAAAGATTTCATAACGAGGGATATATTCCTTATGAACTTTTTTTTAATGTTTGTTTATTTTTGAGAGAGAGAGACAGACAGACAGAGGGTGAGCAGGGGAGGGGCAGAGAGAGAGAAGAAGACACAGAATCTGAAGCAGGCTCCAGGCTCTGAGCTGTCAGCATAGCTGAGATCATGACCTGAGCTGAAGTCGGATGTTTAACTGACTGAGCCACCCAGGTGTCCCAATTCCTTATGAACGTCTGAATTGTTATAAGTGCCTCTACTGGGGTTTTATATACTTCTATTTGCCTTTCCTCAAGATTTGAACCTCAGAAGATATATTGTTACTATTATTAAAAAAGTCCAATATGAATGCTCTTGTCTCATTGTACCTGGCAAATGTTTGCATCATGTATAACAAAGAATTGACATTTACTTTTAAAATGAAGATATTTTGTGTTCTAGAAATTGAACAGCAATTGGCCAAAGAATCATTTATGGACTGACTCTTGAAAGGGCGGGCCTACGCCAGCCGACTCCATCTTGTTGTGTCCTTCACCTAGACCACGCCTCCTCCCTTTGAGTGACCTCCCGCTCACCCATTCAAGCTTCCTGATCAAAACACGCCACTTCCCCAGCCAATCGGCTGCCCCTAGACCCCTATAAAACCTTTGTGCTTTTGAAACTCGCTCTCTTTCCCTGGTATCTCACCGCTGCGACGGTGCAGGTAGGGGATTGAGCTCGAGCTAGCTCGAATAAAGGCTCTTTGCTTTTGCATCGGACTCGGCTCCCTAGTGGTCTTTGGGGATCACGAATTCTGGGCATAACACTCTGGACATGAGGGCAGAAGATCACTCTTTTTTTTTTTTTTTTTTCATACTTAGTACTAAATTATTTTAAATGTATGGGAAGCTAAGCTAAATGAACCATAACTTTTCATTTTGTTGCAAGGAGCCTGACACTTACAAGGGACTAATATTCACACTGTAATGAGTTGAACAGTGGTCCCCAAAAGATATGCCCACTTCCTAATTCCCATAACCTGTGAATGTGCCCTTATTTGAGGAAAAGGTGTTTATCGATATCATTAAGTTAAGGATTTTGAGATGAAAAGATCATCTTGGATTATCTGGATGGGCTCTAAACCCGGTGACAAGTGTCCTTATAAAACACACACATAGGAGAGACATACAGGGAGAAAAGGAAGAGGCAAAGTACCGTGGAGACAGAGATTGAAGTGGCCTTCAGCTAAGGAATTCTCAGAGCCACCAGAAGATGCAAAGAGCCATGCAGTGCACTGTCCCCCAGAGCCTTTGGAGGGAACAGGGCTCTGCCAACACCTGGATTTCAGACTTCTGAGCTCCCAAACTGTGAGGGAATCATTCTTGTTTTAAGCCATTGAATTTGTGGTTATTTGCTATGGCAGCCTAGGAAACGAATACACTTGGTAAGCTGATGTGGGATGACAGTTTTCCCACAACTGCGTGAATGGACTAAGAATTCTAGAGTTAACATTATCAAATGAGGGGAGATAGCATCATCCACATTAGAAAGGGAAAGGGGGGTGGGGGAGAGAAGATGAAGGTTGGTAGCCAGAATGTGAGCTGTGGGGGAGGGAACACTGAGGCTTTGCCAGGCGGCCAAGAGGAGTATGAACTAAAGAGAAAGAAAACAATCACATCCTTTTTCTTTTTTTTTTCAATTTTAAGGAGTTACTTTGTCTTCTCATGTTCTACTGATATACCTTTGTGTTTGTGTAATTAAATAAATATTTTATCTCAGAAACAGCTTTTCAGAGAAAGTTCTCGGATGAGATACAATCTTTTGATAATATTCCCATTGGAAATAGTTAAGTTAGAAAGATGTGAAGAGGAACAGAATATGTGACCCCAAAATATATCACTTTGGCATAAGGATTATTTTGACCTGAAGGCAATCAAAACCCAGCAGATTGGAGAAAAACTTTTTACCTCTCCCTTAACTACCTAAAGGAATTTAGCTAGGGGGCCTGGTCTAGAAACAGAGCTATTACCACAGATTATGTTTATCTGAATGACCTTCCCCTGTGGCAGGGCAAACATCTAATTACCAAACGTCTACTACAGTCCTGTGAATTACCCTCCTCCCCTTTGAAGCCCCAGGCCCATAGCCCAGTCCTTGGCTCAGGATGGCATAGAAGCCTCAACTGCCCAACTTGCCCTTGGATCTGTATTTTTATGGGGCTCCTGTACATATGAAATTAAAGTTTTGTTTGTTAATCTGTTTTATGCCAGTTTAATTCTCAGACCAGCCAAAAAAACCTAGAAGTGTACAGGGAAAATGTTCCTCCCATGAAGATGGAAAAGTCTAAATGAAAACTAGTATCTTAAGTATGGAGACATGAAGAAGTCAGTCAGGATATTGGGAAGATAATAAGATGATGGCAAAGAACAAGGAGTCGCCTAGGAAAAAAGCCTTAGACAAGTTCTAGGAGTCGGGGTTGTGGAATTGTATAAAACTCCTGGACACGGAAGACTCCATTTTGAGATAAAGTTCCATTTTCCTTTCTAAAACAAACGCTAATGGACTCTTTGAACTGGGCAAAAAGACCCTTGAATGGTCTAGAAGTGTCACTTGTTTCACAAGCAATTGTTTGTAAAGTCAGTGGGGCATCCTGATGATCCCACTGCTGGCTGTGGGCTTTCTGAAGACAGAACAGTTAAGAAATGCCTACCAGGCACGGTTTTGTTAACACCAATAGAATAATCTATCAATGCGTAGCCAAAAGCAATTTAGCTTGTTAGTACCAGCCGACATTTTTTTCTCTTCTTTTACGCGAGTCATGTAATTGTCCCCCTTCCTCTTTTTCAGAAAAACTCTTTGCTTTCACCCCAAAAGTGGGGTACTGTGCCTGCTGGAACCTCTGCTCCCGGAATTGCAAGCCTGAGACCTCAAATAAAGGCCTTTGTTCTTTTTGAGTTTTGAAAATTCTGAAAATGGAAGACGTTCACTTACAGTTCCGCAGCACAGATACCAAACTCGTAGAGGAAATAGGCGATCCATTGTGAAAAAAGGCAGGTTTTTTGGCAAAGGCTATGAATTCCTGTAAATCCAAAGCAATATCTACACTTTGTGGGAAAGGGTAGGAGGTGGCTCTGCCCTTTGAGATGGTCTGGTTTTATTCTGTTGCAGGATGAATGTGACAAAAACAGATGTTAATAATCAGAGCTGAGGTATCCAAAGTTACATGTAAAATAGAAGCTTAGAACACCTAAGAAAAGAGACAAGAATTAGGTTAAGTGTTCTTACCACAATAATAATAATAATATTCAAAAAATAAAACTTGAAATGCTGTACTTATTTCGAAAGGGTTTTAATTTCTGATAATAATTTGCAGAGTACTTGCAAAAATTTTTAATAAAAACTTAACTATAATTCAAATAATAGTTATAATGCATTAGATAGAACATAACTGATATACTAAAGAGAGGGAGAGAGATGAGAATTAACAAAGTGGCAAACATTGTACAGTCTCCCTGGTCCTCATGCAATTGTTTGAATTTTAAACTTATTTGATTTGAATATTCTATTAAAAAATTCTTCAAGAAGGGGTGCCTGGGTGGCTCAGTCAGTTAAGTATCTGACTTCGGCTCAGGTCATGATCTCACAGTTTGTGGGACCCGCCCCTGCATTAGGCTCTGCCCTGGTGGGGAGCCTGCTTGGGATTCTCTCTCCCTCTCTCTCTTTCTCTGCTCCTCCCCCATGTGCGAGCATGTTCTCTCTCTCTCTCTCTCTCTCTCTCTCTCTCTCTGTCTCTCAAAATAAAATAAATTAAAAAACAAAACAAAACAAAACAAGACAAAACAAAATTTCTTTAAGGATATCTATTATTCTTCATAATTAGTTGGAAGGCTCAGTTTAAGGTACTGGTCCTCACTGAAATACCTCAAATATAGTTGTTAAAAGTCTCTGCATACAAAGTTTCAGTAAACTTAAAAATAAGTTTTGTAAAATGGTTATTTTACACCTAAGATCTGAGGATGAAATTAAGTCCTTATTTAAAGGAAAGAGAAATATGTTCCAGAAATATTTTGAAACTTCCATTTCAAAATTAATTCAAAAAATAGTATTTCAGGTTGGGAGAAGAATAAAATGATAGGTAGAGGTAACATTCCTGAAATCTGTTGTGGTCTTTGAGGATTCTTTTTACAAGAACTTCAACAAAGAAAACTGGAGAGGTTGGGAATTCCTGCCAGGAAAAACAACCATAGGAAAAAATAGAATCTCTAATTTAAAATTCTTCTGGTCCCAATTAATGACATAATTGTAGATATCAATTCTAAGAGTTGGTTACATTTTCTGCCATGCTTTTTT
Source organism: Prionailurus viverrinus (assembly GCF_022837055.1). Taxonomy (NCBI): domain Eukaryota; kingdom Metazoa; phylum Chordata; class Mammalia; order Carnivora; family Felidae; genus Prionailurus; species Prionailurus viverrinus. The sequence continues at coordinate 197,175,109 of NC_062561.1, read as the reverse complement.
TTCAAGAAAAGAAGTGGAATATAGATTTAACGATTTTGTGTTAAATTCTATCAAATCACTCCACTCTCTAATTAATAGCTTTGGGGAAGAAGTGATGATTTTTCCAGGACTCTGTTAAGAAAAACAGTGGAGGTGAGTCCTTAGCTTGGTCAGGATGGGGGCGGGAAGGTGGGGATGGGAGTGAGGCTCAGCCCCGCCCCTTTGGTCTCATCTAATCAGCTCGGAAAGCATTGTGTGGCCCCACCCCTGTTTGAGAAACATTTGGCAGATTTAAGAGAATTATACAGTAAGCTTACTAAAGTAACATTACTTTTAATGAAATCATTTACATGGATTCTGATATGAAGTATGGTGAGGGGCATAGATTTCTGTCCAGTAAGGGATCTCCTGAACCATAGCCATTATAATGAGTGAGATAATTAGCTCTGTCTTCAATTTAGGCTAATTCTGAAAAGGCTCAGAATGTACGGAACAGTTCCATCCATGTTGCTGCAAAACTCCGTATTTCATAGTGTTATGCTAAGTGAAGTAAGTCATACAGAGAAAGACAGATACCATATGTTTTCACACTTATGTGGATCCTGAGAAACTTAACAGAAAACCATGAGGGAGGAGAAGGAAAAAAAAAAATTTAGAGAGGGAGGGAGCCAAACCATAAGAGACTTAAAAACTGAGAACAAACTGAGGGTTGATGGGGGGTGGGAGGGAGGGGACAGTGGGTTATGGGCATTGAGGAGGGCACTTGTTGGGATGAGCACTGGGTGTTGTATGGAAACCAATTTGATAAATTTCATATTTAAAAAAAGTAAAAAAAAAAGAAAAAAAAAAAAAGAATGTACAAAACAGCCAATTTAATGACCAGAGGTCTCCAGCTACCCAGCTACAGGTAACAGAATTTAAAATTCTCTCCCTAATAAAAGAAAAATAAATATTAAATTCTATATTTGAATGAATGAATGAATGAATGAATGAATGAAATACTCCCATGTCTTTTATTCAGAGTTTAGAAGTTTAAGAGGTTTCACATAAATATTTTACTTAAAAATTTTTTTCCTGTTCAGTAAAATCTGCTGTTGTTAGAAAATTATTTTGATCAATTTTTCCCTCATCAAAATATTCTCTAAACATCCACTGCAAGTTTCTTCTTAAATATTTCTGGTAACTCAATGTTTAGGCACCAAAGCAGTTTTCTACCTGACATTGGGGAGTAAAAGTTAGGTTGAAAAAGTTGAAGTTTAAAAAATAGGGGCGCCTGGGTGGCTCATTCAGTCAAGCATCCGACTTCTGCTCAGGTCATGATCTTGCGGTTCGAGGGTTCAAGCCCCGCGTTGGGCTCTCTGCTGTCAAGCACACAGCCTGCTTCAGAGCCTCCACCCCCGTCACTATCTGCCCCTCCACCCCTCTCTCGAAAATAAAAATACATTAAAAAATAAAATATTAAAATAAGAAGAAAAAAATGAAAACACCTCAAAATATATTTTAAAACTTCTACTTCAAACATACTCAAGAACACAACTTCTTGGTCATCAAATCATGGAAGAAAGTCTCATTTTTTTAAATATGTGAAGGTATTTGAAAAGTCTCTTCACTGCTTCTCAGGGTCCTCAGTACCCGCAAAACCCAATAATTTTGTTTATGTATTTTTACAAAAATAGTCTCTAACTATTAGAGCCATGTGAAAAAAAAATTTTTTTTTCTTCTGATAGAAAACCAGAAAGGTCAGTAATTTCTGTCCCGAGAAATGACTGGGGCAGTGTTCCTCCTCACAGGAATCCTCAGAAACCCAACTGAAAACATTCCAGAAATGTGTCAGTCCCAGGAGGGTGGGCCACTGAGGCTGGAAGCACAAGGTGTGGAGCCAAGGCTTTGTGCAAAGGCCTTGAAAGGCACCTAAGGAATGCAGCCTTTAACACGACTTCCTTGTAAAGACAAATTTCACCGTCTATGTCAGAAAACAGCGTTTCTTGGGATATTTCCTCTCGTGTGTTGAATGAAGAAGTTTCTCTGCCTTCGCTCTCCTGGGTAAGCCACCCGGTGTCTCCTGACAAAATTAACTGTGTACTTAATCTGTCAAGATAAGGTTGAGGAAAGTGATAAAAACAATTTTTGTAATGTTCCTTACCAAAATTCTTTCAAGAAAAAAATGGTTGTGATCAAGATGTTTTTGTGGAATGTCACCGGTCCACTGGGACCTGCAAGAGCAGGAGGGCTATAGGATACCAGAGTGCTGCCTTATTTTCTGATTTTCCTCCCCTGACCCTGCAGGTGCTCCCCATGTTCTACTCTGTCCATTGCAGTGAAAAAAAAAGTGGGAGATCCTTTAGCGCCTCTGTTAGTAACAATTCCAATTTATTGATGGACACTGTGACTTTGATATAATTCTTCTCTTTGATTTACCTCCAAAATCGTTGCATGTCTTAGGTGTCTGCAGGGACACGTATACATTTCTTGGGCAAATGGGTCACATTAGTATAAAATAAACATAGGAGGCCTTTAATATATTACCTCAGACCAGGTCATTTTTAGTTTAATTTTCTAATTATCCTGAAATGTTTCTCCTTTTACTCCTTTAAGCCTTACTTAGGGGTGGTGGGGGGGGGGGTGCACCTTGGTGGCTCAGTTGGTTAAGCGTCGGACTTCAGCTCAGGGCTTTATCTTGCAGTCTACGAGTTCGAGCCCCACGTTAGGCTCTGTGCTGACAGCTCGGAGCCTGGAGCCCGCTTTGGATTCTGTGTCTCTCTCTCTTTCAAAAATAAAATTAAACAAATTCTTAACTTACTTGGTTCTTAGAGTTCTTCTTTTGTCTCCCTCTGTTTCTTTTCTTTTTTTTTTTAATTGATGATAACAATGTCTCTCCTCTTCAAGAGAAGATGTTTATTTTAAACTTTTGGAAAGTTTTAATGTAATTCTTGCAAAACGTTTTAATTTATCAAAGGCCATTGCCACTAAATGATGAGCAGAACTGGCTTAGTTTGAAAGTGTCAGGCATACTTTTGAGGGTTGACTGCCCAGGAGTTCCGACCCTTCACTCAAGCATTAAAATGAAATCATTGTTCTGGATCCTGCATTAGATTAGAGCCTGTTAACCAAGCCACCCCTATGTTTCATGGCACAAATGACTCCACACCCCCCGGCCTCACAAAGAGCAGTGTCTAATTCTTTAGTCATCATGAGCAAAGTAGGCTGGCCAGAGACACACTAAACTATTTTTCTAAAATAACCTCTCATGTTCTTCACTGAGGGGAGAGAAATTTTGCCTGGTGATGGGAAGAGATTTAAAGCACTCCTGCGTTATGATTCATCGTAACAGTAAACCCGGTCATTCGAAACCTAGAACGATCCCTGTTATGATCTTCTAAGAAAATTTTGAGCTTTTAAAATGTATTGTGTCTGTTTCGTTTGATATCATCCCTTTACTATGTGACCGGTCTGACATACCTTTTTCTTCCTTCAGAGTGGATTTAGTGTTTTCCTCCTTCATTCGTTAACTTTCCATTTGCTTATTTATTTAGAGACAATGTCAAACATGCAGAAAGTTGCAAGAATAGTAAAAGAGCATATTTTTTCCTGAAACTTTTTGAGTTAAATTGCCGATATGACTCCCTCACTACCTGAGTACTTAGTGTGTACTTTCTACAAACCAGAACATTCTCCTCCGTAACCATGACGTCACTATCCAGGTAAGTAAATTGACACTGCTGCGTGACTATCATCTAACTCTCCAACTCTTCCAAGTGTCACCCATTTTCCTAATATTGTCCTTCACAGCAAAACGACCCGGCTTAGTGTCCCATGCTTCATTTCATTGTCTTATCTCTTTAGTTTTCTTCACTGTGGAGCACTTCCTGAGTCTTGACTTTCATGACCTTAGCGTTTTGAAGATTGTAGGCCAGTTATTTGGTAGACTAGCCCTCATTGTGAGTTGTTAGTCTGATGTTTTCTTATGCTTAGGTTCAGGTTTGCACCTTTGACACGAATATCACAGAAGTGATGCTGTATTCTCATGGCATTCTATCAGATGGTTCACAATTTCAATGTGTCCCATTAGTTGGCAGTGTCAGTTTTGGTCACTTATTCCTGTCTGTCAGGCTTCTCCACTGTAAAGTTACACTTTGTAATTTTGTATTCCCACTGTAATTAATAAGTATTTTTGTAAGGAAGTATTTTGAGACTATGTAAATATCCTGTTTCTCATCAAGCTTTTAATATCTCCATTCATTTATTTATTTCAGTCTGGACTCATGGATTCCTACTTTTATTCAGTGGTTACAACCTGTTACTATCACCTTTTGTTTTGATGCTCAAACGGTTCCAGATTTGGCCAGTCAAAAGAGTCCTTTTGACATGTCTCCATACTTCATTGTGCATTTCTTTACTTCCTGGCACAAGATGTCCCAGGCTCATCTTATACTTTTCTTGCCTTAGACTTGGTGTCAGCCATTTCTCCAAGGAACCTTGGTTCCTTTTAGGGGAGTGTGATCTTTTCTTTAGAAAAGATCTTGGAGCTACATGTGCTGAATGTTATCAGAGTTTTGCTGCTTCCTGTCTTCAGTGGACAGAGCTAGTGAATATATTACAATTGTATTATAATATATGTATTACATATACACATGTATTTACATCTATATTTCTGTATCTATTTATGTTGAAAACTATGGGTTCCTGCTAATATCCCCAATTCCAGTCTAATACCATAGGGTTCCTTCAAGTTTTCTCCTTTTCCGTATTTGAAACTGTCTTCTCAAGAATGAGAAACTTTAATGTATTTATTTGATCAACTCTTCTGGATGTCACTTATCTCTTGTTACCATTGAATCCCACACTCCCTATGCGATGCCCTCCTCGCTGGCTTGGGCTCCAACACTCCTAACTATTCCATTGTGCTTAGCTTGGTTGGGCCTTCACACCCTGCTCTGGGCCACCACAGGAGTCCGCTTAATGCCACTGTGGTCATCTATCTTGCTTTAGCTTCACCTAATGGTTTTTGTATTGATCTGATCAAGGAAACAAGAAAAGAAGAGTACCACTTTATTTTCAAGCATTTGCTAAATACTACTTACCAAGCTCTATATTATTTCATTTTAGTGACATTATGACCCTGAGAAGTAGATATAATTACTTTCTACACATTGGCACTGTAAAGATGAAAGAAATTATGTCATTTGCCAGCATCCATAGCCAATAAGTGGCAGATATGAGGCTGGTCCTATCTCTCTGACTATAACCAATATTCAAATTGGAAGCTGTGGTATATGTTATATATTTCATATCTTTTCAAATGTGTAGAAAAAATGGTTCATTTTTAAGGTCAATAATCATTATAGAATTTCTAGTATATAAATCTTTTGGGGATATGAATTCTCAAATGTCTCAATTATAAGCTGAGAAGAGCTCTCTCCATGTAGTATTAATTTGCTAATTAGGCACTTTGAAAAGATTGTACATAAAGAAAATGTTCCCTCATTAATGATGGCATTAAGGATTTCAAAAGGTATTTTATAATTTATACTATTTCATTTCACAATCTTACTTCTCTGCTCTGCTTTGTGGCATATTTTAGTGGTTAAGCTTTTATGTACTGAATCATTCAAAATGCCTCTCCATAATTTAGGAAAAAAAAAGATATGAGAGAATATTTCTCAGGCTGTTTGTCTCCTCTTAAATAATGGTGAACAATTGTAGGAACTTTTCTGAAATAAAAACATGGATTATTTGAAAGAGGCTGGATTTTCAAGCTCCGTTAAAAATCCATTATGATTTCATGGTCAATTTTACAGAAATTTGGCAAGTTTCCTGCCTAATCTAAATATTCTAAATTTCAAGGGAAAAACCTACTCTTTCCCTCTACCCCTGGGTTTTCACACATTTTCTCAAAGACGTATGGAGGCCTTTGACATTCCTGTGCTATTTTCTAGCTTATGTAATGCCTACTGTATGCTGGGCACTGTGTTAGGTAATTTACTCACATTATATCATTTAATCCTCTGCATCTGTTAGATGAATATCTTCTACAGATGAGAGAGTTGAAGTGTAATAATGAGCATGTATCAAGAGGCACCTGGCTGGCTCAGTCAGTAGAGCATAAGACTCTTGATCTCAGGATCCCGAGTTGAAGCCCCATGTTGGTTAAAAAAAAAAAAGGATAGCAGCACTCTCAACAATAGCCAAATTATGGAAAGAGCCTAAATGTCCATCAACTGATGAATGGATAAAGAAATTGTGGTTTATATACACAATGGAGTACTACGTGGCAATGAGAAAGAATGAAATATGGCCCTTTGTAGTAATGTGGATGGAACTGGAGAGTGTGATGCTAAGTGAAATAAGCCATACAGAGAAAGACAGATACCATATGTTTTCACTCTTATGTGGATCCTGAGAAATTTAACAGAAACCCATGGGGGAGGGGAAGGGAAAAAAAAAAAAAGAGGTTAGAGAGGGAGAGAGCCAAAGCAAAAGAGACTCTTAAAAACTGAGAACAGGGGTGCCTGGGTGGCTCAGTCGGTTGAGTGTCCGACTTCAGCTCAGGTCACGATCTCGCAGTCCGTGGGTTCGAGCCCCGCGTCAGGCTCTGGGCTGATGGCTCAGAGCCTGGAGCCTGCTTCCGATTCTGTGTCTCCCTTTCTCTCTGCCCCTCCCCCGTTCATGCTCTGTCTCTCTCTGTCTCAAAAATAAATAAACGTTAAAAAAATTTTTTTTTAAATAAAAAAAAACAAAACTGAGAACAAACTGAGGGTTGATGGGGGGTGGGAGGGAGGGGAGGGTGGGTGATGGGTATTGAGAAGGGCACCTTTTGGGATGAGCACTGGGTGTTTTATGGAAACCAATTTGACAATAAATTTCATATATTGAAAAAATAAATTTAAAAAAAGGATGTATCGAGCATTTCTTATACGTGAAGTGTCGTACTATTGCTTTGTGCAAACTATCTCATTGAACTCTCACAACTATTTGTATATGTTGAATCTCTATAATTATTCCAACCCATGCTTCTGGACATCACCAATCCCTCCTTACCGTGGCATCCCACACTGTCTATGCAAATGCCCCCCTCACTGGCTTGGGGTACAGTATATCTAGACAAGCCACGAGACAAGGCTGACCAGAGTGGAAAGGAGAAGGAGTCTGATTAATTTCTCAGAATGGGAATGGTGAGAGTGATTCCTAAGTACTGACAAAACCTCATCAATACCCTGTTGTCTCTCTGTCATTACCTTTATCCTGGCACAGGGCCTGACCCATGTCATTTGTGTTTCTCCAGTTGTGATCAACAGATCAGTTTCTGGGCAGTGGCAGACCAGTGCCGGGAGACATTCTCCTCTGAAGAATTTTCCATAGGAAGGTGACTACCTATTTAACTCACTCCTCTCCCTCCTGCTCTGGCTGCAAAGGGCAGGACAGAATTGGAAACTTCCCTGATGCTCCCTCCACTCTTCTCCCCAGTTCCTCTCAGAGAGGGTGGGATGGGTAAGCCCCTCTGTTTCTAGCAACCAAACGCTGGATTCGACAGAGATGGAGACCTGGTGATTGGGAGCTTTTCTTTTATGTGTCATTGAGAGCAGTTTCATTGAATGAAAATTGTTTAGGCAACATCCCTACCAGGCCTGTAATGTTTATAAGTAAGTAAATGTCTCTGGCATTTTGTTTGAATGGGCTGGTTTTCTTCATCGTGCTCATAGAAAACCCAGAATAAACATGTTGCTCCCTACCTTGTTATCTCGAAGTGTCCTTAAACTTCCGTGCATCAAATTGAACCCCCAAACTGAAGATGCAAACCATCCCATTCCCCTTGCTCCTTTCCCAGGGCCTTCCCCTTGCAGCTTGGTACCCTCCCAGGAGGCCTGGAGCAGGGCGATATCATGAGAGCATTTGTGAGTACCTGAGCCCAGCACTGGAACTGCCCTGAAGTGTCTGGGCCTCAGTACCATGTGTTTGGAATAGAAGCTGCTGGAGGTTGTCTGTTCTATGCACCTAAGTCCAAGCCACTCCTCATTCTTCCTGGGATGTGGAGGTGGGATGACTCACTTCTCTTTTTGAATTTCTTGCTGGGTGTGTTCAGCCACTTCGGTCCAGACAGGTTGCCAGGAGTGGCTGGTTGTTGAGTTATCTGAGTCTGTGAGCCAAGTTCAGCAACCTGAATGCCTCATTTTTCAGAGCCTAGGGATATCTCTCAGCAGAGGATCAATGTTATCCTTGTTTGGGGACAGAATAAGCTCAGTGATTTCTGTATGATGACTTGGGAAAAGCGGTCTTCTTCACAAATTCCCTGAATGTACGGAGATACTGTTACTGAAATTTCTGAATATATTGTAAATTTGTCAGTTTCTTCTTGCAGAGCCATCAGGTTTTTTTTGTTTTTTGTTTTTTGTTTTTTTGGTTTTTTTTGCTTCCAGTATTTTTAAGCTCTGTTATTTGGTGCACAAATAATTAGGATTGCTTTATCTTCTTGATATCTTCTTGACCCTTTATCATTATTAAGTGGCCCTCTTTCCCTGATAATATTCTACACACTGGTGCCTAATTTGGTTGATATTAACATAACCACTTCCACTTTCTTTCGGTTAGTATTAGCATGGTATATTATTTGCCAACTTTTTACTTTTCAGCAATGTTTATTTATATTTATTGGGTGTCTTATAGACAGCATATAGTTGTGTCTTGTTTGTTTGTTTTTTATCCAATCTGGCAATCTCTGACATTTAATTAGGTCTTTTGGGCCATTTATGTTTGTTGCTGTTACTGATGTTTGTGTTTAACACCTTTCTTCCTCTTTTCTATTTGCTTATCTGTTGTTTGCATTCTTTTTCCTCTGATTATACTTTATGTTTAATTAACTATGCTTGTAATTTTGTTTTAGATCCTGATGGATTCTTAGCCAAACATTTACAATACACATCTTTAACATACTACAGTTATTATTATATTACAGTCATGGCAGTTTAAGAACTATATAAAATACACTTCCATGTATAAAAATACCCCATCCATGCCTTGGTGCTGGTCTTGTCACACGTTTTACTTTGACATAGGTTATAAAACCCACAAATATGTCCTTATTTTCACTTTAAGTTGTCAATTATCTCCTGCAGATATTTAAATATTAAGGGATAAAAGTCTTACATTTGTCTCTGTATTTACCATTTTCCAGATGTCCATCTGCTATAGTTTCCTCGTGGTTATGGGACCTCTTTTAACATTTGCAGTGCAGCTCCATTGGTAATGAACTCCTTCCCCTTTTGTGGGCGAAAGTAATAAGAGAGTAAGGTGAATATGTATTTCACTTTTGCTTTTGAAATTTATTTCTGATGGGTAAATTGTAGATTGGCACTTAAAAAAATTGTTTTAATGCTTTAAAGAAGTTGCTTTCTTCTGTTGTGTTTTTTTCCCTCTGATACCTCTGTTGTAATTCTTATGACAGAATGAGAATAATGTATCCTTTTCCTTTCTGCTTATGATATTTTCCCTTTATCACTGGATTTAAGCAATTTGATAATGGTGTGACTTTGTATAGTTTTCTTCACGATTCTTATGCCTTGGGTTCACTGAGCTGCTTTAGATCTGTGAGTGTTACACCATTCACTAAACTGTGAAATTATCAGCTAGAATTTTTTCACAAAAAAATTTAGCACTATCTCAAAACCATGCACAGTAGTTAATCTACAATAAAGTCAAAGATGGATAGGTAATGCTCGTGAGTACAATGCATTTAATTTGTGTACTTAAGACATATCACTCAGACTGATGCAACAATAGGTGATTTATTACTACGAACTGTAAATTGTGATTACAAACATCAGGGCTCAGGGGTGAAACAGTGGCAGTGGCTAAAGAAGGAAGGTAATCTATACTGTATTCATTTTACATTAAAAATAATGGTTTTTTCATACCTATTTTTGAGGGCTGCTATATCAGTTTAGAGTTTTCCTCCAGCTTTCTGAAACCATTACAGAAAACAGAGTTTTTGTGTCATGAAAGGGGTGTCTGGGAAACATAACTTTCATTACTTAAACCAGCTTAGTTCAAGACAAACTCAGATGGTTTATGAGCCTAGTGCCAACATGGTAGAAACTCATGGTACTGAAATGTCTGTAATTTTCCTTTAGTTAAAAAAAAAAAAAAAAAAACAAAACACATTACACAGATTGATGAAGAATAAGATAACAGAGTTACTGATTTTCAAACCAGGTCAACTGTGATGAAAACAGTTTTAGTAAAGACCAGGGAACTTCAGAAGATATACAGAAGGAAGATATAGGAAAAATTTTGGCACACAAGTATGAATAATCACTATATATGCGCGACTATAATTAGCAAAGAAAATGAAGCATATTCTGTGAATTCCAGGAAGGGGTCCCAGTAAGTTCCATGGGAAAATTTATTCTGACCACATCTTCAGTTATGAGACTGTGAATACAGGTCAAAATGGTGACACTGTTCATGAGGAATAGATGATTTTGTCATAAACTGTATGTGATGAGTATCTAACTGAGTATGAAGTTGGCTTTTTCATATTGACCCAGGCTGTGATACCAGAGCTGGCTATAGATGAGAGCAGGTGAGAGGAGGAAAGACAAGGAAGGCTCTAGGGAGGGACAATTGTTTACTTGTTTAAAAACTGTTCAGTATGATTTACATGAGATAGACTATGAAAAATAATCTAAAATATGGAGAAGTGTAGAGAAAAAAATGGAAGCCAAGACACTTTCTAAGTATTGATTCTGAAATCACTGATAGCAAAAAAGTTTGGAAAATTTTGCGGATGTGTTGGAGAAAAGGAGAGAATTAGAGAGGGTGGGGAAAATGATGCTCTAACCCAACTGGAACTCTCTGAACACAGCTTTGGGGTCAGGCAAACCTACTCCATGGAAGATGTTCATGTCCTCCAAAATTGAAAAAAAAGGAACATGAGAAACTTCCCAGAAATTGAACTTTAGAAAGATGCAACAGAAACTATGCCTTGAGTAAAAGGATCAATCCTAGAACAAATATTACATCATTCAAAGAGTTTTGAGCCTTGGGTGCCTGGGTGGTTCAGTTAAGTGTCTGACTCTTGGTTTCAGCTCAGGTCATAAACTCACTCTTTGTGGGATTGAGCCCTGCATCAGGCTCATGCTGACAGCACGGAGCCTGCTTGGGATTCTCTCTCTCCCTCTCTTTCTCTGCTCCCCACAACTCATGTTCTCTCTCTCTCTCTCTCTCTCTCTCAAAATAAATAAATAAACTTACAAAAAAAGTTTTGAGCCTTTCACTTTGTGATAGAACTTTTTCTCCCTGTAAAAATAGATGTGATCAAGGCGGGGCGCCTGGGTGGCTCAGTTGGTTGAGCGTCTGACTCCAGCTCAGATCATGATCTCGCGGTCTGTGAGTTCAAGCCCCGCATTGGGCTCTGGGCTGACAGCTCAGAGCCTGGAGCCTGCTTCATATTCTGGGTCTCCCTCTCTCTCTGCCCTCTCCCACTCATGCTGTCTCTCTCTGTCTCTCAAAAATAAATAAACACTAAAAAAATTTAAAAAAAAAAGAGAAAAAAGAAACTGTATCACCATTTACCCCTTCACTATAATAAAATATGTAATAAGTTTTGCTTAATATGAGTTATTTAGCTACATTTGATAAATTAAGTATAAGCATACTTCATTTTATTGTGCCTCACAGATACTGAGTTTCTTACAAATTGAAAGTTTGTGGCAACCCTGTTTACCAGCACCATTTATCACAGCATCTGCTCACTTCATATCTCTGTGTCACATCTTGGTAATTCCTGCAATATTTTAAAACTTTTCATTATTTTTACACTTGTTATAGTAATCTGTGATCAGTCATCTTTGATGCTACTATTGCCCTTGTTTGGGGGAGCCACAAACCACGCCCCTGTAAGAGCATAAAGTTAATCAATAAATGCTATATATGTTCTGATTGCTCCAGCCACTGGCTGTTCCCCTGTCTCTCTCCCTCTCCTGGGGCCTCCCTATTCCCTGAGACACAACAATATTGAAATTAAGCCAATTAATAAGCCTACAATGGCTTCTAAGCATTCAAGTGAAAGGAAGAGCCCCATCCCACATCTCTCCCTTTAAATCAAAAGCTAGCAATGGTTAAGCTTGGGAAGACATGTTGAAAGCTGAGATAGGCCAAAAGGTAAGCCTCTTGCATCAAACAGTCAAGTTGTGAATGCAAAGGGAAGGTTCTTAAAGGAAACTAAAATTGCTCCTCCCATGAACACATGAATGATAAGAAAGTGAAAGAGCTTTATTGCTGAGATGGAGAAAGTTTGAGTGGTCTGAACAAAAGGTTAAACCAGCCATTCCCTTAAGCCAAAGCCTAATCCAGAGTCACCGAGGCCCTAACTCTCTTCAATTCCATGAAGGCTGAAAGAGGTGAGGATGCTGCAGAAGAAAAGTTTGAAGCTAGCAGAGGTTAACTCATGAGGTTTCAGGAAAGAAGACGTTTCCATAACATCAAAGTGCAAGGTGAAGCAGCAAGTGCTGACGTAGAAGCTACAGCAAGCCATCCAGAAAGTCTAGCTAAGGTAGTTAGTGAAGGTGGCTACACTAAACAACAGATTTTCAATGTGGATGAAACCACCTTTTCTTGGGAAAAGATGCTAAGACTTTCATAGCTAGAGAGAAGTCAATGCCTGGCCTCAAAGCTTCAAAGGACAGACTGACTTTCTTGTTAGAGGTAATGCAACTAGTGACTTTAAGTTGAAGCCAATGCTCATTTACCATTTTGAAAATCCTAAGGTCCTTAAGAATTATGCCAATATACTCCTGCCTCTGCTCTATAAATAGAACAACAAATCCTGAATGAAATTACGTCTGTTTACAACATGGTTTACTGAATATTTTAAGCCCACTGTTGAGGCCTCCTGTTCAGAAAAAAGACTCCTTTCAAAATGTTACTGTTCAGTGACGATACACCCATCACCCGAGAACTTGGATGGAGTACAACAAATTTAATGTTTTCATCAATGGGTGTCATCCATTCTGTATCTCGTGGATTAGGAAGTCATTTCAACTTGGGGCGCCTGGGTGGCTCAGTCAGTTAAGTGTCTGACTTCAGCTTAGGTCATGATCTCATGGCTTGTGTGTTGGAGCCCCGCCTCAGGCTCTGTGCTGACAGCTCAGAGCCTGGAGCCTGCTTCAAATTCTGTGTCCCTCTCTGGCTCTGCCCCTCCCCCACTCATGCGCTTGCATTCTCTCTCTCTCTCTCTCTCTCTCTCTCTCTCTCTCTCTCTCAAGGATAAATAAAACATTTGAAAAATTTAAAAAAAGAAGTCATTTCAACTTTCAAGTCTTACTATTTAAGAAATACATTCCATAAGGCTATAGCTGCAATAGAGAGTGATTCCTCTAATGGGTCTGGGCAAAGTCAATGGAAAACCTTCTGGAAAAGATTCACCATTCTACAAAAATGAACTACTGGGACCTCATCAAAATAAAAAGCTTCCACACAGCAAAGGAAACAATCAGCAAAACTAAAAGGCAACCGACAGAATGGGAGAAGACATTTGCAAATGACATATCAGATAAAGGATTAGCATCCAAAATCTATAAAGAACTTCTCAAACTCAACACCCAAAAAACAAATAATCCAGTGAAGAAATGGGCAAAAGACATGAATAGACACTTCTCCAAGGAAGACATCCAGGTGGTCAACCGACATATGAAAAAATGCTCAACATCACTCATCATCAGGAAAATACAAATCAAAACCACAATGAGATACCACCTCACACCTGTCAGAATGGCTAACATTAACAACTGAGGCAACAACAGATGTTGGCAAGGATGTGGAGAGAGAGGATCTGTTTTGCATTGTTGGTGGGAATGCAAGCTGGTGCAGCCACTCTGGAAAACAGTATGGAGGTTCCTCAAAAAACTAAAAAGAGAACTACCCTACGACCCAGCAATTGCACTACTAGGCATTTATTCATGGGATACAGGTGTGCTGTTTCGAAGGGACACGTGCACCCCCATGTTTATAGCAACACTATCAATAATAGTCAAAGTATGGAAAGAGCCCAAATGTCCATTGATGGATGAATGGATAAAGAAGATGTGGTATACACACACACACACACACACACACACACACACACACACACACACAATGCAGTATTACTTGGCAATCAAAAAGAATGAAATCTTGCCATTTGCAACTACATGGCTGGACCTGGAGGGTATGATGCTAACTGAAATTAGTCAGTCAGAGAGAGACCAAAATCATATGACTTCACTCATATGAGGACTTTAAGAGACAAAACAGATGAACATAAGGGAAGGGAAACAAAAATAATATAAAAACAGGGAGGGGGACAAAACAGAAGAGACTCATAAATATGGAGAACAAACAGAGGATTACTGGAGGGATTGTGGGAGAGAGGATGGGCTAAGTGGGTAAGGGGTATTAAGGAATCTACTCCTGAAATCATTGTTTCACTATATGCTAACTAATTTGGATGTAAATTTTAAAAAATAAAAAATAAAATAAAATAAAAAAGATTCACCATTCTAGATCCCATTAAGAACGTTGTGATTCATGGGAAGAGGTCAAAATATCAATGTGAAAAGGAGTTTAGAAGTTGATTCTAGCCCTCGTGGATGACTTTGAGGGGTTCAAGCCTTCAGTGGAGGAAGTCACTGCAGGTGTGGTGGAGATAGCAAGAGAACTAGAATTAGAACTGGAGCCTGAAGATGTGACTGAATTGCTACAGTTGAATGGATGAGAAGAAGGAGCAGCTTAAGGATGAGCAAAGAAAGTGGTTTCTTGGAATGTAATGTACTCCTGGTGAAATGCTGTGAAGATTGTTGAAATGACAACAAAAGATTTAGAATATTACATAAACTTAAGTTGATAAGGCAGCAGCAGGGTTTGAAACAGTTTATTCCAATTTTTAAAAAAAACTTGTGGGTAAAATGATATTAAGCAACATTGCATACTACAAAGAAACTGTTCATGAAAGAATCAATCAATGTGACAAACTTCATTTTTGTCTTATTTTAAGAAATTGCCACCACCACTCCAACCTTCAGTAACCACCACCCTGATCAGTCAGCAGCTATCAACAGTGAGGCAAGACCCTACACCAGCAAGATTATAACTCACTGAATGCTCAGATGATGGTTAGCATTTTTTAGCAATAAAGTATTTTAAAATTAAGGTATATACATTTTTTAGACATAATGTTATGATTTAGTTACACTACAGTATAAACTAAGTTTTATATGCACTGGAAAACCAAAAAACTCATTTGACTTGCTTTATTGCAATATTTTCTTTATTGTTGTGGTTTGGAACTGAACCTGCAATACCTCTAAGGTATGCTTGTAACTCCACTTTTTATTTTCTATAGGATTTAAGAGACAAATGGATAAAACATAATAAATCTATGTTAATAGGTTCACAATATATAAAGTTTAATTTATAGCATCGATAACAAAGGAGAGGTAGAGCTGTAAGGAAATAGAGTTTTTGTATATGACTGAAAGTAAATTGGTATCAATTCAAAATAGATTGTTATAACTTTAGGATGTTATATGTAATCCCCAGGGTAACCACAAAAAAGTACCTATAAAATATACACCAAAGGAAATGAGAAGGGAATAAAAACATGTAAATACAAAAAAAATTAACTAAACATAAAGAAAAATAGTAATGAAACAAGGAACAAAAAACTGTAAGACATAGAAAAAACAAATGACAAGATGGCAGAAGTATGTGCTATCTTACCAGCAATTACTTTAAATGTAAATGGATTAAACTCCCCAATCAAAAGATAGAGATTGACAAAATGGATTAAAAAATGATACAAGTATATGCAGTCCACAAGACACAAGAATGTGTAAGTGAAAGGATGGGAAAAAGATATCCATGCAAATAGTAACTAAAAGAGAGTGGGGTGGCTATACTAATATCAGATAAAATAGACTTTAAGTCAAAAACTGTCATTAGAGACAAAGAAAGGGGCACCTGGGTGGCTCAGTCAGTTGAGCATCCGACTGACTCATGCCATTATCTCACAATTCATGAGTTCTGTGCTGTCAGCACAGAGCCCGCTTCAGATCCTCTGTCCCCCTCTCTCTCTGCCCCTCCTCTGCTTGCTCCCATATGCTCTCTCTCAAAAATAAGTAAACATATTTTTAAAAAAAGAGTGTCAAAGGACATTATATATTGATAAAAGGATCAATTTACCAAGAAGATATGATAATTACACACATATATGCACCAAACATACCTCCAAACTATATGAAGCAAATATTGTTAGAATCAGAGACAGAAATAGATCTGCAACAATAGTAGGGAACTTCAATACCTCAATAATGTATAAAACAACCAGACAGAATATCAATGGGAAATAGAGGACTTGAACACCACCAAAGCGTCAAATACATCTAACAGACACATCGAACATTCCAACAACAACCGAAAATACTTTTCTTAAGTGCACATGGGTTGTTTTTCAGGACAGACCATATGTTTGACCACAAAACAATGGTTAAGAAGTATTAAAAAACTAAAATTTCACAAAGTGTCTTTCTAATTACAATGAAACAAAACAAAAAACTAATAGCAGAAGGAAAACCAAAAATTCACAAGTATGTAGTAATTAAACACCCCACTTTAAGCAACTAATGGGTCAAAGAAGAAATTGCAAAGGATATTAGAAAATATTTTGAGACAAATGAAAACAAAACACACGTTAAAACTTACAGAATACAATAAAAGACAATACTAAAAAGACAATTTATAGCTGTAAATGCTTATGTTAAAAAAGAAAGATTTCAATTCAGCAACCTAAATTTACACTTTAAAGGGCTAGAAAAAGAACAATGTAAACTCAAAGCTAGCAGAAAGAATACAATGATAAAGATCAGAGAAGAGAATGATGTAGTTATTTTGGTAAGTGTTCATTTGGTTCTAAAAAGTACAGTATAGGAACTCAGTTATCATTTTCCTTTCTGTTAGAAACTCAACAATATGCATTCAATTTTAAAGCACTTCTCCAGGCAATGAGATATAATTATAGACAAACTAACCTGAAACAGAAATTGTTGTCCACTTTTTCTGGTTGAGCCTGGAGTTGAGAATGGAACAGAGCACAATTTTTGAGTTCAATTACCAGGACTGAAGTTTCACTAGAGAATAGGCCTTTCCCATTTGCTCCGTCATTTTCAGAGGGTGCCTTTAAATTATGTCCTTGGAGGTTTCCAGCTTGCCTCAGGCTCTGGGTACCACTCTGCAGCTTTACACACCAGATGGACCGAATTGGCATCACTGTTCTTGGTGAGAACATGTGAGGAACTTTCCATTCCTGTGAAATGAGAAGGGAACAAGCAGTTCAATTAAGAAATCAAATGTTTTGATTCTAGTTTGAGTATTTTGAATATGATGCACCAAACAGAAGGACTGCCTAACTCCTAACTCCTATATAACTTAGGAAGAAAACAATGATTTTATGAATAATTTTATCAAAATTAATGATTACCCCAAGGAATCAAAATTAGTAGAGGGACACCTGGATGGTTCAGTTGGTTGAGTGTCTGACTTCAGCTCAGGTCATGGTCTCACAGTGCCTGAGTTCAAGCCCCACATTGGGCTCGCTGCTATCAGCATAGAGCCCACCTTGGATCCTCTGTTCCCCTCTCTCTCTGTCCCTCCCCCTGCTCATTCTCTCTCTCTCAAAAATGAATAAATGTTTATTTTTTTAAAGTAGTAGAAAAAGACAAGAACAAGAAAATTTAAAGACCCGAGATAATTGAAATTTTGGAGAAAATAAGATAATAATGAGAAACTGAGCATAAGAATTCATAGCAATTTCAGAAGCACACCAAAAGCCAGTTGAATGGCACAGCTCCGATCAAAAGTCCTTACACTACCCACAGAAGTCAAATTGTCAAAGTAGATCCCTAGAAATTATACACTTTACTTAATAGCGTATCAGCCTTGCCCAGGGGCCATGCTAATCTTTGCATTATTCCAATTTTAGTACATATGCTGCCGAAGTGAGCACTGCTGTATACTTAATAGCAAGTTTTACTAATAATTAGTGAAGGATACAAGCAAAAAGCAAGCACAAAGATAGCGATATCTATCTCTGGAGGAGTCCAAACTATCATCTGTGCCTCCAAAAAATAGATTTTTGCACTGGGATATAAGAGATGAATATTCACTGTGTGTGTTGTACAGTTTGCCTGAGGAAGCTGTTTAAGTTCAGAGCCTCTTAGTTTTTACATCCATCAGTTACACAGGGAACCTATGTGACCAACTTTTGTTCTCTGAGTTATGACCCCTAATCCATAAATTCCAGGTTAGTTTATAATAAGCAATGCAAAAATGCTCCTAAAAACATTCTTAGATGAGAACTTCTTTGGTTATCTTCCTACTTGTAAATTCCATCAGAGTGGAGGAGAGAGTTACAGAGCTATTTTTAATTCTTTATTATTTATTTATTTATTTATTTATTTATTTATTTATTTGCAGGGACCTGCATGAATTGCAGTAATGACAGTGGCAGGGAGAGTGAATTCACTGAGAGTGAATTAGAATATGTCAGAACATCCAGAGCTCCCCAGACACCATACTGTGCATTGTGGAATGTGGCTTCTCTTAAGGTTCTTGGGGAAAGACAATGACACATTTCTGAGTATGCATGAAAGGAACACTGGGCTCCAGTGAGAATGTTTCTGACCCTCACCTCTCTTAACCATCCTCTGGGCTCATAGTTCTTCATAATCTAGAACTTGTTTTAATATATCTTCCAGCTGTCATCTCTGTCTACACTGAGGATCAGTGGGGCATGCAATGCAAAGCAGGGAGCAAAGAAAGCTAAAGGCAGCAGGCATGACAGATGGGATGAATATACTTAGAGTAAATTATAAATACAAATGATATATTGATCAGTTTGCATCTGATAAAATTGAAGCATGTTTCAATATATGCAGTACATTGGACTTGAGTGAGGCAGAAAATTATAAACAATGGGGGTAAATTAGAGGAAGCATTCAGAGACACACAGATGTTCCAATGGCTCTTGATATTCACATTTCCAAACTTGGATTTTATATACTATCTTCTCAAAAGAACAAAACAATAAGCTCAATCACATACAAAAATATCATATATCATAAAGGTGATGCTTCATACCAGCCTAGGAAAGATGAAATGTTCAATAATTAGACTTGAGACTTGAGACTACTGGATGGCCCTAGGGAGGAACATTTCACTCATATTGCGTATTTTACTGTAGAATAACTTCAAATAGATAAACAATTTAAGAGTTAAGGTTAAAATGTACTAAAAAAAATTAAAAGTTAAAAAAAAAAGGTTTTTTTGAGAGAGAGAGAACATGCAAGCAGGGGACAGAGAGAGAGAATCACAGAGCCCCCACATGGGGCTCAATCTCACGAACCATGAGATCATGACCTGAGCCTCAGACACTTAGCCAACTGAGCCACCCAAGTGCCCCAAGAGTTATTTAAAAATCTTTGTGTGAGAAATGTATTTAAAAGTCTGATTAAAAATGCACCCACAAAAAATACAACCAGTTATCAAAAATTTACAATTAGCAATGTTAAAAAAACATAAAAAATAAAAATTGTAACTTATAGCTCTTACATATTGATGAAAAGATCAACATTATATATGGAACTATTACTTTCCCTCCAAAACTTGTTTCACCAATAGTTATCCCAGAATCCATGAATGGCAATACCATAACTCCAGTTAGATTGGGCCGAAAATCATCAAGTAATTATGAGCCTTCTATTTCTCTTCTGTTCATTTAAGGAAATTCTATTTACTCAACACTCAAGTCTGAATAGCATATGTACATACTATTCTCAGTGTCTGCATGGTGTTCTAACTGACCCTGGGAAAGAGACAGTCAAAACTCTTGATACTTGTTGAATCCAGTATAATAGGAAACAGTATCAACTTGATATTTCTAGAAAATGTTTCCACATTACCATATGTCAAGCTTCTTTTCCAGTAGCTAGAACTTAGGAAACATTTTCTGGTTTTGAATCCATGTTTACACAGCTCTAAACATTTAACTGGACTGGAATGAACCTAGTAATTATAATGAACACTAAACCTTGAGAATTATATGTCTAAATGATACTCTCAACTTCACAATAACTAGAAAACAAAAATTACCCCATATTATGACTAATTTGGTTCTTGTCTATGAACTAGGTATTTTATCATGGAGCCCATGATAGTAGGCTAAATTTTCCATAGAGATCTAACTTAGGCATCAAATATCCTGTGATATTGTTCAGGTTTTGAATTTAAAAATCTAAGGGGATTCAGTTAACTAACTTGAATCCAAAAATAAAAAATTCTGGGGTGCCTGGGTGGTTCAGTGGGTTGAACATCCAACTTCGGCTCAGGTCACGATCTCATGGTTCATGAGCTTAAACCCCACATCTGGCTCTCTGCTGTCAGCATGGAGCCTGCTTAGGATCCTCTGTCCCCCTCTCTCTCTGCTCCTCTTCCATTCCCTCTCTCTCTCTCTCTCTCTCTCTCTCTCTCTCTCTCTCAAAAATAAACAAACATTAAAAAAATAAAAAATAAATCTAAGGGTATTCAGCATTAGAAAGAAAAGTATTTGGGATAAGGAGAATAATACAATTAGAATAAATCATTCATATCTATATATGCTACACATAATTACAGTGGGTTTGTAAACACTTTAGAGAAATGCATTAAAATTTTTATCCTATATAAATATTTTAAAAATAATATGAAGCAACACATATTCAGAAAATTAATTCAAATGTACAGGAGTTGTCAAATAGGTCATTTATATGGTTAAATTTTTTCTGCCAGTCTTTAATCTTAAATCACATGATTTAAGTGGATTTTGAGAGCTGTGATGTTTGTGATGTTTTTCAAAACATTCAGCACAGTTTCTTAATTATGGCAATAGCAACTTGAGAACTTATCTGGACTTTTCTCTACAGACTCTGTCACTTAAATCAGATGCCAAATAAATATGGCTTCTAATGTCACGAGAGCCACCACGCTAAGGCTAGAGACAGCAGGTCTGATTCATGGACCTTTCTGGTCAATAAGGGGTTTGGGTGCCATGAACACAAAGAAGTCATCATACATGAAGTATGAAGTAACCTGTCATACTTATTGGGTGATTTAGTTATCACCCAGTTGCTGCTAGCTTATCATAGAATCTACCTTATTTCTCTTGATCTCAACTAATGCTCACTAACTCTTACATTACCTCTCTAAGCTTCCAGGCCAACTTTTCCTCCAACAACCAGCTTTTTAGCTATAGACAAGCCTAAGGCATATGTTCTCTGCACCCACAATATATATATTAAATAACACTTACTAAACTGAAAGGCTGCAGCTACCTAAGTCTCTATTTTCCCATGAACAGAATCAAGAAATTTTTATTTAATTCATTTAGCAAATATTTATGGGATACCTACTCTGTGACAGGCATTGTTCTTTTTAAAAAAAATTTTTTTTAAATGTTTTATTTATTTTTAAGACAGAGAGAGACAGAGCATGAGTGGGGATGGGGCAGAGAGAGAGGGAGACACAGAATCTGAAGCAGGCTCCAGGCTCTGAGCTGTTAACACAGAGCCCGACGCGGGGCTCGAACTCACAAACTGTGAGATCATGACGTGGGTCAAAGTCGGACACTCAACCGACTGAGCCACCGGGCGCCCCTGACAGTCATTGTTCTAAGCTTTTGGGACATTTCCAGAAACAGCAATGAGGCCAGAGTACCTTTATCAAACGGCATCGTCTCTGGCCTCCAAAGTACTGCAGCTGGAGCCCCGGCCCTGACTTCTCTTCCGGTGGCAGCATTTGTGAATCGTCCCGGGAGAAGCCACATTCATTTTCAATCTGCTCAGCTTGGGAGGTAGATTCTCATCTGTGTCAGACCCATTGTCGGATTCCCTTTCCTCAAAGGCCTGGCTGAAGACAGAGCACTCTTCCTTGATGTTAGGTGGTAGTAGTCACCTGTGGCTTCCAGCATAAAACCACTTGTGTTGAGGACAAGGGTTTCTTGTCCTCCTCCTCCTCATCTTCCTCTGCTTCCACCCTGAACAGACACTTCTGCCCACGGGTCGTGGGTTTCAAGCTTATTGGTCTCAGCATGGAGACAGCACTTGTCCAGTCCAGACAACTCGGGGAGGTCTGAAATTCTGAAGACAGGATACAACCATAGCCCCTGCCCCTTTTGTTTTGGGTTTGTTTTGTAATCCTATGTGATCCCAGAAACCCTTGATACAAGCCAATGGAAAGGAGCCTAAGATTATATACCTAAGTGGAAATGCTAAAAATGAGGAAATATGGAAATAGCCAACAAATACAGATATTAAAGCAGGTTATTCCAAATCATCTCATTGCTTTATAACCATAATAATATGAAGATCCTTTTCCAAAAGACCTGAACCTCAGGACACTACCAACTACTGTTAAAAAATACAAAGTAGATGGGGTGCTTGGGTGGCGCAGTTGGTTAAGCATCTGGCTCTTGATCTCAGCTCAGGTCATGATCTCACAGTTTGTGAGTTTGAACCCCTCATTGGGCTCTGCGCTGATGGCATGGAGCCTGCTTGGGATTCTCTCTCTCTCTCTCTCTCTCTCTCGCTGCCCTTCCCCTCTTGTGCTCTTTCTCTCTTTCTCTCTTAAAATAAATAAATAAGTAAATAAATAAATAAATAAATAAATAAACATTAAAAAAATATATAAAGTAGGTTGCACCTTCATATTCTGTTCTCTCACTGAAATACTTTTCATTTATAATGCTACAAATTTTGTGTTTTTTTCATCTACAATGTGATTTTTTGTTGTCTTGTTTCATTGTATATAAGTACCACACAGTGAAGTGCAAACAATTTAAGTGAATTGCTTGATGAGTTTTAAGAAATACATACCCAAATACAGAAAATTTTCATCAATTCCTTTATGTCTCTTCCAGTTAACCCACTCACTGAGACAACTACTGCTCTGACTTTTTTAAAACTTTAATTCCAGTATAGGTAACATACAGTGTTATGTTAGTTTTGGGTGTACAAATCTGATTTCTTATACCAGAGATTAATTGAGCCTATTTCAGGACATCATATAAATGGAGTCATATATATCTTACTTTAAGCTGGTATCACACTCTCTTGATACTGTAGCTTTAACAGAAAGTATTGAAATTGAGTAGGAAGCTCTCCAAATTTATGTTTCCTTTTCAAGAATGTTTTGACTTGTTTACGTTTTTTGTATTTCCATATGAATTTTAGAATCAGCTTGCCAAATTCTACAAAAGCGAACAAACAAAAATTGCCTGCTGAGATTTAGATAGGGATTATGTCAAATGTATAGACCAGTTTGGGGAAACTTGGGATCTTGAGTCTTCTGCCCAACCAACCAGATACAGTTTTCCATTTATTTGGGTTCTTTTTATTTCTCTCAGCAGTGTTCTATAGTGTTCAGTGTATAGGTTTTGCATATATTTTATTAGGTATATTTATATTGCATATTTTAATGCTATTACTGGTGCTGTTTTTTTTTTTTTGTTGTTGTTGTTTTTTAAGTAAGCTTCATGCCCAATACCGAGCTCAACGCAGAGGTTGAACTCACGACCCTGAGATCAAGACCTGAGCTGAGATCAAGAGTTGGACGCTTAGCCAACTGAGCCACCCAGATGACCCTAGCACTGTTTTTAAATTTGGTTTCTGTTTGTTGTTACTATGTAGATATACATTTATTTTTGTATTTTGATCTTTCACGGGAATTGTCCCTTTCATCCAAGCTATCAGGTTTACTGGCATTAAGATGTTCATAATATTTTCTTATTATTTGGATGTCTGCAGAATCTGTAGTTATGTCACTTCTGTCACTTCTGATTCCGATCGTTTTCTCTCTTTTATCCTGATGAGACTGTGACTCACATCAATCTCAAAAAGCCAACTTTTGCTTTCTTTTACAGTTGATCCTCCAACAACACAGGTTTGAATTGCATGGGTCTCCTTATACACATATTTTTTCCATTAAATGCAGTACAGCACTAAGATGTTATTTTCTCTTCTTTAGGATATTCTTAATATTATCTTTTCCCTAGCTTATTTTATTGTAAGAATACAGTGTATAACACATACAACACACAAAATATGTGTTAATCAACTGTTTATATGTTATCAGTAAATCTTTCAGAGAACAGTAGGCATACTAGTAAAGTTTTGGGGGAATCAAAAGTTATATGCAGATTTTCAAATTGCATGGGGGACTGGCACCCCTAACCCCCACATCGTTCAAGGGTCAACTGTATTTGCTCTATTTTTTTCCCATTTGATTTGTTCTCTGAACTTCATTATTTCCTTTCTTCTCTTTACCATGGGTTTCATTCTTCCCTTTTACTAGCTTCTTAAGGTGGAAAGTGAGAGGCCATAGCCTTTCATCTTTTCTAATAAAGGTATTTAGTGCTTTACATTTCCCTTCAAGTACTGCTTTAAGAGGCATCCCACAACTTTAGATATGTTATGTTTTCATTTTCATGCAGTTCACAATACTTTATTTCCCTTTTAATTTTTTCTTTGACCAGTGGATTATTCAGAAAGATGTATTTAGTTTCCAAATATTGGGAGATACTTTTGTTACTGATTCCTAACTTAATGCTGTTGTGCTCAGAAAATACACTTTACCTTTTAAATTTATTGAGACTTGTTTTATGACCCCTTAATATGATCTACCTTAGTAAATGTTCTGCATGCACTTAAAAGCAATGTGTATTCTGTTGTTGTTAGATGGAATGTTCTTACAAATGCTAATTAGGTCAAGTTGGTTGGTGGTGAGGATGTTCAAGTCTATCTCTATCCTTGCTGATCGCTTATCTCCATGTTCAATTAATTATTAAGAGAGGGGACTGAAATTTCCAACTACAGTTATGAACTTGTCTAGTTTTCCATATAGTTTTATCAGTTTTTGCTTCATGTATTTTGAAATTCAGCTATTGGGTGTGTAAACTTTTAGGATTACATCCTCTTAATAAACTGACCCCTTTATCATTATGAAATGTTTTTCTTTATCCCTTGTAATTATTCTTAGTTCTGAAATATATTTTGTCTAATATTAATACAGTTCCTTCTATAGTTTTAATTTGAGTTAGCCTGGTATATCTTTTTTCATTCTTTTAACCTATTTGTGTCTTTATATTTAAAGTGTGCTTCTTACAGGCAGCATAAATTTGGGCTGTGCCTTTTTATCCAATATGACAACCTACTCTTTTAAATTTTTTTTTTTTCAACGTTTATTTACTTTTGGGACAGAGAGAGACAGAGCATGAACGGGGGAGGGGCAGAGAGAGAGGGAGACACAGAATCGGAAACAGGCTCCAGGCTCTGAGCCATCAGCCCAGAGCCTGACGCGGGGCTCGAACTCACGGACCGCGCGAGATCGTGACCTGGCTGAAGTCGGACGCTTAACCGACTGCGCCACCCAGGCGCCCCGACAACCTACTCTTTTAATTGGTGTTTAGATCATTTATATTTAATATGAAAATATATATTTGTTAGATCAAGTGTATCATCTCAATTTTGATTTCTATTTGTCCTATCTTTTGCTATCTTTTCCCTTTTTCTGCCTTCTGTTGGATTAGTTGTATATTTGTTATTCTTTTTTATCCTTTTTTGGCTTATTAGCTATAAATGTTTAGTTATTTTAGTTTATTTAGCATTTCTACCATATACTTCCGGCTTGTCCCAATCTACCTGCAAGGAATGTACCACTTCATGTATATAGTATGAGACTCTTACAATATGTTCATGATCATGTTTTGCCATTACGTGACCATAATGCCCCTCTAATGGCTGGTTTGGCCTACCTTTCATAGGTATACTTATGGATGGTGTGACCTTCTTCAGACAGCCATATCCAGGAGCTCACCAAGGGTTTCCTTAGATAAGGAATCCTAAAGCAATATGAGACATCTGATCAGGCTTTCTCTTGATCATCTCAACAAAATCCAGAGCCAGTGTCTGCTGGTAATTTTTTGGCACCACCTGAAACAAAAAGAGAGTATCATTAATCAGGACATACCTCCCAAGGTACTATATTTCTAGATGGTCCAATCTTAGAAGGACAAAGCTTAGGGGGGTTCACTGAATATGTAGCATCAGTGGTCTCTCCAATGTTCTTTATGCACCGGTTTTCTTAGCTTATTTAAAAATCCAGCCTGATTTTCATGTTTATGTATTTCCAGAACAATTTTTTAAATGTGTGTTTGTTTCTTTATTTTGAGGGAGCATGAGTTGGGGAGAGGCAGAGAGAGAGGGAGAGAGAGAATCCTAAGCAGGCTTCACACTGTCAGCACAGAGCCAGATGCAGGACTCAATCCCACAAACCATGAGATCATGACCTGAGAGGAAACCAAGAGTCAGATGCTTAACTGACTAAGCCACCCAGGTGCCCCCATGTTTATGTGTTTCCAACCAATTCTCACTGCCAGGATGTAGGATTGGTCCTTTTTGAACACCAAAGCTTTAGGATTAAGATAAAATTTGAATAGAGATGTAAAAGGTTTTTTTAAGTGCAGATCTTTTTTGGTGAAAATGAAGGTTGCTGAATAGAAAGCAACTATATGCTGACTTTGTGCAGGCATCACAAAGCATGAACTAGCTCAAAGCACAGTTTAGAAGGGAGAGCAAAGCAGGAGGGGCAGCACAACACAGTGGTTATAAGTGTGGACTCTGAAATCAGAATACCTGGGTTTGAATTATGACTTCTGAAAAATGAAAACTAAGTAGCTCTTTTGTTTGTCGGATATTTTGATTTTTCTGTTAGGTATAAAGGAAAGGCGTTAAAAAACAGTTTTCTGTTTTGTTTTGATGATACAAAACTGTGTGCTCCCAAAACAGCTTTCCTGCTTTAAAATATTGCTACAGCCTTTGTGTGAAGATGCTATCTTGTTTAATCTTGTGAAAAGATTCCAAGAGGTTGTGGTCACATGGCATGCATTGTATGGTAAAGAGGTAAGTCATGATGGGTGTGCAGTCTATTACCATCAGAGTTATGAAGCTCCTGGTGGTGTGAAAGAAGTATAGTCGTTCAGGAGACTGGAGAAGTTTCCAGATAACCATCTCAAGGATTACTTGAGATCTCTCACAAATCCAGATTTGCACGAGTAAGTGCTAGGCAGTGACTGAATGCATTCCTAGAGAATTCTGTGATCTTTCAGTCTCACCAACTCAGAAATACATTATTTCCCCGTGGCAGGAATTTTTCAAAACCTCTAATCCACTTAAAGCATAAGCCATTAGAATGTATAATCCTCAGTTCATATCACAATATGATGTACCACAGGAGGTCCTCATTAAGATGACTGAATGGGTTCTTCTGGAGCTATTACAGATAAGGACTCAAACATCAAGTCTTTCATTGGCACAAAAGGAAGATGAAATTCCTAGTTGTAATCATATGAATAGAAATGATGATGACATGGCTATGCCTGGTGGGTAAGCACGATATAGAGCTGGTAATGAGAAAACAAAAAAGACATCTAGAATATGAAATTAAGAATCAACGTGGGGAAGTATGTCAATGATTCATCTGCAAAGATGACTTAAAAAGAGAATTTTATGGGTAGTAAGAAGGGAGAATTTGAGCTTTCATAGACCATCTAATACATGACTATGCTTCCTTAGATACTTATCAGTTTGCAATTTTAGCTTGTTAATGTAATTATTTTTAACTTGGTTGAATTTTTATAGCCATTGAACTGGAAAAATATTATGAAGAAGGTTATCAACATAAGAATATTTTGTTCATCTGAAGTTTTGTTCATTTATTGTTATAGTAATATTAGTGTTGAATATTTGATATTTGTTTAAGCATACTATAAGAGAAAATAATTACATAATTCTGCTAATGTGTTTAGGAATCATTATTTTCAGTGTAAGATGAAAGAAATACTAGTAAAATATCAGGGTTTTATGAAAAATATGAATGTAACAGTATAAACTCATAATTTAAAACAGTATGTTCTGATTTGTTGCCATGTCCACTGAAGGTGGTCAAGACTCAGTGACACCCCATTGGATATGAGTACCTGTGGCAGACAGACTGGGGTTTTCAAATACCATTGCCCACAAAAGAAACCAATGCTGTTTGGAGGAATGACTGACACCAGGTCTGGCAGAGGCAATATGCAGGATGAATCTGAAGTATTGTAACTATGGCAATTTCTTAACAGTGCATTTCAAATAACATAAGTTATCATTATAATGAACTCTAATTTATCAATTCTTAATTTCATGCCGTGGGGTTTTTTTATTTCTTGCTTGAAAAACCATTGAATAATGAAAGTCAGTTATCTTCTGTTTGCTTCTAGAACTTTATAGTTTCTACTTTTACATGTATATGCATGACCTATTTCAAGTTGATTTTTGTAAAAGGTGTGTAACTATGGATCAAAATTCTTTTTGGTTGTTTTTGCAAATGGATTTCTAATTGTTCCAGCATTATTTGTTGAAAAGACTACCTTTTGTCCATTGAGTTACTTTGATGACCTTGTTAAAAATCTGTTGTCCATATATGTATGGTTTGGTTTCTAGACTCTATCCTGTTCCATTGGCCTATCTATTCTTACACCCATACCACAGACTTGATTATTCTAACTTTACAAACCTTGAAATCAGGTAATATGACTCTTCTTACCACACCCCCCCCCCAACCGACCAAAAGGTATTTTGTTTATGCTAGGTCTTTTGCATTTCCATATAGAAATTTTTAAGTTTATTTATTTATTTTGAGAGAGAGAGAGCACAAGTGGGGAAGGGGCAGAGAGAGAGAATCCCAAGCAAGCTCCACACTGCCAGCACAGAGCCCAATGTGGGGCTTGAACCAACAAAGCCATGAGATCATGACCTGAGCTGAAACCAAGAGTCGGACACTTAAGCAACTGAGCCATCCACATGCACCTCCATATAAATTTTTGGATCAGCTTGTCAATTTTTACAAAAATGCCTGCTGGAATATTTTTGTGGGTGATTCAACGTACACATCAATTTAAGGGGAACTGATATCTTAACACTGACTCTTTCCATCTGTAAGCACACTATCTCTCCATTTATTTTTTTCAAGAGTCACTTTTTTAAAAAAAACTTTTTATTTAAATTCCAGTTAGTTAACATATAGTTCAATATTAGTTTCAGGTGTACAATATAGTGATTTGACACTTCCATACAACACCTGGTGCTCAGTTCAAGTGCATTCCTTAATCCCCATCACCTATTTAATGTTTATTTATTTTTGAGAGACAGAGCAAGAAAGCACAAGCAGGGGAGGGGCAGAGAGAGAGGGAGACACAGAATCTGAAGCAGGCCCCAGGCTCTGAGCTGTCAGCACAGAGACAAATGTGGGGCTTGAACTCACAAACAGTAAGATCACGACCTGAGCCGAAGTCAAGTCGGAGGCTTAACCAACTGAGCCACCCAGGCGCCCCTCCCCATCACCTATGTAACCCATCCCCCTATTCACCTCCCCTTTGGTAATCACCAGTTTGTTCTCTATAGTTATGAGTCTGTTTCTTAGTTTGCCTTTTTCCCCCTTTGCTCATTTGTTTCTTAAAATTCCACACAAGAGCCACTTATTAAGTCTATTAGTTTTGTGGTTGTTGTTGTAGTTTTTGAAATATTCTATGTGGAAGACCAGGTTGTCTGCAATAGAGACAATTTTATTTCTTCCTTCCCCAAAGGTATGCTGCACCACCACAACCACCTTCCCTTTCTTGCTTTCCTTACTGCACTAAGATCACCAGCACAATGTTCACTAGGGAGAGCAAAGCAAACATCTTTGACCATTTGCCAAATGAAAAAAATGCTTGGGGGCAAGCATTTAGTCTTTCACAATTAAATATGATGACTAGATTTTTTTTTTATAGATGCTCTTTAACACTATGAAGTAGCTATCCTTTGTTTCTAGTTCACTGAGTTTTTGCTCTAAAAAGATGTGGAATTTTTGTCAATCTTCTGCATCATTGAATGATCACATGGTTATTTATTTTTTTTTTTTAGGCTGCTGATATGATGAATGACACCAATTAATTTCATATATTGGACCAACCTTGCATTTTTAAGTTAAACACTACTTGGCCGTGATGTACTTTCCTTTTAAACTATTGCTAAATCTGATTTGCAAATATTCTGTTAAGGATGGCTATGGTCTATGTTCAGGAAAAACATTGGCCACCAAATGTTTTTTTCTTATAATGTCTCTGTCTGGCTTTAGCATCATGATTAGTGCTAGCCTCATAAAATATGTTAGAAATCCTTGCTCCTCTCTTTTCTGGAATATATGTATGAATCGGCATTTTTTATTTAGTTGTATTCAAATCTTTTTAAGATCCTTTAATTATCTGTAGATTCTGAAGTGATGCTGTTTCCTTTCATTGCTTGCTATGGATATTTATACCTCCTTTTTCTTTGTATTGCCATGGTATTAATGATCTTTTTAGTCAACATTTTGTTGTTCCTACTTCTTTTTTTCCATTTTTAATCTTATTTTTATCACTTCCTTTTTTACTTTCTTGTAGTTCACCATACTTTTTTATTCTAACCTATTGAGTTGGATGCTTAGATATTTTCGGGCTTTCTTCTTGTCTGATCTGTACTTACTGCAATACATTTCCCTCTATTACAGGTTTAGGTGGAACTGATTTTGTGAATAGTATGCAGTAATTATGTTTTCATTTTCTGTTTTACCCGTATGGATAACTGAGCCAGAAGCATTTATTGAAGCACAACATTTCTCCTACTGTTCTACATTGCCATATTTGTCGTAATTCAAATACCTCTAGGTAATTATGTTTCTGGATTTTCTTACCATTGGTCTATTTGGCCGCCCATGTGCAATACATTGTCTTAATTATCACTTTATGGAAAATCTTAGTCTGGTAAGTTCTCCAAATTTGCTCTTCAAAAGTATCTTGGCTAGTCTTACCTTTTAGCATTTCCATATGTAATTTTATAATTAAATTGTAAAAATTTCAAAAAAAGAAAGCTTATTGGGGTTTTGATATAAAATGCATTGAATACCGTGGGAAATTGATCTTTATTCAGGGACGTTGAAGGATATAATGATATGTCCTAGATTCGGTGCCATGGGCAAACATGGTAAGAGGTACTGTCAAAACTTATCAAGAATGGACTATCAGAATAAGGCTGATAGAGAATTAAGCAAAACAGGGCATCAGAGCAAGCTCAATTAACTACTGATAAAAATGGAGTCCTTGCCACTTACTAACAGTGGGATGATTCATAACAACTGTAGCTTTCATTCCACATAATAGAGCTAAATCCACACAGAAATTTGTAGCCAGTTGCTGGTTACCTGCATGCTATCTGGTATTTTGTTGTTGCTCAATAATAAAATAAGCTAACTCTGTATTTACGAATGGGCTTATTCCTTTGGATTTCAATTTTTCTCATCTCCCCAACAATATACAGATCACTTTGGGGGGAAATGGGCATCTTTAATATTGAGTCTTTCAACCAAAAAACTTGGTAAGTCTCTCAGTTTATTTAATTAAGCCTTGTTTAATTTATTCAGTAATGTTTTATAATTTTCTATATAGAAGTTCTATACTCCATGATTAGACTTACTTTAGGGGGTTCATATTTTTTATGCTAATGTAAATGGCATTTTTAAATTTTCACTCTGCTGATATGTAGAATTAGTTTACTTTTTAATATTAAAACTATATAAAGCAACTAAACTCCTTTATTTCTAATATTTAATGTTATTTTTGTTCTCCTTATACACCACTGCATCATCTATGTCCTTATTACTTTTTCCTTTTTAATCTGATGCCCATTTTCCTATTCTTGCTTCATTGCACTGATCAGCTCCTCTAATAAAATGCTCAAAAAAATAAAAAAAGTATGGTGAAGTATTAAGTCAGTAGGTGCTAAGTCTAAATTTGGATGTTTATAGAAGCCCATTATCAGATCAACAGGCTGCTTGGAGGTTTGTGACAGCAGAAAATCAAATGGGAGGCTTGCAAAGTAGGAATTATGAATCTTTGTTATATCTACATAAGTTCTGTATCTGTCACTATATAGAACACACTCTTCATTAAATTTCTATGTATTCCCGATATGTTCCTTTTTTTTTCTTATCCTTTTTAAAATTTTATTTATTTATTTATTTATTTATTTATCCTTCTCATGCCTTTGTAAGACATCAGTTGGGATGTCTTCCACGAGAAAACATCAGAGCAGCTCAACCCAAAACATGTACTCCTAAGCATTCTTTCCCTGGTATGAATTGTCAATTACATCTGATGACAGTGTTCTCAGCTCACTGCTCATAATGAGACCAAGAATTTGCGTGCACGGACTAGGAATTTACCACATCCATGTTAGGCAGCCCCTGAAGAGGTTCTCACCCAGGGGGTTCCCATCTTTTCACAACAGACAGTTCAGCCATTGAGGAAGAGGATCTGGTGGGCAGGAAATGTGAAAGAATCAAGTGGAAACTATATAAAGAACTATGTGAACATAAGTATACAGACATTCTCCTTTGTGCCAGGAATGCTCTTCTGCAGAAACCTCTAGCAAGGGTCCTCATCTAAAGCTGCTCATGCAGGAATAGACAACCAAAGCAAAGAGAGGAGATATTTTAGAAATATTAAGTTCTTGGGGCGCCTGGGTGGCGCAGTCGGTTAAGCGTCTGACTTCAGCCAGGTCACGATCTTGCGGTCCGTGAGTTCGAGCCCCGCGTCGGGCTCTGGGCTGATGGCTCAGAGCCTGGAGCCTGTTTCCGATTCTGTGTCTCCCTCTCTCTCTGCCCCTCCCCCGTTCATGCTCTTTCTCTCTGTCCCAAAAATAAATAAAAAACGTTGAAAAAAAATTAAAAAAAAAAAAGAAATATTAAGTTCTTAAGCCTGTGAAGAGTTTTTCTCTACAAGTGTTCTTTGTTCCCAGAGAAAACAGTTGGGGCTGCAGGGCAGGAATCAGAAAATAACTGAAGAGACATTAGACGTGATCTTTATGTGTAACCACCAGTTTATAAATGTATGTAAAAAACAACAAATGCATAATAAAATGTCACTTGAACATACCAAGAATCAAGGCCACTAGGGTCAAAAACAGTAAAATGAACAGTCCTGGGAATGGGTTATCAAAAGCAGAGTGTCTGAAATACAAGTTTAGATGTAGCTTTTACATATTAGTCTTAGCATCCAACTGCATGGAAATGAAAGACAAAAAGAATAATAAATGAAAATGTACTCTTCACTATACTTTTTTTTTTTTACTGATAGGAAATATTCAGATGGGTGAAGCAGGCTTGTTTGAAGTTACACAATCTGCGAGTAGCTGAGCCAGTATTAGAACACAAGACCATCTGGTTCAGTACCAAAGCATTTCCACAACACCAAACTCCCAGCGAGGGAGAATAAATGGGTGATCTGGTCAAGTAGCACCAATTTCAAGATCCAGGATCCTTCCAGAGAGACAGGTCAACTTATATGATTGAGATGGGAAAATGTATAAACATCATCTGATCCACCTATCTTTCCATCTTTGTACAAGAATTTTACATGTATCTTTAGGGGTCATGCTAAGCCCCTCCTTATAATGTAGTTTCTAGGAATTTATTTATTTATTTATTTATTTATTTATTTATTTATTTAACTCAAGCTTTCTTCATGTCCTTTACAGAGAATTACTGTATGGCCAAAATGATGCCAAGCTAATATTAGCTATTTCACAATGTCTGGTTATTATTAATGTGGTATAATATAGACTATGTAACTTGACAACATTCTATATACATAACTTTAAAAGTTTTACACACCATGTTGAAAATGTTCTTCATTTATGATTATTTTCCATCATCTTTGCTGAGCTGGGTATCACCACACTACAGACATCTATAAAGATGTCTCATAAATATCAAATCAATCAGGTTCCTAGTATTTATTAAGGCTTGAGCTAATACTGAAGGCTTTTCTGCATTCAGTTCATTATGATTTTACTACTGTATGAATTCTCTGATGTACAGTGAGTTGTGACTTCTGGATGAAGGCTTTCCCACAGATAGCACATTGATAGGGTCTTTCCCCAGTATGAATTCTCTGATGTAAAACAAGGTCTGACTTCTGGGAAAACGCCTTTCCACATTCAGCACATATGTAAGGTTTTTCTCCTGTATGAATTCGCTGATGCCCTGGGAGGTGAGACTTCTGAGAGAAGGCTTTCCCACATTCACTGCATATATAAGGTTTTTCTCCTGTGTGAATTCTCTGATGTCCAATGAGATGTGATTTCTGACAGAAGGCTTTTCCACATTCACTGCATTTATAGGGCTTTTCTCCAGTATGTGTTCTCTGATGTATGATGAGCTGTGACTTCCGGGAGAAGGTCTTCCCACATTCAGTACATTCATAAGGTTTCTCCCCAGTATGAATTAACTGATGTGTAATGAGTTCCGTCTTCCTGCTGAAGGCTTCCTCACATTGAGCACATTTGTAGGGTTTCTCCCCAGTGTGAATTCTTTTATGTATAATGAGGTGGGACTTCTCACAGAAGGCTTTCCCACATTCAGTACATTCATATGGTTTCTCTCCAGTATGAGCTCTATGATGTATGATCAGCTGTGACTTCTGGGAGAAGGCCTTCCCACACTCTCTACATTCATAAGGTTTCTCTCCAGTGTGAATTCTTTGATGTATAATGAGGGGTGATTTCTGGGAGAAGGCTTTCCCACACTCACTACATTCATATGGCTTTTCCCCAGTGTGAACTCTCTGATGTATAATGAGGGAAGATTTCTGAGAGAAGGCTTTTCCACATTCAGAACATTCGTAAGGTTTCTCCCCAGTATGAGTTCTCTGATGTACGATGAGATGAAACTTCTCACTGAAGGCTTTCCCACATGCACCACAATCATATGGTTTCTTTCCAGTATGAATTCGTTGATGTACAATAAGCTGTGACTTCTTGGCAAAGGCTTTTCCACATGTAACACACACACAGGTTTTCTCCTTAGTTTCAACATTCTGATATTGCATAAGGGATTGTTTACTACTAAAAATGTTCCCACACTGATTGTTATTACAGGGCATTACTCCATTGTGAATTTTCTCAAGATTAGAATCAGATGCACCATAGCTAGATGATTTTCCACATCCCAAACTCTCATCAGGGTTTTTTCTTGAATTACTCTTATTACAACTACGTAGATCAGCATTATATTTCAAGTTCTTTTTAAATACATCATAGCTATGGGATCTTTGTCTTAAAGTATCTGGCTCTATGCACTCTTGAAATATTTTTCCAAAGGCATTATACTTATGGCCTGACTCCACAGTCACTGTTTTGTTGCTGATGACTGTTACTTGCCTGAAAAGCTTGTCTTGGTTTTCCTGACATCTCTGTAGCTGGCCATCATCTTGACAGACTTTTAAAATGGAGTACAATGAACCATCCTTTGTGACTCCTTTCAGGATATTATTATGGAAGGAAACAGACCCCAAAATACATGATTTGGGGTTGTCAAGGTTACTTTTCCTGTCTAAAAGAAAGAAAGATAAAATAAAACAATTATAAAGAACAATAAACAAACAAAAAAAAAAGAACAATAAACATAATGCAGAAGAACAGAACAAATGATTAATCCAATGTAGTTGATGAACTCAGAACACAGGGACAGAGACAGGCCATCTCCTAACACAGGTCAGCATAAAGTATGATCAGATGAATGGATGGAAAAGGATATTAAAGAGAAAAATTAGACCTGAAGGAAATAGAAATGTATCTGGGTTATTATCATTCTAATTGTGGATTATTCTTCTAGAATTTTCCCATTTCTCCTGCTTTCTGAATGGAAATCCTTTTCACTTTCTGAATTCATTTATCTTATAAACCATTTGCTACATATATACTTAACTATTATCCTGTGACCATTATCCAAAGAAACAAGGTCCCTTCTGTACTCAAAATATTTTAACTCTCTTCAGTCTACTTTCCTAATTAAAAACTAACACGAACAACAGAAAAATCCAAGATCCTGCTATGGATTCAGTATCAGATTCACACCAAGAATCCAAGCTTATATTCCACTACTTCCCATAACACCTTCTATATATACCAACACAAACTAGCAAAGTTCTTCCAGAAAAGCCTTCATTCTCTACCTTCAAAGTTATATTCATACACCCTCTCCCCACCACAATCTGCCTTCACCTTCCTCCTTCAGCATCACCAACACTTAGTATGTTTCAAAGCAGCTACAGCTGCACGCTCCGAAAAACACCTTCTCAAATTCTGCTGCATATTTAGACTTGCATTTTCTCTGAACTTTTAAAATGGTAACTATATTTGACAGATAATTTTGTACACCATGTGCCTGGAGGTCTTACCATGTAAAGTACAACCTATGTTCTTGGGAGGAATTTGCCTTTCTATTGCCTTTTCATAAAAGGTGTTAAAGATATACATATATGCAGAAAGGAAGAAGATCAATAAGAAATAGCTCCTCCTTATAAAGGTTCAGAATTATTTAATTATTTGTCAAATGCCTACTAAATTCTCAGCACAGGAACAAACAATAAGAAATCTCGATAAGGACAAAACGTCAGCCTCAGGCATCAATCAATTAAGAAAACATAACAATCTGAGATTTCACTTCCCTTGTCTCCCATCTGCCTGATTTTCATCTGTATAGATCCAATTTGATACGTCTCTCTTGATGATCCATGGATCTTCCCCTTGTTCCAACTTAGAGATGACATCTGGTTTGGAAACTGGATATCCTATTAAGTGGAAATCACAGAGGAATTGGGATTGGGGGCACTGAAGGAAAAAAGAGAAGGTGTTGTTTCAGAAGGGCTACAATGAATCAGTCCAGTTGACCCTCAGCAAACACCATGACCTCTGTTTGGGAAGGTCTGAAGACCGTAAGTCATTATACATCTCAGGAACCACCTAAGCACAGCACCTGATAAGGAAAGGCCCTTGGTTGGACAAGTCTGAGTGATGCAGGGAAGCCATCCTTACCCAATGAGATCACATGGCTGAAGTTCTCCAGCATCACATCTCTATACAGGGTCCTCTGAGCAGGGTCCAGTTGCTGCCACTCCTCTTGGGTGAAATCCACAGCCACATCCTTGAATGATACCAACCCCTGTAACAGTATTTTCCTGTTCAGTCTGAAGTGACCATTCTCATCATTCCTACTATAGTATATAAAACTACAACTACACCTAGTTTTGTATCATAGTATTTGGGAGAAACAGCACAAAATCTTGTCTTTACAAGAAGAGACAGATTAGGAAAACAGAAGAGGTAAATCAAAATGCCTACCTAATACAAATGGTAATTTAATAAATCATAAGGGCAGCATTCAAATAACTGAGAGGAAAACAGATTATTCAAAGAATAATACTGAAACAACTGGAGAGTTAACAGGAAAGGAAGAATGTTGAATCCATATGTTAAAGGTAGAATTAATTGTATGCTTTTAAAATTCATATGTTGTATGCTAACTGCTAGTTTCTCAGAATGTGACCTTATTTGAAAACAGGGTCACTGCAGATTTTATTAGTTCTATGAGGTCATTAGGATGGACCCTAATCCAATATGACTAATATCCGTATGAAAAGGAGAAATCTGAACACAGAGACAGACACACACAGAAGAAAGATGATATGAAGAGACATGGGGAGAAGATGGTCACCTATAAGCCAAGGAGAGGGGCCTGGAAGATTGTTCTCTTATAGCCTTCAGAAGGAATCAACCCTGCTGACACTTTGAGTTTTGGCTTCTAGCCTCCAGAACTTTGAGACAATAAATTTCTGTTGTTTAATCTACCCAGTCTGTGGTCTGTTGTTAAGGTAGCCCTGGAAAACTAATACACCATATTTTATGTCTTGAGAAATGCAAAATATACATTCTAGATGAAGCAAAAAATTAAATTCTAAAAATATAGCCAAGAGCATAAAAGTAACAACATGGGAAGATTTTTATTAATAATTACAGAGCAGAGAAAGCTTTTGTTTTTTGGGTTTTTTTAATGTTCCTTTTTTATTTATTTTGAGAGAGTGAGAGAGACACAGAGAGAGGGAGCGAGCAGGGGAGGTACAGAGAGAGGGGAAGAGAGAGAATCCCAAGCAGGTTCCATGCTGTCAGCACAAAGCCTGATGTGGGGCTGGAACCCACAACTGTGAGATCATGACCTGAGCCAAAACCAGGAGTTGGGCACTTAACCGACTGAGCCACCCAGGCGCCCCTAGCAGAAAAAGCCTTTTAAAATAAGAGATTAAAAAGAGAAAAAACACATATAGAGAATCACAGAATGTCAGTGTTCTTGAAGATCATAATGTAATACCCTCAATTTATAGGAAAATAATCATAGCTTCACCTCAATTAATGTTTCTCCGATATATATATATAGATATATAGATAGATATCGATATATAGATATAGATATAGATATCTCTATATATATGCAATAACTAGTAATATAATGAAGTATACCAATTACAGTAGCAATACTGAAAAGAGACATAATGAGAAATGTACAGGAAACACTCATAAAAAAATAAGATTATTGATGTGACATTAACACAAAAAAAACTTGGGTAAGTGTAGAGCTGTAAGGTATTTCTGGAGGGGAAAGGGACTATTTTAATTAGGTCACCATCATGTTCACAGTTGTCATCTACTAGAATCTGAGTGATGTTTTTCAGCTTTTCCTCCTAAATATTTCATTATTATCAAATATTGCTTTCAGAACAAAAACAGATTAAACACGGTTTCCACTATCAACACCCCCTGCTTAAAAGTATCCACTGGTTCTATCCTTTCGTATACAATCAGTCTCAATCATCTCAGTCCCACGCCAAGTCCCATATTCACACCATCAAGCTGCCAAACATTTAATTTGTCCTTAAAACAACCTTATTAACTTTCTCATTTTACATATGAGAAAACCTAGAATCACAGTAGTTCAGTAATCACTTGCCAGAGGTCAGGCACTGAAGATATGATTAACTCTCAGCTTTAAAAAGCAGGTATTCTGATTCAATAGCTCCACACTGCCTCCTTGATATTGTAAACAAGGTCTTCTGTATTTTATTGTTTTAATAACACCCTTAGTCAAACTTCCAATGAAACACCCTAGATTTTCGTTTTCCTCAAATTCTCAGCCTTCCTAAAACCACTCTGCTGCCCTCTCTACTTTTGTAAATGTTGTTTCCCATCCTTATCTTACTTCTCTCATGATCTAAAGCTCAATAATCTTTTAAGCCTATTTTCTAACTCCTTATATAGCTGGTTGCTCCCCCCTCTCTGTTTTAACAGTTCCTTGCTCCCATAACTATTATAAAATTTTTATTTGTCAATGCTACTTTCCATGTCTGTTTACCTAATTTTTCTCTGCATTCCTCCCAGAAAAAAAACCATACCGAAATCTTCTTGAGATACTCCACAGCCAGTCAATGCATGTGACACACATTAGGTACTTAAGAAATGTTCACTAAAAAAAGGAATGAATGAAGATTACAGAAAATAAAATAAAGTTCACATTTAACTAAGAATAGTTCTGTGGATTAATCAGTTACATTCTTTTGATCTAAAGAACAGTGACATGAGAAAGAAAATAAATGTGGAATGTAGAGAAAATCCATTCTGACAGGAAGTTTAAGAGATGTAATTTTAACATTCTGATTTTGCTTTATGAATTATACTCAAATGCTTCATTATACTAAGTATGCATAAATTTTGTTAATTTTGAGAAAAATATAATGTATAATCAGTGGGAAATTGTACTCTTATCATCTACAAACAAATGTTTATGGCTTGGGTGACTGGGAGAATGGAAGAGAGAAGGTGTTAGAAGAAGAAAGGAAGAATAGATATGTGTACAAATAATGACTTCACTTCTGGACAGTATGGAAAAAATATAAATCCCTCTTCCTAAAGGAACAGGCATACAATCAGTTAATAAGCCCCAGTAGTTGGATTTATTAAGCTAATAAAAATCCATTTTCATTCTCTAAAGCTACTCCAACAAATATAAGACTAACTAGATATGTAAAACCTTCCAGTTGCCACATTCAGAAAATTATTTTCAAATATATATAGGTATCTCAATATATCCAAAATATAATTTCAAAGTATAACTGACCTTTAAAAATTATTAGTGTGCTTTTTGGAATTGTGTCTTCTAAACTCAGTATGTATTTTACACTTAAGGCACACCTCAATTCAGGCTAACCGATTTCAAGTGCTCAGTAATCACATGTGGCTGGTCGCTCTGCACTGAACAGCACAACTCTAAAGCTACTGACATTCAAGAAAAAAAACAAAACAACCTTATCTTTTTGCAACAGAACCCACCTGTTAAGCTTTACTGTAAAATACACATGAGCACTCCTAATGCAAAAATTGATTACTATATTTGATAATAATAATGATGACAATATAATAACAATACCAACAATTAACACTTAATTTAGAACAAACCATCCCAGGTACAATTCCAGGCATGGTTTTTATTTACTTAATTCTTACAACAACCCTATGAGGTTTCTAATCCCCATTTTACAGATAAGAAAACAGTCACTGTTTGACCAGGCTGGAAAGAAATATCATGCATCCGCTAAGATAATAAAGAATTCTAGGGGCACCTGGGTGGCTCAATCGGTTGAGTGTCCAACTTTGACTCAG
The DNA here is from genome assembly GCF_022837055.1 of Prionailurus viverrinus. Classification (NCBI taxonomy): domain Eukaryota; kingdom Metazoa; phylum Chordata; class Mammalia; order Carnivora; family Felidae; genus Prionailurus; species Prionailurus viverrinus. The sequence continues at coordinate 197,134,415 of NC_062561.1, read as the reverse complement.
GTCAAGATCTCATGGTTCATAAGTTCAAGCCCCACATCAGACTCGATGCTGTCAGTGCAGAGCCCGCTTTGGATCCTCTGTCTCCCTCTCTCTGCCCCTCCCCCGCTGTGCTCTTTCAAAAATAAATAATCATTAAAAAAAAAAAAGAATTCTAGGTACTGGCATAGGAAGATATTCAAAATGTATACAAAAATCTTTACCTGGGACAATTAAAAAGCAAGTTTTGCAGCACGGAATCTTTACTGTGTAACATTATTTCTCCAAAAGAAAAACACAAGAAAGTAAAAGACACTCATACATTTGTACTTTCACATGTACACACTTAATCATAGTTATATTGAAAAGGTTTGGAAGATTACAAACAAATGGTTAACACTGATAGTCTTAGAAGGAGGAGAGTTAAAAGGTTTAAATTTTTATCATTGATATAGTTTGAAATTTATATACCATGTACATAGCCAATGTTGGCAGGGAGAAAAATCACTACACACTATTAGAAATGGAAGTGCAGAGAAGAAACTGGCCTCGAGTTGGAAAGTGATCCTACACAATCTGAAACCACAGCAAAGGGTATGGAGTATCAGGGACCCATGCTCTACAAAGCTTTGCCGGAGAATTATAATGTAAGAACTGCCCTTTGGGAGAAAAATAGATTTTGGAAGACCACTCAAAATGCACCCATCCTGTGTTATCTAGATTTTAGCAGTAGGTAAAACTGGACAATAGGAAGCCTCTATAATCAATCAGGTCCTCTAAACCCGAAATCTAACAAACTTTTTCAGTAAAGCATATATTTTCAGCATTGCAGGTCATACGGTCTCTGTTGTACTTACCCAATGCTGCCATTGTAGCAGGAAAACAGCTACAGACAATACGTGAACAATAAAACTGTCCATAAAAATAGAGAACTGAATTTGGCCTATGGGCAATAGTTTGGTGAGCCTAGCTCTGAAGGATAAAGTTCACGGAGTCTGGCTATGACACTATAACTTCCCTCTAAAAGAGATCGTTTCGTGATACAGCTACCAGAAATCTACTGTTGCATTTACCACAGGAGTGTTGCTAAGAATACTGTGTACTCCATCATCTAGACAAAGACCCAGAATGGAAATTTGTTTTAGTCTTACGTGGTAAGAAAGAATTTCTTCCCATGGGAAATTGATCTGTTTTCTCTTTAGAGGACTGTAAATCAATTAAGTGGTGACGTCTTCAAGAAAGATCAGAAAAACTGGTACATTCGTTTTTAAAAATGTTTTCAGGCCAGGTTTATCTACATGTTCCCTAGAAATGCTTTCTAGGTCTTAACTTTCATTTTGGCTACCTTCTCCCTAATCCAAAATTTAGCTATCTGCACTATTCCATTTGGTTGGACAGAAAATGAAGGAAATTCTTAAAATTAAATACAAAAGCAACTCACCTGGGACTTCATCATTCTCTGCTCTCTTCTATAAGAGCAGATGTCTGAAAAAGCAAAACTGGTGCTCAGATGGGCATTTTCACAGACCAGACCGTCTGCTGCTTCCACATTCACCAATCTAGAAACAACCACTAGAATCAGCTGTATGATGACACCAGTGGGGATAAGGCTATTTGGTCCTTGAGAGGGTCAGGAAGCACTAGGTGAAGGAAGTCCTCTTGTGACCATACTATGAAGATACAGAACTTGGTCAGGGTGGTTTAATTGTAAAGATGTGAAGGTATATTTCACACTGACTTACTAACAGCTTATTGTTTCCCTATGAATCAGTAATTCTATTTGTAGAATATTCTCATAAGGCAATAAACATAAATGGATATGTATAAAGTAAACTGTAGATGGACTGCTCCAGCAACAAGAATGGCCATGACCAAATGGAAAACTGAGAAATGTATTCCCTTATTCCCCAGAAAGAACCAGCAGCTGAATTCCAATAATCTCCCAACAGGTCTTCTGTATTTTCCCCCAACTCAGCAAACTCTCTTGCCAATCAATATTCATGGACCAAAATGTTAATTTTAAGATGTTTTCTGTTTAAACTATTATTACAGATTTTCAACAGTGCAGTCATCTACATATAAAAATGGTGATAGGTTGGAAACACTCATACAAGAGAATACACCAATGCAGGAAGGCATATTACCCCGTCAATTTTTCTCAGTCCCAGAAGGAGTCATTCAGACAAGACTGAACTGGTTCAGAGCAACTGAATGCTCCCAAGACAGGGAGGCTGTTTTACATGGGGTATTCCAGGCGTTGTCAAAACTGATCTGGAAGGAAACAATCAAGAGAAATAGTTATACTCATCTCTGGGTACCCAGCAGGTGCTCAGTAAGTGTTTCTTGAATAAAACAACATGATTTCAATTCTTAGAAAAAGGTAGGCTGAAAATCATACTTTTGATAACAATCCATCCTTTTAAATTTATTTGGTCTTGTTTTAAAATGACCATTTTAGGGGCGCCTGGGTGGCGCAGTCGGTTAAGCGTCCGACTTCAGCCAGGTCACGATCTCGCGGTCCGTGAGTTCGAGCCCCGCGTCAGGCTCTGGGCTGATGGCTCGGAGCCTGGAGCCTGCTTCCGATTCTGTGTCTCCCTCTCTCTCTGCCCCTCCCCCGTTCATGCTCTGTCTCTCTCTGTCCCAAAAATAAATAAATGTTGAAAAAAAAGATTTAAAAAAAAAAATAAAATGACCATTTTGGGGGTAGACGAGAACCAGGCTAAGGGCGCAATGGTGGACCACGAAGGGGTCTGACCTTTAAGAACTCAATGGCTGCCTAAAACCTGTGGAAACTTTAAAGTATGTAAAAGCCTTTCCCGAAAAGTAGGGCTGATCATCCCTGATCCCATTATTGCTCCCTCCAAATTTCTGAATCCTTGGGTCTAGCAATGACACACCCACAGAACTCCCCCATGACCACTACATCACTGACCACCACATGGATGGTCATTTAGTCCGCAGCCTCCTCACCAATCACTGATTCTCCAGAGGCCCATCAATTACTGACCCCAGCCAGTCCTCCTACACGCCATTTCGGATCCCACAGACAACTCCATCACTGACACATTATTCCCCAATTACTAATCTCATACCTCACTCCAACCTTGACTCCCAAATAAACCCAACATGAATCCCACATACCTCCCCACCCGTGACTTCATAAATCTCCAATCACTGACCCTCACACACCCCTCCCCTCCCATTATCAATCCAACAGACTCACTGCACATACCCGCCTTCTGTCTTGCGGCTCCGTTATCAGGTCTCGAAACGCCCATCACGGCTCTAACCGGGACGGCTGTCACAGCCATACTGCTGAACTCTCCCGCTTCCTGTCTGGGTGAGCACAGCGCGGGGCTCGCGAGCCTGCGCCGAGCCGTACTGGGAGGTTTTGCCCACTCCGCATCCTCGGCGGCTTTGTTCAGGAGGCAGTATGGCCGCCCCCAGGTGCTATGTCGGAACTGGAGCCGCCATCTTGAGAATTCGGTCAGTTCCGTACACGCGGAGGAATTCGGTTCCTTCCGAGCAGGGGTTTGGGATGTGCCACAGCCCCCTGCCCCAGGGAAGGGGGCAAGCTGACGGAGAGGAGGATTTTACGAACCAGCTAGGTGCGAGGTTTTGCAGAGAGCTTTTACAGGTTTGGGGAAGAAATTTGCGTGATACGACCCCTACTGGAAGACTGCATTTGGTGAAAGAGGAAGAATTTCGAATGTTAAAATACTCTCATGGACGGCACTCCTTAAATATGTTTGTAATGGTACAGCCTACACCGGGAGGTTCGCCTAGCTTGGGGGGTGAGGCGTAGAATGGCACAGTTCCTCCGCGGAGATCCCACTGTGGGCGCGAAGTGGTGGAAGAGTTCACTGGTGGGCGGAGGAGGGGATCCACAGTAGAAATGAACTTTATACTAAAAACTGTTATAAGGGATTCTCTAGGGGAAATTAGTACTACTAATTGCTGTAAGTTGCTGAGGCTGCCTGAAGGGAAAAGGAACATTCAGAGGCAGGGAGGAGGAGGAGACGGAGGCACAAAGCGTTGACGTGGAGAAGCCGGCGAGAAGAGGGGCAGCGATCCTGCTGCTAAGGAGAGGGCTGTGTAGACAGCGGTGGGAGCCGGAAGGACCGAAAGCAGGATGCGTAGGAACAGAAGTGGGAAGCTAGGGGACACGACACGGGAGACGCGGGGGGAGATTGAGACCGAGAAAGGGGAGACTGAAAAACAAAAATGGAGAGGAAGTGGGGAGGAGGTTAGATTTCAGGAAAACATCACTTGAAAAAATCATGAACCACAAAGCACTTACCATAACCTTTAGGTACTTCAGGCTTTTATATTAAAAAAAAAAGTGCTAACTAATGTTTCCTGTGCTTAAATAGATATGCTTTTGAATCATCAGTTTTTGAAAGAGCCATGAGATTTTTGGCTTACGTAATTAAATGAATAGCAGTTTTACATTGAGCAGTTTTATCATGTCAAGTAAAAACAAATCGGTCTAGATGAGAGATTTTATTCAGAAAGATGGTTGCAATAGGGGGAACACTTCATTCTCAGAAATCTGCAAGCATCTCAAAATCAAACCTTACCTTTCCCCACCCCCGCCCCCCCCCCTTTTTTAAATAGAGGGTTAAGAAGGGTTAGCAGTAACCTTCAACAGGTAGGAGTGCAAGTGGCAAAAACAGGACACTTAAAAATGTTTCTCGGGGCGCCTGGGTGGCGCAGTCGGTTAAGCGTCCGACTTCAGCCAGGTCACGATCTCGCGGTCTGGGAGTTCGAGCCCCGCGTCAGGCTCTGGGCTGATGGCTCAGAACCTGGAGCCTGTTTCCGATGCTGTGTCTCCCTCTCTCTCTGCCCCTTCCCCGTTCATGCTCTGTCTCTCTCTGTCCCCAAAATAAATAAACGTTAAAAAAAAAAAAAAAAGGTTCTGGAGTTCTGAGATTCAGTGAAAAAGCTGTTAAGGGAGGATGTTATGCATATACATATTGCTTTGCTTTATGTGGTTAAACTTGGGGACCAGCCAAGTTTAGGGGCCTGTGGAAAAGAGAGGGGCCTATTGATCAAGGAAGAGCATAAAATAGCAATTGCACTACTAGGTATTTATCCAAGGGACACAGGTGTGCTGTTTCGAAGGGACACATGCACCCCCATGTTTATAGCAGCACTACCAACAATAGCCAAAGTATGGACAGAGCCCAAATGTCCATTGATGGATGAATGGATAAAGATGTGGTATATATATACAATGGAGTATCACTCGGCAATCAAAAAGAATGAAATCTTGCCATTTGCGGCTATGTGGATGGAACTAGAGGGTATTATGCTAAGTGAAATTAGAGACAAATACCATATGCCTTCACTCATATGAGGAATTTAAAATACAAAGCAGATGAACATAAGGGAAGGGAAGCAAAAATAATATAAAAATAGGGAGGGAGGCAAAACATAAAAGATTCTTAAATATGGAGAACAGAGGGGGTTGCTGGAGGGATTGTGGGAAGGGGGGTGGGCTAAATGGGTAAGGGGCATTAAGGAATCTACTCCTGAAGTCATTGTTGCAGTATATGCTAACCTGGCTATAAATTTAAAAAGTAATTACTTAGGGGCACCTAGGTGGCTCAGTCGGTTAAGCAGCCGACTTCCGCTCAGGTCATGATCTCGCGGTCCCTGAGTTCGAGCCCCGCGTCAGGCCCTGTGCTGACAGCTCAGAGCCTGGAGCCTGTTTCAGATTCTGTGTCTCCCTCTCTCTGACCCTACCCCGTTCATGCTCTGTCTCTGTCTCAAAAATAAATAAACAAACGTTAAAAAAATTTTTTTAAAGTAATTATTTAAAAAAAAAGAGGGTAAAAAGTGGGCAGTTGCGATCAATTTGAACTCCCACAGTTACATCAATATTTATTGCATGCCTTGTGCTTAAGGCAGTGTAGCCACTGTGTTAGGCACTAGGGGTATAATAATGATTAATTTAGAATCCTCAAGGAGTGGGGCACCTGGGTGGCTCAGTTAGTTAAGCCTGTGACTTCAGCTCAGGTCATGTTCTCCTGGTCCATGAATTTGAGCCTCACATCAGGCTCTGCACTGACAGTGAGGAAACTGCCTGGGATTCTCTCTCTCCCTCCCTGTCTCTGCCCCTGCCCCACTTGTGCTCACACACATGCTCTCTCTCTCAAAATAAATAAACTTAAAAAAAAAAAAAAAGAAAAGAAGACTCCTCAAGGAGTGATGCCAGTGGACGCTGTAAATACGGGAAGGGGCCTAACCATGAGAACTTTGTAGTAATTTTAAAAAGTTTAGCTCTTGAGCCAAAGCGTGATGCAAAGCTGTCCCTAATGTAGTATCTCATTAAAAAAGAAGCTGAAGGAGGAGACCTCCCTTGTAATGAAAGAAATAAGAATTAAAGCTGCAGTAAGATCCTATTTCTCATCTATTAGCCTGTTAAAAAGTATTCTACTTTTGGAACTATATGGTGTTGATAAGGCCAAGGGAATAAGGAATTCTCATATAGTACTGGTGGGACAGAAAAATGATACAGTCCCTATATAGGTGGTTTAGCAATAGCTAGCCAAAATACATGTATTAGTGACTTCTAGCAGTTGGGCTGTGAGGACAAAGGCGTGCTGGGAATGATGACCAAGAAGTTGGCGTGGCAGCTTGAATTCATTAGAAGAGTCAGTTGCACCAACAAAAGGAAATCTAGGAAGAAGCATATCCATTGTTTGACTACATAATTGTCACTGATTTTGAGTCAGCATGTAGGAATGATGGGAAACGCCACCAGAGCCAAGAAATTAATGAACTTTCAACACTTTGCTGAACACATTAACTGGAAAAATTGAATCCGACTTCCACTTCCATGCCTATGTCCAGCCTCAGGAACATCCAATTCTTTCTGAATTTTGCATGGAACTGACAGGCATAAAATGGGCTCAAGTTGATGAAGGAGTCCCTCTGAGGCTTTGCTTAACTCAGTTCTGTGAATGGATTCAGAAACAAGAAAATTATCATTTTTGTTCCCTTATGTTCATCTGTTTCATTTCTTAAATTCCACATGACTGAAATTAGATGGTATTTGTCTTTCTCTGAGTGACTTACTTCAGTTAGCATTATATACTCCAGCTCCATCCATATTGTTGCAAATGGCAAGATTTTATCTTTTTAAATGTTTTAAAATTTATTTTTGAGAGAGAGACAGAGAAAGAGAGACAGAGTGCAAGCAGGGGAGGGGCAGAAAGAGAGAGAGACACAGAATCAGAAGCAGGCTCCAGGCCCTGAGCTGTCAACACAGAGCCTGACGTGGGGCTCAAACTCACAAACTGCGAGATCATGACCTGAGCCAAAGTCGGACGCTTAACCAACTGAGCCACCCAGGTGCCCCAAGATTTTATTCTTTTTATGGCCAAGTAACAGTCCATTATACACATCTTCTTTATCCATTCATCAGTCAGTGGACGTTTGGGCTCCATCCATAGTTTGGTTATTATTCATAATGCTGCTATAAACATTAGGGTGCATGTGTCCCTTTGAATTAGTATTTTTGTATTCTTTGGGTAAATACCTAGTAGTGCAATTGCTGGATCATAGAGTAGTTCTATTTTTAACTTTTTGAGGAACCTCCCTACTGTTTTCCAGAGTGGCTGCACCTTGGCATTTCAACCAACAGCATTAGAGGGTTCCCCTTTCTCCACATCCTTGCCAACACCTGTGTTAATTTTAGCCATTCTGACAGGTGTGAGGTGATAGCTCACTGTAGTTTTAATTTGTATTTCCCTCATGATGAGTGATGTTGAGCATCTTTATATGTGTCTGTTAGCCATCTGTATGTCTTCTTTGGAAGGATGCCTATTCACGCCTTCTGCCCATTTCTTAACTGGTTTATTAACTACAGAGAGCTAACTGAGGGTTATTGGAGGAGAGGTTGGCAGGGGGATGAGTTAAATTGGTGATGGGTATTAAGGAGGGCACTTGTGATGAGCACTGAGTGTTATAGGTATGTGATGAATCACTAAATTCTACTCCTGAAACTAATATTATATTATATGTTAACTAACTGGAATTTAAAGAACTTGAAACTATTAAAAAAAATAAAAAACAAAAATAAAAATAAATACATGTATTAGTTATCTGTTGCTGTGTAATGAATTACCTGAAACTTAGTGTGAAATTATAAACATTTACTGTGACATATTTCGGTGCGTCAGCCTGGGAACAGCTTAGCTGAGTGGTTCAGGTTTCGTCTCATGGGGTTGGGGTTGCAGTCAAGCTGCTGGCCAGGGCTGCAGTTATTTCAAGGCTCAAGTGGAGGAGAATATTCTTTCAAATTCAATCGAGTGGCTGATGACAAGTCTCAGAATATCAGTTTCCAGGTTTAGTTCCTCACTATGTGGGCCTTTCTTTAGGCTACTCCTGACATGGCCGTGGTCTTCCCTCTCCTCAAGCCTGCCTCATAATGTGATAGCCGGCTTCTACCGAGACTGAGCAAGTCAAGGGAGAGAGAGAGGGTGAGCAAAGGCACACAAAACAGAAACCACACTCTTTTTAGAACCTAAATTGAAAGTGGTATCTTATTACTTTTTCTGTATTCTGTTTGCTCAAAGTGATTCACTAAGGCCTGCCTGCCCACAGTTAAATGGGAATTGAGCTCCACTTCTTAAGGGGAGGATTGTCAAAGGGTATATGGACATATCTCTAAAATCACAACGCTACATAACTTTCACACTTCGATTCAAAAAATCCACTTCCAAGATATATTTCAAAGATATATTGGCCAAAAAAAAAAAGACAAAAAAATATGGTCAAAAGATTATTTATTACAATAATGTTTTTAGTATCAAAAGATAGCAGTTAACCAGACATCTACTAATAGAAGTCTGGTTGTATAAATTATGGTATCAACATAAAACAGTATTATTCATCAGTAAGAGAGACAGAAAAATCTCTATGTACTAATATTGAGTGAAATTCAGGATATAATGTTACAAGAAAAAAATGAAAAATTTATTACCATTTAGTTTTATAAAATGTGAAAATGAATGAGTATATATGCAGTCAATTGTCATAATTCATGTTTATGTCCTATATAAGGTTGTTGCAAACAGAATTAGTGAATAAAAAAAAAACATTGCTCCTAGGGGAAATATATAAATATATATACTTACACACACACATATATATTGGATATAATCTTAAACTGCAACTTCGTGAAGTTTACAACTTTGTGTAATTAAGATTATAATCTTATAATCAATTAATCCTGGTAAATTATACTTTATTTTACAAAAGAGAAAATTAGGTTCAGAAGCATTAAGTGACTTGCCTGAGGTGACTCCATTAACAGGTGCCAGAGTTGGATTCAGACTCCACCAGAGCGGCCCTAGAGCTGGAGGTTGTTACACTTCAGTACACTGCCCCTGCTATTTCCATCCTCTTGAAAGCTGGAACAAGAGGAAGAGTATCCCTTCAGTTCAGTCTCACATGGAAATGTGTGCATAAGGCAATGCAAATTTTTCACTCTGTACATGTCTGCTAATGACTGCAAAAGGACCACATTGATTTGGAGTTTATAAATCAATTTCAACAATTAGGTATATTTGCAGATATGGAATCTGTGAATAATGAAGATCAACTGTATGTATGTTTACCTGAAAAAAATCAGGCAATGAAAGAATAAACCATCAAAATATTATCTATAAAGGATGTTGTTAGGGGTGCCTGGGTGGTTCAGTCAGTTGAGCATCCAACTCTTGATTTCAGCTCAGGTCATGATCTCACGGTTGTGAGATTGAGCCCCACATCTGGCTCTGTGCTGTGTGTGGAGCCTGCTTTAAGATTCTCTCTCTCCCTGTCCCTCTGCCCCTCCCCTGTTCTCTCTTGGGGGGGTGGGGGTGGGAAGTGTTGTTTGTTATCTACTGAAATGTAGCAACTTACCCCAAAATGTAGTGGCTTAAAACAACACACATTTATTGTCTCTGTGTGTCAGGAATCCGGACAAGGATTATTTGGGTCCTCTACTATAAGGACTCCCAAAAATCTATAATCAAGGTATTGGCTGAGGCTGGGATCTCATCTGAAGGTTCAAATGAGGAAATATGATTGTTGGCAGAATTCACTGTCTCAAGAATTGTCGAACGAAGGGCATTCACATCCTTACTGGCTGTTGAAAGAAAGCTACCCATAGTACCTTGCCATGTAGGACTCTCCAACTTGTGACTTGTATATTTAATGAGGCAGGAGAAAGAGTCTGTAAGCAAGACAGAAGTCAGTCTTTTATAACCTAATCACAGAAGTAGCACTCATTCAATGTTGCTATATTCCGTTGGTTCAAAGCTACTTACTCATATGGAGGGTATTACAACAAAGGATACCTGGAGGTGGGAATCGTTGCCCATTTTAGACACTTCCTACCACAGGAAAGAAGAAAATAAGGTAGAGGGTACAGACAGTACCTAATCTTCTCTGAACGTACATGTTCTGTTGACTTAACTTTAGAACCTCAAATTTTTACATAATTATGAGGGGTGCCTGAGTGGCTCAGTTGACTAAGCATTGGACTTCAGCTCAGGTCATAATCTCATGGATCTGGGTTCAAAGCCCACATCGGGCTCTCTGCTGTCAGTGCAGAGCCTGCTTCGGATCCTCTGTCCCCCTCTCTCTCTGCCCCTCCCTGCCTTGTGCTCTTGCTCCCTCTCTAAATAAACATTTTCTAAAAACTTACATAATTATGAAACAAAATTAAATTTTATAAAACAACCCCAAATTTCTACCTCTGGCCAAAGTGATGTAACAAGGAATGGATTACACTTTCACCTGAAACAATGGAAAAACCAGACAAATGTATGAAACAATGGTTTTCAAGTGATCCTCAAAGATGGGAAACAAATGAGGTAACCCCTTTGATTGCTCAGTTTACTGCCTTAAGAAGATTTACAGGACACAGCATAGGGAAGGGGAGCCTAGGCAACAACCAGCAGACTCTCAGGGTTGAGGAGAAAGAACTAAGAGTACAGACAGACCAAGGAAGCTAGATTCACAGAGCAGAGAACCAAAGAGCAGAAAGTTGCACCAAAAGGAGAGCTCCAGAGCTTGCAGAGGGTCTATGTAAGTACTCATCAGAATATTGGTCAGTGTATGCATATAAGTAATCTATCAAAGTTTGGAAAAATAAACGCTTGAAATGAAGGAGAAAACAGTAACTGGGTGTCAAAAAAGCCAAGATTAATGCTCTTTCTACCAGCCAGACTGGCAAACTGCACTCTTCGTGAGGCATTGGGAAGAGTACTCAAAAGGTTCTGCCCCAATAGTGAAAGTAATTAGCTCTACACTAAAATATTGCTCTAGTGCCGCCTAATAATCAGACTTGAAAGGATCAAGCTGTTTCCAAGTAACAACTGAACTGCAGAGAAAGGTTTACAAAACACTGGAATACAAAAATATCCAGCACCCAACAAGGTAAGATTCACAATGTCTTGCATCAAATCAGTAATTATCAGACATGTACAGAAACTGGAAAATGATACTCATAACAAGAAAAAGCAAAGAAAAAGAAAAGGGATCAGAATCGAAAAAGATACTGGAAATTACAGATCTAGATGTTAACAAGTTATAGTTCTTGCAGTTATTAGAAGGATAATGCTAAAATATTATGAACAACTCTAGCCTCATAAATCTGACAAGGTAGAAGAAATAGACCATTTTCACAAACACCAAAACTCAACCAAGATGAAATAGATAATCTACATAGTCCAAATTAAAACTGACTCTTAAGTAAAGACCTCACAAAAAGAAAAGACAATTTCACTGGAGAAATCACCTAAATGTAAAGAAATAACACCGATTTTATACAATCTCTTCCAGAAAACAGAAGAGGAGAGACTACATGCCAGATAATTTTATCAGGGAATTACCAAAATTGGTAATTCATATCAAAATGGTATGAATTACCAAAATCATACCAAGAGAGAAAACTACAGACCAATGTCTATCATGAACTTAGCCATAAAAATCCTTAACAAAATATTAGCAAACAAAATCCAACAATCTATTAATAGAATCACACACTATGATAAAGTGAAATGTATTCCAGGTATGCAAAGCTGGCTTAAATATGAAAATTAACCAATGTAACCCATTTATCAAAAAGATACAAAGAAAAAACGTGATTATATCAATCAACACAGAAAAATCATTTGACAAAAGTCCAACACCATTCATGACAAACACTCTCAGCAAACTAGTAATAGAGGGGAATTTATTCACCTTGATAAAGAGTATATACAAAAAAGGAAAACAGACCAAACATAATATTTAATGGTGAAAGACTGCACATTTCCTCCTTTAGATAAGGAATGAGGCAATAGTGTTTGCTCTCACTACTTAATTCAACACAGTACTCAAAATCCTACCCAACAAAATAACACAAGAAGACAAAATTAGAAGCATAGAGGTCAGAAAGGAAAGAAATAAAACTGATATGAATTACTGCCTTCATAGAAAATCCAAAGGAATTTACCAAAATTAAGCCTAAAACTTAGTGAGGTCAGCAAAGTTAAAGGATACAAGATCATCAGAGCATAAAAATCAATCACATTTCTATATGCTAATAATAAGCATATGGAAATAAGAACATAACACTATTTGAGTCAGTTCAAAGGAATCAAAACACTTGGACTTATACTTACCACATAAAGGATCTTTACGAAGAAAATTACAAAAGGTTGTTGAAAGAAATCAAACAAATGAAGAGATATATCATGTCTATTGATTTGAAGATCATAACTTGTAAAGATGTTAGTTCTCCTCCAAATTGATCTATAGATTTAATGCAATTTCTATTAAAATCACAGAAAGCTGTTGTTGTTTACAAACTTAGACAAGGTTGTTCTAAAATCTGAATGGAAAAGGACAGGCCCTAGAATACTAAAGCCATCTTGATAATAAAGAATAAAGTGATGGCACAAAAACAGACACTCAGATCAATGGAACAGAATAGAGAACCCAGGAATGGACCTACAAACGTATGGCCAATTAATCTTTGACAAAGCAGGAAAGAATATCCAATGGAATAAAGACAGTCTCTTCAGCAAGTGGTGCTGGGAAAACTGGACAGCAATGCAGAAGAATGAACCCGGACCACTTTCTTACACCATACACAAAAATAAACTCAAAATGGATGAAGGACCTAAACATAAGACAGGAAGTCATCCAAATCCTTGAGGAGAAAGAAGGCAAAAACCTCTTTGACCTTGGCCGCAGCAACTTCTTACTCAACATGTCTTCAGAGGCAAAGGAAACAAAGTAAAAAGCTTCTGCACAGTGAAGGAAACAGTCAGCAAAACTAAAAGGCAACTGATGGAATGGGAAAAGATGTTTGCAAGCGACATATCAGATAAAGGGTTAGTATCCAAAATCTAGAAAGAACCTATCAAACTCAACACCCCAAAAACAAATAATCCAGTGAAGAAATGGGCAAAAGACATGAATAGATGCTTCTCCAAAGAAGACATCCAGATGGCCAACCGACACATGAAAAACCGCTCACCACTCATCATCAGAGAAATACAAATCAAAACCGCAATGAGATACCACCTCACACCTGTCAGAATGGCTAACGTTAACAACTCAGGCAACAAGATGTTGGCGAGGATGCGGAGAAAGAGGCTCTCTTTTGCACTGCTGGTTGGAATGCACACTGGTGCAGCCACCCTGGAAAACAGTATGGAGGTTCCTCAAAAAATTAAAAATAGAACTACCCTATGACCTAGTAATTGCACTACTAGGTATTTATCCAAGGGATACAGGCATGCTGTTTCAAAGGGGCACATGCACTCCAATGTTTATAGCAGAACTATTGACAATAGCCAAAGTATGGAAAGAATCCAACTGTCCACCGATGGATGAATGGCTAGAGAAGAAATGGTATATACATGCAATGGAGTATTACTCAGCCATCAAAAAGAATGAAATCTTGCCATTTGCAACTACATGGATGGAACTAGAGGGTATGATGCTAAGTGAAATTAGTCAGAGAAAGTCAAATACCATATGACTTCACTCATATGAGGACTTTAAGAGACAAAACAGATGAACATAAAGGAAGGGAAGCAAAAATAATATAAAAACAGGGAGGGGGACAAAATAGAAGAGACTCATAAGTATGGAGAACAAACAGAGGGTTACTGGAGGGGTTGTGGGAGGGGGGATGGGCTAAATGGGTAAGGGGCATGAAGGAATCTACTCCTGAAATCATTGTTGCACTATATGCTAACTAAGTTAGATGTAAATTAAAAAAAAAAAGTTAAAAAAGAATAAAGTGAAGGTGGGGCACTTCAGTGGCTCAGTCAGTTAAGCATCTGACTCTTGGTTTTGGGTCATGTCATGATCTCATGGTTCATGGGTTCAAGCACCACATCAGGTTCTACACTGACAGTGTGGAGCCTGCTTGGAATTCTCTCTCTTCATCTCTCTCTGCTCCTCCCCTGATCTCTTTCTCTTAAAATAAATAAATAAACATTAAAAAACTTTTTTTAAAAAAAGAACGAAGTGAAAGAAATCAATCCCATAACTTCCATTCATCATTGTACTGGAAGTTCTAAATCAGTGTAAGCAAAAAGAAATAACAGATGCCCAGTTTGGAAAGGGAAAGATAAAGCAATCTTTATTTATAGATATATGATTTTCTATATAGAAAACTTGATGTATTCTGCCAACAACAACAACAACAAAAGGGCTATTCTTAGAACTAACCAGTAAGTTTAGGAAGGAAGGTTATAGTATACTAGATCAATAAACGGTTTTATTTCCATATCCTATCAACAATCAGACTAAAATTTAAAATATCTACAGAATTTCTTTTAAATGTGAAAGACTTGTGGTAAGTCTGACAGAAAATGGAAACATTTATACATTGAAAACTAGAAAACAATGCAAATAGAAATGAGACTTAAATAAAAGGACTATGTCCTGTTCATGTGTCAGAAGCCTCATTATTGTAAATCTCAAACTGATTTAGAGGTTCAGTGCAATCAATTTAAATTGCAGCAAACTTTTGAGGTGAAATTGACAAGATTCTTTTTTTTTTTAAGTTTCATTTTATTTTTGCGAGAGATAGAGACAGCACAAGTGGGGGAGGGGCTGAGAGAGACGGAGACACAGAATCCCAAGCAGGTTCCACGCTGTCAGCACGGAGCCAGATGAAGGGGTCCATCTCATAAAACCATAAGATCATGACATGAGCTGAAACCAAGAGCCAGATGCTTAACTGAGCCACCCAGGTGACCCGAAATTGACAAGATTCTTAAAATTCATATGGAAATGAAAAGGTCTTAAGAATAGCCAAAAATCTTTGCAAAAATAAAATTTGTTTGAGGTCTAATACTACCTGATCTCAAGATTTATTATACACACAGCTACAATATCAAGACAATGTGGTAAAGATAGAAAAATGGGTAAATGAAATAACAGATCAGAAATAGATACAAATGATATAATAACAACAAATTTTCAACAAAAGCATTTCAGTGGGGGAAAGAATAGTGTTTTTAACAAATAACTGGATATCTATATTTTATTTATTTATTTAAAAAATTTTTTTTCAACATTTATTTATTTTTTGGGGGAGAGAGAGAGACAGAGCATGAACAGGGGAGGGGCAGAGAGAGAGGGAGACACAGAATCGGAAACAGGCTCCAGGCTCTGAGCCATCGGCCCAGAGCCTGACGCGGGGCTCAAACTCACGGACCGCGAGATCGTGACCTGGCTGAAGTCGGACGCTTAACCGACTGCGCCACCCAGGCGCCCCTGGATATCTATATTTTAAATTGAACCTTAATCCATTCTTCATAACATATAAAAAAATTAACTCAAAATGGACCATAACCCTAAATATAAAATCTAAAACTATAAAACTCCTAGAAGAAAATGTAAGAGAAAACCTTTGGGACCTAGAATTAGGCAAAGAGTTCTTAGATAAGGACAATGAAAGCATGAACCACAAAAGAATAAATGAGAAATTGGACTCTGGTCTTCAAAAGACCCCACTAAGGGAATGGAAAGAGAAGCCACAGACTAGTGTGAAAGATATTTTCACATCATATATCTGTTAAACAACCAGCAGCCAAAATGTATAAAGAGTTCTAAAACCAAAATGTTAAAAACTGAGCAAAATATTTAAACAGACACTTCCCTGGTTATATTAATGGCAAAAAAGAACATACAAAGATGACCAACATCATTAGTTATCAAGGGAATGTTAATTAAAACCACAATAGGATACCACTTACGCACCTACTAAAATGACTAAAATTTAAAAACTAGTATTACCAAATGTTGGTGAGGACATAGAGAAATGAACTTTTACACACTGCTTGTAGGAATGTAAAATGGTGTAACTACTTTGGAAAATAGGTGATTTCTTTTAAACATAAACCTATACGATCCAGCCATTCCATTTATAATTATCCAAGAGACTAAATATTAGGTATGTGTGTATATACCATACAATATCCAGGACGCGTGCATAGTTATACAGGAATGCTCACAGCAGCTTTGTTTGTAACAAAAACTGGAAGTAACTCAAATATCTATCATAGGAAAATGAATATTCATACAATGGAATACAAATTAGCAAGAAAAAGGAAAGACCTCTTGATACACAACAAATTGGATTAAAATTCAAAACAATATGCTGAAAGGAACCAGGAAAAACAAATTTTCACTTTATTATTCCATTTATTTCAAACTGTAGGACATGCAAATGAATGCATAGTGGCAGAAAGCAGATCATTGGTTGCCTGGGTACAGGGTGGAGAGCAAGTGAATAAAGAGTCATTACCAAGGGGTAAGAAGAAGCTCTCAAGGATGGACATGTTCCTTGTCTTCATTGTGGTGACAGTTTCATTGGTATATACGTAAGACAAAAGTTACCATATTATACACTTTAACTATGTGTAGTTTATGGTATGTATTAAATTTAAATAAATTTTCTTTAAAAAAAAACACCTCTTCACCATGTTTAAAATGCCCTACATTTATCTGCTTTTTTTTTTTTTTTTTTACATCAAATACCCCTTCTAATTCATTCCACTTTAGACATTCTGTTCTTCCCCACCTTTCACCTCAAGGCTTTTGAGAAAGCTCTTCTTACTAGTATACAGATTTATCACTACTCTCACCAATGGCCACAGCAAATAAGATTTAGATTATCTTCCCCAAATAAAAATACCTTTCTCTTCTGGTCTTTCTTAGTCCCAGTTTACCCACACCTTATAAACTTCCTAATGTAATGAAATTTTGGAATATTATTCCACACAGGTTGTTAAACCAGTAAAACTGTTCATTCACCCTGTCATTGAGTCCTTCAACTAATATTTAGTGAATGTTATGTACTATGTACTCTTCTAGAGCTTGAGCCATATCATTATAATAATGCAGCTAAATATTCCTGCTCCAGTCGTACTTAAATGCTAGCAAAGTGGACTGAGAGTAAATAAACAAATTATAACATGACAAAAATGTCATTAAAAAAGTGAAATAAAGCAAAGCGATGAGCAGTAACACTTGGTGGAGTGCTGTATTACATACAGAGGTCTGCTAGTCTTAGAGAAGTCTCACCTAATCAATCATCTGTGAACACAGAGTCGGAATATACTGCAATTCTACAGTGATAAAATTATATAATAGTTACCAGTGTCTGCTCCTCAAGGCTACCAGAAGAAAGAAAATAACAAAAATTGGAGCAGATATAAACAACGTAGACAATAAAAACCAGTGAAAATCCATGAAACCAAGAGTTGGTTCTTTCAAAAGCACAACAAAATTGACAATTTTTTAGCTAGACTGACTTAGGAAAAAAAAGAAAAGATTCAAATAAAATCAGAAACAAAACAGAAGGCATTGTAATTGATTTTACAGAAATAAAAAAGATTTTGGGTACTCTGAACAACTGCACACCAAGAAACTGGATAATCTAAATGAAATAGACAAATTCCTACAAACCCAAAATGTACCACGACGGACTGATAAAAGAAGTAGAAAATCTGAATAAACCTGAAACTAGTAAGGAGATTAAATAATAAAAACCTCCAAAAAAATAATCCTGAGGACAACTGCTGCCTGGCAGTGTCTCCTCGGCACCAGAGGTGAGGAGAGATGCAGACCATACCTCAATCCTCTTAGAGATGAAGAATTTGAATCCCAAAGAAAAGCAAGATCTAGAAAGCAAAACAGTCTAGAAAATCAACGCAGGGAGTGACACTGAAGAGGCTGAAAAACAATAAGTTGTTGTACCAGAACCAGAGAACAAGAATGAAGGAAATCAGGATAAAGAAGGATAAAGAAGAAAGGGAGCCAGAAACATCTAGAGAAGATGAATATAAACAAAAGTACTTCAGAACATATAAGACTTATCCGTGTTACAGACCAGAATCAACTTCAAGTTCAACCACTCTTCTTCACTGTCTACCATGAACAGTTCACTCTATGCTTCAAGTCAACTAAACAGGACAAATACTCCTGTAGGTATAACGTCTGTTTACTCCAGAGTATTAACAAAGGAAAATGAAAGACAGGGAGAAAAAAAAAAAGGAATGAAGATGAATCACTACCTAAATCAATCATAGAATGATGGCAACAAGGAGAAATAAGATCTACAGAAGTTTAATATTGGAAATAAGCTATCAGTGAAAATGAATAAGAACAACAATCATATAGAAGAGGGATCTAATAAGAAAGAAAACTTAGATTCCATTTCTACATAAAAAGCCAGTCCCACATCAATTAGTGATCAGTGCAATGCCTTAATGGGATGCTTTGGATCACTTTTTTAAAAGAAAGAAAACTTCACAGTAGCAGGCTAGAAAAGGAGGATTCCTAACTTTAAGAACTTTTATGAACAAATTCTAGCTGAAAAGAAAAAGCTGAAAACATAGCTACATGATGCAAGTATGGAACTGACAGATCTTAAAATGCAGTTGGAAAAAGGCATCTAGAGATAAGAAAGATTTACTGTGAAGTCTCTACTGGAAATGGAAAAAAAGGAACAAAAAGCTTTAGAAAGAATACCAGAAGTAGTAGAGCTCAAATGCTACCAGACCTAAAAGCAGACAAATAGAAACTAAAGGATGAAAATAGGGCACTGGTCACAGTGATAGGCAAACTTTCCCAATTAAAAAGAGAAACAGCAAGTAATGGAATTACATATTATAACCTAGTGGACCATAATCAACAGTCACTTGAAATTCTTGGAGACTATCATTTTCAGAGATTCTGCCACATGCCCACTTAGTATTTTTGTTTGCTTTTCTTTTCTTGTTTTGAGACCATTGTTTCACAGTAATGCAGCTGCTGAGAAGTTTGTTTTAATGACTGAGAAAACTTGGTTTACAGGTCTAGGATGTAAAGAAAGTGCTCAAGGCCAGATCTTCCTCAGATATTTAACCAGTAAGCCTTAGTTGTACGTAAACACATTCACATCAACAAACACTTTGAGCTCTCACAGAAGACAATTATTCAACATTTTTGATGAGCCACAGTTTTGAATTTTTCAATATTTAATTTTTTTAAATTTTATACCTAGGTTTGGTTTTGTATTTTTCCTTTGTAACTCTCCACGTGCTAGACTCTTCCATATTTTCACAGCTTTTGTCATTTACAGAAAGAACACTTGCTCTTCTGAGATCATTGTTATGTATTAGGTGAGTACTCTGTTGTCTCTCATTTAAATTGCTTGGTGGAACATTTGCTTACACTGTGCAATATGCATTTTCTTATGTGAATGCTTTAAATTCAGTTGAGATTAGGCTCTTTTAAGCCCTATTTGCTGCCTTCATTGGTCACTTTGCTTTATTAGTGTAGTACAGGATGTTAGATTCTGTAATCATCACATTTATCTTAGTAGGTACCGAGTGATGTTGTTTATATAAACAAGTGTGTTGCTTTGATTTTTAGACCACCACATGCCATGCTTGACTATTTTATTATTTCAAGTATGTGTTAATGCAAAGTAGACCACACCCATAATAGTGTTAAAAACAAAATTTGCTAACAAGGTAAATAAATACTTTAAATGGCATACAATAACGGTGCCTGGGTAGCTTAGTCGGTTAAGTATCCAACTCTTGATTTCAGCTCAGGTCATGATCTCACAGTTTGTGGGTTTGAGTCCTGCATTGGGCTCATGCTGACAGCATGATGAGCCCAAGAGCCTGCTTGGGATTCTTTCTCTCCCTCTCTCTCTCTGCCCCTCCCCTGCTCACTCTCTCTCACATAAATAAACTTAAAAAAAATTTTTTTAGAGGCATACAATAGGTGGAGCCCTATGTTTACATTTTTCTACTTAAAGTGCTTTTACTTTTATTTTGTTTCCATTTCAGTGTTCAACCCCAATAAAAGTTGTTTAAGATACCTCTTCACACTGCACATACCTAAATTAAGCTATGTCGAAAACTATTGGGTAGCCAAAGTAATGCTATGAAATTATTTGCAGAATTAACCTGTGATATTCTTTTTGAATTAGTGTTTCTGTTTTTCTTTGAGTAAATACCCAGTAATAGAATTACGAGATCACTGGGGTGTCTGGGTGGCTCAGGTGGTTGTGTGTCTGACTCGATCTGGGCTTAGGTCATGACCTCACAGCTCATGGGATCGAGTGCCATTTCAAGCGGTGCTGTCAGCAGAGAGACTGCCTGGGATTCTCTCTTTCTCCCTCACTCATGCCCACTCTTTCTCCAAATAAATAAATATTTTTAAAAAAGAATTACTAGATCATGTGGTATTGCTATCTTTAATTTTTTTAGGAAATTCCATAGTGCTTTCCACAGTGGTTGCACAGTTGACATTCCCACCAACAGGGCTTGAAGATTCCCTTTTCACCACATCTTCACCAACACTTGTAACTTTTTTCTTTTCTTTTGTCTTTTTAATACTAGCCAGATTAAAAAAAAAAAAAGACCCAATTACCTGCTGCCTAGAAGAGACTCACTTCAGCTTTAAGAACATGGATAGGATCAAACAGGATGGAAAAAGTTATTCCAAGTAAATGGAAACCAAAAGTGATCAAAAGTAGGTATACTTGTATCAGGCAAAATACAGTTTTAAGTTAAAAACTGTAGGGGCGCCTGGGTGGCTCAGTCGGTTGAGCATCCGACTTTGGCTCAGGTCATGGTCTCACGGTCTGTGAGTTTGAGCCCCACGTCAGGCTCTGTGCTGCAGCTCAGAGCCTGGAGCCTGTTTCTGATTCTGTGTCTCCCTCTCTCTCTGCCCCTCCCCCACTCATGCTCTGTCTCTCTCTGTCAAAAATAAACATTTAAAAAAAAATTGTAACAGAGACAAAAAGATCATTATGTATTGATAAAGGGACCAAGTAATAAAGAATATATAACAATTATAAATATATATACACCTAACACCAGAGCACCTAAATATATTAATCAAACACTAACAGGTCTGAAGTGAGAAGTAGACAAAATATAATCATAACAGGAGACTCTGGTACTCCATTTTCAATAATGGATTGATCACAGGGAACCTGGCTGGCTCAGTCAGAAGAGCATGTGACTCTTGATCTAGGGATTCTGAGTTCAAGCCCCGTGATGGGTGTGGAGATTGCTTAAATAAATAAATAAATAAATAAATAAATAAATAAATAATTGATCAGGCAGACAAAATCAATAAGGAAACACTGAACTATACTTCAGATCCATTGGACCTAACTGACATACACAAAACATTGCATCCAACAGCAGCAGAATACACACTCTTCTCAAGGGCACACAAACATTCTCCAAGATAGATGATATGGTAGGTCACAAACAAATGTTAGCATATTTAAGAAGACTGCAATTATACCAAGCATGTTTTCTGACCACAATGGTATGAAACTAGAAAGTAACAAGGAAAACTGGAAACTCACAAATAAGTGGGAATTACATAACACATACTGGAAATCAATGAATCAAAGAAGAAACCAAAAGAAATCAAAAGGTAATTTTAAAAAGCCCTTGAAACAAATGAAAATGGAGACACAATATACCAAAGCCTCTTGGTTGTAGTAAAAGTAGTTTAGGTAGTTCATAGAGATAAATGCCAACCTTAAGAAACAAAGATCCCATGGGCACCTGGGTGGCTCAGTCAGTTAAACATCTGACTCTAGGTTTCAGCTTGGGTCATGGCATTAGGGTTTGTGAATTCAAGCCCTGCATCGGGCTCTGCGCTGACATTGCAGAGCCTGCTTGGGATTCTCTCTCTCCCCCTCTCTCTCTGCCCCTTCCCTGCTCTCTTCCTCTCTCAAAATAAACGAATAAGCTTAAACACACACACACACACACACACACACACACACACACACACACACACAAATCCCAAATAAACAATTAGCTTTACACCTCAAAGACATGGAAAAGAAGAACAAATTAAGACAAAAGTTAGCAGAAGGAAGGAAATAATGAAAATAAGAGCAGAAACAGAGACTAGAGAAACAATAGAAAAGATCAATGAAGCTAAAAGCTGGTTTTTTTGAAAAGATAAGCAAAATTAACACACCATTAGTTAGACACACACTATTGAATAAAACTGGTGAAAATGGACATTGTCTTTTTTCCAAAGAAAAAAAGGAGCAAAGACTCAAATAAATTTAGAAATGAAAGAGACATTACAACTGATATTAGAGAAATACAACATACCATAATATCACTTAGAACAATTATGCCAACAAATTGGATAACGAAGAAGAAATAAATTGCTAGAAACATAGAATATATGAGACTGAATCATTCGTAGAAAATCTTAACAGCCAATAATGAGTAGGAGACTGAATCAGTAATCAAAAACACCTCAACAAAGAAAATCCCAGGACCAGATGGTGTCACTGGTGAATTCTACCAAACATTTAAAAAATTAACAATCCTTCTTAAACTCTTACAAAAAACTGAAGAAGGGAGTACTCACAAACTCATTTTACAAGGCTATTACTCTGACACCAAAGCCAGGTAAGGGCACTACAAGAAAAGTACAGGTCAATATTCTTGATAAATACAAATGTAAAATCCTCAACAAAATAAGAACAAACAGAATTCAGTACATTAGAAGGGTCATACATCATGATTAACTGTGATTTATACCTGGCATGCAAAGATGTATACAATGTATACAAATTAATAAATGTGATTCATCACATTAATGGAATAAAAGATAAAAAATCATCTCAATGCATGCAGAAAAATCATTTGACAAAAATTTAATATTCACGATAAAAAATTCTCAGGCAATTAGTCAAAGAATGTACCTCCACATAAGGAAGGCAACATATGGCATGCTCACAGCTAACTTCATAATCAATGGTGCAGCAAGCTTTTCCCCTAAGATCAGGAATAATACAAGGATGATCATTCTTGCCACTTCTTTTCAACATAGTATTGAAAATACACATATTTCTAGACATGTTGTATTTTTCATGCCCCTGTAACTGATACCTTTAAATTTTCATTTTATATCTGTTGCATAAACTTTATTTTTTTATTTTATTTTTTTTATTAAAAAAATTTTTTTTCAACGTTTATTTATTTTTGGGACAGAGAGAGACAGAGCATGAACGGGGGAGGGGCAGAGGGAGAGGGAGACACAGAATCGGAAACAGGCTCCAGGCTCTGAGCCGTCTGCCCAGAGCCCAACGCGGGGCTCGAACTCTCGGACCGCGAGATCGTGACCTGGCTGAAGTCGGATGCTTAACCGACTGCGCCACCCAGGCGCCCCTAAACTTTATTTTTAAAAATATTCTATACAGAAACCTTGCTACTTTCCATTTCTAATAATTAACGTATACATTTTCATCACCTATGCATACAATTTTGTCAACAAATGTGTTTTGTTCCTTTCCAATCATTATACCAATTTTTTTTTTGCCTGATTTCCCTGACTAGGCCTTTCAATACAATACTGAATAAAACTGGTGAAAATGGACATTGCCTTTTTTCTAGACTTTAGACGGAAAATTTTCTATACACCAGTAAATATCAAATTTTCCTATATTTTATAGCCATATATAATATATATTATGTCATGATCAGATTAATGAGGTTCCTTAGAAAGTAAAAGGCAAAATGGAAGGCCCATGAGGAGAGAGAAACTTGGGTCTTTATTTTCCTTACATAATTGCCCTGTCACTATATTATCATTTCCTTCTCACAAAACTTCTGTATGTTCTGGAGACCCTGACTTTCCCATGCCTCCCCATAAGGGCCAGGTGGGGCCAACTTCCATCAAGACCTCTCAAAGTAGATCACTCCATGCTACATGCTACATGCTACATTATTTCCCAGATCCAAATGGCCAATTATCTGCAGCATCAAACACATGTTCACAATGACACAAAGAATTTTCTCACACGTTTGCACATCTTTTTGGGGTATGCCATGTTCTCTGCAGAGGTTCTCATGCAAAGTCTTACTTCTCAGAGTAAACACTGGGGCCCTGCAGAGAAAGGTCAGCTAAGCAGGACATAGGGAGGAATCAAGTAGGAATTTTATTGCAGAAATCGTATTTAGCCACACAGGTCACAACATCCCTGCCACACAGGACTTGTCCCCGCCAGGATGCTCTCCTAAAGATTCTTATGGGAGCAGAACTGGCCCCACAACAAAGAATAAAGAAACATTTTAGAGATAGCAGGTGGGATTTTTATGTTCAGATTCATACTTACCCATGTAAGCTATGCCAGGCACATCTTCCACATTCCCTATGGGTTTTTCTCTGAGGATCACTCAATTCTCAGGAAAAAGAACTGGTGCTTCAGGGAGAGGGTAAAACAGGATCTGTGGTGGTATCACACAGGGTCTTTATGTACAAACACCATAATTTATATGCGCTTGAAAAATAAAATAAGTAAAAGTGAGGTCTCCATAACAGTATGCGTTAGGCCACCAGACACAAGAGCAGTGAAATGGACAAAGAAGAGAATAGGAAATCAGGGAAATCAGACACACAGTGTCTGGAATGCAAATCAAGTTTAAATGGGGACACATGGTTATCAGCAATCTCCTGCAAAAGAACAGAGAGGAAAGATAAAGGGGACAAATATGAGCTAAAAACATGTTCTCTGCCAGAATTTCATATATAGATGAGGGAACAGACACCATGGATGAAAAAAGGTTTCCCTGAAGTCACACAATCTGTGGGTAATGGAATAAGCATTAAAACCTATGACCATCTATGTCTTTCCATCACACCAAAGTCCTAGTGGAGAGGAGTAAAACAGAGAAACAAGTGTCAATTCCAAGATCCTAGGACTATCCACTGACACAGACCAACTTATATTCTTTAAATGAAAAACAAAACAAAACAACAAAAAAACCAAAAGATCACATTTATTGGACCTTATCAATCCATCTTTCCATCTATCTACAAGAATATACATATTTTTTTACATGTACCTTTACAGGAACAATCAAATCCTTCCCTCAAGCACAGTTTCTAGGTTGTGGCATCTTTTGACTCAAGTTTTCTTCATGTGCTCTATGGGGATTTATTTCACAGCCATAATTATGCTAAGCTAACATTAATAATATTACTACTGGTCCAATTCTTATTATGTAACATAATCACAAATATGTAACTTCAAAATAGATTATATAACTTGTAATTAATTCAGTTCACAATCTCAAAAGTCTTATTTACGTGCCATAGTGAAAATACCCATTATTTATATAACTGAGATGTTTGTATTATCTTTGATAAAAAAATAAACATATTAGAAACTTTATTTCATTTCTTAAATTTTACCAGTAAAGATGCCCCCAAACTCATGAAATCTGTAAGTTTGTGGTATTTATTAAGGCTTAAGCAGATACTGAAGACTTTCCTGTGCTTAGTCCATTCTTACGATTTTGCCACTGTATGAATTCTTTGATGTACAGTGAGTTGTGACTTCTGGATGAAGGCTTTCCCACACATAGCACACTGATAGGGTTTCTCCCCTGTATGAATTCTCCGATGTACAACAAGGTCTGACTTCTGGGAAAATGCCTTTCCACATTCAGCACATATGTAAGGTTTTTCTCCTGTATGAATTCGCTGATGCCCTGGGAGGTGAGACTTCTGAGAAAAGGCTTTCCCACATTCACTGCACACATAAGGTTTTTCTCCTGTGTGAATTCTCTGATGTCCAATGAGATGTGACTGCTGACAGAAAGCTTTTCCACATTCACTGCATTTATATGGTTTTTCTCCAGTATGTGTTCTCTGATGTATGATGAGCTGTGACTTCCGGGAGAAGGTCTTCCCACATTCAGTACATTCATAAGGTTTCTCCCCAGTATGAATTATCTGATGTATAATGAGTTCTGACTTTCTGCTGAAGGCTTCCTCACACTGAGTGCATCTATAGGGTTTCTCCCCAGTGTGAATTCTTTTATGTATAATGAGGTGGGACTTCTCACAGAAGGCTTTCCCACATTCAGTACATTCATATGGTTTCTCTCCAGTATGAGCTCTATGATGTATAATCAGCTGTGACTTCTGGGAGAACGCCTTCCCACACTGATTACATTCATAAGGTTTTTCACCAGTATGTATTCTCTGATGTATAATGAGAGGTGATTTCTGGGAGAAGGCTTTCCCACAGTCACTACATTCATATGGTTTTTCCCCAGAATGAACTCTCTGATGTATAACAAGGGATGATTTCTGAGAGAAAGCTTTTCCACATTCAGAACACTCATAAGGTTTTTCCCCAGTATGAGTTCTCTGATGTACAATGAGATGTGACTTTTCACTGAAGGCTTTCCCACATGCACCACAATCATACGGTTTCTCTCCAGTATGAATTCTTTGATGTATAATGAGTTGTGACTCTTTTAGAAAAGATTTTCCACATTCAATGCATATACAGGTCTTCTCTCCAGTTTCAACATTCACATATTGAAAAAGAGACTGTTTATTGCTGATAATCTTTCCACATTGACTATCTTCACAGTGTTTCACTCCATTATGAATTTTTTCATGCTTAGAATAGGAAGAAATAGGTGTACTCCTACATCTAAAATTCTCAACAGTGTTTTTTCTTGCATAACCCCTATTACAACTGAATAAGTTTATATTAGGTATCAAGCTCTTTTCAAATGAGTCACATTTATACAATCTTTGTCCTGAAGCATCTAGGTCCATGCAGTCATGAAATATTTTTCCTGATGACTTATATGTATCACCTGATTCTTCAACAACTGTTTTGTTTTTGATGACCATGAATTGCCTGAGAAGTCTGTCTTTATTTTCCTGATGTCTCTCCATCTGGTCATCACCCTGCCAGACCTTAAAAATGGAGTATAGTGAAGGATCCCTTGTTACACTTTCCAATACCTCCTTATGGAAGGAAACATCTCCAGGTATATCCAATTGAGGGTTGTCAAGTCTAGTCTCCTTCTCTGAAAGAATAAAGAAATAAAATCAAATAGATATAAAGATTTAGTAGAGGACAAAGGGGTAAAAACAAATGAATGATACAGGACAGTCCAAGAGACAGAGAGCTGGGAAGGCAACAGGCCATTTAAAACATATAAGTTTATCACATGAGAAATTAAAGATGGACTTGACTTCCAATAGTGGTGGCATGAGGTAGTTGAGGAATTCTTCCCAAAAAACAAGTACAAGAACAAATAAAATGATTTTTAAAAAAAACAACCAATTCATGGTACAGAAAAACTACCAAAGGCAGGTCATAAGCTGAAAAGTGCTTATTCACCAAAAACTTCTTTCTTAGATAAGAATGGGGAGCTTGTGGAATTTTTTCTCAGATTTTCCCATCTCCCCCATCCCTAGTTTATGGGGCATTAAAAGATAACAAAAATCCCCATGATATACGCCTTAATGCTGTTAGTAGAGCAGCTAGAAATTTAACAGGGGAATTTGGAAGTAAGAGTCAGAGAAAGGTTGAGATAATAAACTTTCTCTGTACCCCCACCCAAGCACTAAAATATTTGCGCAAAGAGACCCTAGAGAGCCCAGCGGTGGTTGAAAATTTGGAGACTTGCAAATTTGCTATACTTTTAAAGTGGTCTGACACATCCACAACTCAGGCAGCCAAGAGTGATGGCTTTTGATGTCTAATACAACCTCTGTCCATAACACAAGCTCACTTCTACTTTATGCAGATGAAGGGGAGTCTTAGAGAGCCAGGCTTAAACAAAAACTAAGCAAAGACATCAGCAATGGGGTCTATGGGAGAGACCGATGTCACAGTTTAAGACCAAGCAAGTTAAATGCCTCTAAAACAAAACAGAAACCCTTAAAAAGACAAGAAGAATCCAGACTACAACATATTATCGACAATATAGAATGTTCAACTAAAAATTGCTAGACATATAAAGAAACAGAAAACTGTGACCTAAACTAAGGAACAAAATCAGTCAATAGAAAGTGACTTTCTATAGGTATTGTATTTCATAAACAAAGATCCCAAAGAAGCTATTATAAACACATTAAACACGTTAAGGGAGAGGTGCCTAGGTGGCTCAGTCGGTTAAGTATCCAATTCTTGATTTTGGCTCAGGTCATGATGTCACGGTTTGTGAAACCAAGCCCGGCACTGGGCTCCGTGCTGACAGTGTGGAGTATGCTTGGGATTCTCTCACTTTCTGCTCTTCTCCCACTTATGTGCACTCTTTTTCCTTCTCAAAATAAATCAATAAACTTAAAAAAAAAAAGTTAAGGGAAAAAAGGCTAGGGAATGGGAGAATATGCAATTTTAAAAGAGAAAAAAAGTATATAAAGATATTAGTTTGACTATAAAAAGGCAGAAAGAGGAAATTTTGAGTATTAGAACTTTTTTATATCATGACTGTGTAGTTAAATTACTCTATGCCTAACATTTACTCTGTGTAGGTTAAAACATAAAAGAACCAAATGAAAATTCTAAAGGTCAAATTAAATTTCCACCAGCTGGGTCATTAGATTTGAGAAGCAGAAGGCAAAATCTGAATCCATAAACTTGAAGATATCACTAAAAATGAACTAATTCTAAGAACAAAAAGAAAAAAATATATAAAAACAAACAAAACTTCAGAAATCTATGATGTAATATTAGGCATTCCAGTATAGGCGGGATTGTAGTAGTAGGAAGACGGAAGAGAAAGAGGCAAAAAAAAAAAAATTAGAAAAATGCCTTTAAAATCATCTAATTTGATGAGAAACATTAATTTACATATCCAAGTAATTCCATAAACCACAGGTAGAATACCTAGACAACTAGTCACGTCAAAATTAAGTTGTTGAAAACTGAAGACAAAAAGAAAAATCTTGAAAGCAGCAAGAAAGAAAAAGTGAATGACAAATTCAAAAATACTAAAAACAAGCAACCTGTCAATCAGGAATTCTGTATCTAGGGAAACTTTCCTTTAAACATGGCAAAATAAAGGCATCTACAGATAAATAAAAACATTTGTTAGCAGAACCGAATGACAGAATATACTAAAGAAATTATCTCTGACAAAATAACACCAAATGGTAACTCAAATCCACAGGCCCCTAGAAATTTTTTTACGTATGTCAGTAAATATAAGGAATTTAAATATGTCTGCCTTTTCTCTTTTGATTTTCTTTAAAATGCTTTTGTTTTATTTTTTATTTTTTTAAATTTACATCCAAATTAGTTAGCATATAGTGGAACAATGATTTCAGGAGTAGATTCCTTAGTGCCCCTTACCCATTTAGCCCATCCCCCCTCCCACAACCTCTCCCGTAACCCTGTTTGTTCTCCATATTTATGAGTCTCTTCTGTTTTGTCCCCTTCCCTGTTTTTAGTTTATTTTTGTTTCCCTTCCCTTATGTTCATCTGTTTTGTCTCTTAAAGTCCTCATATGAGTGAAGTCATATGATTTTGGTCTTTCTCTAATTTCACTTAGCATAATACCCTCCAGTTCCATCCACGTAGTTACAAATGGCAAGATTTCATTCCTTTTGATGGTTGAGTAATATTCCATTGTGTATGTGTGTATATATATATATATATATATACACACACACACACCACATCTTTATTCATTCATCCATCGATGGACATTTGGGTTCTTTCCATACTTTGCCTATTGTTGATCTTGCTGCTATAAACATGGGGGTGCATGTGTCCCTTCGAAACAGCACACCTGTATCCTGTGGATAAATGCCTAGTAGTGTAATTGCTGGGTCGTAGGGTAGTTCTATTTTTAGTTTTTTGAGGAACCTCCATACTGTTTTCCAGAGTGGCTGCACCAGCTTGCATTGCCATTTAAAAACCTTTTTAAAACAAAAATAATAACATATTGTCCCATTTATGACAAACATAAGTGTAACATACATGATTAAAAGAACAAAGCAGCACCAAATGATCAGGGAGAATAGAGAATGGAGCTATGTTAGTGCAAAATTTCTGTTTTGCCAGAAAAATATAGCAGCATTAACATGTAGTAGGTTATAAGAAGTTAAATATCATATTGTAATCCCTATAGCAATATTACATGTATGTAGAGACTGAACTATCAATACAAATTCTACAGGGAAATTAAATTGGTATATTATAAAACATTCTTTTGACACAAAAGAAGACAGGAAAATAAAAAGGAACAAAAGAGAGATTAAACAAACAGAAAACAAATAGCAAAATGGCAAACATAAATCAAAACAAATCAATAATTACATTAACTAGAAATGGAATAATATTCCAGTCAGAAACTGTCAGTCTGGATAAAACAGTTAAGAATCAACTATACATTGTCCATAATAAGTTCACTTTATTATTTTTTACATATTTATTTATTTTGAGAGAAAGTGCAAGTGCATGGGGGAGGAGCAGAGAGAGAAGGAGACAGAATCCCAAGCAGGCTCCAAACTGTCAGTTCAGAGCGCAAAGCAGGGCTCAATCTTACAAACTGTGAGATCATGACTTGAGCTGAAATCAACAGTCAGATGCTTAACCAACTAAGCCACCCAGGTGCCCCAAGAAATTCACTTTAAATTCAAAGACAAATAGGCTGAAAACAAAAGAATGGGGAGAAAAACGTCATGCAAACTATAAGCATAAGAGAAGTGAAGTAGCTATATTAGTATTAGACAATATAGACTTCAAGATAATAAATATTATTAGAAACAAAGAAGTATATTTCCAAATTGTAAAAGGAGATTTGCAAGAAGATATAACCATTATAAACATATTTGCACCTAACCATAGATGCCCATAACACACATATTAAAACTAACAAAAATGAAAGGAAAAAAAGACAAATTAATGTCTACAGATTTCAACATCCCTCTCACAAGATGTATAAAAGAACAAACACACACACACACACACACACACACACACACACACACACACACAATAAGCATCAATGAACCTGACATCTATAAATACCCCATCCAACAACAAAATACACATTCATTTCAAGAATATGTGAATCAAACATCAGAATAGACTATATACTGGGCTGCAAAACAAACTGTAATAATTTTATGAGGACAGAAATCATACAGCGTATATTCTCCAACCATAATAAAATCAGAAATAAATATCAAAAAGGGATCTCAAAAATTCCCCCAATGTTTGGAAAATAACATACTTGTAAATAACCTATGTGTCAAAAAGTCCAATAAGGAATTAAAAAATAACTTGGGAATGCAAGCTGGTGCAGCCACTCTGGAAAACAGTATGGAGGGTCTTCAAAAAACTAAAAATAGAACTACCCTACAACCCAGCAATTACACTACTAGGTATTTATCCAAGGGATACAAGTGTGCTGTTTTGAAGGGACACATGCACCCCCATGTTTATAGCAGCACTCTCAACAATAGCCAAAGTATGGAAAGAACCCAAATGTCCATTGATGGATGAATGGATAAAGATGTGGTGTGTATATATATATATATATATATATATATATATATATATATACACACACACACACACACACACATACACACAATGGAGTATTACTTGGCAATCAAAAAGAACGAAATCTTGCCATTTGCAACTACGTGGATGGAACAGGAGGGTATTATGCTAAGTGAAATTAATTAGTCAGAGAAAGACCAAAATCATATGACTTCACTCATATGAGGACTTTAAGAGACAAAACAGATGAACATAAGGGAAGGGAAACAAAAATAATATAAAAACAGGGAAGGGGACAAAACAGAAGAGACTCATAAATACGGAGAACAAACTGAGGGTTACTGGAGGGGTTGGAGGGGAGATGGGCTAAATGGGTAAGGGGCACTAAGGAATCTACTCCTGAAATCACTGTTGCACTATATGCTAACTAATTTGGATGTAAATTATTAAAAAAAAAAAAAAAAAAGAAAGAAAGAAATTAGAAAATAACTTGAAACAGGGCGCCTGGATGGCTCAGTCGGTTAAGCGTCTGACTTTGGCTCAGGTCATGATCTCGCAGTTCGTGAGTTCAAGCCCTGCGTCGGTCTCTGCTCACAGCTCAGAGCCTGGAGCCTGCTTCAGATTCTGTGTCTTCCTCTCTTTCTGCCCCTCCCCTACTCATGCTCTGTCTCTGTCTCTCAAAAATGAATAAACGTTAAAAAAATTAAAAAAAAAAAAGAACTTGAATGAAAATGAAAACAGTATGTCAAAATTTGTGAAATTTAAATTTGTGACAGTTAAAGCAGTACCTAGAGGACAAGTTATATGCAGGTGATGTTCATTTTGCATGATTCCGACATGCATGAATTTCAGTAAGGTTTGGTTAAGTAATACCAGTCTGGCATCAAGACCGTTAATGTTTTAATTACCACAGTATAGTACCTGCGGCTAATAGCATAAAGTACAAACTTCACTGCCAGCCTTGAGTCCACAAATCAATATGTAAATAACAGATACACATCATGCTCAGTACTCATTCATTTCACTTACTTCAAAGTCTGTTGTCAGTTATTAATTCTACATCTGTTATCCGATACATATACAGATACATATACAGAACGCAAAGTGTATAGATGTGTTTCCTCTTTGTCTCCCAGTGAAAACCCACACAGCATTTTACAAAAATGGTAACTGAAACAGGGAACTGGCCTACAAAGATGAAAATGCAACAGAGAAACAACACTAACAATACTGGATGTGGTTAGAAGATAGATGATGGTGGAAATGTTGGGATTGCCACTATTCATAAGTCTTTAGGTATGTAGACAGAAGGATTTAGTGAAGGTGAAAGTTAATTGACATAAATTCTTAGGTTGTGATGAAAAGAATAAATATATTACAGAGAAAGTGACCCTGGAAAAAAATCTTCACAGTATCTTGAACATAACTCTCAACACTGAAAACGAAAAGGGTAAAATGTTGGCGGCTGATCCAACCTTGGAAAAGAGTTTGAGAATTCAGTAAGATATAGAAAAAAGGTTCATTTCCTATCATAAGTTATACAACGATAAGAAGGTAGACACTGCTCAAACTACTCTGTACAGGGCTGTTAAAAAAAAAATAAAAGACATTTTCAATGCTGTCAATGTTTTAAATTGCAAGGTAGTAAATATTTGTTTTACTATCTCTATACAGTCATAACCAACATTGAGATCATTTTTAATGTTTTCATAAAAAGTTTTAACAAATTACAAAACAATTTAATTTTTTCCCATTGATTATGAAGACTAGTTTACAAAGTTTTGGCCTGTATGGTTAATTTTTATGGTCCTTTGCTACCACACAGGTGAGAACTACTTGTATTTAAATGCTCATATTAGAAAACAAAACAGATCTCAAATAAATAATCTAAGCTTCCACCTTAAGAAGCTAGAAAAAGAGCAAATTAAACCCAAAATAAGTAGAAGACAGGAAAAATAAAGATCAGAGTGGAAGTCAAGGAAATAGAAAATGGACAAACAACAGAGAAAAAGAAATGAAATAAGAAACTGATTATTTGAAAAAATTAATAAAATTAGTATGCTTTAGTTAGCAAAGATAAAAAAAAAAGGGAAATGGCAATGGCAAAGTAGCAATAAAAAACAGAACATCTCTAGACCAGATCCTACAGACATAAAAGAACAATAGGGGATTATCATGAAAAATATGATACCAATGAATTTGACAATTTGGATGAAAGACAAAAATTCCTTTAAAGACATGAATTCCCAGAACCCACTCAAGAAAAAATAGATAACTTGAATACATTCACATCAAGGAAGGAAATTTGGTAAATAAAAATCTTCCCACAAAGAAAAGTCCAGACCCAGACCGGTAAATTCTATCACTGTAATATACCATAACCACGAGTATAACAGCTTCTCCAGGTCTGTGAGTTCTTCTAGCAAATCATCAAACTGCAGGGTGGTCTTCCAGATCTCCAACACAAGCAGCAAACCGAATCCAGAAATACATAAAAAGATTTATACACCATCAGCAAGTGGAAATTGTCCAGGAATGTAAGGTTGGTTTACTATCCAACAATCAATTAATTAAAATTCAGTAATATATCATAATAAAAAGATCTCAGTAAATGCAAAAAAAATTACATTTGTCAAAATCCAACACATTTTTCATTACAAAAAAACACCAAAAAATTAGGAATAGAAAAGAAATCCCTCAACCTGATAAAGGGCATGACAACCTATAGCTAATATACTTAACACTGAAAGATTGGATATCCCCCCCACAAAACATCAGGAATAAGACAAGAATGTCCACTCCCTATTCTATTCAAAATTGTACTGGAGGTTCTAACCAGGATACTTAGGCAAGAAGAAGAAATAAAAGGCATCCAATGTGTGAAGGAATATAAAACTATCTCTTTTTGTAGGTGACAAATCATTTATACAGAAAATCCTAAGAGATCAACTAAAGAACAATTAGAACTAATAATAAATGGGGCGACTGAGTGGCTCAGTCAGTTAAGCAAGTGACTCTTGATTTCAGCTCAGATCATGATCTCACAGTTTGTGAGATCCAGCCCTTGCGTCGGGCTCCACGCTGACAACATTGAGCCAGCTTGGGATTGTCTCTCCCTCTCTCTCTGCCCCTCCCCTGTTCACTCACACTCAAAATAAAGAAATAAAAACTTACAAAAATAAAAATAAAAATAAAAAAGACCTGGGGTGCCTGGCTGGCTCAGTCAGTTAAGCATCTGACTTCAGCTCAAGTCATGATCTTGTTATGGTTCATGGGCTTGAGCCCCACATCAGGCTCTGCACTGACAGTGTGGAGCCTGCCTGGGATTCTGTCTCTGCCCCTCCCACTTGCTCTCTCTCTCTCTCTCTCTCAAAATAAATAAATAAGCTTTAAAAAAAAAAAGAAATAATAGGGATGCTTGGGTGCCTCAGTCAGTTGAGCATCTGACTTTGGCTCAGGTCATGATTTCATGGCTCATGAGTTCGAACCCCACGTTGGGGTCTGTGCTGACAGCTCAGAGCCTGGAGCCTGCTTCAGATTCTGAGTCTCTCTCTGCTCCTCCCCTGTTCACACACTGTCTCTGTCTGTCTGTCTCTCTCTCAAATATAAATAAGTTAAAGAAAAAGAAATAATGAGTTTATTAGTAAGTTCTCAGAATACTAGACCAATATATAAAAATAAATTACATTTCCATACACTTGCAATGGACAATACAAAAATGAAATTAACAACACAATTCCATTTATAACAGCATCAAATAAAATAAAAGACTAAGAAACAAAGTTAACAAGTATGAAATTTATACTCTGAAAACTATTGTTGAAAAAAATTAATGATCTAAGTGAAAGGAACAAATTATATGCTCCCACTGATTAGAAGATTTAATATTATTAAGACAGCAATACTACTCAAATTGATCTAAAAATTCAACGAATCCCTATCAGAATCTAAGAATACTTATTTGTAGAAATGGATACTCTTTATTCCAAAATTCACATGAACCCTGAACAGCCAATGTTTCCAGTCTTGGAAAAGAAAAACAATATTGGAAGAATGACATTTCCCAATTTCAAAACTTACTACAAGCAACGATAGTCAAAAGACTGGCACAGAGATAGATATACAGATAGGCAGAATAGTATAGTCAGAAATAAACTCTTTCATTTATGGCTAATTGATTTTTGGCAATAGTGCCAAGACCATTCAATGGGAAAAGAAAAATCACTTCAATAAATGGTGCTGGAACAAATTCATTCTATGAGGCCAGCATTACCCTGATTCCCAAACCAGGTAAAGACACCACACACACACAAAAAGAGACCTAAAGGCCAGTATCTCTGATGAATACAGATGCAAAAATCCTTAACAAAATAGTAGCAGATTGAATTCAACAATACATTAAAACAATCGTTCACCACAATCAAGTGGGATTTATTCCCAGGATGTAAAAGTGGTTCAATATTTGCAAAAAAATCAACTGATGTGTCCCATCAAGGATAAAGCCATATGATCATTTCAATAGATGCAGAAAAAGCATTTGACAAAGTATAAAATTTATTCATAATAAAAACCCTCAACAAAGTAGGTTTAGAGAGAACATAACTCAGCATAATAAAGGCATCATATATGAAAAGCCCACAGCTAACATCATACTCAATGGGGAAAAACTGAGAGCTTTTCCTGTAAGGTCGGGAACAAGACAAGAATGTCCACTCTCACCACTTTTATTTAACAGAGTACTGGAAGTCCTAGCCCTAGTAATCAGACAAAAAGAAATAAAGGACATCCAAACTGGTAAGGAAGAAGTAAAACTTTCACTATTTGCAGGTGACATGATATACTATATACCGAAAACCCAAAAGACTCCACCAAAAAACTGCTGGAACTCATATATGAATTCAGTAAGGTCACAGGATACAACATTTATGTACATTTCTATACATTAATAATAAAGCAAAAAGAAATTAAGGAAACAATCTCATTTACAATAATACAAATACCTAGGAATAAACTTAACCAAAGAGGAGAAAAACCCATATTCTGAAAACTAGAAAACAATGATGAAAGAAATTGAAGACACAAACAAATAGACATTCCATGTTCATTGACTGGAAGAACAAATATTGTTATTTGTAAATTGTTATATAGTAAAATGTCAATACTACCCAAAGCAATCTACACAAGTATTGCAATCCCTATCAAAATACCAACAGCATTTTTCACAGAACTAGAACAAACAATCCTAAAATTTGTAGGGAACCACAAAAGACCCTGAACAGCCAAAGCAACCTTGAAAAAGAAAAACAGGGGGCACCCGGGTGGCTCAATTGGTTAAGTGTCCAACTTTGGCTCAGGTCATGATCTCCCAGTTTGTGGGTTCGAGCCCCGTGTCAGGCTCTTGATAGCTGGGAGCCTGGAGCCTGCTTCAGATTCTGTGTCTCCCTCTCTGTCTGCCCCTCCCCCACTCCTTCTCTCTCTCTCTCTCTCTCTCTCTCTCTCTCTCTCAAAAATAAATAAACATTAAAAAGATTTAAAAAGAAAGAAAAGAAAAGAAAAACTGGAGGGACCAAAATTCCAGACTTCAAGTTATATTACAAAACTGTAGTAATCAAAACAGGATGGTACTGACACAAAAACATAGATTAGTAGAACAGAATACGGAGCCCAGATATAAACCCACAATTCTATGATCAATTAATCTTCAAGAATATACAATGGGAAAAAGACAGTCTCTTCAACAAATGGTGTTTGGAAAACTGGACAGCTACATGCAAAAAAATGAAAACAGATCACTTTCTGAAACTGTACACAAAAATAAACTCAAAATGGATCAAGGACCTAAATGTGAGACCTGAAACCATAAAAATCCTAGAAGACAGCACAGGCAGTAATTTCTCTGACATTGGCCATAACAATATGTTTTTAGATATGTCCTCTGTGGCAAGGGAAACAAAAGCAAAAATAAACTATTGGAACTACATCAAAATAAAAAGTCTGCACAGCAAAGGTAACAACCAACAAAACTAAAAGACAACCTATAGAATGGGAGAAGATGTTTGCAAATGACGTATCTAACAAAAGGTTAGTATCCAAAATATACAAAAAACTTATACAACTCAACACCTAAAAAATAAATAATCCAATTAAAAACTGGCAGAAGACATTTGCAACTACGTGGATAGAACTGGAGGGTATTATGCTGAGTGAAATTAGTCAGACAAAGACAAATATCATGTAACCTCACTCATGTGGAATTTAAGATACAAAATGGATGAACATAAGGGAAGGAAAGTTAAAATAATATAAAAACGTGGAGGGGGACAAAACCTAAGAGACTCTTAAATACAGGGAACAAACTGAGGGTTGCTGGAGGGGCTGTGGATGGGGGGGGATGGGCTAAGTACTGGGTGTTATACATAGGGGATGAATCACTGGAATCTACTCCTGAAAACATTATTGCACTATATGCTAACCAACTTGGATGTATATTATAAATAAACAAATAAATATGGGGTGCCTGGGTGGCTCAGTTCGTTAAGCGTCCGACTTCAGCTCAGGTCATGATCTCACAGTCTGTGAGGTCAAGCCCCGTGTCAGGCTCTGTGCGGACAGCTCTGAGCCTGGAGCCTGCTTTGGATTCTGTGTCTCCCTCTCTCTACCCCTCCCCTGCTCATGCTCTGTCTCTCTCTGTCTCAAAAAAAAATTTTTTTAATTAAAAAATAAATAAATAACAATGGGCAGAAGACACAAACAGACATTTCTCCAAAGATGACATCCAGATGGCCAACAGACACATAAAAAATAAAAAGATGTTCAAAATCACTCATCAGGGAAATGCAAATCAAAACCACAATGAGATATTATTACCTCACACCTGTCAGAATGTCTAAAATCAAAAGCTCTACGTTAACTAAAATTTAAATTAAAAAAAAAAGTAGGGGATGGGCTCAAGAAACAACAAATGTTGTTGAGGATGTCAAGAAAAAGAACACCTGTGCATTGCTGGTGGGAATGCAAACTGGTACACCACTGTGGGAGACAGTATGGACGTTCCTCAAAAAATTAAAAACAGAACTACCCTATGATCCAGCAATCACACTACAGGGAATTTACCCAAATACAAAAACACTAATTCAAAGGGATACATGCACCCCTATGTTTACTGCAGCATAATTTACAATAGCCAAATTATGGAAGCAGCCTAAGTGTCCATCAACAGATGAACAGATAAAGAAGATGTGGTATATATACACAATAGAATATCATTGAGCCATAAGAAAGAATGAAATCTTGCCATCTGCAGCAACATGTATGGATCTAGAGTAAAATGCTGAATGAAATAAGCCAGAGAAACGCAAATACCATTTGATTTCACTCATGTGGAATTTAAGAAACAAATGAACAAAGGAAAAAACAAAAAAAAGACAAAACAAAACCAGACTGAACTACAGAGAACAAACTGATGATTATCAGAGGGGAGGTGTGGGGGGATGGGTGAAGTAGTTAAAGGGGATTAAGAGTACACTTATCTTGATGAGAACTGAATAATATATGGGATTTTTGAATCACTTTACGATATACCTGAAACTAATACAACACTGTATTTAAGTTTACTAGTATTAAAAAAATAAAAATGAAAAAAACCACACGTCATCATCAAAAGATAGATAGATAGATAGATAGATAAATAAATAAATAAATAAATAAAATGGCGCTGGAACACCTGGATTGCCACATGCAAAAGAATGAAGTTGGAACCTTACTTCATATCACGTGCAAAAATTAATTCAAAATGTATCAAAGACCTAAATGTAAGAACATTAACAGTATAAAACTTTTAGGAAAAAAACATAGGGGTAAACTTCATGACCTTGGATTTGGCAATGGATTCTTGATATGACAGCAACAAAAGAACAACAGGAAAACTGGGCTTCATCAAAATTAAAAAAATCATGTGTGTCAAAGGATACTATCAAGAGAGTGAAAACACTGAGGCACCTGGGTGGCTCAGCTGGTTAAACAAATGACTCTTGATTTCAGCTCAGGTCATGATCTCATGATTCACAAGACTGAGATCGAGCCCCACATCGAGTTCAATGTTGGCAGCTTGGAGCCTGCTTGGAATTCATTCTCTTCCTCTCTCTCTGTCCCTCCCCCTCTCGTGTTCTCTCCCTCTCAAAAAGTAAATAAATAGCTTAAAAAAAAAAAGAGTAAAAAGACAACCCATATGATGGAAGTATTTGCAAATCATGTATCTGGTTAAGAGACTGAAATCAAATAAGAACTCCAGGAGCTTCCAGGTTGGGGAACACATGGGAGGCGCTAGGAGAATGGTGGTGCACCTGGAGAGGGAACGGGAGCTCTGCGCCCCTTCCACATACCTTCCTCGAGGTATCCCCTCCAACTGGGTGTTCCTGGGTTACATACCCTTTTATAGTAAACTGACAATCTAGGTAAAGCTCAGAAGAGCCTTGTGAGTTCTCCAGATTCCTCTTCCCCTGTATCAGTGACAAGTTGGACGGCAGATGGTGTTAACTTCACTCAACTGGATTCCTGAGGGACCAGTGGAGCATGCCCCCCTGCCAGACTGTGTTGGATTTGCATCACGTAAAGGAAACAAACACTGTTGTGTTAAGGCACTGGCATGTGGAGGTTAATCTGTAATACAGTATATCTAGCCTGTCCTAATTAATACTGAAATCAGTACCAGTGGACAACAAAAAAGAATCTATACAAAACACTTTATCTACATAAAGAACTTTACATAAAAATTCCATATATGTTCTATATAAGAATTTTATCTATACAAAGAATCCTTACAACTCATTAATAAAAAGACAAATAGTTCAAAATAGAAAAAGGATCCCAACACACTATTTTCCAAAGAAGATACATAATGATAAATAAGCAAATGAAAATATGCTCAGCATCATTAGTCATCAGGGACTATTTTAGTTAAACACAAAGTTGATATATGACCCAGCAATTCCATTCCTAGGTACATACTGAAGAAAAAATAAAACCTATGTCTACACAAAAACTTATGCATGAATGTTTACAGTAGCATTATTCATGTTGCCAAAAGGTGGAAACAAGCCAAATATCCAATGATTGATGAATGGATAACCAAATGTAGTATATCCATACAATGGAATATTACTCAGCCAAAAAAGGAATGAAGGACTGATACACGCTATAATGTGGATGAACCTCAAAAACAGGATGCTAACTGAAAGAAGCCAGTCACAAAAGACCACATATTACATTATTTCATTTAAGTGAAATATCAAGGGGCACCTGGGTGGCTCAGTTGGTTAAGCGTCCAATTCTTGGTTTTGGCTCAGGTCACAATCTCAGTTTCGTGGGTTTGAGTCTCATGTCAGGCTCTGCACTGGTGGCACAGAGTCTGCTTAGGATTTTCCTCTCTCCCTCAAACCTCCTCACACTGTTTCTGTCTCTCTCAAAATAAATAAATAAAACTTAAGACATTTAATAAATGAAATATCAAGAGTAGGCAAATTAACAAAGA
The DNA here is from genome assembly GCF_022837055.1 of Prionailurus viverrinus. Taxonomy (NCBI): domain Eukaryota; kingdom Metazoa; phylum Chordata; class Mammalia; order Carnivora; family Felidae; genus Prionailurus; species Prionailurus viverrinus. Next base: position 197,093,079 of record NC_062561.1, on the reverse strand, counting down.
CAGAAAGTAGATTAGTGGTTGCTTAGAGCTGAGAGATGGGAAACAGGGGTGTGATAGCTAAAGAATACAGGATCTCTTTTGTAGGTGATAAAAATGTTTTAAAATTGGCTGTGGCAATTGTTACACATTATCTGTGAATACACTAAAAACCACTGAATTGTTAACTTTGGGTCAACTGTAAGGCATGTGAGTTATATCTTAAAGTTGTGTAAATAAAAATAGTAACAAAATTTCAGAGTACAGCTAATGAAACTTTGTCTGTATTCACACTGTGCATCCACCCTTATATTATGTTAGTCTCCAATAAATATCTTTTACTGAAGTCAAGTAAGCCTAGCAAATTTCTTCCAGAAAGCCATAAGGATTCCTAACTCCAAGAATTTATACACAGCCATTCCTAGAGCTTGCCTTCGCCATCCTCCTGCCTAACCCACACTTCAAATATACTTCAGAGGGGCTGGTTCATGCTGGGAAAACATGCCTTCTTAAGTTATGCCACATCTCTTTAGACTATGATTTTCATTTAACTCCTAAAACATTAACTAGATTGGTCATGCAATTTTATACAGCCATGAACTTTGATTCTTATCTTTCCATGTAAAACCTAAGTTCCTGAAAAGCATCTGATTTCTAGTGCCTTTGAATTTCTTCTCGAAAGGCACTAAAGACATGATTGTTGAGTGAATCAGTAAGAAACTTTTTTTCTCTTTGTGGCTCACTATTACTTAACGAGTTGTCGAATACTTACTACACGTTCAGCACAGGAGCAAGAGGGAATAGGAACTGCCAACTAGGTGGAAGCATAAGTCTCAGCCACCAGCCAATTAAAAACAAAAAACAAAGAAACTGAGATTTCACTTCCCTTGACTCCCACCTGCTAGATTTTTACCTGGATAGTTCCAATCTGATACATCTCTCTTTATTATCCATGGCTCTTCTCCTTGTTCCAACTTGGAGATGACATCTGGTTTGGAAACTGGATGCCCTATTATAGAGAAATCAGAGAGGAATTGGGTTGATTGCAGTGAAGAAAAAAAAGGGTGCTATTTTAGGAGCCCCACAATGAAGCTGTCCAGCTGTCCAGCTACCCCCAGCAGAGTAATAACCCGCTGGAAAGGAGATTGGGGAATAGAGAGCACAAAATCAGTCATTACATATGTCAGGAACCCACCCAATTTGATCAAATGAGAAGAGATAAGCACCGGATTAGATATGCTGAGATATGTGGGGAAGCCATCCTTACCCAATGAGATCACGTGGCTGAAGTTCTCCAGCATCACATCTCTATACAGGGTCCTCTGAGCAGGGTCCAGTTGCTGCCACTCCTCCTTAGTGAAAGCTACAGCCACATCCTCAAATGACAATGGACCCTATAATAGCATGCTCCTGTTCAATCTGAAGTGATCATTCCCATTTTTACCACAGCATGCAAAACTATGTGCCCAGTTCTATGTAGTGCCTATTCAGAAAAATGATGTAAAATTTTGTCTTTAGCAAAAAGAGTCAAACATATCAGAAGAACAGAAGAGCAAAAGAGACTTACTCACAAATGGGAATTCAATAAAGGCAGCATTTTAAATAAGTAACTTGTTCAATAAATGGTACTGGAAAAAGTGGATAGTCATTCAGTTAAATAAGAAAGTTGAGACTTTATGTTTTAAAAACAAGAAACAGTTTCCAGATGGGGAAAAAAAAAATCTAAGCATTGCAAATTATTAATACTGGCTATCCCAGGAGAAAGGGAATTTTAAAATCCTTTTCAGGGGCGCCTGGGTGGCGCAGTCGGTTAAGCGTCCGACTTCAGCCAGGTCACGATCTCTCGGTCCGTGAGTTCGAGCCCCGCATCAGGCTCTGGGCTGATGGCTCAGAGCCTGGAGCCTGTTTCCGATTCTGTGTCTCCCTCTCTCTCTGCCCCTCCCCCGTTCATGCTCTGTCTCTCTCTGTCCCAAATAAATAAATAAACGTTGAAAAAAAAAATTAAAAAAAAAATCCTTTTCACTTTATCATATTTATTTATGTATGTATGTATGTATGTATGTATGTATGTATGTATGTATTTCTTAAATGTTTTTACCAAGTAGGGATAATTCAGGCTAGGACAAAAAAAATAGTAAAATGATTTTATAAATTGAAAAAAATAGGGCAAGAACTGGCATTCAGTTGGGGAGTAGCTTCACACACCCTGAGACCACAGCAAAGGCTATAGAAAATCAGAGACCCCTGTGCTCCAAATGTTTACCACAGAATTTTAAGTACAGAACTGCCTATTTGAGAGAAATAATCATATAGAGACAAATAGATACTCATCACTCCATCTTATCTAGGTTTTATCTCTGGATAAACTGTACCTTAGTTCTCCCAAAGAATAATGCTTATGGAGTTCAGCTTTAACATTATAACTGTCTTCTAAAAAAATATTTAAAGACACAACCACAAAAAATCTACTGATACATTTATGCAGAAGTATAGGTCAGGACATCATCTATAGGAGACCCCCGCCCCCCAAAGAAATTTCTTTTTTTCCTGATTTGTGGAGAATGCCAAATCACATATATGATGTTCTCTACCTTTCCACTGTGGCTGCTAGAAAAGATCAAACAAATGTGCACTTTAATTTACACATTTATGTAAAATAGACATAATGTATATATAATAAGTGTATTATATTTATATAGAACTTATACATAACAAATATATATGTGAATTCTAATAGTGGTTTTATGTGGTTCTACTTATTACATAGCAACTCATTCCAAGTCTTTGTTCTCTCTACATTTTCCCTAATTCTAATCTCTAGCTTTCTACACTTCTCCATTTGATTATATGGAAACCAAGTACAAAATAAGCAAGCAACTCACGTGAGACTTGGTCATTTTCTGCTTCTCTTCCAAAAGAGCAGAGGTCTGAAGAATCAGGACTGAGAGACAGACTAAGTCTCCAGGGGCCATTTACCATCTAGAAACAACCACCAACAGAAGTCAGATGAAAAACAGGTCGCCCCATAGAAGGTCATTTGATCCTTATAGAAGGATCTGTATGCACCATGTGAAAAAAGTCCTCTTGTGATTATAATAGGATCACATAGAAAATGTACAAGGTGATTTTTAATTGGATAAACGAAGTTATTTCTGTTCATACACAAACACCTTAATGTTCCCCTTTGAATCAGCAATTCTATTTGCAATTCTATCTGTAAGACTCTATCATAAGACAATAATCATGTCTACACATATACGTAAGATTTAACTGCAGATGGAGCAGTTCCCTGACAATAAGAATAAGAATGACCAAGTAGAAAACTAAGGAATGCACCCATATTCCCTAGACGTAAGCAGCCAGCAAAATCCTAAGAGCTCTTTTATATTTTCCCCTAACCCAGCGAATTATCTTGCCAAGTCAATATACAAAGACTAAAATTGTTGATTTTGCTGATTTTAACATGTTTTTTGCTTAAGATTTTATTGTTGATTTCCAATAGTGCAGTTATCTATATAAGAAAATCGTGGCAGGTTAGAACCATTGATAAACAGGAGTACAGTGCAGAAAGATCCTTACCTGGTGAATTCTTCTCAGTCCCAGGATGGATCATCCAGAGAAGGCTGTACGCATTCACAGGAAGTGAGTGCTCCCATGATAGGTAGACTGTTTCATATGGGGTTATCCCAGGCTTTGTCAAAATGAACCTAGAAGGAAACAATTAAATAGTCAGACTCCTCTCTGGACACTGAGCTCTGAAACAAGTAAATAACAGGTGTTTAATAAATGTTTGCTGAACAGAATGTAGAACAAATTCAATAAATAGGAAGAAACAGGGCTGAAATCACACCTCATGTAAGAAAAAGAAAAAGCAGCTCTCACATTTCAGAGCTGGTCTGGCACTCAAACTCTCCTATTTAATATAATTACACAGAGTATCAACATCAGACAAGGCCACTCAGTGACCAAGATGGAATAAAACAAAAACAAGCCCTCTCTGAAGTCATGTGTGAACACAGACAAAACATCCACATTGTCCAATCCACAAAACACCCTCTCTCCTGGTTAACATGAGTGACTGCTACTTCCTCACCTATTACAGCTTTAACTTCAGGTTAGTCTTTCCTCTCTCCAGATGTACTGAAATTCCCAAACAATGAATTACCCCACTTCCTTACAACATCCAATTCAGAGCAAGGTCCACTCCCTTAGGCCCTCCTCGAAATCACCTAACACAAAACCTGTAAGTTCTTTCTAACACGCTCTTTCTGAGAAGCCCCCACTTTCCCCATGGTGTAACTAGATGCTAGAGCAATAAACCCAATGTGTTCAACTACAGGGTGCTCCTGGAGGTCTTTGGCTAGAGAGAATCGACAATAATAATGTTATTTCTTTAGATTTGTTTGGTCTTACATTCAAAGGATGTTTTCTTCTGTGAGCTTTTGAGCGATGGAGGGAGATGGTGATTTGAGAAAACATCTGAGGAGGGGCTTCAAGGTGGGGGCCACCTCGGACTTTACATAAATCGTAAAGTTTTCTCACAAAACCAGGACGGACCTTTATCAGCCACTGGCTTAATTAATGACTCCTACAAATCACTGAACCAGCAGGGGCAGAAATCACAAATCCCAAAGCGCACTTCCAACAAACCCCCAACACAAGACTAGCCATATAGGTTCACAAATCACTGGTCATATGGATACTCCAACAGCGCACAGACCTGCCATCCCTGACCCACAGATCAGACAGCTCTCCTTATTACTGACCTCTACATGTACCCAACACTCATCCCACAGACTTCCCATCAGACTCCATAGACCTCCAATTGCTGACCGCCCCTCCAATATCAACCCCAAACTTTCTCATGACTCAATCCATAAATCCCACTTCTACTCCCAGCTCGATTATCAGGTCCGGAAACGTCCGTCACAGTTTAATCCGGGACAGCTGTCATGGATTAACGTGATTAACACCCGCTTCCTGCCTGGGTGACCACAGCGCAGGGCTCTCAAGCATGCGCCGAGCTATTCTGCGCGGTTTTGCCCACTTCGCATTCTCTGCGGCTTTGTTCAGGAGGCAAGATGTCCGCCCCCATGCGCTGTGTCTCACTGCGGAAGCCGCCATCTTGAGAACCCGGACAATTCCGTACACGAGGAGGAACTTGGGTTTATTCCCAGCCTGAGTTTGGACCGTGTCTTTGCGGCGGCGAGGGGAACGGGTAAAATGACCGAAAGGAAGATTATATAAACCCGTGTGGGGCAAAGTTTTGCCGAGAGCTTTTAAAGGATCGGGGAAGAAGGTGCAGTAGTGCAGTCCTTTATTTGAAGACTAACTGGGGAAAGAGGAATTTGGAAGGGTGGAATCCTTTTGCAGGGATTCTACTTCAAAGTGCTGGTAAATGGTACAGCCCTATACAGGGGGATTCGCCCTATACAAGGGGATTCCACTGTAGGACAGAGGGGCAAAAGTGATGGAAGGGCTCATGCGGGGGGGGGGGGGGGGATCATAAAACCGTTAATTATGCTAAAAAAAACAATGCTAAGGAATCGCGTTGGGGAAATTCCTACTACTGTAGTATGTTGCAGGGAATGTCTGATGAAAAAAAGGAAAAGTGAGACAATGATGAGACTGAAGCACAAAATAAAGGAGAATCTGAGGAACAGAGAATGGAGACTAAGGCACAAAACGCGGGGGGCGGTGGGTGTAGGTATTGAGACTGAAAGGCTGAGGCCTGAGACGAGGGGAGAATGCAGAAGAGGGGGAGACTGAAAGGGATAAAAAGGACACTGAGTGAGTGGAAGGGGGAAGACCTAGGTAGGGTGGCTAACCCCCTAGGTTTGTCTGGAATTTCCCAGGAAATCCATCCTCAGGACTTCAAATGGCTCAGTTTGAGGAGATGGGTGGGGAAAGTGGGGGGAAAGTGCAAAACCTATAAGGTGACCTAAAAACTAAGGCAATGAGCAACAACGTTTTTATTTTTATTTTTAAAATATAATTTGTCAAGTTAGCTAACATACAGTGTATACAGTGTGCTCTTGGCTTCGGGAGTAGATTCCCATGATTCATTGCTTACATACAACACCCAGCGCTCATCCCAACAGGTGCCCTCCTCAATGCTCATCACCCATTTTCCCCTTCCCCTTGCCCTCCCCCCCCCCATCAACCCTCAGTTTGTTCTCTGTATTTAAGAGTCTCTTATGGTTTGCCTATAAGAGTTTGCCTATAGTTTGAAACTATTTTTTCCCCTTCCCTTCCCCCATGGTCCTCTGTTAAGTTTCTACTTATCAAGATAGTATGGTATTGGCACAAAAACAGACACACAGACCAATGGAATAGAATGGAGAACCCAGAATTGGACCTACAAATGTATGGTCAACTAATCTTTGACAAAGCAGGAAAGAATATCCAATGGAAAGAAGTCTCTTTAGCAAATGGTGCTGGGAGAACTGGACAGCAACACGAAGAAGAATGAAACTGGACCCCACCATTCACAAAAATAAACTAAAATGGATGAAAGACCTAAATGTGAGACAGGAAACCATCAAAATCCTATAGGAGAAAACAGGCAACAACCTCTGTGACCTCAGCCACAGCAACTTCTTGCTCTACACATCTCCAAAGGCAAGGGAAATACAACCAAAAATGAACTACTGGGACCTCATCAAGATAAAAAACTTTTGCCCTGCAAAGGAAATAATCAACAAAACTAAAAGGCAACGGATGGAATGGGAGAAGATATTTGCAAATGACACATCGGATAAAGGGTTAGTATCCAAAATCTATAAAGAACTTACCAACCTCAACACCTAAAAACAAATAATCCAATGAAGAAATGGGCAGAAGACATGAATAGACACTTTTCCAAAGACGACATCCAGATGGCCAACAGACACATGAAAATATGCATAACACGTTTTTAAAGTCAAGTGGATAAGGATATAGATTTTGTACCTTTCCCAGTCAGCTTTGCTATTTTTCCCCTTGGCTTCTGATGTTGGCAACCATGATTTGCGATTTACAATAATGGATTATCCATTGTTGTGTCACTCAGGAGTGATACGTTTTAAGTGTATAACTTAAATGCATGGCAATCATAAGTGTTAACAGTCTTTTGCTTTGTCTGTGGATTAACCATCGTGCTTTGTACATAATGCTTGTTTAATTTTTAAATTGTAAATATTGTGACCATGTTTTCTAAGAGTTCAGAAAATGAAAATGAAAACAACTGTAATACCAATGACATTGCCCCCAAAAAAGCCTCTTATTTTGAGGACAGATGTAAAGACACACCCATACCTGGATTAGGGAGGTAAAAAACTAAAATACAGCAAATTGCACAATATGCAAAAGAGAATTCAGGCTTGGGCATGGTGGTGAAGGGGGTGCAAAAGCACAATGAAACGAGTCAAGGATGACAGGCAAATACTTCTAAATAAATAAAAGGGTTTTTGCCTCCCCAAAAGACACCAACACTGAGTTGAAAATAGTAATTTCCCAGTTATATTAGACAGCATAAATAGATATTACTGTATAGTTCTAATCACTTATATATGAAACGGAATAAAATTACATTTCCAAACTCAAATGTTGCAACTAAAATGTCCTGTGGACAAAAGCAGAAATTTTGGTAACAGATGTGTTAGCCCCTTACAGTGTAGAGCCAATCCTGCTTTGTATTATTATTATTATTACTATTTTTATGTTTACTTATTTTTGAGAGAGAGAGCACAGCAGGGGAGGAACAGAGAGAGGGGGGACAAAGAATCCAAAGGAGGCTCTGTGCTGCCAGTGCAAAGCTCCACACGGGTTCGAACCCATGAACTGTTAGATCATGATCTGAACTGGTCAGTTGCTCAACCGACTGGAGCCACCCAGGCGCCCCTTTTATTATTTTTTATTTATTTTATTATTTTATTTTATTAAGAGAGAGAAAGAGTGTAAGGGAGAGTGGCAGAGGGGGAGAGAGTGAATCTTAAGCAGGCTCCACACTTAGCATGGAGCCTGATGTGGGGCTCAATTCTACATCCCTGGGATCATGACATGAGCCGAAATCAAGAGTTGGGCACTCAACCAATTGAGCTGCCCAGATGCCCCAATCCTGCTTTCAATGGTATATCAGGAAATACATCAAATCATGACAGAAAACAAATCCCCTAGCTCTTCACACTTGGATTGAAAAATGGAGGTCAAACTGTCTTTTTCATTTATAAAGATTTTCATGAAACTAAAGAAAATAATATTGTTGATATCTTGTCCAATTGTAAACTAGACTTTTTTCAACTAGAAAAATGTTCAGTAGACACTGCAAGTGTAAATCTGCGGTTCAATTCACTCTATAAACTTATCAAAGTAAATGAAAACATCTTACCTGCTAAGATAGCATATAGTTATAGATAACATATAGTTAGAGCATGTTTCTTACCTATCCATTAATCCATTTACATTTAAAATGACCACTGTTCTGCCATTTTGCTAGTTGTTTCTATGTGTCATATTTTTTGTGTGTGCCTCAATTCCCTCAATACTGCCTTCTTTGTGTTTGATTTTTTTTTTTTTTACAGTGTACCATTTTGATTCCCTGCTTAGTTCTTTTTTTGAAAATGTTTTAGTTATTCTCTTATTGGTTGCTATGGAAATTACAATTAACATCCTGAATGTACAATCTACTTTGAATCGTTACCAATGTAGCTCTAATAGCATACAAAACATTGATCCTTTACAACTCTGTCCTTCCGTTACTTTCACCTTTCTGTTGTTATTGTAGACAAAATAGACATGAAGTCAGAAATTGTTACAAGAGAAAAAAGGTCATTATATATTGATAAGAGTCAATTCATCAAAAATATTAACAATTATGAACATTTATACACTGAACAAGGACCAAAAATATTGAAGCAAATATTGACACTAAGGGAGAAATGGACAGTTTTATAATAGCAGTGGGAGACTTCAACACCCCATTTCAAATAATGGATTGAACATAGAAACACAAAATGAATAAGGATATAAATAACCTGATTAACACTTAAACTAGACCTAAGAGACATACAGGACACTATACCCAGTAACAGCTAAACACTTATTTTTTTCAGGTTCACACGGAACATTCTTCAGGATGTACCACATCTTAGGCTACAAAACAAGTATCAATAAATTTTAAAACACTGAAATCATATATACTATGTTCTCCAACCACAAGGTAATAAAATTGGAAACTAATGAGAAGAAAAACTGGAAAGTTCACAAATATGTAGAAATTAAACAGGACACTATTAGATAACCAGTGGGTAAAAGAAAAAAAAAAAAAACAAGGGAAATTTAAAAGTATTTGGGGGCGCCTGGGTGGCTCCGTGGGTTAAGTGCCCAACTTCAGTTCAGATGATGATCTCACAGTTCGTGGGTTCAAACCCCGCATTGGGCTCTGTGCTGAACACCTGCTCAGAGCCTGGAGCCTGCTTCAGATTCTGTGTCTCCTTCTCTCTCTGTCCCTCCTTTGCTCATGCTCTGTCTCACTCTGTCTCTCAAAAATAAATAAATGTAAAAAAAATTTTTTTTAAATACTTGGAAACAGGGGTGCCTGGGTGGCTCAGTAGGTTAAGCGTACAAACTCTTGATTTCGGTTCAGGTCATGATCTCATGGTTTGTGAATTTGAGCCCTACATGGGGCCCCGTGCTGACAGGATTGAGCCTGTTTAGGATTCTTTCTCCCTCCCTCTCTCTTGGTCCCTCCCCTGATTGTGCACATGCTGTCTCTCAAAATAAATAAATAAACATTATATATATATAAAAAAAAAGAAGTAACATTAAATTAATATGGAATCAACCAGTGAGAAAATATTTTCCTTGTGTTTGTATCCCTATCCTTCTGGTTAAATCAAGAAAAAAGTATCAATACTCATGTTTGTAACATCTAACACTTCCTCTTCTTTTTTAAACCTAGGCGTCTAGTTCAGAGCCTTTGGCAAACTACAGTAGCTACTTAACTAAAAGTAAGTAAAATCCCAGCTTGGGATTCTCTCTCTCTCCCTTTGCCCCTCCCCACCACCCTCAAACAGAGACAAATGAAACAAAACAAAACAAAGGACAACACACCAACCTTACTGGATACAGCGAAGGCAGGGCATGGATGGAAATTTAGAGCTGTAAATGCCTACAGTAAAAAAAGAAGCAATATCACAAGCAATTGCCTAACTTTATACCTTAAGTAACTAGAAAGACATGAAAACTGAAACAGAAGGAGGAAGGAGATAATAAAGATTCGAGTGGAAATAAACAAAATAGAGAACAATAGAAATGATCAACAGAACCAGTAGTTGGTTCTTTGAAAGATCAAAATAAATAAGTAAACTTAAAAAAAAAAAAGATCAAACACAGAACAAGGATGCCTCCTTTCACCACTTTATTCAACATTGTGCTGAAATTATGGCCATAGTAATTAGCCAAGGGAAAAAAATAATCAGGGGCATCCAAATTAGAAAGGAAGATGAAAACTGTATCTATTCACAGGCAACATAATCTTAGTAAAATCCAAAAACCTCTCCCTCCTGCCTCACACACAAATTATTGAAGCTAATAAATTCAGTAAGGTTGCAGGATACAAGGCCAACATAAAAGTGATATTTCTACACAATATCAACAAACAATTCGAAAAGGACATTAAGCAAACAATTCCATTTATAATAGCATCCAAAGGAATAGAATACGAACAAATATATTAAACCAAATAAGTACAATACTTCTACATTGAAAACTACAAAAACATTGCTGAAAAGAATTAAAGAACCAAGCAAAAGGAAAGGTAGTATGCAATCACTGATTCGGAAAACTTGATAATATTAAGATGCAATATTCCCCAAAGGCATCCAGAGATTCAATGAAATTCCTATCAAAACCCAACAGCTTCTTTTGCAGAAATAGAAAAGGTTATCCTTAAATGCACATGGAATTGCAAGAGACCCAGAATAGCCAAAACAACCTTGGAAAAAGAACAAAGTTGGAGGGCTTATACTTTTTTACTTCAAAAATGACTACAAAACCATGGTTATCAAAACAATGTGGTACTAGCATATGGGTAGACATATATAGGTCAATAGAATAGAATGAAGAGTCCAGAAATATACCCAGACACCTATTTTCAAGTGGTTTTTGACATGGGTGGCAAGACCATTCAATGAGGAAAGGACTGTTCTTTCAAGAAATAGCCCTGGGAAAATTAGATAGGCACATGCAAAGGAATAAAATTGGACCCTTACCTTCCATCATATGAAAATAGCCAACAATCACATGAAAAATTCTTGACATTATTAGTCATCAGGGAACTGCAAATCAAAACCAAAATGAGATACCACTTTATACCCACTAGGATGGCTAGCATCAAAAAGTCAGACAATAACAAATGTTAGTAGTGATGTGGTGAAATCAGAACCCTCATACACTGCTGGTGGGAATGTAAAATGGTGTAGCCACTTTGGAAAAAACTTGGCACTAAACAGAGAATTACTATATGACCCAGCAATTCCACTGCCAGGAATCTACACGCAAGAATTGAAAGTGGTATATCCACACCAAAATGTATACACTATTTACATAATTATTTACAAAAGTCAAAAGGTACAAACAAGCCAAATGCCGATCAAATGGTGAATGGATAAAGAAAATGTGGTCTGTACATACAATAGAATATTATTTGTCCATAAAGAATGAACTGATACATGCTACAATACGGGTGAACCTTGAAAATATTACATTAAGTGAAAGAAGGCAGTCATAAAAGACTACATAGTACATGATTCAATTTATATGAAAATATAAATAGAACAGGCATATCTACAGAGCCTGAAAGTACCAGGCTTAGGTATTTAGGGCTGGGAGGTGGTGAATAGTGGGGCAATAGCTAAAGGGTACCGAGTTTCTTTTTGCAGTGATAACAATGTTCTGAAATTGATTGTGGTGATGGCCGCACATATCTGTGACTATACTAAAAGCCACTAAATTATATACTTTAAATGGGTGAATTATATCTCAATACAGGTATTCTTTTTTTTTTTTAATTTTTTTTAACGTTTATTTATTTTTGAGACAGAGAGAGACAGAGCATGAATGGGGGGAGGGTCAGAGAGAGAGGGAGACACAGAATCAGAAGCAGGCTCCAGGTTCTGAGCTGTCAGCACAGAGCCCAACGTGGGCTCGAACTCACAGACCACGAGATCACGACCTGAGCCAAAGTCGGACACTTAACTGACTGAGCCACCCAGGCGCCCCCAGATATTCTTTTTTTTAAAAAGCTAGTACAGGGGCGCCTGGGTGGCGCAGTCGGTTAAGCGTCCGACTTCAGCCAGGTCACGATCTCGCGGTCCGGGAGTTCGAGCCCCGCGTCGGGCTCTGGGCTGATGGCTCAGAGCCTGGAGCCTGTTTCCGATTCTGTGTCTCCCTCTCTCTCTGCCCCTCCCCCGTTCATGCTCTGTCTGTCTCTGTCCCAAAAATAAATAAACGTTGAAAAAAAAAAAAAAAGCTAGTACAAGCATAAAACATAAAAAGCTGAAATTCTTAAAGTAGTCAGAGGAAAACACGTATTTCCTTTAAGGACTAAGATTGTCAATTGACTTTTCAACAGAAACTATGAAAGCCAGAAAACAATGCAGTCCTGGAACATGTATATAATTCCAAACTCTTCCTTAGCAAAAGGAATAAGTAAAAATACATCTACTCCATATAGTACTACTCCTACTCCCGTAAGTAGAAGTACTTTTACAATTGTTTTTTACCATAAAAATTTTTAATATTTCCCATAATTTAGTCTTGTATTTTTTCCTTATAGTAACATGTTAAAGAGTTTCCCCACCCAAAGATTTAGTACAGACAGCCTTATATTTAAATGTTTATAAATTTCACACTTTCGTTTTTATGCAGTATTTCATACAGATTAAGGACATTTACTATAGAGCAAAGGTTGTCAAATGTTTTTTAGTAAAAGGCCAAATAGTAAACAATTTAGGTTTTGCAGGCCATATGGCCTCTATCACAAATCAACTCCACTGTTGTAGAGTAACAGCAGCCATAGACAATAGTAAATAAATAAATGTTGCTATGTCCCAATAAAACTTTATTTATATACACTAAAATTAGAATTTCATATAGTGTTCATGTATTATGAAATACTATTTTATGCTAACCATTTTTGAAATTTTCTCTATGTTATGATATTTTGACATTCTGGGGTGGAGGTCACTGCTGACTGGGGAAACTGCCCCTCTCAGAAATAGTTAATCCCTATTGTGATAAACAGCTTACCTGACAGCACTCCTCCCATATGCAAACCAGCCAATCCCAAGTCCATACCCCCAACCACCTCCTTTATCTAACAGTCACACACCAACCTAATATTCCCCTGCCCTGAATCAATCCAGGTAACAATTAAGGCCAATCCCTATACCCCCAAGCCCACCAGAATTATTCAAACCAGCCAATGGTAAATGGTTTATTCTGCTCTGCCTTTTCTTTCTCATGTAAATGCCAATAAAGGCTATGGTCTAGAGTGCACTTGTGATGAGCACTGGGTGATATATAGAAATACTGAATCACTATATTGTACCCTGAAACTAATATAACACTGTATGCTAACTATGCTACAATTTTTTTAAAGCCCTCATATCTTTAAAAAAAAAAAAAAAAAGGCTATGATCTATGCCTTTACTCCTGCCTCCTGACTGACACTGGTGCTTCTCCCTGTGGTCCTATGTGACATTGTAATTTATAAGAAAAAACATATTTGGTCATTCAGATGACCAAGATGTATTTCTCATACACATTGGGTCATTGTCCATGGTTCCTGGCTCTCAGCTTCCAAAACTTGGAATTTCCTGAGTGATAAGAGCAATGGGAGCATCTTCTGTTATCCTATTTGGTCTCTTGCTCTCAGTATCTGAAATTGCTTTAGAGTCGTAAGTTGAGATGGGTGTCCTATTATTCACAATAGCCCTTTTCCACCACAACTGGGTGACTGGGTTACCATGTTACTGAGGTGACTTGTGGAAAGCACCTAAAGATGGAGGCTGGTTGCCAGGGCAACCAACTGAGAGTACAGAGGTGGAACTTTCAGTCTGGCCTCCTGATTTTCAGGGATGGGATAGAGGCTAGAGGTTGAATCAATCAATAACCAATAGCCAGTGACTTAGTCAATCATGCCTATGTAATGATACCTCCATAAATACCTGAAAGGACAGGGTTTGAAGAGCTTCCAGGTTGGTGAACATGTGGAGGGAGATGTGGGGACAGTGGCTTGTTTAGAGAGCATGGAAGCTCCACCCCCTTTCCCTATACCTTGTCCTACATATGTCTTCTATTTAGTTGTTCCTGGGTCATATACTTTTCTAATAAATCAGTAATCTAGTAAGTAATATGTTTCTTTGAGTTCTATGAGCTGTTCTAGCAAATTAATTGAACCCAGGAAGGAAGGGGTGGTCAGAACCTCCGACTTATAGCCAGGCAGTCAGAAGTACAACTAACAACCTGGGCTTGTGACTGGCATCTGTAGGAGGAGGCCTGGGAACCTCCAATCTGTAGCACAGAATAACCTGGGCTTGGGACTAGGGTCTGAAATGGGGTTGGGAGCAGTCTTGTAGGACTGAACCCTTAACCTGTGGGATCTCATGCTATTTCCCAGTAGATGTGGCAGAAATCGTAGGACACCTGGCTCATGTCAGAGATTTGATTATTGTCGGTGTAGGGAACCCCTCAGTAGAATTGGGACCCAGTCTGCCTCCCATTTCTAGGGGAACTTTGAGTAAATTAAATTTTTCTTTCAATGACATTGACCTCTCTGTGTCATCACTCAGTCACTTTTATAAACTAACACCTAAACACATCTCTATTAATTTTTTTCCAGTCATTTACAAATGTAAAAAACACTCTACGGTCACAGAGAGTACAAAAACAGGCAGTTGGCTGATGTGGCCTGAGTGGCAGTTTACCAACCCATGGTCTACAGCCATTCTGCCTTGCTCTCCCACTAACTAGCTGTGTGTCTCCTCGTTAAGTGGGTTAATCTGGGTGTCTCAATTTCCCTCAAGTGTAAAATGAAGTTAATAGAATCTATTCACAGAGTTGTCATAGGAGTATTAAATTAGTTAATACATTTAAAGTACCTAGAATAACACACTGGCCATAATCTCAGTGACTTCGGACACCAATGAGCTGGAACTGGGCCACAATTCACAGGTTAAATTCACAAATCACAGTCTTCCATAAGACTGCCTTCACTTCCATCACCGGCTGTAAGCTCAGGACTTCTCAGGCCACCCTCACCTCTGGCTAGTGGGCTAAAAATTCAGAGGTTCCCAGTGCCCTTTTTGATACTTTGGTGATTCACTTCAATGACTCACAGAACTCAGGAAAGCACTATACTTATGATTATAGTTTTATTATAGCATTAGGATAGGAATGAGAACTAGCCAAAGGGAGAGACTAATAGTGTAAGATCTGAAAGGGTTACAAAAGTGAAACTTTTGTATGATCTCTGAGTCAGAGACACCTACAATACTGCCGACCAGGGAAGTTCACCTGAGCTCCCCGTCCAGAGTTTTTATCCAGGTTTCATTACCTACGCGGCCTTCAGGCTAAACTCAATCTCCAACCCTGCCTTATACCCCTGAGAGATTCTCCAAATGATATCTTCTGGTTTAAAACCCCAACTCTCTAATCACATGGTCTTTGTGGAGTGGCCAGCCCCCACCCTGAGTCATCTTCTCAGTGTCAACTCTCCAGGGACCCACCATGAGTCATTCTAGGTAGGATGAATTATCAGGGCCCACCAGGGGCATTTCCATTACTGGGGAAATTCCACAGATCTATACCTCTCAATAATAGAGGACAAAATCTTTATTCTGCCAGCCATATTCTTTACTGCAAGTGTTTAGAGCTTACTTGCCAGAAACTTGGAATGAAAGCCAAAATCTTGGGCGCCTGGGTGGCGCAGTCGGTTAAGCTTCCGACTTCAGCCAGGTCACGATCTCACGGTCGGTGAGTTCGAGCCCCGAGTCAAGCTCTGGGCTGATGGCTCAGAGCCTGGAGCCTGTTTCTGATTCTGTGTCTCCCTCTCTCTCTGCCCCTCCCCCATTCATGCTCTGTCTCTCTCTGTCCCAAAAATAAATAAAAAAAAAAAAAAGTTGAAAGCTAAAATCTTTATTACACAATAGTAAATGCTGTATAAGTTTTTGTTGTAACTTTTAAGCCATATGGAAACTGGCACAACATGGAAGGTGATTATCCAAAATTATTTTTCCCAAAAAACCAGTTTCCCTAGAACTATGGGTACCTATCAGGGCATTGATTAATGTCGCACTAGATCAACATGAAGCATCTTTATATATAACATCAAAGTGCCCTGTGGAGGAAACCTGTCTGTAGATTTTTTCAAGTTTTTCTTTTTAATGTTACACAGACTAGTTAGCTATTGGTCTTCAAGTCTGTGTAATCAAAATTAATTTGTGTGTTCTCAGAAAATATGCCAGCTGGTCACAGAATACTAATTTAAACCACTGCTAGCTTTCATTTACAGGCATTTTAGTGAAATCTCTGAAATGTATCTCCCTTTCGTCAAAACATTATACTCACGGGTCCATTCAGAAAAGCAGAAGGGCTGACCACAAAATATGAAAGGCTTCGGGCTCAAACTCAAATTCCAGAGTTAAGTCCTGCAGGCTCAGGCCTGGGAAAATTCTTGAAACGTTGTAGGTCTGGCTAGCTATCGCTAGGCTCTGGCTCAGTACGTCGAGCGACCCTCTATGGGTTCTCTTTGGAGAAGGGGTTTGGAGCCTGGAGCCGGGACTGCAGTGCCGGAATCCGCTGCAACGCGCCCCGACGCTCCACGCGCGCCCTGCCTCTCGCCGCGCATGTGCAGCGCCGCCGCTGAGACATTCTGGGAGATGTATTTTGCAGTCGAAGGGAACGGGCTCCTGCGAGACCCGCGCGCGCGCGCGAGACGTCCTCTTCTGCGCATGTGTGCCTTCCCTGTCCTCACAGCGCTACCCCCGGGCGGGAGTGAGGCTCTTATCCTTGCACCTGGTTGGTCTTGGTCCTGGCTGGAGGTGCGCGGAGGAAGCGGGCGCGGATTTGGGGAAGTGGAGTGAGTGGGTGAAGAACAATAGGACTTTGGGGGTAGGCGTGAACCGGGGTGTGTCAAAAGCTGCAGTGACCGTCCTTAACCTGGGTCCGAGAGTCTGGGGCGGGCGGGGTCCCGGGTCTGCCTTCTTGCTGGTGTTGCGCTGCAGGTGTCGCGCTGCAGATGTCGCTGCCGGAGCGCGTCCAGCGGTGCCAGTGCTCGCAAGTGGCACCAGGGTCAGGAGCGCCCTCTGGAGTGTGCAAAGAGAACCAAGTTTTACTGAAGGTCTGAAGGTCTGAAGGTTCCAGGTGGAGTACTACCTTACTACCTGCTTTTCCAAAGGCATCTAACTTTTAACCCTACAGCAACCCTCTAAGTCAGGTTTTCAACCATTGGCTGCAACGCAGTAGTGGTGGTGAAATCTGTTTAGTGAGCCAAGACTAGTATTTTATTTGCCAGTACTTTTAGGTCGTATATAATTTACATAGAATGATTTGCACATAATTTACAGAGTAAAAAGTTTGTAGATGCACCCGTATGATTACCACCACCATCAAAATACAGAACATTTTAATCCCCCAGAAATGCAACCCCCCCACCTGCTTAAGAACCAGTTTTTTTCAATTTATATCTCTATAGGCTAATTTTGCTTTGTAGAACATCATATAAATGGAATCCTACAGCATGTACTCTTATATGCAAGCATTAAAAATAAATACTGTAAAGTAGCACATATGTATTCCCTTGTGATAAGGATTGTTTTATGAAATGTATTATATATAACTGTATTTTTAAAATGACTATTGGGCATCCATTAGCCAGACACTATTGTTAGTGCTAGGGGTGCAATACTGAATCAAGCAGACAAAAATCCCTGCCTTCATGAAATTTTAGTTTTAGTAAGTAGAGATAGTCAATTAACAGTAAGCATAATTATGTAGTATATTAGATAGTAAGTTATGTATTTGAACTTATACACAAAGAAAAAGTAGATCAGGGTAAGGGAGATGGCGGGATTAAGTTTAAATTAGGTAGACAGCGAAGGCCTCCTTGGTGATTTTTGAGCAAAGATGAAGAAATAGAAGGTTGTGCTGGGTAGAAGGAACAGCCAGCATGGACACACACACACACACACACACACACACACACACACATTAACATTAGGTTGTTTTGTAGAATATGTTTCTTACCTTAATCAAAATATGTTTCTTACCTAATCACTGATACAACATAGATATTATTTCTGATTTTACTGAGGCTCAGAAAGGTAAAGCTGAGTAACTTGCCCAAAGTCAAATAGCCAGCAGGTAAATTCAAGCCCAAATGTTTTCCTCTAAATCTCCTACCCTTTATAGAGGTCTCCCAACCTAAAACATAGGATTTAACTGACCTCTGCTCCTGCTTGGCTTGGAGCACAGGAATCTGCACCTCAGCTCCCCTGGGAAAGATTCCAGAAAGACTGTTGCGTGAATCTCACCATGTGGACATTTTGTTTCCAGGGTCTGTTGGTGTCTCTTCCCCAGTTCCTAGGTCCCAGTGAGAATCTGTTGCTGGTACATTCTCCCTTCAGACTCCAACCTGTCTGTGCTCCTACAGCCCTAGTTAGAATCCACAGAAGGCATGACTAAACAGTCACAGAAGGATGTGCACCAGTTGCCATTACATATTGATAAATATTTGGCAACATCATTTTTGATGACTGTAAATTACTTTATCTTTGGAGTATATATCTGTTTGTTTTACCAGTTCCTTAATGTCTTCCAACTTTTCAATATGTTAAAAATGCTACAACAGATATCCTTGCAGCAGATATCCTAAATCTCAGTGCAAATCTGTGGTTTTTCTCACAGTGAGTTCTAGAGGGCCCAGGGGACAATCTCCCACAGGGTGGCTTCCTCAGCCCAGCTGTTGCGGCATCTGCATATGGGTTTGTTACACTGTTGATTCTGGGATCTTCAAGTCATCCCTGGTCTCTCATGGCTCCATCCCTTCCCTTCCCTCTGTCCTCATAGATCTCTGTCTTCACCCAGAGGCTGCAGAAAATGACCAAGTCGCAGGTGAGTTAGTTTGTCCCATTATATAGGAACAGGAGTGAGGGACTGTAAAAATGACCATGTGAGCTAAAATCGTGCAAAGCAATCTTAATAATTAGCAGGATTTTTTACATTGGTTACGGTTCTGTGACCTTTAAAAATTTTAAACATTAAACATTTAAATTTAAATGTTTAAACGTTAAAATTTAAAACATTAAATCCTCTTACTGTTGGTTATACAAGTATAGGGAAATGAAAAATAGTAAAAACAAATATTTAGCACATTATAATTTGAAACATTGAGAATTAAAATATTTGTTGGAAAAACACTTATCGCGAGCATTTTGAACAGTGCCTTTTCCCTTTGTGTAACTTGGTAGCAAGTGAGCATTTTTTCTGTGCCTTGGCAAATTGGATCAGATTCCAATATTTGATCTTTTGGATCTAGGACATTCAGTTCTGGACATGTATGGGGCACTCACTAAATGTTTGCTTAGTGACTTAATGAATGAATGGCCTAATAAATAACGAACCCATGAGTATAAACTATTCTAGATATGATTTTTGTGTCACCCATGAAGTGGAACACAAAACTAGACAAATGGGCATCAAAGGACTGTGCTAGAGAAACAGAATGAGACCAAATTAGTATATTACAACCCAAAATGAAATGGGGCTAAATTTCCGGAAGGATAATCAAGTAATGAACATGCTTAAAACCATTTGCCATGCTTTTTGTTTCTACTTTGTGCAATACCGATGACTTTAGTTGGAATAGGAATGTGTTGTTACAGGGACCGGTATCATTCAAGGACGTGGCTGTGAATTTCACCCAGGAGGAGTGGCAGTATCTGGACCTTCCCCAGAGGGATCTATACAAGGATGTGATGCTGGAGAACTATATCAACCTCATCTCAGTGGGTGAGGACCATTTCCCAGTGTTGACTGACATGTGCCTGGTTAATTATTTTTCCTTTCTCAGTTGCTCCAAATTGTCAGTCCTTGGAAGTACTTTTACAAGTATGGCTCTGAGTCTTAGTAGATTTAGCATTGACAGTCTCTGGGAGGTACGACTACAAGTTTGTTTAAAGACCTCTCTTTTTCAGATACAAATGGGCACCTTCATCGGGCAGTTCCTGATGAAGTTCAGAGTTCAAAGGACCTGAAGCCCAGGTAGCTAGGTCCAAATCCCATATCATTTTCCATTGACAGGCTATCAAACTACTAAGCCATCTGTGATCCACAAGTTGGAGCAAGGTGAAGAACCATGGATGGTAGAGAGAGAAATCCCAAATTGGAGCTATGCAGGTGAGTTAGGTAAAGAGCTCTGTGGATGGAAGTGAATGAAATTACGATCACAGTTGATCTGGGGCTCCTGGGTGGCTCTGTCCGTTAAGCGTCTGACTTTGGCTCAGGTCATGATCTTGTGGTCCGTGAGTTCAAGCCCCATTTCGGGCTCTGTGCTGATAGCTCAGAGCCTGGAGCCTGCTTTGGATTCTGTGTCTCCCTCTCTTTGCCCTTCCCCTTGTCTCTCTCTCAAAAATAAATAAAACATTAAAAAAAAAATCACAGTTGATCTAATGGTTACCAGAGGGGAGGTGGTGAGAGGATGGGTGAAATAGATGAAGGGGATTTAGAGTATATTTATTATGGGGTACCTGGGTGGCTCCATCAGTTAAGCGTCCGACTTCAGCTCAGGTCATGATCTCACGATTCATGAGTTCAAGCCCCGCATCAGGCTCCTTGCTGACAGCTCAGAGCCTGGAGCCTGCTTTAGATTCTGTGTCTCCCTCTCTATCTGCCCCTCCCACCGCTCATGCTGTGTCTCTGTCTCTCTCTCAAAAATAAGTAAACATTAAAAAAAAATTTTTAAAGAGTATATTTATCACGATGAGCACTGAGTAATATATGGAACTGTTGAATCGCTATATTTTACACCTGAAACTAATATAACACTATATGTTAACTATACTGGAATTTAAAAGAAGTTTTAGAAAAAGATCACAGTTGATCAATAAGGGTTAGCATCTTTGAAAAATATGCTTCAGGACTCTCTTCTTAAAGGCCTTAGACCTTTTGAAATAACTGGGATGGCTGACATAAGTTCCTTATTCACCTGAACACTATTTCCATATATCGCCTTCCCACAGTAATGCTTTTCTTTGCATGGCTGTTAAAGAGTGATGTTTTCCTTGCCAGGTATATTCTGCCTGTGATTCTCACCAACTTCATTTAAGACGTAGAGAAGATTTTTTCTTTTTTTTTTTTTTCAATTTTGACAAAGTATACATAACGCAGAATTTAACTATTTTTAAGCATACAGTTCAGTGCCATTAAGTGTATGCCCATTGATGTGCCACCATCACCACCATCCATCTCCAGAGCTCTCTCATCATCACGAGTTGAAACTCTGTACCCCATTAAACAATAACTCCCCATTCTACCTCCCCTGCTTGCCCCTGGGAACCACTATTCTCCTTTCTTTGCTATGAATCTGACTATTCTGGGTACCCCATCTAAATGGAATCATACAATATTTGTCCTTTTATATCTGATTTATTTTACTTAGCATAATACCTTCAGAGTTCACCCGTGTTACAGCATGTGATAGAATTTTATTCCTTCTTATGGCTGAATAATATTCTATCATGCGTATATACCACATTTTGTTTATCCGTTCATTTACAGTGAACATTTGAATTGTTTCCACCTTTGGGCTACTGTGAATTATGCTTCTATGAACATTGGTGTACAAATAACCTGTTTGAGCCCCTGCTTTCAGTTCTTTTAGGTATATACCCAGAAGTGAATTTGCTGGATCATGTGGTGATTCTGTGTTTACATTTTTAAGGAATTGCTATGATGTTTTCCACAGTTACCACACAATTTTACATTCTCACCAGCAGTGCCCAAAGTTTCCAGTTTTTCCACATTCCTCACCAATGCCTGTTATTTTTTGTTTTGTTTTGTTTTTATCATAGCAATCCTAATGGATATGAAGTAGTATCTTATTGTGGTTTCAACTTGCATTGAATGACTAGTGACATTGAGCATGAGTGTGTTTTGGCCATCTGTATATCTTCCTTGGACAGATGTCTAGTTTAGCTTCTGGGGACCTAGTGTTGGATAAAGAATGGAAATCCACTCACTTTCTTCAAAGACTGATGGCTTATAGGTTGGGAACGGGGTTAAGAAGTTAAGTAGAATTGTTGGATTCTGAGCCAAGGAATGACTTTATTGCTCTGATGTAGGTAGCATAAGTTTCACAATAGTCAAGTATTGCCTGAGGTTTATAAGATGGATGAAAATGAAGATAGATAGGATTTTAGATGCTGAATGAGAAATCTGCTGCTTACAGTCTCCATAGTAATAGAATCCAGAAATTTGGAAAGCATGATACAAAGCAGAAAGTGGCAAGCACATAGTTGTCTCAGGATCAGAAATAATACACATAATGATCTCTGAGAAAATGTATTATGTACGAGGCAGTATTCTGAGTACTTTACATCTATTGACTCATTAATCCTCACAACAACACTACAAGGTAGGTGCTATTACTTTCCTTTTTTATGGAAAGGGAAATTGAGACCTAGAGAGATCAAGGAACTTGACCTGTGCGACATGTCTAATTAGTGAGGGAGGGAGCTAGGATTGAAACCCTGGTAATCTGGATTTACTGCCTGTGTGCTTAATTGCAGTTCCTCTTCCATATGTGGTAGGCAGAGAGGAAGGTGGGGAGAGTATTTAAAAGTCAGGATTGGGGTACCTGGGTAGCTCAGTGGGTAAAGCATCTGACTTCAGTTTAGGTCATGATCTCACAGTTCGTGAGTTGAGCCCCACGTTGGGCTCTCTGCTGTCAGCACAGAGACTGCTACAGATCTTCTCTTCCTCTCTCTCTCTCTGCCCCTTCCCTGCTCACGGTCTCAAAAATAATTTTAAAAAATTTTGAAACATCAGGATTAATGCAGTATCTATGAACTATTATAGAATAAGATGATGCACTGAGCAGCAAGAATCCAGTGGTTAATCTGTCTTGAGGCAGGTAGTATTTTGCCTACCCTGTGGCCTCTCTCTCTCTTACTGGACATATGAATTCCTGGGCCCTCACACCCATACAAGAATGAATTACTGTTACATGGCTTTTTGAAGCACTGGCTACAAAGGTGTTCCTGCTTGCAAGTGGTTGGTGGTTTTGTCAAATCAATTTCGTGTTGATGGACGAATAGACAAGAGCTCAGAGACATTGGAAACAAAGAGACAAGTGGAGATTACACTAGAGCAATCCGACAATGAGCTGATGAGCACCAGCTCAGATCTCTCTGTTCCTCAGCCAGTCTTTCCTTCATTTCCTCTAATCACTGTCTCATCCTAGTTATTTTCATTCACCAAATGGGCTCTTCCTATTGACCCTGTCACAGCTTTGATCCCTTTTACTGCTCTTTGGGATTAGTTTCATTTTTCTCCCCAATTTGCAAAGTCCTAGTTGCATATAGCCAGATACATATGTGTTCTTTGTCATATTCTCTATTTCCATTTCTACTAATAATAGTTTTTTTTAAATTGTGGTTTTCTTGTGGGTGTGGATTCCATTTAGCCTTGGTATTTCTTTTAGATAGAGATACTAGGCCTGAGAGTAAAGATTCAGTCTCACAATAGGGTGAAAGGTTAGGAGCCATGATACATTAGCAGAAATATCCACACACATATAGTTAATTATGCTTCCTTATAGAAGAAACATGGCAACTTGATGACCACATGGAACAACACCAAGAGAACCAAGAAACACTTTTGAAGCATGCTGCATTCATTGACCAGGAAACTGGGACTGACGAGAAAGGTAACAAGTGTAATGCACTTGAAAATATATTTCATCTGAGCACAGACTTCATTTCTTCAAAACAGAGACTCCAAAAATATGACCCCTACGGTAGGAGTTTGAATTTTTTCGGCTTATTTAGTGGTAATAGAAGATACTCAAAAAAGACTGAATGTAGTGAATGTGGGAAAGCCTTCTTCCAGAAGTCAGACCTTATTATACATAAGAGAACTCATACAGGAGAAAAGCCCTTTGTATGTACAGAGTGTGGGAAAGCCTTCAGCAAGAAATCCAATCTTGTTACACATCTCAGGATCCATACTCAAGAGAAACCTTATGAATGTACTGAATGTAGAAAAGCTTTCACCCATAAGTCACACCTCACTGAACATCAAAGAATTCACACTGGGGAGAAACCGTATGAATGTGATGAGTGTGGGAAAGCGTTTTTCCAAAAATCACACCTCAGTATTCATCAGAGAACTCATACTGGAGAGAAACCCTATGGGTGTGACGAATGTGGGAGAGCCTTCAGCATGAAGTCTCACCTCTTTGTACATCAGAGAATACACACAGGAGAGAAACCTTACGTATGTACCAGGTGTGAGAGGGCTTTCAGTGAAGTGTCCTGCCTTATGAGACATCAGAAAATCCATACTGGGGAGAAACCTTATGAATGTAATGAGTGCAAAAAAGCCTTTTCTGAGAAGTCTGACCTCCTCATACATCACAGAACTCACACAGGAGAAAAGCCCTATGAATGCAGTCAGTGTGGAAAAGCCTTCAGACATAGCTCGGCCCTCTGTCGACATAAAAGGACTCATAAAGAAAAAATTCCTTAAAAGAGAAACTAATGTGGGAATATCTTCAACTAAAAGCTTCAGTAGAAATCAAATCTTGGAGTGCTGGAGTGGCTCGGTCTGTTAAGCATCTGACTTTGGCCTAGGCCATGATCTCGCTGTTCTGGAGTTCAAGCCCCGTGTCCGGCTCTGTGCTGACAGCTCAGGGCCTGGAGCCTGTTTCAGACTCTGTGTCTCCCTCTCTGCCTCTCCCCCCTCTCTTTCTTTCTCTTAAAAAGAAAGAAACATTAAAAAAAAATCAAATCTTATTATGTATAAAGAAGTCAAGCCTCTTAATTCAGCATATTTTAAAAGTGTGTAATTATGTTTTCATAGAAGTGATATTCCAGATGTGATCCCAAAGTATTTCTAGAAGATATAGAAAGTATATCTCCTTGTCCAGGGCCCCTGGGTGGCTCAGTCGGTTAAGCGTCCGACTTCGGCTCAGGTCATGAGTTCATGGTTTGTGAGTTTGAGCCCCACATTGGGCTCTGTGCTGACAGCTCGGAGCCTGGAGCCAGCTTCAGATTCTGTGTCTCTGGCTCTCTCTGCCCCTCCCCCACTTGTGCTCTGTCTCTCTCTATCAACAATAAATAAAATGTAAAAAAAAAAAAAAAAGTATATCTCCTTGTTAAAGGATAAATGCTCAATGTGGACCACAAAGACTTTTGAAATATTAGTAAGTGGACTAGTCAGAACAAAATTAGAAAACCATATATGGACAATCTACAAAATATGAAAGCCTTAGATTCCTGATTGTATATAAACCTTATATTGGAATTGTATATGTGAAGTTAACATAATTATGAATACGGAATAAGTATTATGTGTACAATGCCATCTACCAAGATCTTTTATGTTGAATAATAGTATTTTTCTTCTATTTAAAAGAAAATATGTCATTCAAGAAGAATTTAAAACTAATATTATATGTCAACTGTATTTCAATTAAAATAAACTTTTCTTTCCTGTTGAATGCTGGTATGTGTATAAAAGACTTCTGTTAATTTTTGATCAGCAGTAGAGTATGAAAAGGTGTTATTATTATACATATTTATATATGACATAGATACATGAAAGTGGGCAAAAGAAAGTAGTCATGGCTTCTTACAACATTCAGCATGATTTAAATAGTGGTTTTTGGTGACTAAACCACCCCCTTCTTCCATATTGTTATTGTGTTCCCTAATTAAAGCCTTAATGCCCAGTACCTCAGAATATCACTATTTTTGGAAATAGGGCCTCTAATGAGTGAGTAAGTTAAAATGAAGCCATTAGAGTAGGCCCTACTCATATGGGACCAGTGTTCTCATAAGAAAAGGAGATTAGGACACCAGGGATGTACGTGCTCAGAGGAAAGACCGTGGGAAGAGGCAGCAGGAAGATGACCTCAGAGGAAGCCAACCCTGCTGGCACCTTGATCTTGGACTCCCAGCCTCCAGAAGTGTGAGAATAAATTTCAGTTTCTTAAGCTACCCAGTTTATGGATTTTGTTATGGCAGCACAGCAGACTAATACACACACTACTGCTCCTTTTCACTGGGACACTTCATAAAACTGAGTGTCCAAGTCATAAGTACTCTAGGGGCACCTGGGTGGCGCAGTCAGTTGAGCATCCGACTTTGGCTCAGGTAATGATTTTGTGGTCTGTGAGTTCAAGCCCCATGTCAGGCTCTGTGCTGACAGCTCAGAGTCTGGAGCCTACTTCAGGTCTGTGTCTCCATCTCTCTCTTTCTCTGCCCTTTCTCTTTCTCTGCCCTATCTCTTTCTCTGCCCTCTCTCTTTCTCTGTCCTCCCCCATCCTCTCAAAAATAATAAATAAACAAAAAAATTACTCAGGGCATCTGGGTGGCTCAGTCAGTTAAGCGTCCAATTTCGGCTCAGCGGTTTGTGAGTTCGAGCCCCACATCGGGCTCTGTGCTGACAGCTCAGAGCCTGGAGCCTGCTTTGGATTCTGTGTCTCCCTCTCTCTGACCCTCCCCCACTTACACTTGTTCTCTCTCTCTCTCTCAAGAATAAATATTTTTTAAAAATTATAAGTACTCTATAACCTACCAGTATGATTCGGGGTATGTTGTATTGTGTACCATTTCTGTATATTTCACCTCGTGATAGAATAGTAAGAAATACTTTAATAAGGATTTTATAATTCAGAAATGTAGAGACTTTTTTCAGAAAGAATAATTCATTTTTACAAATAAAATCCATTCCGTGGTGGGCAGTAGATATGCTGTAAATTTCTATGTGAATATCTGTGGCATTAGAAGTCAACTTGTTCCATGGGGCGCCTGGTGGCACAGTCGGTTAAGCGTCCGACTTCAGCCAGGTCACGATCTCGCGGTCCGTGAGTTCGAGCCCCGCGTCGGGCTCTGGGCTGATGGCTCGGAGCCTGGAGCCTGTTTCCGATTCTGTGTCTCCCTCTCTCTCTGCCCCTCCCCATTCATGCTCTGTCTCTCTCTGTCCCCAAAAAAATAAATAAACGTTGAAAAAAAAATTAAAAAAAAAAAAGAAGTCAACTTGTTCCTAATTTATTAATTAGAGACGGAGCTTCATTCTTCTGAAGTGAGTTTTAGTAGAGGTTTAGGAATACAGAAAAAAAAATGTGAGGTAGTGTGAGAGCTCTCATTCGGGAGCCAGCTAGATCTAGATTGTGGATTTGCTTTGAGTCTTACGGTCTCTTCTGTGAATTAGAATAGTGCTGTGATTTCTTGGGTTATTGCAAGGATTACACAATGTAATACATGTATGGTGCTCATAAGATGTTAGCTGTGTTTAGATTTTTCAAGTGTATAATTGTAGTTCCCATTGTAATTAGACAAGGGAAACAATTCACTGTGATCAGGGCTTTGATGGAAGGAGATAGGACTGTGGGGGTTGCATGCATCATTCTTTTTCATTCTTAGAAGCAAGCGTATGGGCCTGGAACCACCACCCTGCATTGTTCTGTATTAAGTCATTTTGTTTAGAGGTTGCTTCTACAAGTGTACTAATGTCACAAAAACTAAAATAGGTGACATTGGCCTAGTTCTCTGGGAGTGAGAAAACTGATGTCAAAGCCTGGAAGGATGGTGACAAACTGGCAAAACATACGGTAAAATTGTCTCCTCTACATAAGCCTACTGTGCTGACAGCTCTAGAAGATATTAGAAAACAGAATGTTAGTAATATTTGCTGGTTGATACTTGCTGCCTTTGGCAAGCTATGATAAGAAAGAGAGAAACTCAGGCAAAATCAATGATTGACAAGCCAAAATGAAAGCAAATAGAGTCCAGACATTTGGGGTCTTACAGAGTTCAAGAAAAACCAACTATTCTAGACTTCATATAAGAACAGAATGTTTTAAAAGACTTTAAACATCAACAACGTGATAAACCTTTTCAGTGAAATAAAGGGACTCGGAAAAAAGATCCTGTTAAGAGGCTGAAATCTCGTTCAGGTCTGAGATCTTCAAAGTTACAGCCTCATCTGCCACCCCAGCTCTATGGTACAGAAGCTCATCTTTAGTCAGCTGCAGCTAAGAAGATGGGCTTCCATGCCCAACCTAGCTCCTGCTTCTATGTAGAGGCTCAGCCCATGGCAAGGAAGGCCAAGTATACCGGGGCTCTGACCCCACCCCCCATGCTCTAGCCTGTAGGGCAGATGTTCTGTCCAGGGCCACGACGAAAAGACGGCAAACTCTCATTCTACCAGGCCCCACTTAGAAGGCAAAGGTTCTATCCCGGAAGGAGTGAATCAGAAAGACCTTGGGTCTCCATTCCTCCTCCTAAATCCCACCTGTAGGGTTGAGTTTCCATGTCAAGAGGAGAAGTCCTGGAGTTTCCTCAGCTCCACTTGTAGGATACACGTCACTCCAGGAAAAACAGGCTGTCCCTTCCACCTCCCCTATTGCTCCAATGCAATAGATTAGACACCTATCCAGAGGGAAGGCAAGAAGGGAAGGCTGGAAGCTTCACAGAAGGAGCTGACTTTGGTCCATAGTGTGGAGGAATGCATGACTTAGGCATTGTTGAAAATAGAGGTACTAGTTGTAAGCAATTCCAGTTCTAACAGTTCTATAAAACAAGTAATAACAAATGAAACAGCAGGCCATCCAGGAGTTTAACGGAAAGAACCACAGAAATAGCTTAAAAAGGGCCTTGTAAGATAATAGTTACAATAGTCCCTGTCCAGAAGGCTGGGTGCATGTCTAGGTATCACACACACATCAAGGACCAGCCAGAGCAGGCATGTGAAAGGCACTAGGCACTGACTAAACATGGGGAAGACTTGAAGGAGTCCCCCAAGTCATATGCAGATCCATTAACAAAGAGTAGAAGCCTTACTGGCTCAAGAGGCTTAATTAAGCACAACCTCTGACTGGCTAAACATTAAGTTTTTTGAGCCAGAGTGACTTCTGAGAAAGCACATAGGAGAACTGAGCAGTGATGTCAGAGGCTACACACTGTAGGGGAAAATAGACTCCACAAAATTAGCCCAGGGAAGCCATTAAGCAAACCAACAAAATTAACAAAACAGAGCAACATCAATAAGCCCTGAGAGGGGTGCATCATAATCCAAAGTGGCTACACAGTATTATCTCAAAAGCTATGAGCGATACAAAGAAACAGTACTATAACCCTATACAGGAAAAACAGTGACAATAGAAACTACTTTGAGGAGGCCCAGATTTTGAACTTATATGGCAAAGATTCCAAAGAAGATACTATATTTTCAAAAAGCTAAAGGAAATTATGACAGTAACTCATCAAATAGAAAATATCAATAGATAAAAATTATTTGAAAAAGCCAGGTAGAAATTCTGGTGTTGAAAGGTACAGTCCCTGGAATGAAGATTCACTATAAGGGCTCAAAAGTAAATTTAAGTCGGCAGGAGAATCAGGAAAATTGAAGATAGGTCATTAGTATACAATCTGAAAAAAGAAAGGGAAAAACAAAGAATGAAGAAACTGAGCTTTCTTGTCAGACATAGAAAAATCTTGGAAGTTGTCAATCCCATTTTTACAACAAGAAAAACAATCTGAACAAACTGGAAATCAACAACTCTTCTTGGATCTTGTAGAGAATTGAAGTCACAGGACAGACCACTACCATGAAAACTAGAGAGAAAGGCAGATACTCAGGGGTTGTAGGGAGATGATGGCTAAAGGGTACAGAATGTCTTTCTGAGGTGGTAGCTACACGTGTCTGTGAATATCCTGAAACCACTGAATTGTACACTTTGAATGGGTGAATTGTATGATATACAAACTATATCTCCATAAATCTGTTTTTGAAAATTGAATTGTTGGGGAGCACCTGGGTGGCTCAGTCAGCTAAGCGTCCGACTTCAGCTCAGGTCATGATCTCATTGCTCATGAGTTCAAGCCCCGCATCAGGCTCTGTGCTGACAGATCAGAGCCTAGAGCCTGTTTCAGATTCTGTGTCTCCCTCTCTCTCTCCCCCTCCCCTGCTCAAGTTCTCTCTCTCTCGCTTTCCAAAATAAATAATCATTTTAAAAAATGAATTGTTGGATCTCTAACATAAAGAGATGTATTTTACAGTTCAAAAGAGGGGAGAAGAAAGAAATTATAGGGGAATAGGGAGGTATTTGTGTGTGTCCTCTTGGTTTGGTCAAAAGACAAAATTATGTAAAGCAACAATTGTAACACTGTATTGTTGGGTTTCAACCTATAGAAACATATGTGACAACAATAGCACGAAGTAGGGGGAGTGGAGCAAATTTTCTATATATCATTGGGATTAAATTAATATTAATCTGAAGGATATTATGATAAATTAAGAAACACTCTCTAAGCCCTAGAGTAACCACTGAGGAAATAACAAATAGTTTAAAAATCAGTAGAAACTCTGCCCTCAAGAATGGAGAGCATATGGGGCACCTGGGTGGCTCAGTTGGTTAAGCGTCCGACTTTGGCTCAGGTCATGATCTTGTGGTCTGTCTGTAGGTTCGAGCCCTGCATCAGGCTCTGTGTTGACAGCTCAGAGCCTGGAACCTGCTTCGGATTCTGTGTCTCCCTCTCTCTCTGTCCCTCCCTGATCGTTCTCTGTCTCTCTCTATCTCTCAAAAATAAATAAAGATTAAAATAATAATAATAATAATAATAATAATAATAATAAAAGAATGGAGAGCATAACTTCTCAGTCCTTAAGTGTGTGCTGTGCAGTGGCTTCCAAACTGTATAGTGTAGAAAGAGAGGGGGAAAGAGTAACTTTGCAGTGGAGAAGTATGACAAAAGCTGCCTCAGACACATGAATGTTGATATCAACACTGGTAAGTCATGTTGATACCACATCCCTTGCTATGATGTGAAATGGCGCTTGGCTTCTGTCATCTTCCTAAAATGCATAACTGCAGTCCAAGCATGAGAAAAATATCAGAAAAATCTCAATAGAAGGACATTCCACAAAGTTCCTGACCAGTCCTTCTCAGGACTGTCAAGGTTGTAAAAATAAGGAAAGTCACAGAAACTGCCTCCACCAAGAGGAGCCTAAGGAGACATGATGACTAATACAGTGTCCTAGAGGGTATCCTGGAACAGAAAAAGGACATCAGATAAAAGCTAAAGAAATCTAAATAAAGCATGGGCTTCGGTTAATAATAATGTATAAACATCGGTTCATTTATTGTAACAAATGTACCATAGAATATAATAAGTTTTTTTTGTTTTTTTTTTTTTGTTTTTTTTTTTGTTTTGTTTTTTAATCTGAGAGAGAGCGAGAGCAGTAGGAAGAGAAGCAGAGAGAGAGAGAGCGTGGAGCCCAGTGCAGGGCTCCATCCCACAACTCTGGGATTGTGACAGGAGCCAAAACCAACTCAGATGCTCAGCCAGCTGAGCCACCCAGGTGCCCCATAATGTGATATGTTAATAAAAGGGAAACTACTTCGGATAATGGAATCAACAGTATATAAAATCTTGACTATCAATCTACATACTGCAGAATGCACAAATGGTATCCTCCAGAAAAGGAATCATCTGCTAGAAGTTCTCGAGAAAGCCCTGGGACGTGGAACAGAATTTAGAACGACAAGGTAGGGTAGGAGGTTTCTGGCCCCCTTCCTTTTTTACTAGAAGTTACTTGGGAAGCATTCTGACAGCTCCCCATCCACAAGATGTGATGAAAAAAGACAGAGTTGGCAAGATTGGGAAGACCTAAGTGTGAAGATTTGAGTGCGGCATACCTGGAGAAGAAGTTGGCATGAAGAATGGCATGGAGTGTGAGTCATGCTCTGAAGAGAGGATGTCCAAAGGGTGGGATGATGTGTCTAGGTGAGACGCGTGAGAGAGCAAGGTTTTGTACAATGTGTTTCTGTGAGGTTAGATGGAATTCACCATGTGAATGGAGGGAGTGCAGGGGAAATGTGGCAAGGTGGGTGCCGTGAGTCTGGGATTCGAGTGAGAGCGATTTTAGAAACATTTTGAAGCTGAGGGTCTTACCCTCCCTTCACCTCACAGAACAGCACATTCCCCTGGGTTAGACAAACGCTGATGAGAGACCCAGGCCTCCGTCTCTTTGTTTCCCCAGGTGGCCAGTTTTCCTTCTGGGCCTGGTTGGCTGCAGGACAGATTCTGCTGGGTCTTCTCCTCTTCCAGGGAGCTCTACATAAATGTTCATAGCAGCATTATTCCTAATAGCCGAAAAGTAGAAAGAGCCTGACTGTCCACAAACTGATGGATGATAAATCAAATCCGGCATATCCATATGATGGAATATTGTTTG
Organism: Prionailurus viverrinus; assembly: GCF_022837055.1. Taxonomy (NCBI): domain Eukaryota; kingdom Metazoa; phylum Chordata; class Mammalia; order Carnivora; family Felidae; genus Prionailurus; species Prionailurus viverrinus. The sequence continues at coordinate 197,060,598 of NC_062561.1, read as the reverse complement.
GCCATGAAAAGAATTAAGTATTGATACATACCACAACATGGATGAACCTTGAAAACATTATGCCAAGTGGGACAAGGACCACACATTGCAATATTTCACTTATATGTAATGTCTCAATTAGGCAAATTCGGGGTCAAAGTATATTGGTGGTTGTCTAGAGGTGGGAAGTTTGGGGAGATACAGAGAGTAACTGCTAATGGGTTTGGGGGGGGAGTTTGGTGAAAATATTCTAAAAATGATTATGGTGATAGTTGCACCACAATAAAACCATATAAATATATACTTTATAGGGGTGCCTGCATGGCTCAGTTGGTTGAGCATCCGACTCTTGATATCAGCTCAGGTCATGATCTTGTAGTCATGAGATGGAGTTCTGCATTGGGCTCCATGCTGAGTGTGGAGCCTGTCTGAGATTCATTCTCTCTCTCTCTCTCTCTCTCTCTCTCTCTCTCTCTCTGCCTCCTCCCCCATTCACACACTCACATGCTCTCTCTCTCTCTCAAAATAAATAATTTTTTAATGTATATTTTTTATATGGGTGAATTGTATGTATGTGAATCATATCTCAAGCTGTTCTATAAAAACGAAACCCAGATCTGGTGCCGGGTATGCTTGTTGCCACTGGAGTGTCACGGCTTCTAGGCCCTGTCAGCTGAGAGAGGAAAGAACTATATGTGTTTATACCGACTCCTGTATGTGCACAGGAATATCTCTGTGAATATCTCTCTGTGAATAGAGAGAATATCTGTGAATATCTCTCTCTGTATCGATCTGTGTCTACAGTAAGCCAAACATGATTTCACACTGTCTCTAGCTCTAATCCACTCGCACGTAGATCATCTTAGCCTTCCCTACATGCTTATCTGTAACCTGTCACTGCAACAGTGGGAAACCTGGCTCCCCCACCTGACACTCATTTATTTAATTGTTCAATTCTGGTATACATGTTTAGTGGTTCAGCATTATTGTCCTGTACCCCATGGAAAACAACTTTAGCAACTAGGTACAGTGTTTATGTTTATTGGCCTCTACTCTTACTCTTCTACTCATTTCCCAAGTCCATCAGGCCAACACCTTTTCCCCTCACCCCTACAGTGAGGTTACTTCATACATGTGTAATACAGTTAGATTCTTTTGACAAAGTCTAAACTCCATTGTGAAATCCTCCTACTGCTCAAGTTATGTTGTTAATTGATTACATTCAAGTTCATGGTTTGTGCCTTAAAGTGCTATGGGTTTCAACAATTTCACAGTATACCCATCATTTTAATGTCACATAAAAGTTTCACACCCTGAAAATCCCCTGTGCTTCATCTATTCAACTCCCCTGACCCCTCTAAATTTCTGAGAACCATTGCTATTTGTATTGCCTGTATAGTTTCCTTTTCCAGAGTCCTATAAATGGAATCCTACGGTAAGTAGCCTTTGCAGCTTGGCTTCTGTCACTTAGCAATATGCATTTAATATGCATTCATGTTTTTGTGTGGCCTGATAACACATTTCTTTTGTTGCCGGATAATATTCCATTGCATGGATGCACCAGCTATTTTTAGTAGATTTTTTTTATTTAGAGCAATTTTAGGTTCACAGAAAAATTGAGCACAAAGTACAGAGAGTCCCCACACAGTGCATAGCCTTACCTACTATTACTATCCTACACCGTGGCACATTTGTTACAATGGATGAACTTAGAGGAAACATCATAATCATTCAAAATCTATAGTGTTCACTCTTGATGCCCTGCACTCTGTAGGTTTTTACAAATGTAACATGACATGTATCCACCATTATAATATCATACAGAATAGTTTCATTGCCCTAAAAAATCCTTTGTTATGTGCCAATTCACCTTTCCCTCCCCTTAACCCCTGACAAACACTCATCTTTTTCTTCTTTCTTTCTTTCTTTCCTTCTTTCTTTCTTTCTTTCTTTCTATTTGTTTATTTTCAATTTACATCCAAGTTAGCATATAGTGCAACAATGATTTCAGGAGTAGATTCCTTAGTGCCCCTTACCCATGTAGCTCATCCCCCCTCCCAGAATCCCTCCAATAACCCTCTGTTTGTTCTCCATACTTAAGAGTCTCTTATGTTTTTGTTCCCCTTCCTGTTTTTATATTATTTTTGCTTTCCTTCCCTTATGTTCTTCTGTTTTGTGTCTTAAAATCCTCATATGAGTGAAGTCATATGATTTTTGTCTCTCTCTGACTAATTTTGCTTAGCATGATACCCTCTAGTTCCATCCACGTAGTTACAAATGGCAAGATCTCATTCTTTTTGATTGCTGAGTAATACTCCATTGTGTATATATACCACATCTTATTTATCCATTCATCCATCTATGGACATTTGGGGTCTTTTCATACTTTGGCTATTGTTGATAGAAACACTGACTGATCTTTTTACTGCATCCAGAGTTTTGGCTTTTCCAGAATGTCATATAATTGGAATCATACAGTATATAGCCTTTTCAGGTTGGCCTCTTTCACTTGATATATGCATTTAAAGTTCCTCTGTGTCTTTTCATGGCTTAATACCTCATTTCTTTTTTTTTTTTTTAATTTTTTTTTTTCAACGTTTATTTATTTTTGGGACAGAGAGAGACAGAGCATGAACGGGGGAGGGGCAGAGAGAGAGGGAGTCACAGAATCGGAAACAGGCTCCAGGCTCTGAGCCATCAACCCAGAGCCCGACGCGGGGCTCGAACTCACGGACCGCGAGATCGTGACCTGGCTGAAGTCGGACGCTTAACCGACTGCGCCACCCAGGCGCCCCAATACCTCATTTCTTTTTAGTGCTGAATGACATTCCATTGTCTGGAAGTACCAGTTCTCTTCTATTCCTACTATCCCTACTATTCATTCCTATTATAGTGTATTTATTATATGCAGGTGCTGAATTTTGTTGATTGCATTTTCGGCATCTATACATATGATCACATGGTCTTTGTGATTCGGCCTGTTAATAAGATGCACGTGCACACAGGGGAAGGGCACAGAGAGAGGGAGAGAGAGAATTCCAAGCAGGTTCCATGGCTTTGAGTGCAGAGCTCAACTCTGGGCTCTATCTCATGAACAATGAGATCATCACCTGAGCCGAAATCAAAAGTCAGGTGCTTAACCTACTGAGCCACCCAGGCATCCTGAAATATTTTTTTAAATATATGATTCATAGTACTCCCTGATTCAGATTGGCTTGTCACAACAGGTACTAATGGGTATCTGTTTTTACTGACAAGTTTCCCAACAATTAAAGGAGCTCTATTTTTCTAATAGCAAAAATATATGCTCATTGTGAGAAATCAGACATCCAACTGTAAAGAAGAAAATGAAAAGAAGCTGAATTCCACCACCCAGTAAACACTATTTAGACATTTAATGGATTATCCCTTCATATGTATAGAGATATTTAGAAAACTTGGGGCATTGCTTATATGTTTATAACTAGAGTTTTAGCAGTATACCATAGACATCTATCTAATTATATTAAAATGGCTTGATAATATTCTGTATGGATGTAGCACAATATATTTAGCCAAACTCCTATGTGGAGGCCTGGTTTGTTTTCAGTTTTTCAGTAATCTAAACAATGCTGAGATAAACCTCTGGTTTCTGGATTAGGAGTTTAATATGCAGTTTGAATTTTATCCACAAGGGGGAAGCAGACCACCATGAGTGGACAAGCTAAGTTTTAAAAGCAAACAACTAGAAAATTCTTTGGCATACACAAGCTCCTCCCAAGCTTGTGAGGTAGATATTAATATTTCCCCCCATTTTCTAGGTAAGGAAACTAGGTGGGGGGAGAGTAAGTGATGTAAGTGTACAGATTCTCACCACCCAGTGAGTGCTGTGGTGGGATTCAAAACTGCCTTCCGATTCCATAGAGCTGGCTCGCTTCATTCCCCTGCACTTCCAAAGCTGACAGCAGTAAAGGATTCTCCCTACATTCAATTCAGTTCTAGGCACTGTGCTGGGACACCATGCAGAAATATATAGGAGAAGCCCTGCCCTTTAAGGGGTCGTTATCAGGTGTGAGGACAGACTTCTACATAAATAACTGAAAGACTAAATGTCCACCAGAATGGAGAGAGCCCAGGAAGGCAAGAACGTTACTTTGCAGTAAGGCGTAGCTTTATAAAAGAGGCATGGTAACAGTAAGAGCTAAGGTTTAGTTACCATTTCCTCTGTAAGAGGCACCATGCTAAGTGCTTTATGTGCACTCGTTAGAAATTCCCCATAGACTTGGAAGGGATTATATCTTTTTCACAGGAAAGAAAGTTGATGGTCAGAGAATTAAGAAACTGGCTGTTTGTGAGAGAACACTGGAAATCGCATCCTTCATATCAGTTTGACAGGACCCAATAGGGATGGTGGGCTTTCAGCAGACAGAGCTCTGAAAGAGAATTCTAGGAGAGGAAACATGGAAATGAAGTCTTAGAGTCCAGAAATACAAGTACATTTGCAAACGCAAGGGGGTCGGTGTGCCTGGAGGTTGAAAGAGGAGGAATCTGAAGAGATCAAAACTAGAAGGAGAAAGCTGAGTCAGATTGGAGAAGTCTGGGAAGAGCGAGCCAAGGAGATCCTACTGGATTTTGTATTCAGGGGGGAACCAACCAAAGACAATGACTTGACCCATGCTTTATAAAGATTAAATTGTTGGATTGCATAAGAAGACTAGTTAGGAGACTGTTAAAATAATCCTGGCCAAAGATAACCAGAGAAGGAATGAGGACCAAAAGACATTACTGAGATAAAATCCACAGGATGTGACATCTCACTAGACGTTGGAGGGAGAGAGGAGAACAGTATGATTAAAGTTTCCATGTCTGGGCAACAGGGAGAAGGTGAATATATATTCCAGAAGAGGGGCTGCAGGGAGGGAAGAAGAGATGAGGTCACTTTTCTTATGTGAGATTGAGGGAGCTCTGGTGGAGATGCTCCCTGGGAAGCTCAAAATAGGAAGCTGGTGCTTTAGATATGGTACCTGAGAATCACAAGATGTGGCCCCAGGAACCAGCTAGGGAGAATTTATACTTAAGATTCCACAGGGGATGTTCTTACCCCAATAACCTGTAATTCCACTGCCAGATTTCTGTCACAGAAAAATAAAATTGCATGTGCACAAGGTGGATGAAGGATGTTCAGGCAGCATTGTCTGCGTCAGTGAAAGGATGGGTGAGGGGAGGAGCTAGCAAATAAACCATAAAACACCCACATTGTGCAGTGGTTAATAATTAATTAGATTAAAAATGCTAGCATGGACAGATTTCCCAAACATATAGTGGATGGGGAAAGCAAATTGTAGCACAATAATAATGTGTCATAATACTTATGGGAAAAAAAGGGTAAACAAACAAACAAAAAAAGCTGTCACATATATATTTTAAGCAATGCATGTGTAGGCAGAGAGAAAAGTCTGGAAGAATAAACCTACTGCTAATTATGCTAGAGAAGAGTTGTGACAAAAATGGAAAGCAGAAAGGGTGGAATGGGATTGTCACCTTAGTTATCAAGTTTTAATTTTATAAGAATGTAATCGTGTATTACTTATATGAATAAAAATTCTCGAACTGTTCAAAAATATATAGATCCAGTGGGACTAAGAGAGAAAGGAAAAGACAGGGACAGATTCTAAGACTCAAGGGAGGGCAGTATTATTGGGAACACTGAGAGAAGTTTCTGGAAGTGCAAGTGGAGGGGGAGGGGATCCTCCACACTCACCAATTCTGGAGCAGAGGCCAGCAGGATGAGCCCTGTGAGTTCGGCTAGTTTTCAACACCTTTCAATTACGGCCACAAGTTCCTGTGTCCTTGAAAGGTCACCACGTCCTACCACTTGCCTTGGAACTAGATGGTGTTTGTGCTGTTCTTTCTGAATTGTAAACATCCTCAGACTTTTTATCCAGTTCTTGTGTTTGGACATACCCTCCCTTTCCCAGAAATTCCACAGGGTTCTTGGTATTCTCATTCCAGTTCTTCAAACTGTCTATGAAACCTACTTCCTCTTATTCCAGCCCCAGCACATACCAGCCACATCTTTTTCCCCATTCAAAAATATTCCCATTCCAGGCTACTTGCTGTGGGAGACTTTTAATGGAATTTCTCAAGGGACACTCGGCATAGGTGTAGCTAACACTGAGTGAGCACATGGAGGTGCCAGGCACAGTGCTAACCTTCATAGAAGTATCTCGTTTAATCCTTCCAACAACCTAGTAGATAAGTACTATTATAACCCTCATTTCAGTTGAGACCTGCTGTGTGGTGGTAATCATGTGGTGGGTAAGTGAAAGAGAGAGTGAGAAAGAGAGAGAGAGAGAGAGAGAGAGAGAGAGAGAGAGAGAGAGAGTGTGTGTGTGTGTGTGTGTGTGTGTCACTGTGTGAATTTGTCCTAAGGGATTGAATAGCAGGTGTGGTGATTGGGGAGGCATGAGGGACTGGACTGGGAACAAATTCTCAAATGCTCAGGGGGGTGCAGTTTGCCAAGGGCCTTTATAGCCATTATTTCATTTGATTTCACCACAGTGCTCTAATGATGGTGGTCATTAGGGAAAATAATGAGCTGAGTCAAGCTTAATTCCCTTAAAGTGGCAACTATTGGGTCAAGGGTTCTTAGGGCCCATTAACCCACCATGCAGCCTGGAGCAAATCTACAAGGGGGTGGATGTAGACAGATTGTGTGCTCTCTGTGGCTTCTTTTGACCCCGCTCTTAAAGGATCATTGACTTTCTAACCGCCACTCCTCCTAGTCTGGAGACTCTTGGCCAGGCGCCCCCTGCTCTCCAAGCCCGCCCATCCCAGAAGATAAAGCTAAGTGGCAGAGGAGCCAGTTTCCTGGGGTTAATAAACAGGCTTTTTATAGCCTAGAGCAGTCACGGGGCAGGAACAGGCAGGCTAGGAGGTCATGCTCTTTCTGACTGTTGAGGTTTCTCATAAACATGCCCCTGTCAATCTTCTGGGATTCAAGAACAACTCTGGGCCCATTGCCCTCTCCTTCCTTCCTTCTTTCTCCCTGTGATGGCTCTCCTCCTCTTTCCTTTCTCCTCTCCTATCCCCTTCCATCACCCTTTCTTCCATAATGAAAAGAGGATCCATTTTCACATTAGACACACTTGATAATTTTGGGTAGGCAATTCATCCCTCTGAGTCTCAGTTTCCTCCCTTGTACAATGGGGGTCATAATGGGGCCCTCCTCAAAGAATATACATGGGAGAAGGTGCCCAGCACTGTGTTTAGCACACACAATGGGTATTTAAAATCTGTTTGCCCTTCCCTTTTCCCCCTCCACCCATCCCATCTCCCTAATCCTGGCCCCCACCCATGTTGTTTACATTCTTCTTGGGAGGAGAATAGAATAGACCATAAATAGGTAGATAAAAATAAATGAATGAGATCACTTAAAATTGTGAAAAGAAATAAAAGAATAACAAAACAAAGTGATGTGAGGAAGGAGGCTTTTTCTGTCTGCTGTCTTCAGGATAAAGTCCAAGGTCATCAAAGCCCATCTCCATCTGCCCTTGTTTACCTCTCCAGCCTTACCTTGAGTCACTTTTCTCCTTGAACTCTCTGCTTTAGCCATGAGGAACACGGAGTATAAAAGCTGGAAGAGGTTAGTCAGTCTTCCGATCCAGTGGTTCCTTCAACCCCACTCTTTCCCATGTCTCACCCATGAAGGAGTCGTCCTGCTCCTGCCCAGATTACTAGTTACTTCCACCTGGAAGCCAGCCATGCAGCCACTCATCTGAGTTAGGTTTCCCTTTCTGTGCTGCCACTTTCCCCTGTGAGAGTGTCCATCACCCTGCACAGCTGGTTTGTCTTCACCTCGCCACCAGACTGTAAGCCTCTTGTGGGCAAGAATCTCTTGTTCACTCTGAGTCCTCAGCAGTAAGCATAGTGCATAGCACATAGTAAGTGCTTAACAAACACCTGTTGTTTACTAATGTGCTTGTGGAATACTTAGTTTAGTAAGTTTAAGAGCTCAGTAAGACGAGGAAAAGGCACTGACAAGGCATGGCTCTGGAGACAAAGAATGAATTGGAAGGGGGAGAAAAAACCTCCTCAGTTCTTAGAGTTCTTGCTCTAGTTTCTTCCTGTTCCAACGATCTATCAGCGCCCCCTAAAAGGCTTACTGAGCAAGCAAGGCTGAAAGCGTGGACCCCATTTAACACCTTCCAGGGGGAAGGTCACACCCTAGAGGGGTGGCTCTGCTTTGGCTGAAGTTACCCAGCCAGCTGGTGGTAGAGTGTGTCTTAATAAGGTTAGGGCCCAGAGGTGCGGGGCTCAACCTCTTCATCTTGCAGGGGATGTGGATGGCAGTGGTGATATGCAGACTCTGAACTAAGTGCCTCACTCATTTCAAATCAAAATAACCATTTGAGGGTGATGGTACCCACAAAGAAAGAGACAATATGATTTACCCACAGTCCACCCTCACCCTATAACCCACCCCTGACTGGGCAGACTCTCCTGGGCACCACCGCATTTATCTTCATGGACTCCTCCCCTGGGGTCAGTTCATGAGAAATGGCACATCACAGACTTCCTGGGATGGACAAAGGCCCAGAATTCTGTTTTCCTCATTTCAGAGTTGGAGGGATTGCAAGGTTCAGAGAGAAGGGACTAGTCTATGGGACATACTAAGATAGGATCAGGACTCCAGACTCTCACTCCAAAACCTTCTCAAGTATACCTCACAAGCCCCCTTGGCATGAACCTTCTGAGTTGGGGAAGGGGTAGGAATGATACAGACCTGACCTGGCCTTTTCTTGGCTGTGGTCATGTTGGGAGAAGAGGGAGGGAGGGGCAGTGAGAAGCTACCCACCTCATCTTGTTTGCTCTAGAGTTTATTAGTTCCTTCTAGTCCCCATTGGTTTTGTGCATTGTTAGTTAACCCACAGGAAGTAGGATATGGGTTGTTCACTGTTAAGTGACTATTTATGAAGGTTGTTATTCTTCTCCAACACCATAGTCTCCCAGCCCAACAATAACCTAGACAGGATGGAGGTGGGTGGTGTGAGGCTAGCAGAGACATAGGTAGGGCTCACTACTACTAAGAAATGGGAAAAAGAGTTTGGGGTTCTAGAAAGATATAAGGAATCCCAGAGAATGGAAGGGCCATTTTGACTGAAAACTTGGAACTGTATCCAGCCTGGTGTGACTCTTAGAGATGCCTGAATTTGCTGTGGGGCCCTAGACAAATCACTCAGCCTCTCAGAGATTCAGCTCTCAGATGAGGGCCAATTGAATGAGATAGTCTGTAGGGGCTCATTATCTTTTTACAAGTCTCCCTCCAACTAAGCAGGCTTTGGAGTGAGAGGGAATCACTGACTCCCATGTCAGGAAAGCTCAACAAACCTGGTATTTGCCAGGCCAGGTCCTGGTAAAGTTTAATTGGGAGATCTGCAGAAAAGAGTTAACGTAGCAGGACTGCTGTGCTTAGAAAAATCTGCTTGCACAGTTGGCCCTTGGGTTGGCATTTGGGAACTTCAGTTTCAGTTTTTCAGGAGGATTTCCACTATTCCCAGAACCGATAAGAGTAGGTCACCGTGCCCAAACTGTTTATACAAACAGTGTGGTTTATGCTGAGCACCTGCCTTCCTTCTGGAAGTCTGGAATTTTGGCACATGCTAAACAGATGATGCCTACATGGCCAGCCCCCAGTAAAAGCCGTGGGCACTTAGTCTCTAATGAGCCTCCCTGGCAGACAACATATTACATGTGTTGCCACTGTTCACTTAGAGGAATTAAGCACATACTGTGACTCAGCTGGGAGAGGACTCTTGGAAGCCTGTGTCTGGTTTCCTCCAGACTTTGTCCCATGCACATTTTTCCTTTGCTGATTTTGCTTTGTGACTTTTCACTATAATAAGTCATAGCATGAGTGTGACTATATGCTGAGTTCCGTGAGTCCTCCTCCTGAATCACTGAACCTGGATGTGATCTTGGGGACTTCAGACAGGAGATAAGCCTGGATTGCTTTTCTTTCTATTTCCCTTCCCTTCCCTTCCCTTCCCTTCCCTTCCCTTCCCTTCCCTTCCCTTCCCTCCCCCCCTCCCCTTCCCTCCCCTCCCCTCTTTTTTTTCTTTCTTTCTTAGAGAGAGAGAGAGAGAGAGAGAGAGAGGGCACAAGTGAGCGAGGGGCAGAGAAAGAGAGGGAGAGAGAGAGAAGTGGGGCTCACCCGAAGCTGGGCTCAAGCTCACCCAGATGTGGGACTTGTCCTCAAGGACCATGAGATCATGACCTGAGCTGAAGTCAAATGTTTAACCAACTGAGCCACCCAGGCGCCCCAGGAGATAAGCCTGGATTTCACAGACAACCATAATCCTTTACCAATCTCATGATTATATAGCCTAAACCAGGACTGTCCAATAGAAATATAACATCTCTAATATGTAATTTTACGTAATTTTAAATTTTCTATCAGTCATATTTTAAAATGTAAAAAGAAACAAGTGAAATAAATGTCAAGAATACATTTTCTTTAACCTAATCTATAAAATATTAATATTTTAACATGTAACGATACAAACATCTATTGGGGTATTTTACATTCTCTTTTTCATACTAAGTCTTCTAAAACCAGTGTGTATTTTATACGCGTAGCACATCTCAATTTGGACTAGCCACCTTCCAGGCACTCACTAGCCACACCTGGCTGGTGGCTGCCATGTTGGACAACACAGCCTTAGAGATTAAAGGCAAGAGCTCTGGAGACAAAATACCTGGGTCAGAATCCTGGTTCTACCACCTATCAAACTGCATGACCTTAAGCAAAGCTACTTAACCTCTCTATGTATTAGTTTCTTCATCTGCAAAATGGCCATAATGATGTTGCCCACTTCATGAGGTTGCAGGGATTTTTCAAAAAGCTAACACATCTAAGGCAATATCTGGTACATACAGGATGCTGGGGGCTGGCTGTTACTCTTACTGTCCAACAATAAGATCAACTCGTCCAGCTTCTTACTCCATAGATGAGGAAACCAGTGCCCAGAGTTTGAAAGGCCCACGTTTCAAAAGTAGGGGCTCTAGCTACGTCTCTTGAAGAACTCCCTGTCTCTAGGCTGACGCTGAGATTGGATCAGCTAGTTATTTAGGCAACCGGCAGCAACAGGGCCACACCTGGGTTCTGCAATCCCTTCTGGATTGCAAAAGAGGGCTACCGTTTGAAATTGGCACTGAGGTGATGGGAGCTGGGCCTCCCTTCTGCTGCCCCCATCTGGACCCGTCAGTTGGGCTGGCTGACCCCATCACCAAGTCCAGTGCTTACTCAGCAGTGATAGGGCTGGCTTCCATTGTTTTGGCTTTTTATAGCCCCTCTTGTTTATTAACTCATGTTCTATCTTCCTCAGAGACAGAGAGCATCAGTACTTTTTAAAAACCTCCTTTAAGTCATCTGTGGTCCCTGTCTACCCACCAAATAGTAAGCTCCCTATTTATGTCTCCAAAAAGGATGGAGAAGAGGCACTGGGTGCCCATTTGTCTGGGACTCTGGAGAGCACATTCTCAGGCTGGAAACACAACTGGCTTATGATTCCTCTACGGCATCTGTTTCCACCCTTCCTCTCCTGAAACTCAATGCAAATCGTTTACTCTCCTGTGATAACTCAGTAACTCACATGTCTCGAATCTTACTAGCAGCTAGAATCACACCAGTTTTGTCTGCTCAGACTGTTAGCACGTGTTGACCTGAAGTTCCACTTATTCTATATGCTAAGTAGCATTTTATTTAACATTCACTTATTTAATATTTACTGAGCATCTACCATGTAGGAAGCCCTGTGCAAAGTTGTGGGAATGAAGCTCTTGTGGACCTTGTGACTTAGGGTAGAAAGTAAACAAGAAATGATGATAAAGGACAACAAAGGGTTGATATAGAAAGTATCAGATGCCCTAGGAACAATACTAAAGCAAGGGGACCTGAACAAAAGTGGAGACCTGAAAAATGGTAGGAGAGAACCAGTTAAGGAGAGAATGTAGAGTGCTCCAGGTGGGGGGGACAGCCTAGACAAAACCTGGAGGCAAGAGAGAATGGCACATTGGAAGAACTGAAAAAAGGTCCAGCACAGCCGGGGTAGAATGAGAGGAGTGCGGCTGGATTTTGAGGACATTGTCTGAAGCGCTAAGGAATTTGGACTTCAACCTGAGAGCAAGAGGAAACAGCCCAGTGGAGAATAACATCTTTCAAAACATAGGGTTCTGGGAACAAATCAACCAAATGAGCTAAAAATGTGGGCGGTGAGAAGGCGGGGGCGTACTCTTCTCATGTTTGTCTTCGTCTTCTTGGTGGGAAGTCTCAGCCCTCTTTTGAAAGCAGTGTGCAGGCTATCCTCAGTGCCAGGCCGTGCTCGCCTGACCCCCAGCCCACTGTCCGTGAAGCTAGTACTCCTGAGTTTGGTGCAGCACAGGCCTTCCTCAGACCCTTAGAACTGTAGAGCCACAAAGACCATCCATATGAGACACTGTCAAAGACTCTGAGGCCCAGAGAAGGAAAGTAATCTGTGTGAGGCCCCACAGTAAGCCTCAGGCCTCTGGCTTCTTCTTCTTTCCCCCGAAGAAAGTGAACACCAGGTCTGGGACTAGGATGAGGCAAGTCAGGCACACAGAGTACAAAATTTAAGGAGACACTCACTCTCAGGTGCCAGCTGTGCGTTTGCAAGACCCTAGGTGCCCACTTGCCTCATCCTCGTCCTGGCTCTGTTGGACACACCTGGAGGGCTGAGACTATAACTTCCAGAAAACTCTCTGACATCTCTCGTGGTGTTAACATGATGCTAGGCACATATTTTCAGGGTCATTAGATGCCTACTAATGATAATGAACAATGGGTTTCTGACAAACTGCTAGGTATCCAGACATTTTTGTATCTTTGGGTAAATATAACCTTCAAAAGACAACAAAACAAAGTGGAGAGTGCCTGAGACTGGAGTGTAGAGATCTTGATTCTGGTTCCCTCTCTGCCACCGATTTACTATGGGAACTTGGACAAATTGTTCTCCATCTCTAGGCTTCAGTGAAAGGAGGCGGCTGAATAACATTTATTGAGCACTAACATTTAATGACTCTGTGTCAGTCATTATTCAAATGCACCTGCGCTTTAACTCATTGAAAGACTTCCTGGCCTTCAAGGTTCCCTTTCCTTCAACAGGCTGTGATCTGAAGTAAGGAAGGCTTTACAGAGAATATGGGACTTGAGACAGAAGTTCCAGATTCCCATGCAGACAGTATCTTCCATTATAGTAAAGGCATGCTATCTCAAGGCACTTCTCCACTAGAAGACAGAGAATCATCTGCCTCAGAATCATGTTTGGAACATGTCTGAAGGCAGATTCTTGGCCTCTGACCCTGGAGATTCTAATACAGTGATTCCAGTGGGGCCTGGGAATGTGTTATAAGCTTCCCAGGTGACTCTGGTAGTTGGGCAGATTTGGGAATGCACTGATCCCAACGCATTCCCCTATCTACGAGCAGGATCATACAAGACAGCCCAGACCTAGAGCTGCCTGACTTCATCAGCAGTTCTCCCCAAGCAGAGAAATGAATTATTTGATTGATTAATGCAACAAATATTAAGCACCTGTGTTCTGGGCCCTGTTCCAGGTGGTGGTTTTGGTCTCTGCTCTCCAGGAACTTCTGTTCTAGGTCTGTCACTTATTTTAGAACCAGAAGGTCTTCAGGAGGTCAACAACTAGTCCCATCATTACACAGTTGGGTAAACCAAGACCCAGAGGGGGAAAGCGACGCATTCAAGACTACACAGTGAGCAAATGTACTTTCTGCTCCCACATCAGTTGAGGTACCCCAGTGTACCTCACGCAAAATCCGTGGGCACCCACTGTTTGCTTCTTAAGCACTGAACCTGCACGGAGCAAATGTTCCTGAAGGCTCACGTCAGATCTTGCAGACATTTTTAATCCTCAACATCCCTTCAACTGGAATGGAGGAAAGAGGAGAGAGGGCACACCACGAGTGTTTTAAAACCTAGGGCTAAGAAATGCTTCCTAGGATTGAGCCTTGCATTATTTCCTCGGTGCTATTTAAAGGCCTTTCCCCTGGCTGTGCTGGAGGATATTGTGCCTGCTTCCTCCTGCACTTTAGAGCAGAAAGAAGAGGGGGCCGCCCCATGGGTTCACCAGGACCAGCTCCCATCTCTGCCCAGACTTGCTTATGTCACTGTCGCCCGGAGCCTGGGGAGGAGAAGGAGTGCCCGCCCCCGAAGTGCCAGTCGCCCTGCGATTGGCTACAGGGACTCCGGCCCGGCCGCGGATTGGTCATCGCTGAGGGCTTGAAAGGTGGCTGGGAGCGTCGGACACCTCAGACGGCGGTGGCCCGGGATCAGACCGCGTCTCAGGCGAGCCCGAGACGCGCCACCAGCCCGCCATGGCCCGCCTGTTGCGGGCGTCCTGTCTTCTCTCCCTGCTCCTGGCTGGCTTCGTCCCGCCGAGCCGGGGGCAGGAGAAGTCCAAGGTGAGTGAGCCTCCGGGGTGGGGACCTGGCGGGACGAGCAGAGCCCCCAGGTGTCCATTTCTCGGTGGCGAGGCACCCCTCTTCCCAGGCTCCCCTCCAGAAGGGCAACACCTGGTGCGAGGACCCTTAACTCCGGTTCCTCCCTCTCCGCCGCCGGGACCCCCACCCGGAGCGCGGGTCTTCACAGCTCCATCTATGGGTGATCTGGGTGCCCCGGTGGGCAGAATGTATAGGGAGGAGGGGCATTCTCGCCGAGTTGACCCCTTCTGCCCCACAGCTGCCTCAGAGTCGCCTTGCTACATGCATGACACGACTGTCTTCAGCTACTCCCCTCCAGTCGGGCCTGAAGGGGGCGGGGGCGCAGAGACCCGGGGTCTGGGTTGGCTGCGGAGGTTCCCGGGGGTGACTGACAGGCTAGGAGAAAGGGAAGGAGCTGGGTAGTTCCCGTCTCAAAGAATTGTGGTGGGGGCTCTTCTAGCTCAAGAATTAACGCAGGTAGAAATGCCCACTTGGATTCCAGGGCGTCGGTAGAAGGCGTAGAGATCTGTGACACCACTCAGCACTCTGGCTAGATCTTCAATCCTTTCTGGGCCTCAGTTTCTCCATCGGTGGGGACGGGTGTGGGGGTGGTCAGGGGCACAATGAAGCTGATGGTTTCAGAGAGGATGCTTGGAGAAGCTGCAAAATCTACCTTGAAGGTCTGGGCAGAGTTCTGGGGCAGCCTCACTACCCACACCCACTGCCCATAGTGGCCTGAGCAAAGCCTTAGGTAGGGTGGGGATGCTGAGGCCAGGAGTGGGGTGAACCAGCATCCTTATGTCTTTGGACAGCGTATGCCAAGGTGGGCCCAGTAGATCTCTTCCAGGGTGGGAAGCTGAAACCAGGCAAAGGGATAGACCCAAACAGAGAGATTTCTGTCTTCACCCTCCCAACACACATCACACACACACACACACACACACACACACACACACCCCACATGCTTGTGTAAGCTCAAGAGAAGCTTTGAGCTTCTGTGTTTCTAAAATCTTCTGGGTTTTTATTTTAATATCTGAGGAGTTCATAATTCTATTTCCAAAGTTCTATTCACTATTCAGTTAGCCCTTTCCAAGCACAGGGTTCCTTCTGTATGTTTCTATCCCCCTGTCCTGTCCTCAGCTAAATCCTATTCAGTCTGTTTCTCTTTGGAGTAAGCATAGAAATTGGATGGCCATGAAGCCACCTCTTCCATGCCTCCTCCTTTGTATCCAGCCCTGTTCATTATCCCCAACTCATTTTCTAGGGCAGAGATGGGACTGAGTTTCAAGATGGTGGTGTGGGGTAGAGGTAGGGGTAGGCAGCCCAGTGCCATGGAGTCAATCCTTTACCCTGTTTGGGGAGAACCAGAGAAGAGAAGATTGGGCCCTGACTCAAGAAGGCGGGGGGTAAGAATGTGGACCCCGTGAATAACTCATCATAGCTATGTGTTGTCTGGGGAGGAATTGATGGATTCAGAGAGAACAGGATGGGTATGGTCTAGAGAAGTCTTAGGGTGAGGTATGATCCTATCAGATACAAACCAGCTAGGACCTGTTGGCTAACAGGCTGGGTATGTGCATCTCTCCACCCAGGCCCTTAGAGAGTCGAAATGTCATAGTGCTGGATTCTAAGACTCAACCACCTACTTACCTCCCAACTCCAGGGCCAAGGGATAGGATGGGGGGCCTGTGAGGAATGGGATAGACAGTAGGTGACAGTCTCAAAGGGTTGGCTGCCTCCTCCCAGTTCAAAGGGAGGAGCTTGGATAACAAAACGAATCCTCCTTTCCTTGCTGTGTCCCCTCTCCAGTCCAGCTTAAAGCCACCCAGGCTCTCTGTACTTGCTGTGCAGAAGGACTTTGCAGAAGCTGAAGAAGGGTAACAGCTGCTGACGTGCATAGGATCCTAGTAACCGCTGGTTTCTAGGTGACTAAAGCAGGCAGAGAGAATCATGGAACCACAGGCTGACAGAACTGAAGAGCCCTTAAGACAGCACTGAATCTGAGCCTATCTGACAGGCGAGGAGCCAGAGCCCCACAGAAGGGAAAGAGTGGTTACAGGAGTCCTGACCAGGCCCAGAACTCAGGTCTCCTGCCCCCAGGCCAGGTCTCCTTTCATACCATCACATCGATGGGAGTGGTAGATGGAAGAGGAGAAAGATCCAAGACCAGAAGCCCAAGCCAGCCGGGGTCCTGGCTGAGACCCCCTCCAGCTCCCAAGTCACCAGCACTCTCCTGTCTCATCCAACCGTGGCAGGCCTGAGGCACTTGAGCTGCCTCTCCCCACCATCTTCTTTGGCCTCCCTGTTTAAGGTGCAGGGCTCTGGCATTCCTGGGCCCAGACGAGGGAAGGAGGCTCACAGCTCGCGTAAGGACTGGGTAGCAGTGCTCAGTGGTGAGTACAGGCCATGGCTTCCGCCACCATAGGCCACCCTCTGACTCCCATCAGTCTGAATCCACAACCCTGGCCTCACTGTCCCCACTAGAAAGCTCGGAGGCTTTGTCATCATCCCTTCTCCTGGAGACACCTTGCACAGTGCGTAGTCTTCTTTACACTGGCTGGGGAACATCAAAGGCCTCTTCACAATAATGTAGGGACATCAGGGCCCTTTACCCTAGCCTCAGGCAGAATAACCAGTATCCATCCCTCGACGTGGGGATTTCTCTCCAAGAGGTCTTCCAGACTTCTTTGATCTGCCTATAGATTCTTACAGCCATTTTGGGAGGTGGGTGATAATATCCTCCCCTGTCAGCTGACTGAGGCTTGGAGAGTAAAATTGGCTCACTTGCCCTGGGGTCCCAGAGCCAGCCACGTCTAAAACCTAGTGAGAAGAGGTTCCCCTTGCCCCACCCCCAGCCCGAAGCTGTGCCCAGAAGCTGATCCTCCCGTTGTTTACAAGCTTCCATTATTTAGACAACCTCTTGGCTTTTGTTCTCTCCATTTCCCAGAATTTGTTTTTGGATTAGGGTGGAGTTTTGGAAGAGCTGGAGAGGCTGGAGAGACGTGTAGGGAGGCCTTTCCTTCTGGCTGCTAGACCTCTGTGGGCAGCTGGGCTATGTTTGTTGTGTCCTGTTTGTCTGTATTTTGTGGTGGAACCGACCCAACTGGGGCCAAGGAGGCCCAAGGGCTAGAGGAATGTTGAGCTTAGTTCTCAGGCCTGCCTCCAGCACCCACCAGAAATCACAGGGCATGGAATATCAGCCTCATGGAAAGCAGGGAATTTGCATCGAAGCCAAGAAGAGAGTTTGCAGCTCTCAGGGATTGGCTTGTTGGAGGGAGCCCTGCCTCATCTGGCTCAGCAGGCCTGCGGCATCTTCCAGACAGAGGGTGGCTTTTCTGTACTGTCCTGGGGCCACACCCTGCTAAGCCAGATGACTCCCTTTGCCCAACTGGGCCCAGGTACCTCGCCTACAGGAAGTCTTCTTGGTTGATGGGGAGGAGAGGGTGTGGATTTGCTTCTGTAACTCCAACCACCTGTCTCTGTCTCTCCTGGTCTATAATGGTGGTTTGCATTTGATTTGTTTTATTGTCTTGCGACCCCTCTCCTATGACATTAGGGCCAGAGATTTCCTGCTACAGTGGTGGCAACATTTTCCTTTCCCATCATGACCAGCGCCTCTGCTGATTGTGTTATTGATGCCGAGTCACCCTTTCGAGAGCAGACCCAGATTTTCGTAGTCTGTACCAGAGCCAGGGCGGGCACAGAGAAGGGTCTGATGCAATGTCGTGCTGGTTGGCAGGGATCCCACTCCTCCTCTCCTGATAGTGACGCTGACAAGTCAGCAGGGTTGAGCAAAGCTGGTCCAGTTCGAGGTTCTCATCTTATGAAAGAGGAAACAGAGACCCAGCCCAGAGAAAGGGCTAGCACCAGACCACACAAAGTGTTGGTGGCAGAGCTGGACGAGGACCCCAGGTTCCCCACCTCAGAGTCCATTGTTGGCTACTTGTTCTGAAGGTTGACTGGGGGTAGGGCAGCAAAGAGGGAGGCATAACAGTCGTCTCAGCTGCACACTCGCAGGGAACGTCTCATATGTGCCAGGCTTTCCCCTTGCCGTGGTGCCAAATCCTCTCAGCAGGCCTTTCCCCTTCCTGGTTCCTCCTGCTTCCCTGTTTTATAGCAACAGCCTCAGCTTTCCAGCCCTCCGGATTTGGAACCTCCGAATCACCCCTTTCTACACTGCCACTTCCTCCTTTCTGTCCAGTCCCTCTTCCACAATGCTGTCATTCAGGCCCACATCATCACTTGCCTGGCTGGTTGCACTGGCCATGCCAGGAGTCTCCATCAGCACCCAGAAATGCAACCTCCAGCACCAGCATGGTCTCCCTCCAAGCCTGGCAAATGTTCACAAATTGGCATGTGAAGTGGAAGTAATGGTCACCGTAAATCATTCTCCCGGTTTCCATACGCTCACCAGACGATTAAGTGCTTTCGTAATCATCCCTTTGCATAAGGGATTAGAGCTCGGTTCTGGTCCGCTCTGGAGTGGTCTTGGGAAAGTCACTCCCCCTTACTGGTATCTTTTATTGTCTTGAAAACGGAGATGCCAGGTTCCCTTCCAGCTCTAACTGCTCCCGGGTGCCGGTCTTCCTGTGTTTCAGACGGACTGCCACGCTGGCGGGAGCGGCACTATCTATGAGTACGGAGCCCTGACCATCGATGGGGAGGAGTACATCCCTTTTAAGCAGTATGCTGGCAAATACATCCTGTTTGTCAACGTGGCCAGCTACTGAGGCCTAACAGGCCAGTACGTTGGTAAGAGCCCACTTTCCCTCCCTGCTCTGGGGCTGTTTCTGCCAGTTGGGCACATTTCAATCACAGGAGCATTTTTGATGCAAGGGGAGAGGGGTGACTGATCATGAAATGCGAAACCGTGTATCCCAGTTCTACTGTGTTCCATGGGTTTTTTTTTTTAATTTTTTAATGTTTTTATTTACTTTTGAGAGCCACAGAGAGACAGAGCACGAGTGGGGGAGGGGCAGAGAGAAAGGGAAACAGAACCCAATGCAGGCCGCAAGCTCTGAGCTGTCAGCACAGAGTCTTGATGCGGGGCTCAAACTCACAAACCGTGAGATCATGACCTGAGCTGCAGTCGGACACTTAACCGACGGAGCCACCGAAGCGCCCCTGTGTTCCGTGTTTTTGTGAAGATTATGTAAGCCCAAGGTCTGATCACCTTCAGATGTCTTCTAGAAGATTCCCAGTAATCCTTCCTCCCTGGGTACCTCAACTGCCCCAAAAGCAGCGAGATGGAAGAGATTTGTTTTGTACCTGGAGTGTCCTTTCACTGGAGTAAGAAATGGTAGCTTTATCCTGAATTTCCCATCTGCCCTGGTGCCTCTCTTGGCCCCTATCTGGAAAGCAGACAGTTGGGCTGAGGCCCCCAGTTGTGTGTCAGTGGCTGTATGAGGTGTTTCACCGAGATTTCATGATCCTCGTATCCTCCCTCCTTTCTTCTCAGCTGGGGCTAAGAGTCAACAACCTGGGGGAACAGGCAGGCCAAAGGCATCTGACGTTACCCACAGGAAAATGCTCTGGGGCTGAGCACAGTCTGCTGATGGGGCTGGGGGAAGCAAGGGCAACCTGACCCTGAATGTCTGCCTGCCAGTCTCAGGCAAATTCCTGGACGTGGAATGACGCAGGCTGGATGGCCCAGTGGGCACTGGGTGCTCTGGCTAGAATGCTTCTGTGTAGCTCTTGGAAGAGAGCAGAGTGTTTGTGCAAGAGATGGGCTGGGTGCTGGCAACTGCACGAGAGGCCAGGTGCACCAGGTGCATCGAGGGGACTAGGGTGCTGGGCCAGGGCCTCCCTTTGATTCTCAAGCTGGGGAAGTATGGGAGGGTGGTGATGGCCCCGCCCATCTCCCACCCCCTCCCCAGGAAATCCTGTCTTCTGCCCAGGGATGTATGGCTCTTGGTCTAGGCAACTCAATCCCGACAGTCTGGCAGGAGCCCTCGGCTTACTGGCCCAGTGGCAGTGGGCAGGTGACTGACTACTGATTTGAGGAAGAGTATTGCTCTCGCTTCTCCCCAGACCTCCAACCCAACCAGACTGGAGTCAGGAGGATGGGACTCGCATCCCAGTGGTGCCACACTCCCTGGGCGATCTTGGGCAAGGCCCTTCCCCTGTCAGGCCTCAATGATTTCAGCTATCCCATGGGAGAGCAGGAGGAGTGGTATGGATGACGCGGGGCTCTTTGATAGAGTACCTTCACCTCTGCCCTCTTTTTCCCTGGCCCAGAACTGAATGCACTACAGGAAGAGCTTGCACCATTTGGTCTGGTCATTCTGGGCTTCCCCTGCAACCAATTTGGAAAACAGGAACCAGGAGAAAACTCGGAAATCCTACCCAGCCTCAAGTGAGTGCTTGCTTCGTGTCCCGAGAAAGCTCCTCTGAGAAAGCACAGCCCTGCCCTGTGCCTCCGCCTAAGCACCAGGCATCTCTTGCATTGGCCCCTACTCGTGACAGATACTCAGCCACCAAGAACAATGCTCCCCTTCCAGGAACCCCATTCATTGAAATGAACGAAAGAGGGGTCAGGGACAGGGATGACTGCATGTGAGTGCACGATGGGATGGCAGGGGTGGGTGGGGGAAGAGTGTAGGCAGGGGACAGGGTTACTGAGAAGGTACCAAACTGGAAAAAGAAGCTTGCAGACCCACACTATGCCTATGCCCATTCAATATCAGCTCCAGCTGCCTGGTGTGGAATAAAATCCAGATTCCCAACACCCCCTCCCTGTTCAGTCCCTTCCTTGTCATTTCTGGGCCTGTGCCCATCTCCTTGGGACCCACATAAGAATATTGTTTGTAGGCATGTCCGACCAGGTGGGGGCTTTGTCCCCAATTTCCAACTCTTTGAGAAAGGGGATGTGAACGGGGAGAAAGAGCAGAAGTTCTACACGTTCCTGAAGGTGAGTATACAGTCACCTCTGCGGGCGTCTCTTGGCCCGGCTGACACTGGCTCTGAACAGGGCTGCAGCCACTCCTGTTCCCACCCATGCAGAGACAAGGCCTGGGCCACCCTCCCCTGCTTCTGGGTTCTGGGGGAGTTTCTTGGCATCTATCATTGCAACCATAAGACTCTGCAGACACTAGGCTCTCAACAGCCCATTTTGTAGATAAGGCCCAAGCAGGGCCCCACAAGTGATTGGCCAAGAGTCTCACAACCTGCTAAAGCCACTGCTGGTCCCAGGACCCCACTTTCATCTCCCAAACTGGTATTCTTTTCGCAGTGCCAGGCTGTTCCCCTACCTGCCAGGAAGTCCCAGGGCGGGAGGTGGGGAGGGCCCCACGCAGGGTTGACACCAGTCTCATCCCTGTTGCAGAACTCCTGCCCACCCACCTCGGAGCTCCTGGGCTCACCTAACCGCCTCTTCTGGGAACCCATGAAGGTCCATGACATCCGCTGGAACTTTGAGAAGTTCCTGGTGGGGCCAGATGGCGTGCCCCTCATGCGCTGGTACCACCGGACCACGGTCAGCACCGTCAAGATGGACATCCTGGCCTACATGAGGCGGCAGGCGGCCCTGACAGTCAACGGGAAGTAAATCAGGCCTGCCCCACCCTGTGTCCACCATGCAGGGGCTGGGGAGGGACTCTGTTCAGGAAGGAACCCATTTCTCTAACCACAACACACTCCCGCCACAGACCCCTTACTAATATACAAGGCCCCGACCTGACCCAAACGTGCGCGTACGATTGTCGTCTGTACTGCTGCGCATGTGGGTGTCTGCACACGTGCCTCCAGGTGTGTGTGACCGTGCGTGTGCATGGGTACAGCCACTGCTGTCTACCTGCGCCAATACGGGGGACGTGAACCGTTTGTGTGCCCACAGCTGTGTGTTATGGAGAGTGCTGGAGAACTCCCCTTTCTCTCCAGTTCTCTGTTCCAGTGAGAGCCATTCACTTTCAGTGGAGCCCAAGTTAAAACCAGATCCAGATCCAACTGTTCTGCTCTGACCTGGACCTCAACCTTGGGGCCGGCATCTCCCACTGCCTCCAAATCTCACCACTGAAGTGCCCAGAAGTTTCTGGGTCTACCACACTGCCCAATCTTCCCCCTCTCCATCATGCAGCCTTGCTCCTTCCTGAGGGGCCCTCCCAAGCCCCCTCCCCCACCCCACGGTGCTCCCTGAGAGCAGCCGAGGCAGACGTGAGAGGAAGGGCCACGTCCCGTGTCAGGGATGGCGTCTCCATGAAGGAGGGGCCCGAAGCCCTTGTGGGCGGACCTCCCCTGAGCCTGTCCAAAGGGCCAGCCCTTAGTGCATTCAGGCTGAGGCCCCTGGGCAGGGATGCCACCCCTGCTTTTCTGCAGGATGTGCCCTCTCCCCTCACCCTGGCTCTTGGTATTAGACTCACCCCTGTGTTCCCAGTAAAGGCCTTTCTGCAGCAGCTGAGCCTACTGTGGTGCTTCCTCCATGGGGCCACCCTAGCTGGGGAGGGTGGGAGGGAGCAGAAGGACGGAAAAAGAATTGGAGGGAGTGCTTTGGGCGCCTGCTGTTTGGTTTCTACCTAGGCCCAGCCCACTCTGCTTCTCTAACTCGGCATTTGGAGTTTATAAATCCAGTTCATATCTGCTCTCGTTCCCTCCCACATTTCTCCAGGCAGCTGGAGCTGAGATGAAGTGTTCCATTTGACAGGCGAGGAAACTGAGGCTCACAGAAGGGCCAGCCTCGCCCAGGGTCTTCTGGTAGGTGAGGGGCAGGACTGGAATACAAACCCAGGTCACCTCTCAGCCCAGATTCTGTCCACTGCCCCTGGCTGCCCACCCTCGAGGAGGCGCAGAGCAGGGCCCGGGGGATATCTGCCAAGAGTTGGGGCAGTGCTCTCGGGACTAGGGGCCATGGGGCACAGAGGGAAGAGGCCGGGAAAGCAGCACTCTCACTGGGAGGAGAACATTAGCCCGGACATAAAAAAAAAACAAAACACAAGTCACAGAATACTGATCTTCAACTTGGATTTATGTCCAAGGTTCGTGCAAACAGCTGCCCAGGGACAGCCAGCCACCCTGTTCTGGGCCTCTGACACCACAAGCCTCCAGCTGCAGGGCCGGGGCTCTGGTAGCTTCACGGTGGGCCCCTCAGCGCATGTGACTGGCGTGGCCTTCATCCCAGGCTGTCATGGCACCAGCAAGGCTGGTGGGTGGAGGTGGAGGGCCCTGCAACGGAACACCCCGTCATTCTCTTCTGTGTCCGGGGGCAAACCTGCCCTTCCTGCAGCTCCTCAGAGGGGAAGGGATGGGCATGGGGCAGGTCCTGCTGCTACAGAGCTTGAAGCGAAAATCAAACACACACATGAACTGAACGTGGTCCCCAGAGGGGCTGCAACCACTTCTGGGGAAGTTTTGAAAGGAAGGGGTCTCAGCTGGACCCCACTCTTGAGACTGACGTCCCCCAG
The DNA here is from genome assembly GCF_022837055.1 of Prionailurus viverrinus. Classification (NCBI taxonomy): domain Eukaryota; kingdom Metazoa; phylum Chordata; class Mammalia; order Carnivora; family Felidae; genus Prionailurus; species Prionailurus viverrinus. The sequence goes on along the minus strand of NC_062561.1, from coordinate 197,036,725 downwards.
CGCTTCTGCAAAGCATGGCAGGTCAGAGTCAGATGAGGCCTCTCTCCACTTGGTGGCAGGGTGGCGAGTTTCTCCTGGCCACTCCACAGGAGGGGCCCCAGATGGAAGCCTTCTGGGTGGAGCCTCTCCAGTCTGTGAACAGTTCAGGTCGGGCTGGGGCACGAGCTGGTGGCCCATCAGCCTCCCATCCGGCCGGGGCGCTGGCTGCATACAGAACGTGGCCTCTAGTTTTTCAGTAATCTGAGATCAGGTGGCTCTGGCAAGACGAAGGTGGAGCCAAGTGACATAATCTGGTCTCACTGAGGCCCCTCACGGTCATTTTTCGTAGACTCTAAATAAAGAAAAATGTTGAGGACTTTAAAAGATGATATGATACAGTAGGTTCCAAAGGCCTACAGAAACCAGTAAGTAACGATGAACGTTAACACCTAGAGTTAAGTGTTGCCGAGTGCCAGGCCCCGGGCTAGTACCTTAGGTACATTTGTCACTCAATCCTTGTCCAGCCCTATGAAGCAGGCAGATTATTGGCCCTTTATGGAGGAGGGAATAGGCGCACAGAGAGATTTTTAAAAATTTGCCTGAAGTTCCAGATCTAGGAAGTGTTTGAGCTTAGCCAGTCTGGCTCCACATCCCAGAGTTAGAGAAGTTCTGGGGGAGGAGACAGCCCTGCCCACTTGCCCCTCGTCACAGCAGCCTCTGACGGGCTCCACACAACTTCTAGGGCTCTGTGGGGAACCATGAGAAAACGGCGGACCGGCGCAATGCCTCCTGCCACCCACTACGTCTTCCAAACCACGCTGCCTCCACGTCCCCCTGCAGCCTCTGTGAGGGGCACCTTCTGTGAGGGGCACTCTATCTCCTGGCACAGTTGGCTCTATCGCTGCACGGCCACAACCCTTAGAAAACACCTCTTTGTGCTGGGAAGGACTCAGCTTCCCTGACGCTTGCCCCCACAGGCAAGATGGTACCTTCTGCCCCACGCAGCCTTGCAGAAAGCAAAGGCTGTCACTAAGGGCCTGTAGTCCTCCTGTGACTAGTGAACAAACCGCCAGTCCCCAACTGTTTATGGCCAACACCGTGACCTGATGGAGCTTTTCTTTAAAAAAAAATTTTTTTCATCGTTTTTATTTATTTTTGGGACAGAGAGAGACAGAGCATGAACGGGGGAGGGGCAGAGAGAGAAGGAGACACAGAATCGGAAACAGGCTCCAGGCTCCGAGCCATCAGCCCAGAGCCTGACGCGGGGCTCGAACTCACGGACCGTGAGATCGTGACCTGGCTGAAGTCGGACGCTCAACCGACTGCGCCACCCAGGCGCCCCTGATGGAGCTTTTCAAAATGCAACTCTGGGGGCGCCTGGGTGGCTCAGTCGGTTGAGCGTCCAACTCTTCATTTCGGCTTGGGTCCCGATCCCAGAGTCAAGGGATCAAGCCCTGTGTCAGGCTTCGCACTGAGCACGGAGCCTTCTTGAGATTCTCTCTCTCTCCCTCTGCCCCTCTCCCCCTCTCGCTCTCTAACATAAATTAAAAACAAAACAAAATGCAAATCGAATCTGTCATGCCACTGTGCTTTAAACATGTCCAAGGAATCCACATCATCTTTAGAATAAAGACCAGCCCCCTGCCATGGTCTGCAAGCCCCTGCACGGCCTGGACTCCCCTCCCTCCCTGACCTCACCTCGCCTCGCCCGTCGCTCCTTCTCCACCTTGTTCTTGGCTCCTGCAGTCTTCTCTTGATCGTCCAGTCTGCTTCCTTCCTCCCTCCCTCCCTCCCACCAAGGCCTATGTATTTGTCATTTCTCTGCAAGAACGTTCTCTTCACCGAGTTAACGCCATGCATTCTGAGAGTCTCGACTCAAACATCACTGTCCCCGGGCCAGGTCAGGCTCCCCCGGTATCTACCCTTCTTCCTTCAGGGCACCTGAGTGCAACTGAAGGCCCATTTGTGTGATTTTTTTTTTTTTTTGGGGGGGGGCGTGCATTTTATTCCTTTCTGCCTCCCTCCCTAGACAGTGAGCTCCATAGGGGCAGAGACCATATCTGTTTCTCCTCACTCGGCACCCAGCACCCAGCACAGCACCTGGCGATTAGACACCACACTCAGATGAATGAATGGCGATTAGACACCACACTCAGATGAATGAATGACTTCAGTCCCCTCAGCCTGCAGTCACCTCCCATTCTCGCAACACTGTTTTGCAAAGTGAGGCCTCTCTTCCACCAAGATCAGAAGGTGGTGAGATCAGCCCCAAACTGGGGCACACCTGCCATGTGAGAAGTTATCTCCCCGAGGGGACGATGAGACCCAGTACTAGCTCCCACTCACCTGGTTCCGCAGGCCTGGCTGTGGGCGAGTCCATCACTTGGGAGCTCTGATTGCGCATCCCTCCACAGGGCGGCCGCCAGGTGTATTCTGGCTACAACAGGACCGGTGCTTAGTAATCGGTGACCACGCTCAGAAATTACAGTAGCAGCTACCATGCCAGCATGGTGCTAAATACACGTTAATCTAGTGCAACTGAATCCTTAACAACAACCCAGGTTGCCACGTCCATTTTACAGGTAAGGTAAACCTGAGGCTCAGAGGGGTTAAAGAAACTTGTTGAAGGTCATCCAGCTATGAAAGTGGCCAAGGGGCACCTGACTGGCTCGGCTGGTTAAGCGTCTGACTCCTGATTTCAGGCCATGTTCTCCCGGGTGTGAGATCCAGCCCAGTGCCTCTCTCTGCCCCTCCCCACCCCACCCCTGCTCTCTCTCTTAAAATAAAAATAAATAAACTTAAAAAAAAAAAAAAAAAAAACTCCCTTAAAAAAAAAAAAAAAAGAAAACAAAGTGGCCAAGCTTCGGATTTAGGTCTCTATATAAGCCCAGAGCCAATCTCTTAAGTCCCACACTCTACTCCAGTGTTTCAAGAAGCTGGGTAAGGACAGGGCCTAGCAGGAGAAGCTGGAAGAAATGCCAGGCAGGAGGCAATGTCATCGTCCAGGTGGGAGCAGGGATGCCTGAGCAGGACTGTGGCAGAAGGATGCAGAGGATGGGATAGGGGACAGCAGCTCTTTGGAGAAAGAATGATAAGCAAGGAAAAGGAAATAAAGAAGGGCGGGGAGGGAGCGGGGAGGAAGGGAAGGGAAACTGAAAAGGAGAAAAGAGAAGGAAAAGCAAAGGAGAGAATGTATGGTGAGGACCTGGTACCTGGTTACATGCAGAAGTTGTAAGAAAAAGCCAAACTCAAACCCTGGCCTGCTTGGTTGGAGGGAGCCCTCCTTCCTGTCCTGACCTCTGAGCCTTTTCTGTTCAAAACAGTGACCTTGAGCAGCTTTGGGCTGGAGAGTCCTGCCAGGCTTGGACATCTGCCTGTACACCACAGTGTTGTTCGGCAAAAAGCCAACCCAGCATGCACTTTCAGACCCCCTCACTTGATCCTGCCCTCTGGAAAGTGTGTGGGGAGGCCTGTGTGTGTATCCTGGAGCAAAGGAGGGGCACGGACTCACCAGATGGAAGAGGCGTGAGTTGGGGAGTGGGGGCGGGTGCTCCATGGCCATGGGGGGCGGGGGGTAGCGGATCTGGGACCAGTCCTCAAAGCCGTGGTGTGGGACCATGGCTGGCATGGGTGCGTAGGCGTATGGATAGGCCCCGCAGAGGTGTTCTGGGTGGGGCTCCATGTGGTAACGGTCCGCTGAGGCCTGCAAGAAATGCTGCTGTCTGACTCTAGCCCATGATAGGCTGCACAGGCCACCCCCAGCGATACCCGTCTCCTCCCTTCCCCTATTCAGAATCTTAGTTTGCTGAAGGCTGGTAGATGGGCACAGAAGGGTGGTACGTGGGCACAGAATAACAACAATGATGACATCTAATGTGTCCTGAGCACTCACTCTGTACCAAGTGCTGTTCCTAGTGCTCTACCTGCATTACCTCATTAATTAGTTGGACCCCTGAGCAAACACTGCCTCTCCCCTCAGACTGTAGGTCCCTGAAGAAGGTAGGATGAGGTAAGTGCTGCTTCCTCCCTCAAGGCTCCTCACCTTTGCCTTCCTCTTCTGCTGTTTGAGGGCTTCTTTTGTCTTCTCCTCATCTTTGAATGCTTTGAGCTGAGAGAAGGAGGGAGGGAGAGAAGACTTGGCACAGGTGCTTCCTGGCCAGGCCGGGATGTCCCTATGCAGCCACCACTCTCGGTTGCCCGCTTGGCTCGGCCCCAGGGTAGTGTCTGGGGAGGGGGGGGGGAAGGCCCCCGTGGGGCAGAGCAGAGCCCAGGCTGGTGGCTGCAGGTGAGGCCCGCCCTCCATGGGTCTGAACACAGGTCAGGAGAGCCCCCACGGGCCTCCTGTTGCTCTGCTTCCCTGTCAGGGTCCTTCACTTCCGTTCTGTGACAGAGTAGGTGGCTCCAACTGTGGAGGCCAGAGTTAGAGGTCAGGGAGGGGAAGGGACTTGCTCAGGTACACAGAAATTGGGTGGCAGAGCTGGGAGAAGAACCAGTGAGTGTCCCGACCTCCAGTGTCACCAGGGACCCTCCACACCCCCCTCCCCGCCCCACGAGGACAGGCCAGCTGCCCCTCCCTCCGTCCAGCCGTTCCCACCTGGGCATTGGACAGGGTGACCTGGGCCTGTAGTTTCTCCACCTGCTTCTTCAGCTCTTCCTTCTCCTCATTCATGCGTTCTCGATCACTGCGCTCCCTCTGGAAGTCTTCCTCGAAGATCTTCACCTGCAGGGGAACGGAGGGGAGGGGGTGGAGTGGGGGGGCGAGGGTGAGGAGGAGGGGTAGTCTGCTCTGGCCTCCTGCTGCTTTCACCCCATCTCACAGTAGCTGTGAGGAGGGGAACGAGTGCACCTCGGGCTTCCCAGCCCTCACTTCAATCAGAGAAACTCTGGGTCCCTCTATTTCATATTCCGGGCTTCAACACAGGCTTTATTTAAACAAGGTGCCCGTGGCCTAAAAAAAAAAGGAGGGGGGTCACAAGCCCCCAACCAGTCCAATCCTGCTAAGGCACGGCCACAGGCCCAGAGCGTGGGTGCAAGACCGGACTTTGTCTCCCGGCTCTGAGAGCAGAGGACCCGCAGGGCTCTCCCAAGGCTTTGGGGGTGCCCTGGCACAGAAGGGGCTGGGGTGGCTCCCTGCCTCTGCGTCTGCAGTTTCACATCCCACTGCAGACCAGTGAGACGACGTCCGGGTTAGAGATGGTTTAGAAACCTCCAAATCATGGCCTCCGATAGAAACACGTGGGAGAGCTCCAGCCTTTCCAATTTCCTTTCAGTCCTTCTGTGCCCCACAGGGAGAAAGTCTGTGTTTATGCTAGCATGTCTTCAACACCTTTCTAGTACTTACTAATTTCCCTTCCCTTCCCTCGAAGAGGACTCAAGTTCAGAGTCTTCATCAGGCAAGGGTATCCAGCTGGAGTTTAATAACACTGCTTGGCTTTTACTGCATTTATTGCTTACAGCTACTTTCTACCGGTGGCAAATAATAAAGTATTTTCCATTTGTAGTATTGTTACAAAGTTCCTTTCCAAATACGTTTACTGAAAGTAACATATTTAAATTTTATTTTTAAAATGCTAGGTAAATAATAGCACAGCTGGGGTACAGAGATGGTTAAATCAAAAACGGGGCAGAGGAATGACTTAGGGATACAGTGCTGGAAAGGATAAACCAAGAACCAGACAGGGGTCCTGGCCAACAGCCAGAATGTGGACTACTAATTACAGCTTCCACAGGATTTCAAGCCCCTCCTGGGTCCTCAGGAATGCTCCAGCCCCCCACTCAGCACCTCCTACCTGACCTCCACCTCTTGGGCTCACCTGCTGTTTCAGCAATTCGTTCTGCGTGACCAGCTCCTGTTTCCTTAGGAGGCCACCAGCTCCTTCTGGGCCCCCAAACGCAGCTGGTGGAGAGGAGGGGGAGGCCTGGATGCTCAGTGCTTCCTCCAGGGCCTGGGATCGGGAAGAGAGGAGATGGACCCATCAGCAGGAGCCCTGGCAGTCAGGCCCCGTCGGAGAGGTCACCTTAGTGACCCCCTTCCTGATAAGAGTGACAATAATAATGACCACCTCCAGTACCATTTAGTAAATGCTACCCTATTCATTTACACGATACACACATCATTTCATTGGATCCTCTCCACAGTCCTATGAAAAAAAGACTATGATCATCACTCCCATTGGACAGATGTGAAAACTGAGGTTCAGAAACATGAAGGGATCTGTCCAAAGTCACACAGCTTTTAAGCACGCTAAACGGGGGTCCTCATGTAGAAGGGAGACTCTGTCCTTCCCTGGGCAGGTGCAGCTCAATTCCTAGCACCCAGACCTAGACAGAATATTCAGTTCTTCGGGGAAGCTTCCGTGTCCTCAACAACTGCCCTGCCCTCAGATTTTTTAGCTTCCCAAATCCCTGGCTACCACACCAAACTTTCTGTCCCCAACTCTTCTGTGGTTAGACTGGATTTTAATTTTGACTTATTTAATATTTTGCTTTTCTAAGCCTGAAAATGGGCTGAAACATCACCAAAGAAGATTTTGAAAATTGAAAAAAAAAAAAGCACCCTTATTCTACCACACTCACAAAATACTTTCCCACCTTCTTAAAAAGGTCTCTATTAACTGATTTTCTCCTTCAGCTTGGTTAACATGTTACTTGAGAACTCTGGACCCCTGCTCAACACCGACCACCCTCCTTACCACCTGCACTTTAGCCCCTGGGACATCAGGGCTTCCGCTCGCCATGCATTAGCAGTGCCCCCAGTGCCTCCCTAGACAGTGGGGAGATAAAGAAGACCTTCTCCAACTTGGACTTGGGCCCCCACGCAGTCTCCTTGTCTCTCCCAGAAACCCGAGGAAACCGCTGAGCCAGAGTAAGCCCAGGACGCTGCAAGGGGAAGTTATGGCTCTACTTTATCCTCCTACTTACTCCATCTGCCTATATTTTATTTATTTATTTAATTTTTCAATGTTTACTTTTGAAAGAGAGAGGAAGAGAAAGGGAGGGAGAGGGAGCAGGGAGAGAGAATGAGCAGGGGAGGGGCAGAGAGAGAGGGAGACACAGAATCGGAAGCAGGCTCCAGGCTCTGAGCTGTCAGCACAGAGCCTGATGTGGGGCTCGAACTCACAGGCCGTGAGATCATGACCTGAGCTGAAGTTGGGCACTTAATGGACGGAGCCACCCAGGCGCCCCTCCATCTGCCTATATTTTAGATGAGAAGACTGAGGTCCAGGGACAGGGAGAGACTTGCCTGAGGTCACAAGCAAAGCACGTCACTTGCCTTACATCAGTCACCCACACCTAGGTCTCTGTCCCCAGCGATGCCAGGGAAACTTGGAAAGCAGTGATCCTGCCTGAGTCATCTCTGTGATCTGCCACTCTGTACAACACTGTGCCCGAATGTAGACCCCCAAATCCCCCAGCTCAGGACAGGTCATTCTTTCCACTGACAACAGGTCCCAAGGTTCTCCAGACTTGACATAATCAATGCTTATCAAATTCCAAAACCAAATAGAAAGGGTTACCCTAACAGGGCTAGGGCCCAGCGAATGCCAAACTCATGCCGAGCCTGTGTGAACAAGGTCAGGTGGCAGGAGGGAAAGGAGGACAGCCAGGCAAGGAGGAAAAGATGAACCAGAGACAATTCCTCCAGGCCTTCGGGGAACTCGTCTCCTCGGAAGAGGAGGCCTTCAAAGCTTCCTCTTGTCAGTGCACCTGTGCTGGAAGGTGGGCGGGGCTGGAAGGAGTCCAGCCAGGGTTCAGATGGCAAAACTGAGACTCAGAGAGGCCGAAGTGGCTAAGCTGGGATCAGAATCAGCCCCCAGACCCAGCCTGTTCCCTGCCCACTCACCTTGGCCCAAAGCAGCAGGCCTCGGCTTTAAAACCCAGCCTCTGCCCAGGCACCCCATCTCTCTGGGTCCCAATTCTCGAGGGCAGGAACCCTCGGGCCGTGCTCAGCTACTCCTTTGAGCAGCTGTGTCCTGACCTTGCACTTGGTGCCAGGCACGGTGCCAGGCGCTGGGGGCACATACACTGGTGAAGGCGAGCACCTCCCCCCACTGGGAGACAGATCATTAAACAGGAAATCACAAGAAGATGCAAGAAGGAGAATGAAAGAGGGTTCTGGTGCTTTAGGAGCATACAACAGGAGGACCTGAATGAGACTCCAGGGAGGCCTTGCAGAGGAAGTGGTGTTAAAACCGAGACTGAACGATGAGCGTTGAGCGGGATGGGGCCCTGTGAGGAAAGGGCTCGTCCAAAGGCCTTGAGGTTGGAGCGGGCACATGCACATCTCAGGATGGCCACTCGGCACGTGGGGACGGAAAGGCAGAGACAGCGGGAGCCGCGAGGCTGCATGGAGGCCCTCAGCAATGGCTCACCGATCCACAAGTCACCCCTCCTGACTTGAGGGTCGGGGTGCTGGCGGTGGAGGGGATGTTTGCAGCTGGGCTCAGGAAGCCCTGCCTGCTCCAGGCACCCACCTTGTTGAGCCGCTGGATCTCCTTTTCCTGGTACTCCCGCTGCCGGGTGAGTGGGCTCAGCTGATCCTGCAGGTACTTGACCTTCTGGCGCAGCTCCTTGGCCTCCGCTGTCAGCTGCTCCTTGTCGGTCTGCAGGGAACACAGGGTTGGTGAGCAGGGAACCCCTCTGGGAAGCCTGACCCGCTGCGCTCCCTGCCCCACCCTCACTCAGCCATGCCTCCTCTCTGCCGCTCCCCCAGCAGCCCCCGCAACGCTCGTGTGAAGGCACCATGCAAGGCATCAGAGCCGTGATGCCATAAGGTCCTGTCCTCAAGGAAAAGGCAGTTCGGGTGGGTTCTGACACCAGCTCCTCTACCAATGGGCTGAGACCTTGGCCACAGTCACAGTACTCTCTGGTCTATGCTCACTTATCTGCCACGGGTAGGAGGTTCTTTTCTTTCTTTCTTTCTTTTTCTTTCTTTCTTTCTTTTCTCTCTCTCTCTTTCTTTCTTTCTAATGTTTATTTATTTTAAAGAGTGGGGGAGAAAACGTGAGCGGCACTGACAGCCAGGAGCCCGGTGAGGGGCTTGAACTCCCAAGCCGTGAGACAATGACCTGAGCTGAAGTCAGAGGCTTGACTGAGCCACCCAGGCACGCCGGGGAGGGGTGCTCTTAACGTGAGTCACAGATGGGCGTCAGGAGGTCTGTGAGCCCCAAAACGGGCTGCAGAATTTTGTCTGTGCAATTCTCTAGGGAGAAAAGCCATAGCGTCCACGAGATTCGCACAGGGGTCTTCTGTGATACACAGAAAGTGATAAACCACTGAGAATCTCTAAAGGACCTTTTCGTTCTTATGGTCTCTAAGCGTAGAGGAGACAGGACCCTTAAAGAAATAAATGCAGCATAAAAGGCAGAGTGTTCCTCCACAGAGAAACAAAGCACTGTGAGGTTAAAAGAACATCACAGCTGAGAAGAAACCAGGGAAGGCTTCAAGGTGGAAGGCCTGCCCCCACACCCACTATGGAACAGGCAGGGCTCCTTCACTGCAGAGGGCCACAGCTGGATTGGCCTTTAGAGAGCACCAAATCTTAGCCCTTTCACGTGATGGGAAACGAATGTCCAGAGAAGGGAGGGGACTCACCGAAGGCCACACACAGCGAGCTGGGGCCAGAACCCAGGTCTCCTAATTCCAGTGCTCCCTCTGCCTTCGCAAGTCAAAGGAAGTGTTTCAAATAGGGGAGGTCAGCCAGAAATTGGGGAGGGCAGCCTTGGGCAGACCTCGGGGGAGGTGTTCTGGATTCCTACCTAAGAGCCTCCAGGATTAGCATGGCCTCTATCACCATGTGTCCTTATCACAGGGCCATGCTTTGTCTTAGGACACCCCACCTCCCCCCTGCTAATGGGGGACTGTCCCATGCCAGGGACTTATTTTGCCTCCTGATGGGAGCTAGGGGAAGGGACCAAAGAGCCAGGGGTCTGGCTGCCAGTCACTGACGTGACTGCACTTGGAGAAAAGACGGGCAGCATCCTTCCTAACACAGACCTTTAAGGCAAGGGGTGGTCACTGAGGCAGGATGACCCCTCAGATAAAGCCCCTGGGTGTCACATGCTGACGGAGGGAACTCTGAAATGCAATTCGTGTTGAAAACGTCCATTTTTAGGCCAGGCAAAGCAGCGTGTGCCCAGTCCCCATGAACGGGAAGACACCATAATACAGATACTATCTTCTGAGAGTCTGGGGGTCAAATGGCCTTTCCTCTTTAAGCTGTCCTGGGATCCTGGAGTGCCTTGGCTGCTGTCAGTCGCACACTGACAGGCCAGATACTATTTCTCCTGGTCTCCCTTTCCGCCCTCTCCCTGATCCTTCTAACTCCTCCTGTGGTACTTTAACACACTTCTACTTATTTGCTTCTGTGATGAGCTGTTTAGTGTTTCTTTCCCACCAAGGGCAGGACTGGGCTGTTCGCCGCTGAGCCTCTGTGCCCAGCACAATGCCAGGTGCACACTGTTGAGTAGTCGCTCGATGCGTGAAGAAAGGAAGCCCCTGCCTAATGGTTTAGCTGCCCCACCCCCAAACAGCCATCACTACTCTAAACAGTCAGCAGCGGCCCAGCCCCATCAAGTGTTCCAGAGCAGCCTCTGTGTCTCTTGTATTGCGCTTCCCTGTACGGTTCCCTGGTCCGTGAGATTTTAAGTGAACAAAAAGCTCTTCTGTGCGCGGGCGCCTGGGTGGCTCGGTCCGCTAAGCGGCAGACTTCGGCTCGGGTCATGACCTCATGGTTCGTGGGTTCGAGCCCCGTACTGGGCTCTTTGCTGGCGGTGCAGACCCTGCTTGGGATTCTCTCTCTCCCTCTCCCTCGCTCTCTGGCCCTCCCCCACATTCTCTCAAAATAAATAAACTTAAAAAAAAAAAAAAAGCTCTTCTGCATGTAAGCAACAAAATACGGAAAGCAACAGGTAATCCGATCTCCTCACTTTTCAGATGGGAAACGGGGGCACAGGGGAGGAAAGTGCTTCTGCCTGTGGCCACATAGCCCTGAGCACTAGAGGCAGAGAGGAGCCCCCAGGTCTCCCAACTCCAGCCTTCCGCCCCGCCCGTTCACTTCACAGAATTCTCGGCTAATGAGGCGGGAGAGCAGCCTCCCAAGCTGGAGCCGCAGGGACCGGCAGTCGACTTGCCTCCTCCATTTCAATCTTGGACTTGGCCAGGAGGAGCTTCCGGTCAAAGTCACGCTGCTTCTGCTCCCGCTCAGCCTCCAGGTCAGTCACCTGCTTCTGCAGGTCCGCCAGCTTCTGGCGCAGCTCGGTGATCTGGGTTCAAAGGCGAGAGGGGGGATAGTGCGTGAGGGAAGGGGTGAACCTCCAAGGTTCAAAGCTCCTGAGAAGGAAGCAGCAGGCAGAAGACCGGGGATGCTCCGACAGCACAGACAGGAGCCTGGGGTTCACAGCTCTGGGTTCCCATAACCCCCCAGTACCTTCTGCTCGTACTGCTGCTTCATGGACCGGAAATGCTGGTCCCACTGCTTGTTCACTTCGAGCAGCTGTGGGGAGAGACTGGGGTTAGCAAGAGATAGGCAGCGAAGGTACAAAGAGGGACAACTGCATGCAGACCAGCAGTGTGTGAGGGAGGACGGTGGCCACGGACGCTGCCTCAAACCCTCTCTTCTTAGAAATTCAGTGTTCCCTAAGGAGGAACTTTTATCAACTGCCATGTTTTATCCTTGCCAGGAAAGCAAGACTAACAGCAAAGGAGCATTATATAATTTGGGGGTATAATTACGGAACACATGTGCAACCTGGGACTACGTACTCAAGCATCACGTTCTCGTTTTCCTTCACCTGGCATCTCTCTCTGAAAATGAAACCTAAAGATGTCCTTGCACAAGTGTGCAAGTGCGTAAGCACAAGGCTGGCTGCCTCAGCAATGTCTGTCTCACAGCAAACTCTAGAGGACCACCTACGCAGAGGAGGTGGGTTAAGAAAAGTCTAGCACAGATGGGGGGGTGGGAGGGAGGGGAGGGTGGGTGATGGGCATTGAGGAGGGCATCTTTTGGCATGAGCACTGGGTGTTGTATGGAAACCAATGTGACAATAAATTTCATATATTAAAAAAAGAAAAGAAAAGAAAAGTCTAGCACAAACTAAAAACAAGGTGCTGTGCAGCTGGTAAGAAAATCAGGCCCCTAATACCCTGCCTCGTTTCTAAGACAACCCTAAATTATTTGCCACACACGACAGAACAACTCCTCAGGGAAGAAAAACAATCCTACATCATTAAATACAAAAAACAATGGGAAAAGGTATCCCAATTTCAGACACAGTAACATATGATAAAGAGTACTCAGAATCGAAGAAATGTATGTTTTACACAAAAATAAATACCCTCAAAGATACAGTTAATTTTAAAGGAGAAAGGAAAAACAGCAATCTGCGATGCAGTATATAGGATATAATTTTTCTGCTTAAAAAAAAATTTTTTTAACGTTTATTTATTATTGAGAGACAGAGAGAGACAGAGCGTGAGCCGGGAGGGGCAGAAAGGGAGGGAGACACAGAATCTGAGTCAGGCTCCAGGCTCTGAGCTGTCAGCACAGAGCCCGGTGTGGGGCTGGAACTCACAAACAGCGAGATCATAACCTGAGCCAAAGTTGGAGGCTTGACCAACTGAGCCACCCAGGCAACCCTAATTTTTCTGCTTTTTAAAAAATTTCTCATGTTTATTTATTTTTGAGAGAGAGAGAGAGGGAGAGACAGAAACAGAGTGCAAGCAGGGGAGGGGCAGAGAGAGAGGGGGACACAGAATCTGAAGCAGGCTCCAGGCTCTGAGCTGTCAGCACAGAGCCCGACACGGGGCTCGAACTCACGGACTGCGAGATCATGACCTGAGCCGAAGTTGGACGCTTAACCGACTGAGCCACCCAGGCGCCCCATTTTCCCGTTTATTTTTAAAAACAGATTATAAATTGATAAGTACAGAATAGAACTTAGGACTGTTGCCAACTGGGGGCATCTCTAGGTGGTGGGGTTCTCAGTATTTTTCGAATGAGTGTCACATTACTTTTGTAATCAGAGCAAATACCTTACAGCAACAGAAAAAGAAAACTAAAATTGCTAGGCACATAAGAAAAAGACTAATGGAGGCCTGACTTTCAAATGTGCTGGAGGCCCAGGGAGGGCAGCAAGGCCCAGGAATCTGGAGAAGAACCCGGGCTGTGTGGAGTGGAGAGGCTAAAAGAACAGACAGGAATTTGGCTCCGCCTCCAGCCTGGAAATACCAGCCTGGGGTCAGGGATGGAGGAGGAACATGCATGGGACACAAGGGCATAGTCTCAATTTTGGAGACTTCCAGCCGGTTCGAAGCAGTGCTATAAAGCGTCGCATCCTCTCCTTCTGTGACAATCCCTCCCTGAACCAGCTACAAGGGTGACAGAGGAACCCCGTGCTCCCCCTTCCTGATGCTGCAACTTCCCTACCTTATCACAACCTCCTTTCACCATCCGGGGCTTACCAGGGAAGCCCGCTACACTGTCCCCCCGCCAACAATTTTAGGCCATGCCCCAAATGCCACATCTGCAGAGTGACCCCTGCGGCCAGGGGAACTCATCAAGAAACACGAGCCCAGGACAAGGCAGCAGGTCTCTCCCGTGGCCAATGGTTCAGTGGTCACCACGGCAACTCACCATGGTGATCTAAGACCAGACAGGGGGCCAGGGAGGGCCTTTGCTCCGACAGTCCGGGGAGGGAAGGAGGGTCTCCCTTGGCCACCCCCACCCCCTCTAGCCACCTACCTCTGTGCGCTGCTGCTCCAGCATTTTCACCTTCTTCTCGGCTGCACCCAAGGCCCCGACCTCTGGGATCTTACCTGCTGTCACACAAGCCTGGGGAGAAACACGGAGGGGCCTTCAGCAAAGCCTCAGAGAACAATTCTGTCACTCACTCAGCGCTCCTTAAAGGCCTCTACCCAGGGACCCAGCCCTGGGTCTCCCACATTTCTAATCCCCTCACTGGCCAGGACACCGCTACATATCCCAGCCATGACTACGCCTGCTTGGGAAAGTCTGCTGAGATCATTATTCCTCCTCCCCTCCTCCCCTGCCCTCCTGCCCTCTGCTCCCCTGCCATGGCCACTTCTTCCCCTGCTCAGACTCTATCTCTAAGACACTGCCGCCTTCCCTCCCCTCTTCTTCCCCAACACACATCAACCAAACATCTTCTGACCTGGAAGGCAAGAGTTACAGATTTTTTTAACATTTTACAAAATGTTTACTTAAAAACCTTTTTTAGAAAGATACAGAAATAAAGACGTATGTGTATGTGTGATTAGTACCTGTGCGTGTGTTTCCTAGCTCTGTCCTCTGAGAAAGCCTAAAGCCATGACATGACACTCCAGTGGCAATGAGCACACCCAGGGCCCAGATCTTGGTTTCTAAATGCCATTCTCTAACAAAAAGAAATAGGGTTCCTTAGAGAAGTGGTTCATTCCCGGGGCAGGGAAAATATAAGGAGAGCTTGGAGTTATCTTGTGCCAGAAAGTAAGAAACTGCTCGATAATAATTACATGAAGAAGGGCGTGTCTAACGGGCAAAAGAGACAACTCGAAAGAGCTTCCTGTGGCCAAAGCTGGAGCGATTTGAACAAAAATATACATCGCGACAGAACTGGATCATAGCCCAAAGAATAAAATAAATGCCCTGAGTCCATACTGGTAGAAAGGAACAGCTGAATAAACAGATAAGTGGGGGAGAAGGGGCAACTCTTCCTTACAGAAGAATTCCAATTACTGAGTATAGAGGGAATGAGAGAAATTCAAAATCTCTGTGAGAACACTATCGTCCTAATGATCGTGGCAGGTGAGATCCACCAATGGATACGAAAATTAGTGAGAAGTGTAAAAAGAAACAGGACATTTGCACAGACTTAAAGTTTCTCCTCAAAAATAAGTCTTTGTTGGGGCACCTGGGTGGCTCAGTCGCTTAAGTGTCATCTTTTGATTTTGGCTCAGGTCATGATCTCACAGTTTCATGGGTTCCAGTCCCATGTCAGGCTCTGTGCTGATTCTGCAGAGCCTGCTTGGGATTTTCTCTTTCTCTCAATCTCTCTCTCTCTCTCTCTCTCTCTCTCTCTCTCTCTGCCCCACCCTGGCTCGTGCTCTCTCTCTCTCTCAAAATAAATAAAAACTTAAAAAAATTATTTAAAAAAAGGATTTATTAACTACAAAGGGAAAATTAGCCCCTTTATTACGGAAAAACCAACACACGCCCCCTCAGCCAAGCAATCAGTGTTGACAGTAGTAAGATACACTGACATCATGTATCCTTGACATGATGCACCACGAGGGGCATGGTGTCACTCCCGGGGAACCTTGCGCAAATCCACATCTCAATCCGATCACGAGAAAACATCAGTTAAACCCATACTGAGGCACATGGTACAAAATAACTGGCCAGCACAAGTCAGAAGCGCGAAACACAAGGTGCAGCTGGGAACTGTCACAGACTGGAGGAAACTAAGGACTGTGACACCCAAGTGCGGCGTGGGATCCTGGACTCCCAGCGCCAGCACAGAAAGTAAGAAAGAGGATATGAGCGAGAAACTGGTGAAATCTGAACAAAGTCTGTAGTTTAGTTAATAGTGTTGTTTGTTTTTGAGTTTTGGTCATTGAACCGTGGTTATGTAACTTGATAAGGAGATACGGGGGATTGTCCGGACTACTTTTGCAATTGGTTTTTTGTAAATCTAAAGTTCTCTAGAAGTTAAAAAAAATTTTGTTTAAACAGGAAATGTGGAGGTGAAAGAGAATGAGCTTAGGAGTCCAGCAGTGGAGTATTGGGTCTACCTCCAAGGCCCTGCATGAGGCCAAGACCCACACCCTCTCTGGGCCTTGGTACAAGGGAGATCAAGCCAGATGGGCTCTGCAGGCCCCAATCTCTGACACCCATGGGCTTGTCAGCATTTGTCCTGGGGTGGCTGCCCACATTCTCTCTATCCCCTGCCTTCCCATGGCTCGTGGGGACAGGCCGGTCCCTGAATGCAGGACTAGTGAGGCTCAGGTGCCCCCTGCAGGCGATTGCCTGCCAGCACACCACAGACCCGGGGAGGAAGGGCAGTGCGCTGGGGGAGCCCTCCAAGGACCGTCACCTTTAAGAAAGGCAAAAGATGGGCCTGCCCCTGGAAGCCTGTTGTGTCCTCACAGGACAAGGAGGAAGAGGGGACAGGGTCTCCTGGGGGGCACACAATCAACCTCCACAAAGAAGAGAAGAGTCGGGGGCGCCTGGGTGGCTCAGTCCGTTAGGCGTCCTGACTCAGTTTCGGCTCAGGTCATGATCTCATGGTTGGTGAGTTCTCAGGCTTGGAGCTGCTGGTGTGGAGCCTGTTTGGGATTCTCTCTCTCCTTCTCTCTCTGCCCCTCTCTCAAAATAAATAAATAAACTTTAAAAAAAAGAAGAAGAAAAAGAGAAGAATCAGCCCACCTGGCTGCTGGCACCAAAGCTACCATTAAAGCAACAGCTAGTTTCACTGTTTACCATGTGCCCAGCGCCACACCTACTTTACAGGTATCACCCTGAACCCTCCCGCCATCCTCCGAGGTGGGTGTCACAGCCTCCATTTTACAGAAGAAGAAACTGAGGCCAGATGGTTGGTTTATGTCACTCAGTCACGGTGGCCGTGCTGGCACGAGGTGGAGCCAGCTCCAGGGCACGGGCTCCACCGCGGCCCATAACGCATGCCTCCCATGGGGCCTTCGTCCCCAGCAGGGTGGTAAGAAGGGCTGGGCCTCTGGGGGGTCACGTTAGATGAGCCAGCATTAAAGGGCTTGGGAAAGCGAAGAGGCCTCCCCAGGGAATCCCACACCCATGGTGGCTCAGGGAACCCACGGGGGATCAGGGGGCTTCACAAGTCACTTCCGCAAGGGGACAGCCAAGCAGGCTCTGCCCTGAGGGCTAAATGGAGGAAGGGAGGGGCTCCCTGGGCTGGAATTCAGAAGGCCATTTATCAGCGCATTTCCCTGAGGCACCCCAAGGCACCCCTCTGTCTGCCTGATAGCAGGTGATGCAGGGATCTTGATGACAGGAAGTCACATGACCTCTCCACACCTCCTACCACCGCTGTGTCATGCAGTAATAGTCCTGGCCCTGCCTAGCATACGTGTAGAGTGGAGATCCAAACAGGATGATGGATTTGCAAGCCCCAGGTAAATGCTACCTTGCCACATAGTAGTGAGGAATTAAGTTATTAGGATAATTACTGCCTTTACATAGGTGTGGGTTTGTTAAAAATGTCAAATCCTGCCGTGCAGCCATTAAACCCTAGTAAAAAGGGGAAACGTGTCAGTAAAAAGTTGGGATTCAGCGCCACACCAAGGGGAAATGTACACACTGGGCAAGGGAAGAGATTCAGCTTCTGCTTGGGAACTGGGCGTGGGGCACAGCTGAGAGCCGCGGTGGGAAGGGGCGCCGGGCCATGGCAATGTCAGCTAACCCCACTTCTGTCCAGGTCAGAGGCTCTAGGAAGCAATCCCAGGAGCTTAACAGAGTCCTCCGATGGGCCTTCTCAACCCAACACCCTAATTCTGCCAGGAATATCTGAGATGTTACATTGACTTTTGAGATCCACCCACAAGAGACCTTCACAAACCGGAACGTGTTTAGGGAATGTGCCCAAACTGAGTGAAGGACTCAGTACCACCTTCTATGAGCCGTGGCGGAAGGAAATGAAACTACGCAGCCTGGAGAGAAGGCCGGTGGGGGCCACGAGGCCACGGTCATGGCCAGCAGCCCGTGTGTCCCAGGGAATGGGATGTTCTGTGTGGCTAAAGGCAGAAGGAGGGCTAAGAAGTGGAAACTCCGGGACAGGTGGACTGTCAGGCCCAGCTAAGGAAAAGCCATCTAACGGGAACCCTGTAACAGTAGAACGGGCTACAGCAGGAAGTGGTGAGCTCACTGCAGGGGGCAACGGAGGCTAGACAGTGGCGATCCCAGATGCTGTGGAAGGAGTCTGTGACCACGTACCTGCTGCTGTCCGGCCACCCCCTTCTTGCCTGCGCCTTCCGTCTTTGGGAAGCCCAGCTGCCCACAGGTATCCTCTTTGCCGCAGCTCATCAACAACCTCTTGAGCTCCATGTTTTCCTCCCTGGGTCGGAGGCAAACAGAGAGGTCACGTTGCCGGCCCTGTGTTAAGAAGCCTGGGGTTCTCAGACCTACTACTCATCACCTACTACTACAGCTGAGTTCTGGGGAAAAAGGGAGGACCCTGAAACCTGCCCTTGGATAGAACAAAAGAAGGCATCCTTAAGCCACTTTGCTGGCAATGTGGGCTTCTCTGGAAGTCTCTGATCGTCAATCAACAGCAGGGTTTCCCAACTGTGGGAGGTCTGCAAACAGGAGAACTCCAGGATGTGTCCAAACCTGCATCAAATAACTCTGACCGCACTCTAGTGAGAAAGTTACACCCTTTCCAATCATCTTCAAACTTCTTGTGTAGAGCATGGAACAGTCTCAGCTGGTGCCGATAGGTCTTGAGCACTCCTCCAGGACTTGCCAGTCTCCCTTGTTCACAGGACAAGGGCAGGCTTCAGGCTCAGAGCTTTAAGTGGGTGGCGGCACTTTGCCAGGACTTACTAACACCCAACACCCTTCCGTGTTCGTTGTATTTATTGTTAGGGTTGTCTTCTATTTATTAAAGGTAATGGTGTTTTCCATGAACTCCAGCGCAACTTTTCTTTATCATCATTTTAAGCAAAAACATTATTCAAATTGAAGCCAATTCTTAAATCAATAAGGTAGGTGATATAGGACATAATAAACGTGGTGATATGGATTCAGGTATGACTGAAGTACGAAAAATATTTCTTTACGTTCTATTTGCCGGCTAAGTTTCCACGTAATAACAGAAGAAAAAAAAAGAGAGACAGAGAAGTAAAGTGGCTTTCCCAAGGTCACACAGCAGGGACTTGCACTCTTGCTTTCTAGTCACGAGTCATTCCTCCGACCTGGGGTTTCAGATCCATGGATGGAGTCATTACGGCTCTAAAACTCCCAACTGTTTGGCCATCCAGAAGTAAATAAATATATGCTGCCTCAAAATGGCACAACGGCTCAGTGGTTACATATGACTCTCTCTGGGCCTCAGTCTCCCTCTGCACCATGAGGGGTCTGACCTGCATAACCTCAAAGGGCCCTTCACACTCGGACAATCAAGAGCAGTGTTCCTCAACTGTAGTCCTGGGTCTACCTACACCGTAATCACAGAAGCCCTTGGGAAAATGCCTAGGTCGGCTTCACATCCACTGAATCAGAATCTCAGCTGAGGAGGGAGGGGTGAGAGAGTGAAGCTGTAATGCCTTCCCTGACCCTCAGTGATCCTGAGGCACAGTGAAGTCTGAGACCAGGAGGCAAATGAGGGACCCCTGACTGTTGGCAGGACATGACGGTGGCCAGAAGAGGGCAGCAAAGCCCTGAGTCCTCTCCCCACAGCAGACTGGCAGTTGCTAACAACAAGCTAAGGGGGCAAGTTCCCAAGGAAGGAGTGCGATTTGTACAGACCCTCTTCTGAAGCTCTCAAGGCATTTTATAAAGGTACTAAAAGGGCCAGAGAGGAAACACCAAGGTACCCAAGGAAAAGGACCAAGAGACCTGACATCCAAAGCCTCAGAGCCCTCAGCCTTCAGCCCAGAAATCGGTGCCATGTACTATCCCTCTCTTCCTGCCCACCTGAGTCCTCACTCCGGAGGAGTCTGGACTTACCGCAGCCTCTCGGCAGCCTGATCCCGCTGCTCCAGGCCCTTGTCCAGCTTGGCCTTCAGGGCCTCATTCTCCTTCCGAAGCTGCTCACACAGGGTCTGCAAGGCAGAGAGGTAGGTAGATGGGGGCAAGGTGAGGGAAGGGTTGGGCCCTAAATGCAGCTTGATGATGGAGGACAGAGCCATGCCAGGTCCCAACACGTTACCCCTTTGCATGGCCTCACCCAATCTGTCTCAGGACAGCTGAGAACCCAGGTGCTAGGCCCATGCAGGCTCCTCTATGCATCCTCTCCCTCCGCAGCCAGCCATGGGGATGCCTGACCAAGAAGCGGCCACAGGGCCTTCTGGTCTTCCTGGGCAGAGAGCTCCATCCCTCCTCCTCCTGCACTGCTGTTCCTACAGCGGAGAACACTCCTGCCCCACAGCCTTCTCCCCGGCTCCCTTCTACTCCTGCTTCAGGTCTCAGTCTGAACATCACTTCCTCAGAGAAGTCCTCCCCGACTCCCAATCTCGGGTGAGTTAGGTCACCTCCATTATTATCCTTGGTCACCCTTGATGCTTGTGACAATTACGGCCAAAGAACCACTCGTGTCGTTTCCTTAACGTCCACCCCCGACTCTGCCCGCAAGTCTGCGGGCTCCCGCAGGGCTGGGACCCCCTCCCAGGACCTCAGCCCAGCTCAGCACTTAGAACAGTCAACACTAAACTCTGCTAGAGGAATGCATGACTGAATGACTGAATGGCCAAATGAATGAGTGAACAGGGGAAGGGCTGAGTCCTAGGAGGCCCGTGAGCTCAGTCAATCTGGAGAATGTAAGAGGCTTCCAATGCTGTCCAATGGTAAGTTGGAAAACAGGGCACTCAGCCAAGACCTCAGCAATTTCTCAGGTGTGGCTCGGGCTTGCTTCACTGCTGAGACATAGTTCCCTCCTCTCCGGATGTGGACAACTATTCCTTCTCTGCCTCCTTTACAGGGCTGCTCTGAGGACAAACAAGACCGCCAGGGTGCAAGTGCCCTGTGACCTGCCAGTCATGTGCTGATACCTGAGGCCTCCTGTTCGAAGCAGTGCGAGGTGGGGGGGGGCATGGAAGATGGGCAGCCGGACTCAGGGCCCCGCAGACGGGGAGGGCAGGGGAGTGCCGACCGGTGATGTGATACCCCATGTCGGTACAAAGTTACCCACTTTCAGCAAATACTCAGTGAGCACCTAGTACATGCCACGTCCGTGGCTAGGTGCTCCTGCACTCGCTGCCTCCTCGGGGCCTCGCCGCTTCCCCAAAGCTGCGTAAGTCACCTGGCTCTGTTTTAAAAGTGAGTCATCGCAGGTGAAATAATTTGCATGAGGTTGCACAGCTGCTGAGAATTGCCGCTGAGACTGTGCTCCACGTGGCAGACCCTCAACTGGTGTCTCCCCGCTGTGCGGAGGGTGCTGGGGAGGGGGGGGGGGACCAGTTGTATTCACTGCATTCCACCTGCTCCCTTCCATGTCCTTGTCCCGGGCTGTCTGTGACCATGTGATTACTCATGGCCAATGAAAGTGAGTGGCAGCGCCCCGTGTCCACTTCTGGGCTGGCTCAGGCCCAATTCTTTGGTCTCTCCTGTGGCTGTGGCTGCCTTATACACCAGAGCGCACGAGATGGTGGGGGCTCTGTCAGCCTGGGCCTCTGAGTAAACCGAGGAGCAGAAACTAGCCCCTGCCACATGGAATCGGAGGGAAACTGTATGTCAGCCGAGGAGATTTCAGAGCTGTTTTGTTTCCACAGCAAAACCTAGCCCTTTCTGACTAACACAGGGGAGACCTGGGAAGGCTGCATGGAGGAGACAGCCTGGAAACGGAAGCTGGTAGGACATGAGGGATCCGAGGCCGAGAGAACCACGGTGACTTGTTCCAATGTCTAGCAGACGCCTTGCACCATACCTGGCTGTGACAATGTTTGTCGAGCGAACCAAGAAACAAATCAATGAATAACTGAGGAGGAATTGGATTAATGTGGCTCCACCCACAGGCTAGGCAAATACCCAGGATGCCCTGGCCAGAAACAAAACATCCTGCTCCTGGTCACTAAGGGAAGGCCGGGACAAGGATTCACGTGCTGTCTACCCTTCTAGTCCAGAGGGCAGTTTCCTCCCAGTCCCTGAGCACAAAACAGCTGATAGAGAGAGGCGGTCACAAAGGTCGTCTGCTGCCATCAAAGGGAGCCAACAGAGCTTTCCTGTGAGGTCCTGTGATTCACTCACTCACTCAAAAATGCACATGTAGCACCTGTTAAGTGCTGAACGCCAGGATACCTGACGAATATGGCAGACAAGGTACCTGCCCCCCACCCCTTGTGAGACTTACATGCTAACAGGGACAAAAATCAAACACAAAGTAAATAAGCCACGTAATAAGATAAAATTATTACAAACTATGGTAAGAGCTAAGAAGGAAACACACACAGGAGCTCGCTATATAAAAAATGCCAAAGGCTGGCAGGACCCCCTTTGATGAGGCCTGGTATCACTCCCCATTTCAAAGCCAAAATGGTGGCACTCAGAGTGATCTTACTCCATGAACAGCCCCAGGTTTACCTCCCCGGAGCTCAGCTTTGACACCCCGAAACCCCTGCCATCAGAACGGTGTCTCCCTCAGCCTGGCACCCCCAGACCCTCACAGCATGTTCTGGTCACTCCCTTCAACATGTCCCTCCCTCAAGGTGGGATGGGAGTCCTGCCCTCTCCCCGGAATCCTCTGCCCCTCACATCTCTCCTCACACCTGTCTCCAGACTGGATGCCCCTCCTGCCCTTGTCAACCCAGCCCTTCCCAAGGTCACACACAGTAGATGTCCCCCCCCCCCACTCCCCAACTTCCATCAACTGGAATATCTTGAATGTCTGCTGACATGAATGAGACCACAGACCAGTGACTGCCCAGTGGCTGGCATGGTCTAGGAAGGAGGAAGGAGACTTCAAGTTATGCCTTGTCACTAAGGTGGCAGGTGCTCTGATCCTCATCAAGCCCCAGTTTTGCCATCTGTGAATCCTTCCCTATCCAAGGTCCCTGAGGCTAAGATCCCCTGCCCAGTACGGATGATCAATCACCAGAAATTCCAACAGCGACCACTTGCTATGTTTGAGGCTGCTCTGGGTGCTTCATTAATACAGCCATCCCACGAGGAAGGCATTCCCCACTCCATGGTACTGATAGGGACAGTGCGGCACAGAGAAGGCAAGTGACCTGTCCACGGTCATACAGCAAAAAAGAAGTCACTACTGGAACCAAGGACCATTCTATTCCAAGGCCTAGCCTGGCCTAGGAAGGAAAGCTGACTTCACTCCCACGGCACAGGGAAGGTTGGGAAAGAAAGACTCCCCGGTGGGGAGGCAGGTTCGGATGATGGTTAAGAGCATGGGATTTAGAAAAGAACAGATTGAGGTTTGAATCAACCGTATCGCCCACTAACTGGGTGACCTTAGGCAAAATAATCACCTCTCCAGGGCTGCACCCCCACCCGTGAAGTGGGGTAATGATGTTACCACCATAGGGGGCAGGGACAATAACATATACAGGCTGGCCTCTGTTCTTTCCCCCCACCCCACATGTGAAGACCAGAGGCAGGGCTGCTGCTGACTTGCCCACATCCACGCCCCAAGGGTATCCCCAACCATGAAATTTGCATTGCCCACCCACATTTTCCAATTTCCTTCCTCTTCCTCCTGCCTTCCCACAACTTCCTCACTTTGCTCACTACCCTGAACAGTAAACCCAGAGTCAGCCCCCAACATTGCCCTTAGACATGCCCGTGGTACCCCTGGATCTGAGAAGAGCTGGAGGAGGGGGGGAGGGGGGAGGCACACCTGCCGTCCCCGGCAGCCCTCCCACCTGCTGGCCTCACCTGGAGGATGGAGGTGCGCTGCTCGTTCTTGTGCACCTTGGACGCCAGCCGGTTGAACTCGAGGGCCATGCGACCCAGGTGGGTGAAGAGCTGGCTGTGGTCCGGCTCCTCGGCACACACGCTCAAGGTGGTCTCCAGGCGCTGCAGGTGCAGCATCAGGTTGGTGTCCTCGTGGGGCAGGGGGCCCAACTCCTGGCGGGAGGGAAGGGACACTGACCACTCTTCACCGGGGGCTGAGTAGGCACCGCCGACCATTCTCCCTCTGCTTCCCCGTGTCTCATGACTCAGTTTCCCCTCTGATCCCAGCTAGCCCAGGGAAATTCTCTAGTTACACAGGTTCCCTGTTTGGGGCTGACTCACGGGGCAGGACCTGGGGCTCCCAGGCCACAGGCGGGCTTACCAGCAGCACAGTCACTTTCCTCCCACACTCCGGGCCTCGCTGAGCACCTGTGGGTAAACCACTTGTCCACCAGGTCTCAGAATCCTCACCTCCTAAGTGCACACACACTCCTTCCTTCCCTTCTATCTCATAGGGTTCTTATGAAGGTGAACTGACTTATGAAAGCTACAAGCCCAGGAAAGTGGTGTCGCTCCATGTCACTGCTTCTTCGGCTTGGGGACTCCTGACCAGGAAGCCATGCAGGGACCAAAACTGTCCCACTTCTATGTCTATGTGTGTCTTCTGGGGAATGGTCCAAGCATTCATCAACTTCTCAGAGGACCCAAGAGTCAAAACAGGTTAAGAACCATTGCTCTAGATAGTGCAAAGAACCCCAACCTAGTAGAGTGTGTAAGAAATGAAACACACTGTGGGCATGACAGTCGAATCTCAATAACCAATCAGTCTCTTTCTCTCTCTTAAGCCACCTCTCCTCTGTCTAGAACTTTCTTACCACAGATAGTGCTGCAGTTACACCAATACCATGCCCAAGGATCCTTATCAGCACCTTACAGCTCACTGCATCGAGCCCAGCTCCCCTGCCGGGTATCTGAGTCCCCACCTTCCCCTGCCTGAGCCTCTGTGTACCAGGCTTCGGTCCCACAGTGTCCTCCCTGCTCATCCTTCCTGGCCCTGCCCACATTTCCGCTCCTCTAGCAGCTCCCCAAACGTTCATGGAAGTCACGGACATCAGAGCTACAGGGGAACCTCAGGGCTCAGGCTGGGAAATCATGGGATGGGGAGAAGGAACTCGCCCAAAGTTGCCCAGCAAGTCAGTGGCAGATCCAGGACTGGACTTTGGCTTCCTGGCTCTCGATCCAGTGCTCTGCCACACTGAACTCCTTTGTCTCTGCATTGTGCAGCGCCAGAAATGCCCTACAGCCACAGCGTGGTGCTCAGTGAATGCCTACATAATATTGTTAGCACCTTATTCTAACAGGAGATAATGCTGCTTCTTCAATTCTGCATTCATTTCCCCCACTGCCTCTTCCCACAAAGGATTTGAGGCGGTGAATGCTGCTCTATTTAAGGCTCATGAATGGCTTCATCCCTCCGGTTTCTCCAACCGGTCTGTAAGCTCCCAGGCTGGCTTGGCTTGGCTTGGCACAGAATAGGCACATGGTGGGACTAAGGAGGAACTTATTAACAAGATGAAAGTACTGGTCCAAGGTCACAGACTGAACTACTCTCTGAGCAGCGGGGTCTTACCTCCTGAGCCAGCATCTCAGAGCCTTCAGGCATAGGGCAAGACAGGGGGTAAAAGTTCCCAGGAGACAATATACAGAGACTTTCTACTACTCAGACCTGCCAGATATGGTGAGGAGCCACTTGTCACTGAAGGCATGCCAGCGTAAGCTGGATGACCACTTGATGGGGACCTTGCACTGGGGACTGACAGACACAACATGAACTAAAGAACAATATCTGTCCCCTAGGCCTTGGTGAGTTGAGGAAACAGGACATCAAGGTGAAGAGTTAGGCCACTTACTGTCTTATTACCACCACCAAAAACAAATCTCAAAGTGGAGAGGGAGGGCGAAGGAGGAAAGGACAGGGCTTTAAGACTTTTGAAGAATATTCCAGACCTTTTGCCATGGTTCTCCAAGAAGTCTGCCATTTTAAGAGAGAGCAGAGGAGGACATAGGTGGAATAAAAGCAGCATGCAGGGTAAGGTATAGAAAGAGTATGCTGGGTAGACACCCCAGAGTTAGAGGAGTGTGTGTGTGTGTGTGTGTGTGTGTGTGTGTGTGTGTGTATACATGTATGCCCTGAGGGGAAGCCTGGGAGGAACAGACGGCCTGCACAAAAGGATAAATCACCTGCCTTAAGCTGCTCTGGGCTTCTCCGACCCCTTCTACCCCAGCCAGGCTAGTTGCCCACAGGCCCCAAAGCTGAGTCATAGTGTGTAGAGGCACCCCCCGACAAGGCAGAGAC
This sequence comes from Prionailurus viverrinus, assembly GCF_022837055.1. Lineage (NCBI taxonomy): Eukaryota > Metazoa > Chordata > Mammalia > Carnivora > Felidae > Prionailurus > Prionailurus viverrinus. The sequence goes on along the minus strand of NC_062561.1, from coordinate 197,010,803 downwards.
CAGCAGGGCTGGCAATGTGCCCAGGCTTTCTCAATGGTCGGGTGTCTGTATAGCCCAAGTCGGGGAAGTCACCAGCCAGGAATTTGCATATGTGAGCGAGAAGCACCCCTTGCCCTGGCCCCTCGTGTATCCCCAGGTAACTCCAGGGTGCCCAAGGGATCTCAGTGGATCCTGTGCCTCTTCGCCAGGGCTGAGTGACTGAAACAGAGAGACATGGGACGTGCTGGGGACCTGCCATCCACTCACCATTGTGTTTCTGGCTTGGCCACCACTTGCCGGTGGAGAATTCTGCTCCTCGGCGGGGACCACTTCAAATTCAGACGAGGTGCCCTGTGCAGAAAGGGAGTTAGGGACTGCCCGAGAGAAAGACACCTCACCCCTCCGCTGGGGCCTCGAGACTGAGAGCAGCAATTCAGCTGGGCAGCCCCTCCATGCAGAGGCTGAGCTCACAGGGCGGAGCCACGTGACTTCATGTGAGACCACAGAGAAGGATTCTCAACAGGTCTGCCCACACCCCACTGTGTGATCTGAGGTCACTTTCCCCTGAGGTGAGTTTCCTCATCTCTAAAACAGGGATGTTGGACTAGTGACCTTGAACAGCTAGCACTTTACAATTGCAGTCTCTTTCGAAGGCCGTGCACTTTTAAAATGTTCTCACAGACTCCATTATTTCTCAAAGCAACCCACAGAGGGCTCAGAGGGTTATATCCCCTTTGGACAGATGAGGAAACGGGAGAGCATACGGTTAGTTAATGCAAAAACAGGGACTGAACCCAAGGACTGCAAGTCCAACACTCTTCCTATGGCATCAGAGCGGTCTCCCAGGCCCAGGTGTCTCTAGTTGGTCGCCCAGAGAACACAGATAGCATTTAGTATGGCCACCACCAAGGCGGTCCTGTGCCAGCCTTGCCAACCCAGTCCCAGAGATCCCAGAGGAGTGGTGTGATCTGCAGTAAGTCCCAAGGATGCATCAACAAAATTGGAGAGACTTTTACAGGATTCGCCCGAATCCCTGGGTGGCCAAGGACTTCGGGACTTCTCACACCTCTCAGCCATGCTGAGTAGAATGTACCGGTTGTGCAACCAGTGGATAGGCTGATAGTTCCTCTCAACCAGGAACTGACTCTGGGATTGCTACCAAACCTGGTCCCCAAAGCCTGTTCCAGACTTGCCTCATCTCAGGAACAGGCAGATACGTGGAAGGATCTGTACTCAGCTTCAGCTGAGCCTCGTGGTCTCTAAGAACCCCGCTCTGGATCTCAGCTCTGCTCTAGAAAGTCTCCCTTTCACCTCCATTTCCTCAGAAACACTCTTCTCTCTCTGGACCCCATCCGTGGGATGAAGACACTGAACAATATGACCACGTGGCTCCCTTCCAGGCCTGGGATACCAAGAAAAACTTCTCAAGGCAAATATGGAGAAGACACCTTTTGAGCCCCCTGTGAGAATCTGAGTTCCATGTCACATCTGTCTGTTTTCCCATCACTGTACCCGGTCGACACACGCTTGGCATTATACAACTCAGTAAATGAGAGGAATGCCCTGTGCATACCAGAGTCTTCCTGATAAGTTTTCACCATGGCCTTCGTTTGAAAATGGGGAAATCAAGCCCCCAGAGAGACAGAGATCAACCTGCCCAATATCACCTAGCAAGTCAGAACCCAAGTTCCTTGACTTTAATCCTCTCTCGTCAAGTTCTTGTATCTGCCAATGAGCACCTGAGGTCCAGGCAACTTTCAGCCATGACTCCAAATGTAACTTACACTGGATGGAGGTTTTTGGACCAGCTCTGCCTTGTTGCTGGGGTGTGCAGGGTCAGCAGGGGCTGCTGGGACATCTGCCTCCTTTCCTGGAGAATTGAGAACACATGGATAAGCAGCAGGAAAAGGGGGAAAGCCCAGATACCATGCCCTCGCAGACAGCCCCAGCCAGATGAGTTCTACCCAAGTCTGGGAAAATGAGAGGTGGTCCTGCCAGGGCCAGGTAGCCTGGGAAAACGACTGGAATGATGGGGACAGAAGCTGGGCAGAGAGACTATCTTCTATAGACTTGCTGGGAAAATCCCAAGGTGGCCACTGCTCCTCGCTACCCGGGACCTGCCTCAATGATACCAAGGGAGACACTTTACAATTAACAAAGTACTTTTATATTTGTCATCTCAGCCAATTCTCATGAAAGCTCTGTATCTGCATTTTGAAGGAAGGAAACTGAGGCCTGGAAAGGTCACCAGATGGCCCACAGTCACGCAATCAGCAGCTGCACCTCTCACTCAGGGCGTGGGCCTGGCACCAAGCTGGGACTCAGAAATCACTGCTGAACAGACAAGAGGCTGGAAATGCCCTCTGACGGCAGCACAGTGGACTCTGGGATCATCACTCTCCTCCATTTGTCCATTCAGCAAATGTAACCACAGCCGATGGAAGGCTCGCATACTGGCCTAGGCCAAGACTGTAGGTAGGCAGCAGCACAAGGCACTTGAGCCCCATGTGTGGGTGCCTTTTCTTCCCTTGCCCCGGACCTTGCCCCGTACTCAGAGACATGCTGAGGGATGCGTGGTGACCACACACAGGACCACAACCCTCCCTCACAGGTGACGTGTTCCTTTAACAGGCAGTGTGTGTGCCTTACAGTGTGTGTGCCTTACACTGCAGCAAGCTAACAGGAAATCCAGATTCTTCCGTGGGCCCCAGCGGTAAATGGAAAAAGTGGGGCCAGACCAGAGAGCTTTTGGTTCATGTGCCAAGTCTGACTGACCCGAAGTAGCTGTCTGGAACGCTAGGCCTGGCATGCGGGAGCTGCTCGTTAAATATCTGCTGACTAAATACGCTGATAGAGATCCTGAGGCCACATCTCGGGTGCAGTGCGTTGTTGTGATCCATCGCTAATGTCTGCCAGGGCCTCAGGAGTGCTGAGTCACCAGCCATTTTTACACAGAATTATTTTCAAGTCCCTTCCAAGTCTGACCTTCTCAGGGATGCTGTGGACAAAACATGACTAGGAGGATGGTCTGGGGCCCAAGGATAAATGGAGGAGATGTGGGTTTCTGAATGAGGAGGGAGACCACTGTTAAGGGTCTAAAGACTTCGGAGTCTGTTGAACGCCCGGAAACAACTCCGGCCCCCCGGTACCTGTGAGCTCAGCCAAGTGGTCAAAGGAGGCCAAAGAGGGAGATGGCGGTGGCAGCAGCTCGCTGTCCTTGACCAGCTCCTCGGCCTTCTGCCGCAGCCTGGATGCTTCCATCTGGGACTCTTCCAAAAGCTCCCCTGGGGAGATGATGGGCACAGGAGGAGCAAAGGAGTTACTCAGCTCAGTGCACCAGTTCTCCCAGCCCCATGCCCCTAAGCCTGCTTTTGCGTGGCTTCTGATGCTGCGGGTCCTGGGCTGCATTCCCACTGTTGCCTTGTGGGCCGAATGTGACACACCTCATTCCAGCCCCTAGGCATAAATGGGCCAGGTAAAGAAGGGGCCTCACAATCAGGGAGAATGGAGTAGAGGGGAATCTAGAACAAACTCTTGACCTCCTGGCACCATCCGTCCTCCTGCCCCACTCTGGCCATTCCTGGCCAGGGGCTCTCAGACTGCCCATCATGGTACCTGCGGCTACCCACAGCCTACACCACCCTGGTCAGGGGCTGCCTGAAGGGAGGAGGTCCTTGATAATACCACCACCCCTCTCGGCCTCGGTTTTCCTTCTCCTACAAGTGGAGAATGGGAAACTCTACTCCCCCTTCCCTAAGCTGCCATTCCAAGCAGAGATCTGCCAAGCAAGGATTCAGCATTTAGAAAATCAGGCACATGAGCTCACCCCCAAAGCCTCAGGCCAGAGAAGATGGCAGCAAAGCAAAGGAAGAGTTTTAGGGGCGTAGAGGAAAGAGACTCCTCTGGACAGGGTATCAATGAATCCTTCGCATGACTGGTTCAGTCACGTGGAGGTAAGCGGACTTGCTCCAGGCAATGGGGACAGCTCGGGCAAAAGCCAGGAAAGGAGAAATCAAGGGACCTATTCCCGCTTTGCTTCAAGCCAAGCTCAGCTCCCTGCTCCAACACTTGGGGACCATGCCCTCGTTGCCCCAGTGACGCCAGCTCTCCTATTTCTGGTGCTTCTGGAAGACGAGGCCATTCTGTTTCCATGTCCCCAAACTGGGCCTTCTAGCTCCTCCCCCACCTCCATGCCTCCTCCTTCTAGGTCCCTCAGGTATTCTGAGTCCTGTCATCCGAAGGAGCTGGGGTGCTGGGGTGCTGGGGAATCAGGGCTGGGAATGCTGCCATCATGCTACAGAAGTGCACAAAGACACAGCTGTGGGACAGGAGCCAATGCCGGGCCAGGAGGGACAGTGGGATGACTTGGGTGGGGGCATATGCCAGCTGGCATTGCAGGCTGCAGAGAGGAGGCTTGCAGGGAGAGCGCAGGGTCTGTTTTACCTAACATCTTTATCCCTTGCATTTTTTCCTTCAGTCGGGAATTCTCCTCCACTAGGCGCTCAAAAGCTGCGGAAGCCTCTCCTGGAGGCACGCCGCCCCCAGGGTCGTAGATCCGGTATGGTCCTCTCCCTTCCATGAGGGTGGCTCCACCCCTGCCGTGGTGCCCACTTGGCTGTAAGGACAACAGCAGTATATCAGGGGGCAGGCCAGGCCACTGAGGCATCCTAGTCAATCAATGCCCCCAGAAGGCAGTCCCATGACCCAGAAAAGAACACAGCACTTGAGGCTGGTCTGGTCACAGCACAGCAGAGCAAGACAGTCACCTCCTTTGATCTGGACGCTGTGTCTCTATTAAGAGACACCCAAGAGTGGCATCAGTTTCTTTGGGCAGCCTCACTGTGCAGCTGGTTCATTTGGAACAGTAATCCATCATGGAGTACAAGAAAGAGCAAGGGACTTGGGAGTCAAAAAGCCTGAGCTCACGTCCTGTTGGTAGGGTCCAGAAGGACAGGGACCTTGCATTATGGCAGCCCCAGCGCCCAGCTCGGTAGAGCTATAAAGTGAATGTCCAGTGAGCACTTAATGACTGAACAAATGGTCTAGCCATTAACTCACTGTGGGATTGTGGGTAGTCCCCTCCCCTCTCTGAGGGGAAATGAGAGTCTTCCACTAAATCAGTGATCTTTACGGTAAAACAAATGGGCCCTCAGGGATAAGCAAGTCAATCCAATCCAAAGTTTCACCCATATGTACGTTATCTTTTCTAAAAGAAAGAAGAAGAAGAAACCCTGACTAATATTTAATACACTCAATTGACACTGTCACCCTCTTCCTTCAGTCTCATATCATGTATGGTCTGTCCCTTGCAGTTCTAGTGAACAGATAAATTTTCCATCAAATGACTATCTACTTGTGCAGCAAGGGTTTTGCATCAATCTGTTCAAGTAAGTTCATCTGCTTTATTTCATTGGAAACTGCCCTGCAAAGTGATTGGAGACGCCTAGTTCTGGAACTTAGCAGAGAAACTTCTTTCTTCCTTCCAGTCATTCATTCATTCATTCATTCATTCATTCAGCAATTATTAATTGAGCATCTACTCTGTGTTGGGTACCAGTCTGGGCACTGGGCAATTATCAGCAAATAAAACAGACAAACAAATCCCTCAGGGAGCTCACATTTTAGTGGTCAAGACAGACAGCTCGATGATAGGTAGATAAACATGGTATTAGGGGTGATTAAAACATCTATGGACAACAATTAAGCAGGGAAGTATGAGGCAGGGAACTTACTTTTAAGTGGAGTTGTCAGGAAAGGCCTCACAGAGAAGGAGGCATTTGAGCAAAGACCCGAAGAAGGTGAGAGAACTAGCCATGCAGGTTACCTGAGGGAAGAATATTCTAGGCAGAGAGAATAGTTAAGGGCAAAGGCCCCGAGGCTGAGAAGGGGACCCAGCTTCCAGCCCTGCAAAGGGCTTGCCACCCAGAAAGAGTTCCAAAGGGCAGGCTCCACTGGAGACCTCAGAAGGACTTGGGGCCCCAAAACCTCCTTCCCAAGATCATCACCCCCAGGGCAGGAATCCTCAAAGGCCCTTTGAGCACCCACACAGGGCTCACTGAAAGAAAAGGGTGAGCAAGTGCTAATAATGACAGCCCCATTCATTAATCATCTACTCGCCAGGCACTGCATTCACTGCTTCGGGTACATTATCTCAGGTAAGCTGTGCACCAACCCTAAGATACCAGCTAAATTATCCTCATTGCATAAGGGAGGCTCTGTGAGGTTAAGTACCGCAGCCAGGATTATGTGGCCAGCACATGAGAGCCAAGATGCAAACCCAGCCTTGCCTAGGAAAGCGAGTTAAATTAACCCCCTGCTACACTGGCATACAAACTCCCATTTAAGACTCAGCCCCAAGGGCCAGACAGCGAGTTCCAGCCTGTGGGGTAACACCTGCCGAGCTATCAGGTACCCTCTGGGCTCTTTCCCCTGCCTTGCAGCACAAGAAGTAATAAGCATTTTGACCAGAGGGTCCATATCACCACAGAATGGCATGGGCCAGAAAGAAAAAGAGAGTTCTGGTGAGTGGGACCCCTCCCCCAAAGACTGACAAACAGAAGATGAACATGTACTTCGAGAGACACCCACGCCCTGCTGGGCCCCACAGACGCAAAGGACGGCTGCCCACACACCCGACACAAAAGTCATCACTGAGTTTAGGGGGGACTTGTTTTCAACGTGAAAGGTCAAGGTTATACAGCAGAGCATTAAAGCACCGACACGTTCCCCGAACTACGAGACGGCACGGGGAAGGCACTTAGCACAGTGACTGGTGTTTAGCAAGGTGCTCAAAAATGTTGGTAGACATGGTGGGGGAGTCCTTCCTCTGCACTCCCCACTCTCCTCACGTGCCTCTCCGGCCAAATACTTACCACCCTGTATATAATGTATGTGACTGGTGTGAGCATTTGTGCATTTGACTGAGAACTTTCCGGAGGCTGTCACCAGCCTAGGTCTGGCACCTGGAAGGTGGGCCATGATTGAGAGCTGAATAGAGTTCACATATGGGAGGACTGAAGGCTTGGAAGAGGCTTGTAGCCACTTTTGGTGATAAGTGGCCCCATGTGTCCTGGATCCTGCTCACCACTCTACACTCACCCTAAACGGAACTCGCGGCTGACATTCCATGATGACTTGGGTATGTTTTTTTACTCCGCATCCGGCTTGCCCAGTAGACCAGGAGCTCTATGAGAGCAGGGGTCAAGTCCACCTTGTCTACCAGCGTATCTTCAGAGTGGTCCACAATAGAGCTTCAGTAAGTGTCTAATCAGAGCAGAGAGAGCCTGTGACCTGCCTCTGCCTCCTGAGAAGCCAACTGAAAACATCCCAAGAGCCTGGCTGTGACCCGCCACCGACCAGCAGCACTTGGATGGCCACATGCTTCTTCTTCTTTTTTTTTTTTTTAAATGCTTATTTATTTTTGAGAGAGACAGAGACAAAATGCGAGTGGGTTAGGGGCAGACAGAGAGGGAGACACAGCATCCGAAGTAGGCTCCAGGCTCCGAGCTGTCAGCACAGAGCCCGACACAGGGCTTGAACTCACAAGCTATGAGATCATGACCTGACCCGAAGTCGGATGCTTAACTGACTGAACCACCCAGGCACCCCAAGATGGCCACATACTTCTGAGACCAGGGCCAGCACAACCATGCTCCTTTAAGGATGCCCGGATGTCAGGCCAAGTGACAGAGCAGGATATGGGATACAGGAACTTAAACCTCATCTCCGTGTCCTCCAAACTTCATGACACTCAGTGTTGGGGAGCCGACACAGAAGGGGGTTCAGGGAAGCCAAGGAAGGGGCAAGCAGGCTATTCTCCCGACTCCAGCCTCGCAGGCAGCGCCCGGGGGCAGGGCAAGCGAACAGGCTGCAGGGCAGGAGGCCAACGGAGCCCACACACAACAGCCCAATGTGAGAAAACCCTCTCTGGAGGTGAGGGGAGCCACCCAGGGGAGGGCCTGGACTTCTGGAGGGAAGAAACGCAGTAAGAGAAATGGGGAATTTCCACATCCTGCTGACCTCACGCCCAGATGGTCAGCGGCAGTTCCAGGGTGACTGCCGGGCAGATGGGAACTCTCTTCCTGTCACTGTGGTTTCTGTAACCTTTCCTGAAGAGGGGAATCATTCCCAGGATGACAGAGCTGGAAGGGAATCTCCAAGGCGACTGGCATGACCCAGGGGTCCTCTGAGGGAGGGGCTGCACCCCTCTCCTGTCTCCCACAGGCAGCTGCCTAGTCTTCCCTGGTCACAGACAGCACAGTGTGTGTGGAGGGGCAAGGGGGGGCGGGCCCCAGCCCCTGCGAGGGGCAGCACCAAGGCCAGCGCCGAAGCTTCCTGGACATCGGCTCACCTGACTCTCCCTCACAGTATGAGGACAGCGAGTCAGGGCCCAGAACGTGAAGACCAAGGTCACTCAGCAAGATGGAGCTGGAACCAGAAGGTCCTTGCTCTCGATCTCGAGTCTGCCCGCTGCCCTCGCCCTCCGTTTCCGCTCCCGAGCTAAGATCCCACTGCAAAGCAGAGACCCCGCCCCATGTTCTTATAGGACCTGGTAGAATCCACGTCCATCCGGGCCTGGTGCCAGCAGCTACAGAAGAGCAAGTGCCACACCAGCAGTGCGACACCAACCCCCGCCTTCTGAACACAGAAAGAGCCAGGAACGAAGTGGCAACCGCTCAGGCCTCTGTCCCAAGCAAGAGCTCAGCTGAGGGGTGCCCTGGGCTCCCACAGCCGGCCCCAACAGCTTGGGGGTCCCATCTGGGGCAGAAAGGGGCCCAGACAGATGGGAGGCCAGGCGGCAACCATAGAGTGTGAGGATGGAAAAGATACTGTTGAACCTGAAGCAGCCCCAAAGAGGAGGACATGGTGTGACAAGGTGACAGAAGAAGAGCCAAGTGGGTGTGGTGGGTAGGAGGGGGGGCAGAAGTGTGGGCTCAAATCACAGCCTCCATCCGAGAAGAAAAGAACTGAAAGAGGTTGGACTTGGAATTGAACTTGCATTCCAGCTCCCGCACCCAAGTGTTCTGGCCCATCTGAGACTGTCTTGTGATGAGCCGTGGGCTGGTTCCAGGAGGGGGCTCCCAGGCCCTCCAAATGACATGAGCTTGCATAACCTGTAACGTGTGCAGAACACCTAGCAGTGCCCCACGCTTTGTTTTTCCATCTGATTGTCACAACAGCCGTGGGAAGATGACAGGGCTGATGTCTGTTTGCCAGATGAGGAAACTGAGGCCCCTGGGGAGCTTTAATAAGCTCAAGCTAAGGCTGCTGGGCACTGGCTGCACGCTGCGGGAAGTGAAGTTCTCCCTGCCCCCGAGGGAAAAGCCTGAGTGGATCTCTGGTACCTGGAGTCAGGAGGTCCCAGGTAGCCAACGGCCACATCCCCAGGCGGAGGCAGGGGCTGCCAGGGATGCCAGTGGGAAGGGGCAACAGAGGGCCGAAGGGAAGGGGTCTCTAGGAAGGAAGGCACAGAACAGAAAGTCAGAAGGTGCTAGCATCTACTCTGCTGTCCACTTTCATGGCCATAGGCAAGCCTGCCCACTCTCTGCACGCCGGGTCCACGTGTGCACAGGGAGGAGCCTGGACTAGAGAGAAACATGGTGATGTCGTAGGCCGGGCCTAAGGATCAACCAAGCCCCAAGCCCCGGGAGCCAGAAGCAAGGCAAGGAAAGAGAGGGGGCCCAACACACCGGAGGTAGCACAGCCGTGGAGTCAGGAAGAAAGAGTCCCGATACAGGGCGTGGGCGATGCAGGTGAGGCACACAGTGTGTAACACTGAAAGGGGTGCTCGAGTGCAAGCATGGGACCCGGAGCGGGAGCCTCCCTCAGGTGCGGCACCAGGGGGCGTCACCTGTGCTGACCCCTCCCGAGTCCCAGCTCTGTCTACCCCTGCAGGCTGTGTGCCCCTTCTGAGCCTCAGCTGCCTCTGTTGCACAACAGGAATAACAAGAGAACCCACCTGCTGTCAGATTAAAGAAATTAATCGCAAACATATGTGTACAGTTGGAAGGGAGTTCTCACTTTCTACTTCATACTTCCTGGTTACTTGATTTACTCAACAAGAAACATTCATTTTATAATAAAATTTCCAAAGTAATTATGATGTGTGTATAGCACCTAGTTAAGTGCCTGGCACGCAGTGGGTTCTTAGTAAAAGGTTGGGGCAGCCCCATAACTCCAGCCCACTGATTTAGGGCCAAGTCTCCCCCACTCCCATATACCCCCCCTTTTAACGGAGTTTTTACGTTCCTCTGCCGGCTCGGTAAGCTAGGTCATGACACCACTGAATTTCTGGTAACTGCAAAAAAAATCGTTGAGCACGGACACTGGTACAACCACAGCTAATGGAGACGCAGCTCTGAAAAGCCAAAGGTACCACACTCACCAAAGACTGCGAAGCATCTAAGCCTCCCTTTCCTCAACTGTAAATGGGAATATCCTCCAACGCTCCCCCCCACCACACCCCCACCGCCCGGGATGAGAGGAAGTCATGAAAGCACCTTGCAAAGTAAAGCAAACATCTCTTCGTGTTTGTACTTTATGATGATCTCCAGTCCTCCCCACCCATTTCACCATCAGGGAAACTATGGACCCAGGGCCATCCATCAAAGAGCAAGCTGTGCCCTCTTGATGACCATCAGCAAGGACACAGCACCTACTTTAGAGGGCGTGTACTTGGGAGCACGCCCTGGCATCCTTGTCAGTGAGGACTTAATGCACTCTTGGCAACAATTCGGTAATCAAGAGGCTGCATGTAAAAACAAGGAACTGGGCCCAGAAGTCATGAGATCGAGGCAACGTCCACCAGAACAAACATCTTCCCCTCGGTGGGCTTCAGTTTCCTAAAAGGAGGGGCCTGTATCTGCAACACTAGCAATAACATAAGGGATTGACTAGACAATCTTTAAGGCCCCTTCTAGTTCTGACATTCCAGAACTTACAATTTATCGTCGCCCCTTTCTGTAACCATCTGACCTTGAGAAGGCTGCTCTCCTCAGCTCCAATCCCTCCTAATTCCCAAGTGGATTCCCCTGAACCAAGAGTCTTCCCACAAGTGCTATCAGAGTGCCTCTGCCGCCCCCAAGAGCAGTCAGAGAGCCCCAAATGATGTCTGCAGCCCTTCGCCGGGTCCTCCCCGCCTCCCTAGCATGCACCCAGGCTCCAGTCCAGCTTGAGGACTGTGTCCCTCAAACACAGCATACATCTCCTCTGTGTCCTTCTTCCTCCTGTCCCCTGTGCTGCCTCACCCACAGAGGGAGCCCCACTGGCTCCACTCAGCCTCCAAGATGCAGGCTCCCCATCATGAGCCTGGGGACAAGACCGTGGACCAGAACCATCAGCTGGCTGGCACCACTGCAAAAGGAGGAGAAGGAGCATCTGACGCAAGCTGGGAGAGGACCTGGCAGTTAAGTGCTACCATATGCCAGGCACGGGGCTGTATCATTATGCACATTGCTTCATTTTCTCCTCACCATAGAGATGAAAACTGTCCCTGTTTTCCAGCAAGGAAACCAATCTTCTCAGCTAGATAGTGTTATCTCTATTTTTCAGGTAAGGAAGCCAACTCAGAGAGGTTAAGTCACTTGCCTAAAAACACACAGCTGGTGAGTGGCAGAACAAATAATCCAGGCTCAATCTGTCGGACTCCAACACTGGGTGCCCTTTCCACTGGCCCGCACCACCTGAGAGACAGGGGCTGAGGCACAGTGGGAGGAAACCAGTCCTGCCGTCTGGCTATCTGGAACATGCTCCCCAGTTCCCAGCACCTGCCTCCATGCATCTCTAATTTTGTATACAACCAGGCCCCAGTCTGCCCTTGATCACCTGCAGTCACCAGGGCTTAGAATCTCAGGCTGAAAGGAAGCTCAGGGGAAATTCAGTCCTGTACTTATCCAGTCTCCAGGGGAGCCAAGGGACTCCAGATGACCATCTTAGGGACCCAACTTCCTCCCTAAGGACCCTCCCCTGGGTAACCAACACTGGCTGTGGTTAGACTACTCCCAGTTTGACTTCTACCAGCCCTCACTTTACCCTCTGGGTCCTCTAGAATAAGGAACAAGATGCCCCTCTTCTCCAGTTCAGCCCTGCAGAGATTTGGAACCTACAGCATTCTCTTGAAGCTGATTAGACCCCGTTCCCTGTGCTGTTCCTTGAGGGAATGGCTTCTAGACCCCTCCCCCTATCCACCTCCCTCAACCCTCTACCACTACCCTATCCGTAGCTGGTCCTGAAATTGGACACAACACTCCAGGTGTGGTTTACCTGACCAAACAGAAGAACTTTCACCTCCACCTTTTTAGGTATTGTGTTTCTCTTGATACAGCCTTGTGTACATTTGTTTTTCTTATAGTTGGGTCACCCACAGTGTGGAATGTTGTTTCTCAATGACGTCAACACCTGCTTGTACGCCTGATCAGTGGAGAACAAAGTTCTCATAGAAAAATAACGCTTGAAGTTTCAATCATCTACAGGACCAGAGGTAACTGACTGTATCAGTAATCCTCTAAGAATCCAGAAATTTTTGCGTCACTGCCCACAGGAGCTGAACAAAAATGTGCACTGCCACATGCTTTGTAACTGCGAAACGTCCTAAACGTCCACCAGGGAGGCACTGGTTTTATAAACCCTGGTACATTCACTCACTGGAATACTATGCAGTCATCAAAAAGAACGGGGCAGACTGATGTGCAATGACATGAAAACATGTCCACAAAATATTGTTAGGGATAAAAAGCAAAGTATAATACAATACTATTTTTGTATTTCTTTTTAAAATTTATTTATTTTTTTTTAGTAATTCCTACACCCAGTGTGGGGCTCCAACTTACGAACCTGAGATCAAGAGTTGTATGTTCTTCTGGCTGAGCCAGCCAGGCACTCCAGGATACTACTTTAAAAAAAACCCACATACAACTACATGTGTGTCTATATGTACGTACATGTACGTGTAGATACACAGACACGTACACGTCTATATACATACATGTATATGTAAAATCTTAAATCACATAGAAAAAGGTTTGGAAAGATGCACACCAAGCTGCTCTAGCAGCTCTAGAGAGGGACTTGGGATAGGGACTAGAAACAAGAGAAACTTTTATTTTACCTATAAAACTGAAACTCTTTTCAAGGGAAATCTAGTCCTGTTCTATTTTAAAAATACAGTCGGAGGGCACCTGGGTGGCTCAGTAGGTTGAGCGTCTGACTGTTGATTTCGACTCAGGTCATGATCCTAGGATCATGGGATTGAGCCCCACGTCGGGCTCTGTGCTGAGTGTGGAGCCTGCTTAGGATTTTCTGTCTCTCTTTCTCTTTCTCCACACCCCCCCACCATGTGCACGTGCACACTCTCTCTATACATAAAAAAATAAAAATACAGTGGGGATAGGGGAAGGGAAAAAGAAGGAGAAAGACAGGAAGAAGGAGAAGACATTTTTTTAATTTTTTAAAAATGTTTATTCATTTTTGAAGGAGAGAGAGACAAAGCGTCAGCAGGGGAGGGGCAGAGAGAGAGGGAGACACAGAATCTGAAGCAGGCTCCAGACTACGAGCTGTCAGCACAGAGCCCGATGCGGGGCTCGAACTCACAAGCTGTGAGATCGTGACCTGAGCTGAAGTCGGAAGCTTAACTGACTGAGCCACCCAGGTGCCCTGAAAGAAAACATCTTTCATTTTTTACTTTATGCCTTTTGTATTGCTTTAGTTCTAGGGAATTTTCCTCTGATGAGAATGTCATTGTAACTTTTTTAAAGGGATACCTTAAAATAAGTTTTAAAAATTTAAGTGTCTTGGGGCACCTGGGTGGCTCAGTCAGTTGAGCGTCCAACTTCGGCACAGGTCATGATCTCACGGTTCGTGAGTTTGAGCTTCATATTGGGCTCTCTGCTGTCAGCACAGAGACGACTTCGGATCTTCTATACCACCACGACCACCACCCCCACCGCCACCTCGGCCTGTCTCCCTCTCTCTCTTTCTCTCTCTCTCAAAAATATATAAACATCAAAAAAATTTTTTAAGTTCTGACAAGGTCATGACAATAGGGAAGGCCCATTCTTCTGGCACCAAATGAGGCCTGGAGGGCTGCGGGCAGGGGTGAGAGCTCATTATGTACCTGCTTCATATGGACAGACAAGGTTATAGGGATTTGATCACAAGAACATTCCAGGAGCAAGTTTTCTAGTCAGGGAAGTCAGTGAATGGAGAGTTGGCAACTGTAGAGGCGAGTTTCAACCTGGAAACTACTGGAAAGGATCTGGCTTTGGGAAGGCCAGGGCTGGCCTTGAGATGACAAAGGCGGGAAGAGAAGCAACAGACTTTGGATAACCACCCTCAACTGGGAACAGTACAAAGCTCCCCGCCCACCGCCTGTGGGTCCTCACAGCAGGAACACCTGCTTTGCTGGAGAGGAAGCAGAGTCCAGACAGGTGCAGAGCTTGGCTCAAGGCCACACGATTGCCAAAGGACAAAGCAGAACCCACACCTGATCATCTATCACTGGTTCCACCCTGTACTCCTTGCTACCGAAAGCTTCCTAAGAGGGGTTGAGAGAGCAGCCCCAGCAACCCCAGCCCATGTTCCTTCCATCCCGTGCGTGCCTCCTCTCAGCTCCTGCGATCCACAGGTACACACACTCCGCGCCTAGAAGCCAGCTTCCATCCCAGCGGCTGGGACATCACTTGGCCCAGAAAGAGTGCCTCAACCATCAGCCATGGGGACAAAGGGCACCAGGTCCACCCTTAGACAAAAGGGACTTGGCTGGCCTTCTGTCTCCCAGTCCCCAATATGCCCAAAGCTGGTTAGCCAATGAAGGCTTTCTCCAACTTTGTAACTACCCCTCCAAGGGGGAAGGGGACAACCTGTAGGAATTTCCCTTCTCGGGGACGTCTGGGTGGCTCAGTCAGTTTAAATGTCCGACTTTGACTCAAGTTATGATCTCACGGCTTGTAGGTTCGAGCCTCGTGTTGGGCTCTGTGCTGACAGCTCAGAGCCTGGAGGCTGCTTCCGATTCTGTGTCTCTCTCTGTCTCTGCCCCTCCCTTGCATGCGTGCTCTCTCTCTCTCTCTAAAAAAAAAAAAAAAAAAAGAATTTCCCTTCTCTACATATGGTGGAAGGAGGGCTCAAACCCTGGCTCAGTTCCTTGCCAGGTGACCCTGAACATACTACCCTTGTTTCTCCCCGTGGAAATGCTGGGAGGACCAACTAGGAACCACAGAGCTCCTTGCAGACCTTAAAGTACAACCCCAGCAGAAGCCACAGTGACTAGGAAGGGGACAGCTGGACAGATAAGAGCCAAAGATATTTTGTTCTAGAAGCAAAGGCTGGAAACTACCTAATGAAGAAGAAAATAAATACACTGGGGCAAGTTCATACCAGGGAATACAATACAGCCGTGAAAATGAATGAACTACAGCCAGAGACACAAACATGAATGGATCTCACGAACACAATATTAGGCAAAACACAATATCAGGCAAAACAATGCATACGGACAGTATGATAACATTTGAATAGCATTTTTAAACATATGAAATTACTACATGTTGTTTAAGGATATATATATGTATAATAAAACTATAGAGAAACATAAGGCAATAAACCCTCAATCAGAACACTTG
The DNA here is from genome assembly GCF_022837055.1 of Prionailurus viverrinus. Classification (NCBI taxonomy): domain Eukaryota; kingdom Metazoa; phylum Chordata; class Mammalia; order Carnivora; family Felidae; genus Prionailurus; species Prionailurus viverrinus. The sequence goes on along the minus strand of NC_062561.1, from coordinate 196,995,210 downwards.
CTACTTCCATAAAGGGGATGATCAAGGAGAAATTTCAGGTGTACAGGATCTGGATCTCTTAAGCCGGATGGATGGGTGTCTGGTGTGTGCACGTTACCTTCTATGTCTGAAAGATCCCTTCATATTCTCTAAATGTCAGTGTTGCCATGCTTAGACCTCTGTTCTTCTTCCCAGGGGGTGGGGGATGGGGGAACACGGGTAGAGGCAGAAGTGGGGATGGAGGGACCAGCGTTCCTCAGACCACTGATGAAGCTGGCCACGAGGAAGGCACAGGACGGTGGCCTGTCAGTCGGTGGAAAGTGGAGCAAGTACTCTCCAGTGTGGGTGGAGACCAAACCAAAGGCCCCTGACTCATGGGACACCCCCCACGCCCGCCCTAAAAATACCAGCTCTGGCCTCTAAGTATGACTCCTTGGTGACACAACTCCTACAGCACCCCCACCCTCCCCCCACCCCACACACATATCTGCCAGGCCACCCGGTTTGTCCACCCTGTAGGTGTTCAAGAACACAGGGAACAGCTTCAGGGTGAGGTCCCTGGGGAGAGAGGAGCTCAGCCCTGCCTGGGGACAAAGAGCCAGCTGTTCCTCAGGCCAGTCATCTGTTCCTTTCAGAAGAGTGACTGTCCTGGGCCAGTCATGGGGAAAAAACATCAAAAACTTCCTGCAACTAACTGGCCATCGTGGCTGCCAAGGTCTGTCTCTGGAGGTTGGGGAGCTCTGCTCCGCAGAACCAACGGAGCTGCTCCCTGCTTCCCTGAGCCTCCCTTTTGGGAACTCTCCAGAGGGTCCCAGACACCCTCCTTTCAAAGACGGACACGGAAAAGAGAAGCAGGCACTTCGGGTAGGCAGGGGTGCAGCAAGGAGGCGTGGGCAGGGTGGACCCAGAAAGGCCCAGCCCAGCAGGAAGAGCCAGAGAGAGGGCAGGCAGCCCGGTCACTGGGGTACAGAGTTTTTAGGGCTGAAAGAGAACATTCTAAGACACCAGCAAGTGGACTGGCTTCATTTTGCAGTAACACCAAAGCCAGCAGAGGAAGAAGACCTGCCCAAGGCTGCCCAGGATGGTGGGGACACAGAGGGGAGGCAGACCTAGGCTTTCTGGGGCTCGCTGGGCACCCTCTTCCCACGCGGAACCATGCCTGCCCTCCCTCAAAGCAGTCGGGTGGGCAATGAGGGAAAAGAAGGTGAGACAGGGGGAACCTGCACCCGGGGCAGGGGGTGCCCACAAAATCAAACCATCCATAACATGGGAAGAGGCTGCCTACAGGCAGCAGTGCTCTCCCTGACCCTGGGGATGGGGTCAAGCTGAGGCTGAAGGACCACCTGCTGGGGTGCGAGGTGCTGTTGAGGGACTTCAGGCCAGATGTCTGCTGTGCGCGCGTGTAAGTGTCCACTATTCCAAACAGGGATGGAAAGGCATCTGACACAGAGCAGGGGACGACCCATCCAGACAGGACACAGCATGGTCCACAGGTGGCAGAGGGGTTAAGGCCGGTTATCCCCAAACATGGAGTATTGGACCCTCTCCATCATGTCCTACTGAAATCCCTTCAACATCCTCATGACGATCGTCACTAACAAGGTCAACGGCTAGCACTGACTGATCACTTACCCCACATCGGCCCTGCGCTGTCCCATGAATTCGCAGCACGGGAGAAGACAGCGCTGACCTCAGAGAGCCTTACAGATGAGGAGGCAGGGGCTGCACCCTCTCAGGTGTGCCAAACTCTGAAGCACACGCTCTCCACCAGGGGTTCCCACCGTGCGCCACACCAGGCATGGGCACGACCCGCTGCCTCGGCCCCTCAGGGTACAGGGACCAGTATGCGTTTAACAAGCCACCACCCAGGTGCTCCACATGCGTGCTTACAGTTTGCCAGCCCCGCTGCTCTAATCACTTCCCAAGGCTGCCAACAAGGGAGAAACCACCACTTCTCTGCCTGGTAGTCAAGACCTTCAGGGTTTTTCCTGGGCCAGCTGGTCAGCTCCCCCAACCCAGCAAAGCCTTACCCCCAATCCTCTACCCAGTCTACAAGTTCCAGAGGGGCTCAGGCCCCACTCTGCTCTCGTCTTCCTAGAGTCTGGCCTTGAAGTCACCTCCCTCCGGAAGCCTCCTGACCACCTGGTGCCCCCAAACTGTCCTGCACTCCAGTGAGACTTATGCCAGGCACTTGGGGGCAACATGCTCAGAGCACATTTCTCTGCATTCCACTGCCAGTTCCTGGACGGCCAAGCTAGTTCCTTATGTACCCAAGCATCATGTTCCTCTGCAAGCACTGGGCACAAGGGTGGTCAGGAAAAGCGTGCTGGCTATCAGAGAGAGAGAAAAAAAAATCCCTTGGGGAGCACGTTCTGGTTCTCCAGCTGACGCTGCCACTACCCTTCGGGGACAAGTGTGTTCCCATCTCCCCGCCTGGGTGAAATGCACCATTATTCTAGTTTCTTTTATTCTACGCATCCATTGAACAAACCCAGCAGAGCCTTACCCCAGACACTCGTGTACCAAGAATGCACATGCACTAAAGTGGTTCCTGCTCTCATCCTTCTCTCCCAGGAAAAGAGAAAGACACCAGACAAGTAAGCACTAAAAATCATTATATTCTAGACACTAAGCTCTGTACATATACTTTCTCAGTCGCAAATAAACAAGATTATTTCAGAGCATGATGAATGTATAAAAACATAATAGTAATATGACAGAAAGTGAAAAAAGGGGCTACTTTGCATAGAATGATCAGGGAAGGCCCCTTTAAAGAGGTGACATTTGAGCTGAGACTTGGCAGATAAGGAAGAACCAGCCACGTAAAGAAATGGGGAAAGGTGTTCCAGGCAGAAGGAACAGCACATACAAAGACCTCGAGTCAAGAACAAGCTTGGTGTGTTGGAGGGAAGACAAGCAGGCTGCAGGGGCTAAATTGCAGTGCAAGCAGAAGTAATACCAAGCAGCACTCAGAGACAGAGGCAGACAGACGGCCTCCTACAAATGTGAGGGGCTCAAATGAGGTCGGCCCCATCCAGCCCAGGACATCTGGACCCCAACTCACAGGCAACATTAGGGTTAAGGGTATGAGTCAGACCCCTTAGCTTCCTGGGGCCCCAAAAGACCTGGTGTGGGCATAGGGGCAGGCACCACCCCTCAGCATGGAGAGCCTCACGGGTACCCACAGGATGCCCCGGGGTGGTGGAAAACAGGGTCACAGAAGTATGTAGAATACAGGACATTCACAACTGCAGCTTCCAGGGGGACATGATCAAGTGCTTCCATGAAGTGCCAGTTCCTGATTACACTATTTTCCCAGGACACAGAGAGGACAGACACCTTGGTCAATGGAAAGAGAACAGGGCCATGCTGTTCAAGGCTTACTGGTCTTGGCCAAATCTTAACCTTTTGGGGTCTCGATTCCTCATTTGAAAACTGAGGCTACTATTAGGCACTAGAGCTAATAGCAGTTAGAGCTGTTGAAAAGATTAAATGAGATACTGAAGGTGAAGCACTGTGCCCAGCACACGGTAAGTGTTCATAAATGTACACTGTCATCGTTACTGCCATTGGGTTTTCACTGTCTCAGTTCTCTCTGCTGTAAAATAAGGAGATTAATCACGAGATTCCTGTGAGCTTGTACTAATAAATGTTCTAGCCTCTTAATGCAATATCCGTTGTCAGGAATACAAAAAAAAAAAAAAAGAATCCTCTTTCCTGACTTCTCATAAGATGCTGAATTCCCCTCTACCACACCCTGCTGTTTGGAAAATAGATGTTGATTAAATTCTATTTTAATGATACTGTGAAATCAACATGATGCACTGGGAATCCACAGATTTCTCTGTACTGTCATTCTGCAAGGAAGTAGGGATGGATGTTGCTGATTCTTCTGTATCTGGCCCCCCAGCCAAAACACAATCTCTCATTCAGTCGCACAAAACTCCCACCCACTTCCATACACACAATTAATGAATGTGTAATGCAACCACTTCCATACACACCATCACACACACACACACACACACACACAAATGTCCTACAGTGGAAAACTCACCCACGCGTAGAAACACATCCAAAATCACTCCCAGAAACTCACTACGGCTACCCTGCAAATGCACACAAATGTTGCTTCCAACAGTGTGCAAAATTCGTTCAAAAGAAACTGAATAGCAGGGACTCTGAAGCCAAAGGCCCGGGTTCAACTCCTGACTTTGCAACTCCCTAGCCGTGTGACCCCAATCTCTAAGTGCCTCGATTCCATAAACTGTAAAATGGGGATAATAATAATACTGATTTTAAGGGGAAATGTGACATGAGTTTAAAACATGTTAAAGGTTTAAATCAGCACTTGGAAATCGCCCAATAACTTCGCCCAATAACTTCTTTTCCTCTTCCTTACATGTGCACACTGCTCCCAAGCTGGTCTCGCACACTGTAAACAGACCCACGCCAGCCCACTGTCCCCTAACCCGCGGCTCTGCACGCTCCGCACATTCGCCTGTACGCTGTTCCCAGACAGCGTTCACCCACGCAGTGCGCAGGCGCGCCCACCGCCCTCCGAGCCCTGCAGGGATTCGCCACGGCCCGACCCCCGCCACCCGGGCCTCACGCGCCGGGGCCCAGAAGCCGAGGAGCCCCGGCCACCAGACCGGGCCTGACCTCCCCCTTCCTCCGTGCCGGGTCACTGCCGAGGCTCTGAACGGCCGGGTCCCGGACTCCCTTCCGCCCCACCCTCGCTCCGCCCGGCCGGCTTACCTGAGGGTGGGGATCTTGGGACACAGCGCCCCGCTCTCCGCGCTCGGCCCCGGGTCCAGGGACAGGTTATGGGCCGCGGCCAGAATCTGGCTCTCAGAACTCCGCGGGCTCCCGGCCGGGGCGGAGGACCGCGCCGGGGACGAGGAAGTGTCGGGGGTTGGGCCACCCTACCCCTGGGAAAGTCCCCGGAGATCGACAGGCCGCTCGCCCAATCGCGCTACGCCGCCGGGGCGGGTCCGCGGGCGCGGGGGTGGGACGAAACGAGGTAAACAGCGGCCGCCCTGGGAGGTCCGGGGCGGAGAGCAGCCGAGCGGCCGCCGGTGCCCACTCCCGCAGGCCCGCCCCTCGGGCTGTGACCTCCGGAGCCTGAGCAGCCCCTCGTGGCAGTCCCCGCGCCGGAAGCCCCGGAGCCCGGGATGAGGCCGGAATTTCAGAGCGGAGAACAGCCGCAGAGACCACCCCACCGCTTCCTTGCTGCGGACGGGCACACGGACCCGAGCTGAGAGGGGACTTGCCAAAAGGCACGTAAGCATCTGGAGCTGAGCCAGAGCTGGAGCTCAGGGCCCCAGAGTTGGGTCCAGGGCGCTCCTGGACAACTTCATAGAGCTCCCACAAATTCGAGGACCCCTGAAGAAGATTGTTTGCATACTTACTGCTCCAGACATTGTAAGCACTTTGCATGCATTAATTACTTGATTTCTTTCCCACGCCACCCTAGTGAGATGGGTTTTATCCCCTTGTTTACCGTAAATAAAGTCACAGGCACAGAGAGGTTAGATGATAGTAAGTGGCTGAACCAAGATTCAAACCCAAGTGGGCAAATCCGGAGCCCGCCTCCCACTGTGCCTGCATATAAGTGGGCCAGATCCCCTGAAGAGCTGTGGGATTTCCCAGACCCTTAAGAAGCGGCTTGGTTTAACTGTGGGAACCCTTTTTTGTTGTTGTTTCTTTTTAAGCCCGTCATTTTATTTAAAAGAGAGTTTTAATTTCAAAAAGTGGAAGGACCTGAACTTGGAATAAAGGACAGCTCTTTTCATGGGGTAAATATAGCTTTATGAAAAATCGATTGCAAAAGACCCTTTTCTCCGCAACTGATGAAAACTTAGTCATTGACAGGCCCTCATCCTCAGAAAGGATTTGGAGAGGTATTTCATACAGGCCCTCATTTTAGGGAAGGAGAGATCTGTCAATCAACTGTGACTGTGTGAACATACACATAAACACACACACGCCTACCCAAATATAGACCCAATCCAAGGAGTCTCCTTTGTAGCTTTGTAAGTTCAGTTACCTCAAAGACGTTTCCAAATTCTGGGATGCTTTAAGTTACTTCGAAAGTGTTATCAAATTCTCCAAACAATATTCTGGTTCATTTTACTTATGAAGATAAGTACTCAGATACTCTGATTTTTAAAGAGGTGGGGGGAGGGAATGCAAAGGCCAAGCAAAGCACCGCTGAGTGTCACCAATGGGGGGTGGGGTACAGGGGGATTAGAATCTCCAACCCACGGTTTATAAGCAGCTCTCAGGCATCACCACCACCCATTAGGCTTCCCCAAAATGGTTTTCTTCTTGCTATTTGTCGACACTTCCCAATTTGCCTCCTCCTGGAATGCTGTCTTCCTACTCTCAACTTAAGTCTTCTCATGAACACCGAAATTTACTTTAAAAAACGAAGAGTCTCCAACTATTTGTGTTTTGTTTCCAAACCATTTCAACTGTTTTTGTAAAATATCTGACCTTAAAGAGTTAGACAAATAGTTTCATGCCTTAAAGCGTCTGATGACCCCTAGGTGGACTTGTTGGACAGTGCTCTGGTACTACATAAAAAGGTCATATGATCATTTTTTTGCCTGGTTTCCAATCTTGGGATAGTTTTTCACACTTACAATATGTGAGAAAACTTACCTCTTCAAGGTCATGAGCACACCCATCCTTCCTTTTAAGTCTTAGTTTGAATTCAGAGCATCCCACCACATTAGCCATGGAGACCATTGTTCACAATCCCCTATTTGATAGGTAGGGAAACCGAGACCTCAGTGTGGTAAAGGACTTGTTCAGGGCCACATACATTGAGTGATGCCTTCACGGTTGGAAACCATGACCTTGATTTCCAGTCATGTGTACTCTTTCCACTGTACCATGTTGTTTTCCCAGTATCATGATTTTTCTTACACAAACTCAACATTCATTATGACCATAGGCTATGAATTTAACTAATTGGGTTCTAACCCCTACTCAACCACTTGCTACCTGGGTGGCCTCCCTAAGGCTCAGTCCCTCCCTAAAAAAATGGAGAAAATAATTGTACTTTACCCCTAAGGTGATCATCAAGATAAGTGAGATAATGCAAGTAAAGCCCAAAGCTTGGCACCCAGTAGGCACTCAAGAAATGATAGTGGTAATTTTACAGAAAGCAAAATTGGAGCACCTGGGTGGCTCAGTTGGTTGAGCATCTGACTCAACTTGATTTTGGCTCAGGTCATGACCCCACAGTCATGAGATCGAGCCCCGAGTCAGCTCTGTGCTGAGCAAGGAGTCTGCTTGGGATTCTCTCTCTCCCTCTCTCTCTCTGCCCCTCCCCCACTCATTCTCTCTCCCTCTCTCTATTTCTCCCAAAATAAATAAATAAACATTTTTTAAAGTAAAAAAAAAATGATAGTGGCATCTAAACATGGATTGCCAGCACTGGACAGAACTTCACTGTTAAACCCAGGAATGCATTCTCCCCAAGTTCCATGTCACCATCTACATCCTCTATGGGACCCTAGCCCCCAGGTGGAGTGGGAAACAGCACCCCTCACCTGGCACCCCCTGCCACCCTCAGATCTAGAAGGAGATGTCCAAGCCGGAAGCTGAGTGACCCAGGCAGCTGGAAACCTCTTGCTCTTCCAGAGTGACAACAACCACGGGCACAAAGCTCTACCTCGGAGGAGAATCAAAGGCCTGTGTTTTATTTTGTTTTGTTTTAAAACATGAAACTTCCCAATCTCCTTCCTGCCACTCCCTACCCTTGCACCACTTCCAGTAAGGCTGCCCCGAAGGAAGATCTAAGCCCACGTTTGAGGGAAACAAAAAACATACCCCCAAACTCACCCATACCTGATTAAGCTCCAAATCAAGCTTCTAAAGAAGAGTGGAGGTAGCATATTAAAAACGTTAAGAGGTAGCATTTATGGTGTGTTTGCTATGTGCTAGGTCTGCACTTTAACATAACAGGGTATCTCCCAGCCACCATGAGGTTATTACCACTGCCATCCCCACTTCACAGATGAAACTGGGGCTTTGAGGTGTTAGATGACTTGTGCAAGGTCTTACACAGCAACAGGTAACTGGAGCCCGAAGATCCAGACTCCTAACCGCTTAACGCTCTTGAGCATTATGCCAGAGGCTTGCCAGCTACTAAGACAGAGCTCAAAATGCCAGTCTTTAAAGGGTTGTTTCGAAAGGATCAGACCCAGCCTTTTTCTCATAGGGATGAAGCTTCTGAGGGCCAGAGAAGGGTAGGAACTTGCTGGAGGTCTTACAGCAAGTCTGTGGTTCACATTCAGGGCTAGGACCCACAGCTCCTGCTCCTAGAGCAGTCCTATTTTCACACACCCCACCGATGGGAAGTGAAGCTTCTAAAACCAACAAACTCGGCCTCACTCTATTAGGTGAGTTTGTGAGTTGGGGTGTTGACTAGAGGTGAATGAAAGTCAAGGTGAGCAGCTAATGAACTAGGAAAAGAGCAGTCCTGGGTCTGGGTCCCCTCCTTCCATCCGGGCTCCTGTCTCCATAGCCCAGGGCAATCTTGGGAATATGAAACCCACGGTGGATTCTAGGTGCTTTTTGGTATTGGGTGTGTGCACACGAGAGAGAGATTTTAGTGATAGCTAAATGAGAAATGCACATCGAGCACATGATGTTGACTGAAATTGTCGTAGGTAATCATATTTTTTGGTAAGAAATAAATAAGTGGGCAGTACCTACGGTCTCTGCTTCCCACCCTCGGCCTAAGAAACGTTTTTAATTCTGTCTACCTCCCAATAACTGCCAGAGGGATGGATAGGATGGCTTTAAGATATCCATAACTTTTCACATTCATTATGCACCTTAAGGTGAACTAAAGCATCTCATATTCATGATTACCCCCTCCTCCAAGAGCATGCATGCCATACAAGGGTTAGGGTGTGGGCTCTGGAGTCAGACAGACCTGGGTTTAGGTCCCAGCCCTGCCCTTACACCTCATGATCGCCCTCTGCCTGTTTCCTCACCAATAACCTGAAGTGTAGAGTCTGATGCATAGGGTGGAGAAAGAACGAGATGCCACGGGGCCTGGGGTGAGTTAAAGGCAGTGATGCCCAGGGCCCAGAGCTGAGGATGAACTTGCCCTAGACCTCACAAAGCGTTCTGGGAAGCACCAGGCCTAGAAGGCATTTCTCTTGACTTTTTCTCCAGGGTCTTTCCTGTTTTCCTCTTTCTCCCTCCCAGCTGTTTCCGCTGCGGCCCTGGGCCTTCCAGTCACACTAGGGTTTCTAGGACGACACTGGCGGAGAGGAAAGAGCCAAGTGACTCTGGGGGAAATTCCCGGCCTCGGAGCATATGTGGCCTAACCAGGCACCTCCCACAGTTCCTGCGAGCCCCAGGCTTCCCCTGGTCCACCTCCTCTCCCTTGGGCCTCCCTGTCAGCATGTCAGGTCAGCATGTCAAGCCAGATCTGGGTTTGGATCCAAGTTTGCTCCTTGTCACCCTCCTAGAAGCGGGGAGAGGCCAGCCAAGCCCATCCCCTGAGGGAGGCAGCCCCATGCGAACCAGACATTTCCTAATCCTGGGAAGCCCTGACAGGGCCCAGAGAGGCATCCTCCTTCAGCCTCACCCCGTGTCCTCTCTCATTCTCCCTCTCCCAGGGTCCCTCCTGCTTCCCCCTCCATTGTTCTCCAGCCCAGAAGCAACTGTGACAGGGACTTGGTCTCTGCTTCTTGCTCCTCCTAGCAAGGGACTTCCCTGGGCTGGGCCTCTGACCAGCTCTGGAAAATCTGGACTGCTTGGGGTTTAAAGAGGAGGCCGTATCACCACTGCCTGCCAGCTCTCACCCACTCCCAGTGCCTGAGGCCCTCTGTTAAAGGTTCAACCGCAGAAGGGTCCAGCCAGCCCTAGGGAGAAAGTAGGTGAGAGAGCCCTCCAGAGATGCATTTGCCCCAGCTCTGAGGAGGGTCCCAGCCTTCCATCGTGTTCCCAAGAAAGGCAGGGCTAGACTCCCACCTGGTCTCTTCCTACCTCGCTGTAGACCACTAAAGTGCCTGATACACACGCACACACTCACCCTCCAAAGCTCACATTCACACACACATTCACATAATGACCCAGACACTCCCCAACACAGACATGCTTGTGAACTTGCGCTCAGGCCCATGAATATATACCTCCATAGATCTGACACATGCTCGCAAACATGGACACACATTCTCAACACCGACACAAATCCACATTCACACTGGTGAGCCCAATCCCTTTCCTTCAGGGAAGGATAAGACAAAAAGCGACTTTTCTTCTCCTTCCCTTTGGAAGAACTGGCAGCGACTAGAGAGAAAAACACTGGCTGAGGAGGGGGCAAGAAGAGGGGGACAGGAAGAGGAAATAAGAAATGTAGGGAGAGCAGCAAGAGGAGAATGAGGCCAGGCAAGGAGGCAGAGAGGCCCAGAGCCCAAGCCCTGGGTTGGGTTGGGGGGGGGGGGGTGGGGAGAGGGAGCTGGCACAGGGGACCAGCCAAACCCAGCTGGCAGGAGAGTAGGAGGCCAGGTGGCTCTTGGCGCAGAGCTGGGGGGTGATCTGGTGGCCCTGGCACCCTTGTGCAGTGAGCCCTCACCCCTGTCCTGGCTCATGGACACCCAGGCTGGGTCACTCACCTGGGGCAGGAGAAGACGAGGGTGGGTGCAGCGGGGGCTGCCGCCCTGTGAAGGCTTCTCTGCTCGCTGTGCTTCTGCAGGAAGGAGGGCTGGGCTGGGTTGACTTTTAGGCAGGAGGGGAATTCCCCGAGACGGAGGAGCCAGCCGCCAGGCAGCCCCACAAGGCCCAGCTGAGGCCCCATCCTGCCCCCTGGCAGAGCACAGGGCCCTTCTTTGTCGGTTCCCCACCTGTCGCTTCCCAGACTGGCTATCACTTGCCAAGCATTCCAGGGAGGGGAGGGAGTTCTGGGGAGGAGCTGGGGGCCTGATGATTCTGTGGCTGGACCAGGAACTGGCAGGGGGGCAGGGGCAACCTGGTCTGCCCACCTACCCCACCCCTGGGTTCTCCCTTGGACTGCTAATTCCTCCTTTGCCTGAGGTGGGGGATTCCAGCCCCCAAAGGAAACCTCCAGATGCCCAGCCCACTTTCTCCTCCCCCCCTCCCATTCCTTTTCTGTCTGTTTCCATTCATTGTCTGTGGACTCTCCACAGGGAAGGAAAAGCTCACTCCTTCCCTCTGTGCTGGGTCTCATTTCGATGTCAAGTGGGGCCTTAGGGACCTACCCACCACGGAGCAGCCCAGCTCTACACTAACCAGATCGTTCTCCTGAGCCTCACTTCCCCATCCGGAGCCTCAGTGATCCCCTGCTGTAAAATGGGGGTAATGAGTCCTGCTGGGCCTGCCTCCTGTGAAGGTAACTGAAATAAAATGGTTTGCTGACATCCTTTGTAAACTCTCAAGTACTTTGCAAACATAAGATCTCAGTTCATTATCCACTGAAAAGATGCTTTCAGAGGGGATGGGTTGGCTCTGGATCATTTCAGGTTTCTTGGTCACTTTAGGTTCCAGAGTTTCTTTATTCTTAACAGCAACATTATAGACCACTGAGGATACAAGAATGGACCAGTCAGACCCACTTCCTGCCTACTCAGAGGACACAGACTCTGGGGCTGCCCTGTCCAGTACAGTAGCTGTTAGCCATACATGGCTATTTGAATATAAATTGGTTAAAATTAAGTAAGTTAATAACTCAGTTCCTCAGGAGCACTAGCCACATTTCAGACACTCAGCAGCCAACCACATGTGGCTATCACGGTAGACTGCACATGTATAGAACATTTCCATCATCACAGAAAGTTCTATCAGATAGCATTGCTCTGGGGGCTGGAGGCTAATAGATCATTATAACAAAGTGTGGTAGAGATGTGTTTTGGCAGGAGAAATACAGGGAACTACAGGAGCCTGGACAGGGAAGCATCTAGTCAGGATTGGAGGATCTGGGACGTCTTCCTGGAGGAAGTGACATGTCAGCTGAGGCCTGAAAATGGCCAAAGTGAGAGCACAAGGAAGGGTGTTCTTAGGAAAGGGAATAGGATATGCAAAGAGAGAATACATTCAGGGAACTGAAAATTGTTCACTCTGAGTGGAGCATGGAGTTTGAAGCAGGCAAGGGGGAAGTAACAGAGTTGGGCCTGGAGAAATAAACAGGGCCAAGTCACATGGGGCCACGTTCAGCCTGAGCAGGGGGATGAGAAATGGAGGGTAGGGGGTGAGGGAGGGAGAGAGTCCACTGAATCCAGTTTTCTGCTGCTTCTGTGTTCCTCGGATTGGAATCCCATGGGGAATGCTAGGGGCACCTCCTGGCCCAACAGCCTCACTTTACAGATAAGGAAGTGAAGGCCAGACAGGGGAAGTGACTTTCCAAGTGAGTAAATGAAGGGACTTCCTGACTCCTAGTCTAGTGCCGTTTCCCACACTGCACTCAGTCCCTTGGTCTCACTGGCCACTTTTTAAGTGTTCAACAGCCACATGTGGCCAAGTGGCTACCACACCAGACTGTGCAGATGTTTCCATCATCACAGAAAGTTCCATAGGACGAATAACACCAATCCCTGAGCTAGACCAGGTGCAAAGGATAATACACACTCCTGCACATAGACCCTTTTCTCTGCAGGGAGTAAAAATACACTTCACACTGAGGCTGTCAGATGCTCCCCTCTCTGCCTTCTGATACCAACTTGCAGGGCCTCCCTCACCTATGTCCCCAACTGGGACTTAGGATGGTGGCAGGACTCAGCATCAGAGAGAGAGATCGTGTCCCTGGCTCCCTTTGAGAAGCCTCCTGGTGACCTGTGACCAGCCATCTGGGTCAGCCAGAGCCTTCTGTGAAATTGAGGACTGTCCCTTCCTTGAGGAATTCTGGTTTCAGATTCCTCATCGGTATTGTGTGTCATTCAGCCCTGACATTCCTGGATTGCAGTGTTCCCTCTAAACATGATATTTTCTCTCCACAGGCCACAATAGTCATAGATCCTCTGTGAGTTCACAAAGCCTTGCTTGGACCGGTTCCTGCTCATGGCGTCATAAATGGTGGCAGGACCTTGAAGGGCTAAGGAGGCTCAAGGAGGTAGACCCATATGAACTAGAATCTTCAGTTAGGAACACGGCTTGCACATCCTGGGGGAAGATTAGCTCTGGGCTCTCCTTACTGGAATGCTGAACACACTTAACTTCCCCTGTCTTCTCTCTCACCTCTTCTTTGTCCAGCCACGGATTTTCTGAAATTGCCTTCTTTGTTTAGGCCACGGGAAGAACATCAAGAAAGAAGAAGCCCTTGGACTGGGCATTAGCGGAGCTAAGTTTGAGTCCTGGCTCTGCTGTGTGGCTCTGGGCAAGTCCCTTCCCTTCTCTGATACTCAGCTTCCCCTTCTAGACTGTGAAGGAATCAGACAAGATGATCACTAAGGGACCTTCCATTTTGACACCGTAAGGAAGTCCAAAAGTTCAGAGAAAGGAGAAATCAGGGCTGGCCAAGACGATCAGGAAATAATAACAGTAATAGCTAATATTTAAGATGAACATGTACCTGACCTGATGCTAAAGGCTCTGAAGTAGACTGTTTTCATGCATTCCTCATCAGAACCCTGTGAGATTGGTACCACTTTGTTTTGGATGAGGAAACTCAGCTTCATAGTGGTTTAAGCGAACAGCTAACACATGGCACAGCTGGAGTTCAAACTCAGGTCATATCTGCAGAGGTCACCTGAAGGGGACAAGGCCTGTGCCAGACCTCAAAAGATGGGTGAAATTTGCATATGCACAGGCCCCTCTCCTTTGATACCTAATCACCCAATCCCACCTCTCTAACCCTGACGTCTCTGGTCTTATTGATGTTGTGGGAACAGCACTGGGCCAGTCTCACAATAGTCAATCGATATTTATTTAGCAAATGCTAAATTTGACTCCTTGGGTTTCCTGATTGACCAGGTCTGTTGAATGCTCCTCAAGGATGGGAAATCCTTGTACCATTGGGACCTAGCCCAGGACTCTGGGCCGACCCCTGGGTCCCACCACAGACCTAAGAAATCATATTCTCTGGGGACAGGGTCCTAGTGGCAGCATTTTTAGTAAGCTCCCAGGGGTTATCTCAGTACTTAGTAGTTTGAAAGGTCGAAGATCCCTAACTGGGCCTTCTAACTCCAAAGTAAGAATTATCTGCTCATAGAAAGGCAGCCAAGAACTCACTGTCACAGACCAGTGGGACTAGCCTGCCAATACTTCTCTGGGTCACCCATGTAACAAATCTGTGACTTTTGCAAAAAAAAAAAAAAAAAAAAAAATTTAATAAATTTTTAAAAGTTTTTTTTATTGTTTTGGTTTTGTTTTTTACTTATTTTTGAGAGAGAGAGCAAGAGAGAGCGAACATGGGAGGGGCAGAGACAGAGAGGGTGAGAGAGAGAATCCTAAGCAGGCTCCATACTGTCAGTGTGGAACCTGATGTGGGGCTTGCACTCAGAAACTGTGAGATCATGACCTGAGCCGAAATCAAGAGTCGGACGCTTAACTGACTGAGCCACCCAGGTGCCCCCCAAAATACTTTGCGTCTATAAGCTTCCACTAGGTGCCAGGACCACTACTAACCCTGTATGACCTGAGCAGCAATTTCTTCTCTCTGTCCTTTATATTCCTCATCTGTGAAAGGGAGTCAATTCTTTTTGTCCATGCATAATCCTGGGAATACCTGTGTGCATAGAAGAAATGCCCATTAAGATAATTTCAGGGGCACCTGGGTGGCTCAGTCGGTTGAGCGTCCAACTTCAGCTCAGGTCATGATCTCGCGTTCTTGGGTTTGAGCCCAGGGTCGGGCTCTGTGCTGACAGCTCAGAGCCTGGGGCCTTCTTCGATTTTGTCTCACCCTCTCTCTGCCCCTCCCCTGCTCACGCTCTGTCTCTCTCTCAAAAAATTAAAACTAAATAAATAGATAGGATAATTTCATAAAGAATATCATAGGTCAGGGGTTCATCAACTTTAGCATCTGCCAGATTTGGTCTTGGGTAGGGCCTTAGATCAGTGGCTTTCGATCCTGGCTGGACATTAGAATCACCTGAAGAGCTTTGTAAAAATACAGATGCTCGGGGCACCTGGGTTGCTCAGTTGAGCGTCTGACTCTTGATTTCAGCTCAGGTCATGATCCCAGGGTCTTGGGATCGAGCCCCTAGTCAGGCTCTGTGCTGGGTATGGAGCCTGCTTGAGATTTGCTCCCTCTGCTCCTCTCCCCTGCTTGCGCTCTCTCTAAAATAAAAAATTTTAAATGCATTAAAAAAACACAGATGCCCAGGCCCTACTCCAGACTAATTATATCAGAATCTTGGGTGGGGGGTGGCCTGGGACTGGTATTTAAAAGCTCCCCAGGTGATTCAAAGTTGTGACTCCCTCTCTCAAAGCTGCCTTTCTAAGAGTTGGTTCTGATGCAGGTTGTCCCAGGACCTCATTGTTCCCCCTTTTTGTTCCAGAGAAAGTGCCTTCTCGGTACCAGGGTCAGAGACCAAGAGGACAACTGATCTTAGAATCTGGAGAAAAGGGAGCTCTGTTCCACTTTTTGTGGTCACACGGCATTCTACATAGTGGATGTGAAAGGAAAAATTAAACCTCAAACCAAGTCGCTCCGAGGAGACGAGGTACATGTTGATTCTGTCGGCATCTGGAAAGTGGGATTCGGGAATGCATTTTGCAAAATTGTGCTTTCCAAGGAAAGGAAAGAAAAACAGATATAGGGCAGTATGTTGCAAGGTTCTTGTCAAAGGAAGAAGATCCAAGGACGAATGTTGCAAGACTGTGCTGCTAAAGGAAGTGGCTTCTTAGCTCATTTGATCTGGAACAAAGCTTACAGATTATCTTGGCCACTCCCCTGGCTGGACAGAAGGGGAAACTAAGGCTCGGGGAGGGGAAGGCCTGTGCCCAAGGCCAGGCTGGGAGTTCCTGACAAGCTGGCATTACTAGGCTTCTCAACCACCTCCTGCCTGCTGCCTTTCTTCTAGCCCTCGAGCACGGGTCACGACCACTTCTGGTTTTGCTCCAGGCCCCTAGCCCACCCTCCACCCTCACATTCTCTTGGACAGCATCCCTGGTCACAAGATAGGACTCAATCTGGGAACTTGGATCTCCACCTGCCAGATACCAGGGGCCAAAGCCAGTAAGAGGCTGGGGCGAGCTGGAGAGGAAGGAGCTGAGTCTGATGATGTGGCCTGACCTCAGAAAGGAAGCCTGGTCACCAGGGGGAATTTCCCCGGGGTGAGGTCTCATGTCTATGCAAATGATGCACTCCAATTAACCTGGACCCCAGAACGGGAGAGGGGCAAAGGGAGACAGCACTGTGCTAGGCTCCTCCTGTGCTGCGTCTCATCTTGTCCCCAGGACAGCCACCTAGGTAGGAAAGCGGGGGGGTGTGGCGGGGGGGGGGGGGCTGAGGCCCAGTGAAGGGAAGGCAGGTCTGCCCCAGAGAACGCAGTGCACCCCCAAGGGGACACCAGGCCTTGGAGAGCAATGCCGAGGGTGGAGTTGGAGCTGCTGCTGTTGCCGCTGACCAGAGTGACAGTGACAAGGCTCGAGTGGGAGAAGCCTAGCAAAGTTTCATTTTGGGTTTCCATCTCACTCACCTGGGGACTTTTGTCCTGGGGACAGCTAAAAGGCAAGCGGGGACGTAGGGACCCTGACTCCGCTTGGGCAAATCCCTGCACTCAGGTTTTCCAAAGCCCGAAGGTGGGGTGTGCAGCAGTGGCACTGTTAACCCTTTCACCGCCAGCTTCTAGAACACTCCTTGGAAAGTGGACCGAGTCGGGACGGGGGCTGTTGACAGCAAATCTCTCCCTCCTGCCTCTTTACATTTCACTCAGTTGAGCCTCACTACTCCACAAAGACTTCCCTGGGGATTTCGTTCCTCTCAAAGGCGGATCCCGCTTACTGCCTGGTTCTCCAAGGAGCTGGTCTTGCCTCCCCCAGAGCAGGGCTGCAAACAGGAGCAGAGCTCAAGTCCAGAGCATTTGGGCGCAAAGTTTGCTCTCCACAGAGCCTGGTTGTTTGTTCTGCTGTCGAAGAACATACCCGAGAGCAGGCAGGTCAGTGATTCCCGGAGTTGTGTGCCACACACTAAGGCTGTGTGCCAAGGAAAGTATGAGTGCATACGTGCTCTGGTGAGCGCGTGTGAAAGGCGAGTCTAGGTACTTGTGTGAGGAGTTTCGTGTAGTACGCATATGGACAACAGTATCTGTATTTCTGAGCGGCGTATTTGTGGGCCTAATCATTTTATCTTCCCGTGTGGTCCACAGTGTGCATTTCTGTGTGTGTGTTACCAGCAGTGTGCTTCTGATTCTGGGATATACATGGTGTGTCCCCATGGGTATGGCTGGCAGTGATGTGGAATTCTGTGTGTGTGAGAAGTGGGATTTGGGGGCTTTGAGTGGACACCAGCCGTGTGGGAGAACAGAAATCACTAGCCCAGCACAGACTTGGGATCTCTAGATCCATTCCCCACCCTCCCTGCTCACCTATCAGGCCCTCCCAGCCCCGCCCATGGCTATCTCCAGGTCAAGGTCCAAGGCCATCCCAATGAGGTAGCCACTAGGTGGTTCTGGCTGCAGCTGGCAGCACACTAGGCAGATGGGGGTAGCTGAGAGGGAGGGGTGAGACCGTCCCACAGAAGGAAATGCATGTTCTGCAAACTGCTACAACAGCTGGCCCAGGGGAAGGGGCCATTGCCAGACAGCTCCCGTATGGCTTCTCCAGTTCTCACCTGAGAGGTGGGCAGTGAGATGGCCTGCACTGGAGGTCTCCGGCCTCACATGCTGCTTTTAAAAGCACCTGCTGCCTTTGGGCTCCCGGGTAATGACATTACCTCTGGCTTTGTATCTCCCTCCCTCTCTAATCCCCCATGGCAGATTGGGCAGTTTCCTTGGTTTCTCACACCACCATGTTTTTCTTAAGGCTCTTTTCTCCATGTCTGCTTTCCTGCCCTGGCTCCTGTCCTCATCCTTCTATATCGGAGGAACACTGCAAGCCAGTCCAATGGTCTCCCAGCCCGTTTCCTTCTTCACACTGGCCACAGAGATGTCTTTCTAAAGGACATCTCTACTCCTGTCCCTTGCACCTTTGGGGCTGGCCAAGGCCTGGAGGGTAAGGTCCACACTTTAGCCTGGACTCCCCTTCTGGGTTCTTCTCCTTTATGAAATGGAACCTAGCCTACTTATTAATACCAAAGAGCTGATATTTATTGAGTTCTTATGTCCCAGATAGTGTGCTCAGAGATGTGCATGCATTGGCTTCTTTGATTCACAACAACCTTGTGAAATAGCGACCTTTGTCATTCCCATTTTACAGATGAGGAAATCAAGGCATAGGGAGGCCAAGTGACTTATCTACTTCTAAGTGGCTGACTGGGATTCGATCCAGCCGGCCTGCCTGCCTCCATAGGTTAACCTCTGAGTAGAGGGCTCAGTTAAGAACTAGAATTTCCTGCTTGCCTAACCCAACTGTAAAGTGAGGAAGTCTGCCTGGGGAAACGTGAGGTCTAAGAGGCCTGTTAGAACACCGATGTGCTGCTTTTGGGTTCTGAAATTCGGGTTGGGCAACTTGACACTTCTCCCTCCCATTCTCAGCTCAGCCTGGCTTCCGTAACCAAGAGGAGGAAGACCTGTGAGTAGTGAGCAGAGCAGGAATCAGGAGACCCAGGTGCTAACCCCAGACCTAGCCTTTAGTAAGACCATGGTCACTGGGTCTTGATTTTTGAACTCCTGAAACAAGAGCGTTGGTTTGGATGAGCTGCAAGACCATTTCCAGCTCAATCCACATGTGTCCTGTACCTTCAGGCAGTTTGACCGCTTGGACCCTTGGTTTCCTCATTAGAATAAGGGTGATCACCCTTGCCCTCCTCCCGAGTGATTACCCATTATTCTCAGCAAAGCTGGGGCACAGTAAACATCAGGGGGTTCCAGATAGCCAGCAGTTCCCACACCGCTGTCCAACAGCTGGAAATGTGGCCGTGGCAGTTCTCAAATAGCGTCTCTCTGCTCGGGTTAGAAGGGCAACCGCCTTCCGGCCAGTCACTTCAGATGTTTCCCTGTGGCCCCAAAGAGCGAGGTTGGAGCTTCCCAGTCTGGAGGTTCTGAGAAGGGTTCACTCTGAACGGAAAATGCAGGGCTGGAGGCAGGAGGCCGGGCGAAGAGCAAGGGGCGGAGCTGGGGAGAGGCTGAGAGAGAAGCCCTGTGGCAGAAGGGGGAAGAAGGAAGACAGTGGGAGAAGACATGGGCGGGGGTCCAAGAGCACCAGATGGGGCAGGACTGCAGGGTTCCAGTTCTGCCTGCCGCAGAAACGCTAAGTGCCCTTGGGACAGTTGTCTGTGAGAGGGAGAGGGAGGTGAGACTTTCCGAGGGCCCCTTCCACACTTAGAACATCACCACCATCCTCCTTTTCTCCCATTTTGAGACAGCAGTGGTTTGGGCTTCTGCTTTCTCTTTCCTTTTAGTTTTAATTTAGTCCCCCGCCACTTCTCTCCATTGAACTTTGGCCACAGAAGCAATCTCCGGTGTCATTTAACAGCGTATTTTTGGAGTAAGCTGGGTGACAGGGACACTCAAATGTCCGCTCTCAAGGATTAGGAGGCAACAGTCTTAAGTTTTGATATCTTTACTATCCACCACATATGGCACAGCATACAGGAGGCATTCCAGAAGTGTAAGCTGCAAGAGTGAATGAATGAACGAACGAACGAATGAATGAATGAAGTGCAGGGATTCTGAATAGTGGCTGCTGCCTCCTCTGCCAGAGCTCCAAGGGAAAAAAAAATGTGATTTGCTCTGCAGGCACCTGAGTCTTAAGTGGGATTGTTGCTTTAGCCTTCCAACTGGCCACCCTTCCCTCACACAGTTGGTTTTTCTCAAGTGTGTGGCTAGATGCATACCTTCCCTCTAAGAACCTCCAAAGGCTCCCCTGTGGTGTAAGATAAAATCCTGACATTCCCCCATAGTTGGGTGCACACTCCCATTTCTAATGCCGTCTGCCTCATCCCACAAGCCCTAAGGGTCTCCCTCCTACTAGAGACCAATCCCAGAATGCAACCCACCTTAACTGAAAAGCAAGTGAAAATTGCACCTTGAGGAACTACAACAGGCTTGTACATTGCGAGTGATCAGTTTCAGCTATCCTCAGTCCTGGTTTCTGGGAATTCGAGACTTTCCTGGGCTGCTTGTGTGTTCCCCTTGGCCTCAGGGGGCCTCCCCCTTCTATTCCCTCCGATTCCATCACTCGTTCCTTGCCACTCCCAGAACTGTTCTTCCCTTGACACATGTTTTTAAGGTGCTTTCATGTTTGCTTTTGGGTGCCTCTGTGATCTGCAGTTGACTTGATAGCAGAATCAGAAAACATCTTGGGATCCACTTATCAGCCTCCTACAACGGGGCCTGGCTCTGGGCAGGTGGTGCCCGACAGCTGACTCCGGGCAAGGCAGGCCCCTGCCGAGTACTTCCCTGCATTACCTCATTTCCTCCTCAAAGGCTAAGAGATGGGTGGAACTGGACGCCCTGTTCTCTAGATGAGGAAACTGAGGCTCAGAAATGCCATGCTCACGGTCAGTTAGCGGCAAGGGCCTGACTCCACAGCTTTTAACCACTTTGTTAATTTGTCTTTTGATAATAGTTGCAGTAAGTTGGGTAAATACCCAAAAAAGCTCTCAGCTGACTCTCCTGGGATGTGGGTTCCCAGCCTGGTGGAGGGAAGAAAGTTGAGGACAGAACAAGATAAACCATCTTGCTTTCAGCCTCATTATGGCAGAGATGAAGATAGGACTCTTTAAAACCACTGGGTCCAGGGGCGCCTGGGTGGCTGAGTCAGTTAAGCGTCCGACTTTGTCTCAGGTCATGATCTCATGGTTTGTGGGTTCGAGCCCCAAGTTGGGCTCTGTGCTGACAGCTCAGAGCCGGGAGCCTGCTTTGGATTCTGTGTCTCCCTCTCTATCTGCCCCTCCCCTGCTCACGCTCTGTCTCTCTCTCTCAAAAACAAATAAACATTTAAAAAAATTAAAAAAAAATCGTTGGATCCAACCCCTCACTGTACAAATGTAGAAACTGAGGCCCAGTAAGGGCAGTGGCGGGCCCAAGGTCTCTCAAGTTTCCCAAACCCCGTGCCCCCTGCACAGCTACTATAGCAGACACACTTGATTTGTCAAAGTAGGTCAGGCCAGTCAGGATAGGGAGCAGGGCCCCCCAGTCAGCAGGCGCCCTCGCACCTCTGTCACCGTCACCAGACAACTTCAGACCCAAGTCTCAGAGCAGAAACACATCCGATGGAAGGGAGACGGAGAAGCTGCTGCTTATCAGTGATCTTCACAAAGTAGAAACTTTCCGCGGGCCTCCCCAGATCACGATCACATCTGGTGCCCTTGAAGAGCTCAAAAGAGGAAGTTTTGGTTTGGTTGTAATGAATGAAGAATGCACAGAGACACGTCCAGGCAGCAGAGGGAGGAGGGAGTATCTGAGACCTGGTGGGGACTGAGGCAGCCTTTCCAGGCTAGATGTTAGCTCAGACTCTCACTCGGATTCCCAGTCAAGAGCATGAGGGTAGAACTTACTCCTGGGTGGGTGAATACCTCAGGCTGTCATGAGGACAATCCAGCGGCAGGTCTAGGTCAAAAACACAGACCCCGTGGGAAATATGTTTATGTGTCTGTATGTCTGTTTCTAGTTAGAGAGGAAAGTGGAAAGGGAATGACTTGGGGGCACATCTTACACTGTCAATGTTAGAGAAAGCCAACATCCTTTCATCCAACTCTCCTACTTTGTAGATAAGAGAGTAGAGACTCAGGCAGGGACAGAGGTTGGCCTGAAGCTAGAACGCATACACGTGGCAGATGCAAATTTGAACCCAGGTAGCCAGACTCCCGGTTCCATCTCTCTGGATGGGGGCAAGTGGTGAAACAGTGGGGGGACTGGCAATTGGCTGGAAGGCATTGACCCGACCCTTCTCTCCCCCAGGACACTTAATCGGCACCTGCCACCACACGCTGCCATTCAAAGCACACACTTCACTCATTTCACAGACACAGGCTCAGTATGTTTTTGGATTTGACAAAGCCCAAAGCAGGGCAAGGGCTGCCGTAAAGGATGGAAGCTGGGAAGGGCTGAAGAGGAAGATGGGGAGTGGAGGTGGACGGGATTTGTGGCTACGGCTCTTCAGTTGCTCACATGTGAGCAGAAGTGACCGTGCTGGGCCTTCAGTGGCCTGTGGGAGTGGGAGCCTTTCCTAAACCCCAGCTGAAGACAAAAGCCCACCCTTGACCCCCTCCCCCCACCCCTGTCCCTTCCTTAGTCTCTGGAGCTGGAGCAGTTAGGCTCGGTCATGGCGGCTGGTGCTGCTGACCATTTCTCGGCACAGGTGCCGGCCAAAGCTGGTCGCCCTAGTCCTCGCCTCCACAGATAGCCAGCAGGGCCTTCAGGAAGTCTCCAGAGGTGTCACCCTGGCAGGAGCAGAGGAAGAGCAATGAGTTAAAACAATCCTGATGGCCTCAATGCCCCTTCCTCCCAGCTGTTGTCAGCCTAATGTCTCCCAAACACAAATGTGACTATGTCCCTTCTGTGGCTCCCCACTACCCTCAGGAAAATGTCCAAGCTCTCAGCCTGGCCTCAAGGCCTTTTGTGGTCTGACCCCCATGAAGCTTGGTGGCTTCACCCCCCTCCCCCACTTCTGGGAGCATCTAGGTTCATCTTCCTACTTTAATGCTTACCACTCCTGTGTCCAGCATGCCCTCTGCACCACGCCCAAATCCTGCCTGGCCTCTGATGCCCCTTCTTCTGTGAAGTGTTCCTGCCCTCTGTTCTTCCCTTCCTCCTCCCACAGCCATTAACACATGCGCAAATGAGATTCCTGATTTGAACAGACACTGTGGAGCACTTACTGAGTACCAGGCCCTTGCAGGAATTTATGTGAATGTCATTGTGTTTTTGACACATAATATCTGGCCTCCAGCAGAACTGTGGGAGGCCAGACTCTCCCTCTTTTTAGAGTGGCTCCTGTCATTTTTATTTTTATGATATATGCTTTTTTTCCCTTTTTTTGGTAAACTCATCATTATATCAAATCATCATCATTTTAAAAAATCATCATTATAAATAACGATGTAAGTCAAAGGAAAGATGATACAATAAAAATCTCCCATTCCTGACTTCTCTTTCCCCAAATCGAGAGAGAGCTACGATTACTGTTGTCTTGTGCGGGTTCCCAGCAACAATCTGAGCATATACTAATATGTATATGTGTAGAATGTCCCTTTTCTACACAAATGGACACATAGCACTCACACTATTCTGGGCATACTTTTTTTGGCTTAGAGGAGATCCGAAATCAGCAGATAGAGCCTCCTCAAGCTTTTTCATGGTTGTATCGTGCTCTATCGTATAGGTGTACCATACTTTCTTTAACCAGCTCTGTACAGAGGACTTCCAATATTTTGCTACATAAATATTCTCTTACACATCTTTGGGAACGTGTAGCTAGGTCTATAGGATCAATTCCCACATACAGAAGCAGCAAGTCCAAAGTGTACGCATTTAACATTTTGAAAACTGCCAGACTACTCTTTAAAGATGTGCTAACAATGTACATCCTCCCCACCAAGTCTGTGTGAAGCTGCTATAACATTTCCCAGTCTTGTCGGCCAAGCCCAGTATCAAACTTTAAGATCTTGGCCAACCTCGAAGCCAAAAAAATGGGCTCTGTAAGTGAAAGAAGTCAGATACAAAAGATCTCACATCACATGGTTCTATTTCTATGAAATAGCCAGAAAAGGCAAATCTATAGAGACACAAAGTCGCTTGGCGGGCAGGGGTGGGAATAAGTAAGGAGGTACAAGGGATCTTAGTGGGGTGACGGAAATGTTCTAAAACTGGATTGTGGCGATGGTGCACAACTCATTAAGTCTGCTAAAAAAAATACTGGGTCACCTAGGTGGCTCCATTGGTTGAGAGTCTAACTTTGGCTCAGGTCACAATCTTACAGTCTGTGAGTTGGAGCCCCGCAGTGGGCTTTCTGTTGCCGGCACAGAGCCTGCTTTGGATCCTCTGTCCCCCTCTCTCTCTCTGTCTCCCCTGCTCACGATCTCTCTCTCTCTCTCTCTCAAAAATAAATAAACATTTAAAACAGGTGCACTTTATGGTCTATAAAGAATATTTCAATAAAGTCATCTTCAAAAAACAAAATAGGCTGTTTTATCTGGAAATCTTCCTTATAAACCTTCAAGCCATCTGGAATTTATTTTGGTATACACAATGAAGTAGGTCTTTCATTTATCAATGTCCTGACTGGGAACTCCTTGAGAAAAAGACTATGGGAAGAGAAAGGACTTGTAATCTCATGGTCAGGGATCTGACACTCACGCCCCCTGCCCCACTGACCTCTAACCCCTCCCCCTTACTTCAATAGCTTGGTGGAGAGACTTGTCGTATTTCTCGATGAACTCCCGCCGGATGTTGAGCAGGTCAACCTCACTCCGGGAGATCATGATCCTGGTGAGGGTCTTCTCATCTGTGCCAGCACCCTGGTGGAGCCAGGTGAGAAGGAGACACAGGGCAGGAGAAGAAACAGGGTCAGGTCGGACAAGAGCTCATGGGTGTCTGTCTGCCTGTCTCTCTTTTCCCTCCAAACCAGGGTGGGGTATTCCGCCTCTGTCTTCCACAAGTAGTCCTGACCCTGCTTCCCTTGTGCCTGGGACTGGCCAGACAGGCAAAACCAACCTGTATGAACTGAATAGTATGCCCCCCCAATTCAGATCCACCTGGAATCTCACAATGTGACCTAATTTGGAAATAGGGTCTTTGCACATATAATGAGTTGAGGTCATATTGGATTAGGGCGGGATTAGATCCAACAGCTCGAGTCCTTGTAAGAGAGGACACATGGACATACACACAGAGAAGGCCATGTGAAGATAAAGCAGAGTCTGACAGAGGCATCCAGAGGCCAGGAAACACCAGGATTCCTGGCAACCACCAGGCGCTAGGAGAGGCGCATGGGAGAGTTTTCCCCTCAGAGCATCTAGAAGGAACCTAACACCCTCATTTTTCACTGCTGGCCTCTTGAACCACAAAAAAATAAAATCTCTGTTGTCAATTTGTGGTGATTTGATAAAGGAGCCCTGGGAAATTAACAGGGGGCCCGTGCAGCAGGCACATGACATGGGATGTGTGGGCAGTCACAGCCCACTTCTGCCCCCACGCAGCTCAGGAACACCAACTTGGGGGTCAAAGCTGGACGTGGGGAGCGCTCAATAAATGGCCATGATGTTTGGGGACTGTAGGCCGAGAGGGGTCTCAGGCTCATTCCCACCAAACAGCCTGCCCAGGCTCTGTGAGCAGCCAAGGGCAGTCCCTTTGTTGGGCTGAGAAGGTGGCCAGAGTGGCCGGGGTTTTTGGGAAGGCGGAGCTAGTCCCAGAGCCCAGCACTTGCTACTTCTGTGATCCTTTGTCATAGGAGGTGACACTGTGTCACCTACCGGAACGTGAGTTCCAAGAGGGCAGAGATTGAGCCCTACTCAGCCCTGTGTCCCCAGAGCAAGTTTCTCAACCTTGGCCTTTGGGGCCGTGTCATTCTCCGTTGCGGGATCTGTCCTGTGCATTACAGGCTACTGAGCAGCGTCCCCTCTCCCATCCCATCAGAGGACAGCAACACTCCCCAGGTTGCGTCTGAACATTGCCAAATGTTCCCCTGGGGACAAAAATCACCCCTACTTGAGAGCTACTATCATGGAGCCAGACATGAGGCAGATGCTGGTAAATACCAAGTGGGTGGACACAGTTGCCACGAGACCTGACCCCGGGGAACTGCACACACCCATGTTCGTGGGTGAGTACAAGGGCAGGAAGGGAAAGGAACAAACACGCAAGTTTACCTTCATGGATTTGTACAGTTTGTCGGCAAAGAAGAGAGGCTTGTTCTTGACACTTTGAACTGGTAGGAAGAGGAGAGAGATGCAGGAAACTTGGTCAGAGGTGGCGTGCACAGACTATGGGCCCCGGCTGTATCCGCCCACCTCCTCTCCCCCCAGCCTGGGCCTGCAGGGCATTGCCAACCCTGGGCTCGTCCTCAGGGCCTGACACCTTCCCTCCCCCTTCCCGAAGCCCCTCCTCTCGCTCATCCTAGACCTGGCTCTCACTGGGGTGCAGCTCAATCCTGCTGAGGTGCCTGCAGCTAACCAAGGTGAGTGGAGGACACAAAGGGAAGAAACCCTCAGAAGCCCAAGGCACAGGGCCTCCAACTTCTAAGTGCATCAGAATCACTGGAGAGCTTGTTGAAAACTTGGGTTCTAGGCTCCACCCTACAGACTCAGATTCGAGAAATATTTTGAGCGGCGATTCTCAGAGGATGGTTCCTGGACAGCTACAGCAGCAGCATCTGGGAACTTGGTGGAAATGCAAATTCTCATGGCCCTCCCCAGATGGGCTGAGAACACCACTCTGAAGGGAGGTAACCCACTTTGCCCGGCACATTCGGGGTTTTAGTGCAAATCAGAATGGTTGGCTTCCCTACTCTGGTGCAGCCCACTGTTTGAGAACTACTGATTTGGAGGAATATTATGCCAGAGAATGGGTGTCTATTGGCCTAACTGAAGGCACCATGTGAATCCCAGGGGCTGACTCTTGCCCCAGAGCCTACACGCTCTAGCCTCACTGGCAGCCCCTGCCCCCCACCCATCACCACCCCAGATAACGTCTGCCTGGCTCTGCTGGTCCCTGCCCTTTCTCAAGGCCCAGGGGGTCTCCAGCCCTTAGCAGCTGCTGGATTTCAAGGCCCCAGAGCCCACACAAGGGTGTCTCAGGCAGCTCAGGGAGAGGAAATCAGACCCTAGTGCCAGAAAGCCAGAACGACTCTGGATATAAAGGTATCTCTGGGAGGAGGGCAGGGGGCAAGGGGCTGGAGATGCGTACCCCAAGGGCATGTTCACCCAAGATGTGGCCATGCACTGGCTCAGGAACCCAGGGGAAAGATCGCATTGTACACTAACCTTCCCAACTCCTCATGTATAGTGTGCGTGTGCACACCCTAGTCTTGCAGGACACTGTGTCCCTCCCCAGGGAAAGCTGTTCCGTCATCCTGCTCTGCAGCCTGGAACAAGTCCTCACGCTACCCCACCAACCACACACTGGCAGGACCCCCGCAGCAGCAGGGGTTATTTTCCAGTAATAGTAGCTTAGGAAGTTGCCATGGCCACACTTGTCCAGGGAATCTGGCCACGTTCCCAGTGTCCCCAGAGCCTCCCCAGGACGTCCATCCCCTTCCTCTGGTCCCCAATAGTTACCAATGGCCACAAACACGTCCCTGACATCCCCTGACATCTCCTTCTTGATGGTGTGCTCCACGTCGTAGTTGGTCATCTTGACAAACTCCTGGAAGACTGGCCCCAAGAGAAGAGGGTGGGTGAATTTCAGTTCAGAGGGAGGGGAGAGATCACCCTTCCTCTCCCCACCAGGCCATGCCCCAGGAAAGGGGGAAGGGGCAGCAGGTATGGCCACAGCCCAGGCCTAAGTGCACTCACTGGGCAGGACTCCCTGAGCCTCCTTGGGCTCAGAGCCAAATCTGTGTCACGTCAGACACGGCTCCAGAGCCTGAGACCAGTTCTACCCAGGCTGGGATAGCAAAAGGAGCTTCGGTCCTAGCAAAGGTCTGCCCTGAGCTCACTGAATGACCTTGGGTAATTCCCCTTCCCCCTTCTAGGCCTCCCTTTCCTCCTGTGTCAAGTTGGGATAGAGATTAATGTAAGTAATCACCATGATGACCCTGAGGAAGTTACTATGTGCCAGGCATCGCCCAAAGGGCTTTCCACGCATTATATTTTTCGTATCCTGACAACAATCGTGTAACCGTGTAAAATCCCAATTTATAGATGAGGGAGTTAAGGCACAGATATTCACTACCTCGCCCAAGGTCACACAGCTGGTAAGTGGGAGATTCAAATCGAGGCAATCTGGCTCCCAAGTCCATTCTTTTAGCCACTAAGCTAGAGCACCTTGAGTGCCAGGCAAATGCACGTTAAAAGAAAAATGTCTTAGTGGACAGGGCGCTTCATTGAGCACCTAATGTCAGGGCCACCATGTACTGGTGTGCCCTGTGCATGTGACAGCCTGGGGCTCAAAGAGGTGCAGGCGGTCCTTGTGCCATTAGCACCCCTCATTGCCTTGTTCCCGCCAGATACCAGCAAAGGTTCATGACACTGAACCTTCGAATCTTCAACACAATATTCTAGGCAGCCACTACCAATCTACTGAAGTGACCTTGGAGGCGGAAGCCACCTGCCATCCCTTATCTCAGGCATCCCACCTGCTTCCCTAAGGAAGTGAAGGGGGTTGATCCGGGGCTGAACGTTGGCGGTAGAGCCAGGACTCGACTCAGCACCAGCTACAATATTCTGGGGTAAGGAGTGGGCAACCAGCTCCTCTTGTCAGAGAGAATGGAGAGGCTCCCATCAGATCTGGGGAGCTTCCTGCTACATTGGGAAGGGAAGGGACTGAGACCTCACCTCTCCGGAGATGCTGATAGCTACGTGTGCACAGGATCGTCATGAAACGTGTCTCCAGGGAAGTTTTGTCTCCACTGGGTGTGTCTGCTATTTCCTGCAGAGCCCAGGTGGGGGCAAGGAGTTGGGAGGGAAGACACCGGAAGGCCTTGGTTATTCACTTTCATGTCTTTGCCTAGGCTGAGGGCAACTAACTAAGGAGGCTGACATTGGCCTCTTCTTCCTTCCTCAGCCTCCACGTTCCCCACTGTCAGTTCCCAGGAACCCTCTGGACTGACACAGAGGGGCTTAGCACCAGGCATTTCCACTCTGGCCTCAGGACCTCGAGACTGGGACCCAGGGGAGGGCAAATAGGTACCGGGCACGGTACCATTTATATTGACATTAAATTTCCCTTTAAGAGTTCATTTCAGATTTCAAAAGGGCCCCTTTAAAGAAAACTACCCACGGCTGATGGCGTGTGGCACAAATCACGTGGCAGGCGAGTGGCTGAAATGTGGGAAACACTTGCCTGGCCCATTTTTTACCCAGTGGGGTTCTTAAGAGGCCCTGAAGGGGGGAGAGAGAACCTGGGGGCAGCCCCAACCACTGCCTGACTGGCCGCTTGGCCCTTCCAGAGGCACAGTCACTCAGCCTTCGCTCAGAGAAGCCATGAAAATCCCCGCGAAGAACAGGACACTCACCAAGATCTCAGCAGCCACCTGAGAGCAGGGAGGAGAGAGAGGAGGGAGAGAGGGAAGGCTTGAGTCAGAGGAGGCTGGGAGAGGGTGGCTCAGGGGCTCTGGGGCCCTGGGGGCAGGGGCAGGGCGGAGGGAAAACACCTTTCCCTGATCTTTGGGCCAGAGCCCACAAGGGGGAGAGGCCTGGGAGTTAACTCTGAAGTGTTCACCTGAGGGGTCGGGGCAGACACGGAACGGGGCACTCTACCTGGCACCCCCAGCCACCTAGGGCAACTCCAGCCCTCAGCACGCCTGTCTCCACAGAGCCGCCCAGAAGTTAGAGCAAGAGAAGTGCTGAATTCCCCACACCCTTTACCACAAGGGGGTCTGAGACCTGTCATTTCACCCCCTCAAGTTACAGCAGGAGAGACAGGAAAGCTGAGGTCAGGAAGGGAGGGGACTTGTGGGAGAAGGGCACAAAGCCAAAATCAGGTGGGACGATGCCAGCTGTCCAGTCATTTTACAAGGGTGACTTTTAATCACTGTGCTACGCTGAGTCATTAAGGCACTATTTTGTTAGGCAAGCAGCAGAGCCCGGAGTGCCTGGGAACAAAATACAGCCAGCCCTGTATTCCCTAGACTGGGTTTTGCCCTTGCCTGTTTCTCTGAAACTCTGCCGACCACTTTTTTCTATTGGGCAAACCAAAACCATCCTCTTTATAAACTTCACAATAGCCTTATGCTGTAGAAACCTCTTTCTGGTATATAAATGGGCAACGTCTTTCAGAATTTTAAATGCACCTGCCATTTGATCAAGCGGTTATGTGGCTAGGAGTGTGCCTTTATCAACAGATTGGCCAAAGCCATTCAAGATATAATACAAGGTGTTCACTGCAGCATAACTTTGTGACAGAGAAAAACTGGAAACTACTAATAGCCCGATGATTTGATAAGCACACTATGGCTACCCAATAATGGAAATCCATGCAACTACTAAAAAGAGTATTATTTAAAGGAAACTCTCATCAGCACAGTAGACTGATAAGGAGAGTTTCCCTTTAAATTAAGCAAAAAAATTAAGGATAGCATATGTGTATAATAATGTTCCTTTTATCTAGCTAAGAAAAGGCTGGGGGCGGGGTGCCTGGATGGTTCAGGTGGTTAGGTGTCCGACTCTTGGTTTCGGCTCAGGTTGTGATCTCAGTTTGTGGGATCGAGCCCCGCACTGGCCTCTGCACTGACAACGAGGAACCTGCTTGGGATCCTCTCTCTCCCTCTCCCTCTCTGCTTCTCTTCTACTTGTGCTCTCTCTCTGTTTCTCTCAAAATAAGCAAATAAACTTAGGGGGAAAAAAGGCCTGGAAAGCCAATCTTTAGGAAAAAAAAAAAAGTTTAGCTAAGGAAAGGTAAATGCACAGTCACACTTACGTATTTGGTGGTAAGCCAAGCTAGAGGCACAAGTCAAGATGGACAGTGGTTACCTTTGAAGAGAAGGGCTGGGAAAGCTTGTGCATTTTATTTTTCCGGAGATTTTATGTTCACATCTTCTCAATGTGCGAATGCGTTCTTTTTATGCTTTCTTTTAATGTCAGATAGGTGTTGTTGGGGCTACTGGGATTATGGGATCCTTTTGGCTTTTATTCACCCCTTTTTATATTAAAAACTTGGCTGAAACATGAGGACATTACGGAAAGTGACATAAGCCAGTTACAAACAGGGAAATGCTATTTGATTGCAATTGCACGTGGTCCCCAGCGTAGTGCGATTCACAGGGACAGAGGGTATGATGGTGGTTGCCGGGGCAGGGGGAGGGGGATGGGCAGTTACTGTTTAATGAGCACACAGTTTCAGTTTTACAAGATGAAAAGGGTTCTGGAGAGGGCTGGTGGTGATGGTTGCACAACACCGTGGATGTCCTTGACGTCACTGAACTGTATACTTAAAAATGGTTGAGATGGCAACTTTTACTATGTGTCATGTTTTATTATGTGTTATGTGCCTCTCACCACAATTTTTAAAAAGTGGTGCTAAAAATGCTAGCATTCTTTTCAAAAGAATCTGACGTGTCATTTTTCATTTATTTGAGCCAGAGGACCCCAGACATATTTGTTTTTTCAAAGCATCTTTAAGACAGTAATATGTGTAATATGAAAAATGCAGTGGGATGCTAAAATAATTTTCCAAACATTTGACACAAAGGCTTTTCCTTATTAGCCTAGCTACTTCGGGCAAAAATCAATCTGGGAAGTTCCTCCAAAAGTTAAACATACAGCTATCATAGGACCCAGCAATTCCACTCCTATGTACCTAAGAGACATGAAAATATGTGCACACACAAACATGTATACATGTGGGGCATCTGGGTGGCTCAGTTGGTTAAGTGCCCAACTTCAGCTCAGGTCATGATCTCATGATTCATGAGTTCGAGCCTTGCGTTGAGCTCTGGGCTGACAACTCAGGGCCTGGAGCCTCTTGGGATTCTGTGTCTCCCTTCTCTCTGCCCCTCCCCCACTTGTGCTCTGTCTCTGTCTCTCAAAAATAAACAAACATTAAAAAAATTTTCTAAAGCAAACACATACATGTGTTTATAGCAAGCAGCATTATTCTGCATAGCCCCAAAGTGGAAATAACCCAAATGTCAGTTAGCTGATGAATGGATTAAAAAAAAAAAAAAAAGACGGGGTGCCTAAATGGTTTAGTTAAGCATCTGACTCTGGATTTCGGGTCAGGTCCTGATCTCTCAGTTCTCGAGATCAGGGTCTGTGCAACTCGGAGCCTGCTTGGGATTCTCTCTTTCTCTCTCCGCCCCCATCATTCCACCCCCCCAAACATGTGCTCTTTTTCTCTCCCTCTCTCAAAATGAATACATAAACTTAAAAAAAAGGTGATATATACATACAATGAAACATTATTTGGCAGTGGGAAGGAATAAAGTACTGATATATGATAAACGTGGATGAACACTGAACATACTAAGTGAAAGACACCAGTCACAAAGGGCCACATATTGTATGGCACCACTTATATGAAATGTGTAGAATGGGTGAATCTATAGAAACAGAAAGTAAGTTAGTGGTGACTCAGGGCTGGAGGGTTGGGAGGAAATGAGAAATAAGTACAACATGTACAGAGTTTCTTTGGGGGGTGATGAAATGTCCTAAAATTGATGGTGGTGATGGTTGCATTCAATCTGTGAAGATGCTAAAAGTCACTGAAGCATAGGCTTTAAGTGGGTCAATAGTATGGTATACGAATTATATTTCAATAGAACTGTTATATTAACAATAATAGCCTGGGGATTGAGGTATCCCAAACTGGCACCAATTCTTCACTCTGAGTCTCCAGTAATTAGATTGCCTATATTATTTGTTGCTCAAACTGGAACATGGGGAGGATGGAAAGGAGGCTATCGGCAATCCCTATGGGGCAACAGGTGAACACCGCGTGCACATGCGCGTGCGCGCACACACACACGCACACACACACACACACACACACACACTGTAATAACAGACCTGGACTTCTGAGAGCTCGGGGGTGTGCTAGACACCCAGGGTACAGTGTGGGAAGGAGAAGGTGTAAAACAAACAGTGCCAAGTACTGATATGCATTATCTTTCTAGGAGGAACCTGGTTCTGCAGACCAAATGCCTTCAATTTTTGTTTTTGTTGTTTTTAAATGTTTCTTTTGAGAGAGAGAGAGAGAGAGAGAGAGAGAGAGAGAGAGAGAGAGAAAGGGCATGAGCAGGGAAGAGGCAGAGAAAGAGGGACAGAGAATCCCAAGCAGGTTCTGTGCTGTCAGCACAGAGCCTGATGCAGGGCTCGATCTCATGAACTGTGAGATCATGACCTGAGCCAAAACCAAGAGTCAGACGCTCAACTGACTGAGCCACCCAGGTGCCCCTCTACAGACCAAACGCCTTCAATTTTTGTATACATTTTCCTCTGGCTTTCCCATTTCGCCTCTAGAAACCTATTTAAGGAAAACATTCCTGCATATGATGGAAGAGTTGGTGACCAGGAAGAGGGTTGGTTAAAGAAAGCTTGGTAGCTTCTTAAATGGAATAGTACATGGCCATGAAGGGATGTCAGTTTTTAAAAACAATAGGAACAGTACTCACAGAATATTAATTTTTAACTGTTATACATCAGGAATGCATTTTTATATACACACAAAAAGACAACTAAAGTGATATATTCCAGAATACGAGCGATGGCTATTAC
Organism: Prionailurus viverrinus; assembly: GCF_022837055.1. NCBI lineage: Eukaryota > Metazoa > Chordata > Mammalia > Carnivora > Felidae > Prionailurus > Prionailurus viverrinus. Next base: position 196,961,834 of record NC_062561.1, on the reverse strand, counting down.
TAGTAGGTTATGGATTTCTTTCTTTATTTTGGCTCGTCTCTATTTTCTAGAGGCTCTATAGAGGAATATGTATTACTTTTGAAACCAAGTATTCTGGCTCGAAGAAAATGAGCCCACACGAAGACTAATCAGGGTCTAGCATCTGTGAATCTGGACGGGCAGCTGAGTTGGGCAGGCCTCCGTGTTTCCACCCAGGTTCTCTCTCACCCCTTCGTCCTTGCACTGTTAGCCAGTGTGGCCCACTACTGTCCCCTGCTGGCCACAACTGGAAGCACAGCCCCATAGGTAGGCCCCAGGTGGACTCATTCCCTAGAGGATGAATTTCAGGGTGGAGGATGGATTTGGGGTGAGCTCTAAGGAGGAAGCCACGTTCAAATACCCTCAAGGGCACAATGAGACTGTTCGTAGTAGTACTTAATACACATATGTTGAATAAGCGAACGAAATGTGGCCTCAACAGGCCACCCCAGGGGCGGGTTCCCAGGCTAGCCCCCATAAATATGCCCACATGCAGCTGGAAAACCACATTTAAACAGAGCCCTGCAGCTTCTGACACCTGCATCCCAAACCAGGGGCCGCACAACTGGAAAGCAGCAGCCACCTGGTCTGGAAGCTGCAGGGAAATTGCCATACTGGGTCCTGTATTAGCATAAACTTTGGAGTCAGGCAGGCCTGGATTCAAGTCACACCACAGCCACTTAGAAACCAAACCCTTGGATAGGAGCTTCATTTTCCTCCCGTAAAAAAGGGAATATGATAAAGTATAAAACAGTCTTAGCATCATGCTTTGTATTGGTATGCATTTTATAGTTTCGTAACCGTTGGGTTATAGCTAAGGATTCTCGCAGCTCAGATGCTGGTATAACACTCCCCACTTCTCTGTTGGCGGAGCAGGGGTCGGAGCTGGTGCCTCCACCCCCAATCCATCAGGGTTCTTTTCAACCCACCAACTGTAAAGGAAGCGGGGCCAGATCCCAGTCTGTGGTGTCTGTGCCCAACGCCTGGACCGGGGTCAGGCCAGAGGGTACTGGGAGCAAGGCACAGGTGAGTGGGGACAGTGCACATGGCCTCAGAAGGGACTGCCCAACCATAAGGACTCTCAGGGATAATGGATTTGGGGTTGTCCAGCCTCCAGACCTCACGCGCCCCAGCCTAAGGAGCAGGACAGAAGCAGAGCAGCTAAGAGACCTAAGAGAACCCTTGACTCCATTATTCATTTAATATTAAATATTTACTGAGTTCTGACCATGTGCCACTTTGGATACATCAGTGAGCAGGACAAAGATCCCAGCCCCGGATGAACTCATTTTCTAGGTTTTCCCAGGACACTTCCTTCAATCTTGGTTCCATTTCATAAATAATAAACTTGAGACCATTAGCACTCAGGGCCCCTTCCCAGCAAGCTTCTGGACCTGCTCCCTCTGGGTCAATTCTACCTGGGCCATTGATTTGCTGTGTGACTTTCAGAAGTTATTCATCCTCCCTGGGCCTCCATTTTCCCACTGTAACATGAGGAGTTTGACCCGGATGATCTATAAGGCCCTCTCAGCTCTGAAGGTCTGAGGGCTCTCAGCCTACTCTTCACCCAGGAAATGCCAGTAGGACCAGCACCACAGTCATGAGAATCTTTCTGGAAGTTGTAAAAACGCTCAAAGTCTTGCTTCTAAGGGGTAGAGAGGTGCAAGGGGTCCATGAGTCTAAATATCCACCAACTAAGTCAGCCATGTCCCTGCCAGGGGCCTTCCCCACTCCCAGACAGCCAGGGTCTGGCACGGACGGATGTCAGCTAGAGCCGCTTGGGGGGTTCTCACCTGGGCATCTTCCCGGGCCTGGTCCCGGTCTTCTCCTCCCTCCTCACGGTTCCCCTGCAGCAGGACCAGCGAGAAAGATCAGTCGCCACACATCTACCCTCTTTTCCCCTCAGCGGCCACAGGACGTTGGCTCAGCTACTCTGGCTCTCCGAACCCTTTCTCTCAGCTTTCACATGGGGGCAATAATCCTGCCCTCAGAGCGAGGCTGTTGTGAACGTTAAATCTGAAGGCACTTAGCTCAGGGCGACTCGGACATAATGAGCTTGCAGTGCTGTGTGTCGGGGCCTGGCGACCGGGTTGCAGGAAGTCAGGCGATGGTGAAGGAAGCTTGTGGGTTGTATGGAGGTCACCCACGTGGCTTTGCCCTATGAGCTGGGGGCCCAAAAAGCTGGGCTGAGGGTCACTGGGGAGGGCCTGCTGGGAGAAGGTGGCACCAAGCCAGCTTTGAAAACTGAACAGTGAGGGGTTCCCAGGCGGCTCAATCAATTAAGTGTCTGGCTCTTGGCGGCTCAGGTCACGATCTCAAAGTTCATGGGATCAAGCCACACGTCAGCCTCTGAACTAACAGTGCAGAGCCTACCTGGGATTCTCTCTCTCCCTCTCTCTCTGCCCCTCTTCTGCTTGTGTGCTCTCTCTCTCTAAATAAATAAACTTTAAAAAAAAAGAAAAAGAAAGTGAACAGTGGGAGAAGGCCTTACATGAGGCAGTCATGGTCTCAGCAGTGGGACTGAGAAGGCACGTGGGTGGGGAAGACACCCTTTCTTCATCAGGACTGGGCTCCTAGCTCCCTGCCATCGTCCCGGGCCCCCAGGGGGGGCCATGAACTCACTCACCGTGGCCAGAGAGATGAGGATCCTCTTGAAGTGTCCAGACGTATCTGAGCTCAGAGCATCCTCAAGGGACTTGTGATAGTCTGAGACAGAGAGAGGGTGTGTGGGCAGCTGCTGGGCAAGGATGGGGGGCTGCTTCTAGAACCTCAGACTTGAGCCAGAGCGCATTGGCAGGAGTGGTGGGGATGAAGGAGTTTGTGGTTGGTTCTTGGGAGCCTCCAGCCATGGAACTGTGGATTGCGACACTGATGCCCCCAGTCCATCACCTCCCTCCCCCTGTCCCAGCTGAAGACTCTGGGAATCCTGCCTCTCCTGCTTCATAGCCTCCCTGTCTTCCCTCCTGCAGGACAGGTGTTAGACCCATGAGCAGGGCTCAGGCCGTGTCACTCCCCTGCTCAAAAGGTCTACTGCTTTAAAGCCGCTTATAAGGGGAAAGTTTAAACGTTTTTGATGGGTACTCAAGATTCTTTAAAATAATATTGTGACCAAGCACAGGCCTTCTGAATGAGGGCTCGGAGTGACAGCACAGGCCACCCACCCAGGACGCTGCCCTCCTGTCCCCCAGAGGCCTGGACATTCTCTCCTCTCACTGTTTCCTCCAGGCCTTCGTGGAGCTGCGACTCTCTGCCGGGGGCACCCTTTCCTCAGACACAGGGCTGGGCACACCCAGGGGCTTATCACAGCCTCGTGCCTGAGCGAGGGGAGATGGGGCAGAGCAGTGGGGTGACGTCAGAGCTGGAGAGGTCACTCTTCTCCCACCACCTCCAAGCGGCACTGGGCCCAAGGCTTCCCACACTCACCTTCCTTATAGGCCTCACAGATGGCCCGGATTTCCGCATTGGTCCGAGTAGCGAGGATTTCGATGAGAGCCTTTTCATCTGTGCCAGCTCCCTAGAATGTGAAGATGAAGAACACTTGAGCCACAGCCCTGACCTCCATCAGAGGCCTGAGGGGCCCCGGCCAAGGAGGTCTCTGGTCCAAGAAACCACCCAGGAGGCAATCACACAGACCACCAAGCCTTCCTGGATTTTCTCCTTACCCCCAGACCAGAGATAGCACAATCACGATGGAACATGCCAGCTTGTCAAGATTTCCAGAACCTTCCATGAGAAGTGCTTTGGGCCAAAAATTTAAAAGAAAAGAGTATGTGGTATATGGGTATGTGCATATAAAAAGGCATATACACATATGTCTCTGACTATAAATATTTATACATAAGGGTATAAAAAGAATTAGAAGTAATGCATCACAGTATAATAGTGATTATGGTCTCTGGGTGGGCGAAGGCTCACAGGTGATTTCTAGTTTCTTCTTTTTTTGCTCTGTATTTTCTCACATGTTATTTTGCCAGAAGAAGAAATTTTTGTGCTTTAAGGAAAAAAACATGCCGTATTTGTTTATATTTGGATTTGATGAGTGATCTATGGACAGATACATTAGGCCCTCTGGATTAAGGTGGCTTGGGGGGATGTGCTACTCAAAGGTCCCCACTTTGGGGGAAGGGAGGGAGGTGAACAAGACAGATCGATCGATAGATTTAAATATCTGTTAAACACCTGCAATGTGCCAGTCACTGAACAAGCTGCTGCAGCCACAACTATAAAAAAAAAAAAAAAAAGTTGGGGCGCCTGGGTGGCGCAGTCGGTTGAGCGTCCGACTTCAGCCAGGTCACGATCTCGCGGTCCGTGAGTTCGAGCCCCGCGTCGGGCTCTGGGCTGATGACTCAGAGCCTGGAGCCAGTTTCCGATTCTGTGTCTCCCTCTCTCTCTGCCCCTCCCCTGTTCATGCTCTGTCTCTCTCTGTCCCAAAAATAAATAAACGTTGAAAAAAAAAATTAAAAAAAAAAAAAAAAAAGTAAGGCACGTTCACTGCCCTTGGAGGTTACTGCCTGCTGGTCAGCCAGTCCGTGGGTTCTCTGACCTCAAGCAGACTGAGGCTGACTGAGATCTTAACAGGCTCTTTATTAAAAGCAAGCACGTGGGGAAGACAGCCTGATCCTCAGAGCATCCTAAGACCCAGGGTCTAGCCCCACCCTTCCCTTCCCCGAGCTCACAGATGTGCTGGGCCTCCCTCAGTTTCCCATTTGTAAACTGTGGGAATGGAAAGCGTTAGGTCAGATTAGCTTACTGGTCCCTTCAACTTCTAAACTCCGTGTTCTCAAATCATTTGCTTTTTTGTCGGGGCATTTAAAATGGACAATAATCTCGATTTGCTTTGCCCAGGGAATGTCTGTTTTCTTCTCTTAATCCTCAACGGGCCAAAAGCCCTAGTGGTTTCATGTGGTTGTTGGGTCAGGCTCTAGAGTCAGACAGAGTTGTTCTGAATCCCCGCCCTGTGATTTCATAATGCTGTGACTTTGATCAAGTAATTTGGCCTCTGAACATGAGTTTCCTCACTTGTAAAACGGGGACAAAGTAAAAGCCTTGCCTTGTGGGTTGAGACAAGCAGCTGAGCTAGTATATGGAGCCAGGGACAGGTTACTGGATGCTCCTAGAAAGGAGACCAGTCCCGGGTACAGCTGCTGCCTCGGGAAGAAAAGCAGCTACAGAAACAGCTGCGCCAGGACACAATGCCCTTTCTTGCTAACCAATCACAAGGGCAGGTCTTCAGAGTTAATAGTGCCCTCCATGCCCATGACCTTGCTTGACCCACTCTAATGTCTGAAGGGCAGGGATGACTGCTCCCATTTCACAGCTGAAGGCATGGAAACTTAGTGCAAGTGGCCCAACATCACACAGGAAGTTAGTGGTGAGGCCGGACTAGAATACAGAATCCAACTGCTGTTGTTTTCCTTCCAGATCCATTCTGCTTCCTCTACTGCTCCCTGAGATCCCAGTGACACCACCAATCACTGGGCATGTGACCTCACTTGCATCAACCAGAGTAGAAGCCAAGATTTTGGCGGAACGCCTAGGAAGAAGGAACAGAGGTGCTAGCTGGTAGGACAGACACCAGCCGTCCTACTGTCTATGACGAGGAGAAACGGTCTGTGAGAGTGAAGCTACCACAGAGGATAGACAACCAAGTTGGGCAGAGATAAGAGGCCACATACCATTATTTGAGTCCCTGGACTCAGCCATGTCTAAAACCAGATGGGAGGCCTCTACCTTTCAGTTATAGGAGCCAACACCCCCTTTGGTGTTCATGCTAGTTTGAACCGGGCGTGGGAAGGGCTCGGCCAAGGAGCTATAGCCAAGCCATTTGGGCTTGTGAGGAGCACCTGTGTCCCCCCACCACCTGCAGACTAGACCCCATCTCGTCGGTGCCCACACCATACCTCCATGGCCTTCTTCAACTGCTTGGCATCGTAATGGGCCGGTGGCATCATGAGCCCCAGAATCAGCCTCGCCAGGTCTCCAGAGATCTCCGACTTCAGGTCAGCCATCAAGTCCTACAAAAGGCAGGGCCGAGGTCACGCCAACATCAGCACTTGCTCACATGTGACCCAGGATAGGGAGGAGATATGGAATGAGGAAATGGGGGCTCCATGTGAATGCAGGGGATAGAGGGAGACTGTGTCTGTCTTTGCTGCTGTTTGTCTTTGTTTACTATTTAGAGGACGCTAAAGAGGGCAGGATAAAAAAAAAAAAAACAGCAGGAAGACCCACTCTCCTTGGAGGCAAGGAGGCGGGCAAGGAAAGGGACATGCCAAAGGACATCGTTTCCATCCCGGGGGAAAGTCGCCAGCATGACACCAAGGCACAATAATCATTGACGCTCAGCCTTGGGGCTTTGAAGCCTCTGGAGCTCCTAGATCCAGAAAATGCTACATGAAAACAACTCATGTCCTTCATCTCTGCCCCCAGGTACCAATCACAAGGAAGCGGGGGATGGAGAGAATGTGTTGCAGGCAGCCTGAAACCGATGTGGGAGATACTCCAAGAACACGGGAGCCACAGGGAGCCACAGGAGCCCCAGTGCCATGAAGACCCAGGTGCCCAACTGTGCAGAGCTGGCAGTGACAGGCCACGCCCCTGGGAGGAGGGAGGGTGTGGGCCCCGGGCCCCCCCGGCTGAAGCCTCACCCGGCCAAAGTGTGACTTGAAGGTCTGGCGGATCTGCTGCCGCTGGGCGTTGCTTCGGTGAGTGATGATGTCGATGATGGTGTCCTCATCAGTTCCTGAATCACCAAAGCCACACGGCTCAGAGGGAGTCCCGTGGCCCAGCTTCCCCACGTCCCCCCACGGATGGGCTGTCCCAATCTTAGGCAGGGTAGAAGCCTGGCTAGGGCCCCTGAGCACCTGCAGGAAGCCTGCCTCTGGCCCAAGCCACTGACTGCCCCAAGGTTCCTCCTGGCACTTCCATCTGTCTGCTCACTGGCTGAGAAAAAGACCCCCAGAGGAGCAGGGAGCCCTGGGTTGAGAGTCAGGGCCTCCAAGTTCCAGCCCTGGTTCTGGCAACGGCTGAGCAGGTCTTGGCCCCTTTCTGAGGCTCAATTTCCACACCTATCCCCTGAAGAGCCCGGAATAGTTACTAGGGGATCCTTCTAGCCTGGCAATCTAAATCCCACGGGGACCCCATGTCCCTCCTCTTCAACTCCCTGGAAACTGGAGCCCAAGTCCTTCTAACCACAGCAAGTTGACTCTGGGAGACATCAGGATACCACCTCAAGCCTCTCAGATTAATGCCTTGGACCTCAGACCTGGCACAGGACTCTACCTTTCACAAGTGCTTTTATACCTGTCATCTTACAGTCCTAGCTGTGCTCGGTAGATATTATCATTCCCAGGAAACAAATGAAGATGAGGCCCAGAAGGGAGAGAACTTAAGCCAAGGCCCCTGGGAGGTGCCGTTAGACGGACTGGGGGGAGAAAGGACAGTAGCCAGATTCTGGATGCTCTGTGCCTGCTGGCCTTTCTGAGAACAGGGCATCTGTCCAGAGTGGTTCTTCCCACGCGTTCCAAATGGAGAATGCGATGTGATAACCAGCAGAGGGCGCTCTCAGCCCAGAACTGGGACTCTTGGATCAATGGGTCCACATCTCTTCTTTTACACATGGCGGGGAGGGGGTGGACACTTGGAGGGGTTGAAGGACTTGCCTAAAGTTACAGAGTGAGTCTAAGGCAAAGCCAGTGGGAGAACCCAGGCTTTATAACCTCGTACTTTCTTCTGCACTAGAAAGGGCTTGTGCCAAGTTCCTTACAAACCTCCTCACTCCCCTGCTCCCTATACTCAGGGAGCCAGGAGTCTCCTCTGGAGGTTAGAGACTTACATAAAATTTGCCTCACTCTATGGACCCTCCTTTGAGGCCTGAGCTCTTACTCCTGCCTGGCCCGCTGCCAAACCTGCCATGCCCGCTGCCCCAGAGGCCAGCCTGCCCCCTTCGTGCCCCCTTACCAAGTCCCTTCATGGCCTTCCGCAGCGCTTTGGCATCTGCATCAGGGTTGAAGTTATCAGCTGGACGCACAGTTCCCTTCAGCTGCAAGAAGCAGAAAGAGACTCAGCAGGTGTCTGCAGGCCCCCCTGGGGGCCAAGCCACTAGAGGAGCATGCAAGGGAAGGGAGGCTTTCCCCACGAGCCCCAAACCAAGCAGCTTGGGGGGAGAGAGGCAGGGGTGAAGGCACAGCAGACAGGCCCCTGCCCTACAGCTGAGAAAGAGAGAGGAGGAGAGACAGACCCAGGCCTGGGAGCAGGGCAAGTGCTGGTCAAGGGAAAAGTGGCCAGCTTCCTGCCCCAGGAAGTCAGCTCTGTCCTAGCTCCACTGGGGCCTCCCCAGTCCCTTAGAACTGTGCCCTGTCCCCAAGGCCCTCCTGCCTCTTCAAGAGTCCCTCCCTGTGAAAAGGCAACCAAAATATCCTGAAATACCAGAACAGAATCTCCCAAATTTCAGTCACTCCTAAGTGAGGTTCCTGATGTCATATTTGCATACATCCTATGTTATTTCTTCATATTTTTATGTAATTCAACTTTTCTGCTTTACTTAAATGCGTTCATCTTTAAGTACATTGAAATACTCCTAAAGGGCAAGGAGTTTTGTTCATTTTGTTCTTGGAGATATCCGAAGTATCCACAACAGAAGTAAGCACTCAAAAAATATTTGCTGAATGAATGAAAATAACTTTACACCGCTCTCATGAAGAGGAAATTGGTATGATGTGCCATAAACAGATGATAAGCCATGAAAATAAATGTAAGAAAGAGAAAACCACGACGTTGTCAAACATCACCAAATTTAACGAGACGCCGTTGCTCGCCAAAAGCTCTGAACTTGAAGCCGGCTCTCTAAGTTGTTTGTGAAAAAGGAAAGCTGGGGAGTGTGGCACCCAATGGGGCCTCTCTGACAAAATGAGTTGCGTTGATGAAGTCGAAAAGGAGTAACGCTCTCACTCCGTGAGGTTCAGTCTTATTTAATGCCACGGAGGCTCCCCACCTCCACACTAATTCATTTCTTATATAATTTAAGGTCACCTGCAATGACAGCTCTTGCCTTGTAATTTGGGAAATGCTGTTCTAGAGCATCAGAGCTCAAGAGCCCTGGGAAGGCACTGAGCTTGCTGTGTTTAACACCTCATTCTAAACATGGAGACAGAGGCCCAGAAAGAGGGGGCTTGGTAGGTGAGTAACAGATCACAAGGTTCCAAACGTTTTCACGTGGACCAAGTGTTACCAGGGCCTGGAACGGTTTTCCCCAAGTACTTCTGTGGACCTTGGGTCTCCGGGTGGTCAGAACAACCTCGAATCGTCCTGTGCCCCTCCAGGTGCCCCTCTGTTCTGTTTTCATGCCTCCAAAGGCCAACTGTCTGCCCCAGGATGAGACAGGCCTCTCCACACAACCAGATATGTCTCCATTCAGCAAGCCCTGTTAGTAGTTAGTGGGCCACAACGCTTCCCAGTGTGTTAGAAGTTAATGCAGGAATCAGATGCCCACACCAGAAACTCATCACTCCTAGAAGACAAGGAAGCTTCAGATGTGGGAAACCAATGTCTCAGGTTGGCCACCAGGGGGCGGCTGGGTGCCAAACAGAGCAGCAGGAAGGTGCGAGCAGAAGAGTCCAAGCTTGTGGTCAACAGGTCAAGCAGGAGGTGGGGAGGGTCTGACCTCTACTCGGGCCACTGCACTAAGCTCCCACATCTGATAGGCCACCTGCGCTGCCTCCGGGAAGAACTGGCCAGCAGCACTGGAATGGAGGGGGTTGGGGAGAGGACAGGAGGGAACGTCATCGTGGGCAAGGCTCCACACACACAACACACAGCCACGTACACACACATACGCCGACACAGGCTTTAAGTAAATCTGTTTGGCTCCACCTTCTCTCTAGCCTCATCCATTCAGAGTCCTCTCCCCCATTTCTGAAAACCTTCTACCCTCTCTTGAGACCCCCTGCAATGCTGGTTCTGCCCAGCAGCCTTCCTGGCCCCAAGTTCCCAGCGGGATGGGATTTCTCGAATCCTCTGACCTCCCCTTTCTTCCTTATAACTTGAGTGATTTCTGTCCAAGTCTCCCATTTCAAACAAGTCCATGACCAGCTTATGGCCATGTCACCTCTTTATCGCCTCCTATAAAGCACCTGCGTATATCAAGGGCTCAGTAAATGTCTGTTGAACTGAAATCAACCCCCAAGGCACTTGTCAGAGGTTAATAGGAGGTTCTCCTATTCCTCACTTAACTGGATCCTTATAAGCCCTGGGAGGGAAAATCAGAGTACCTACAGCTCCCTTCCTAGCACACAAATCTGGTCAAGTCAAGCCCAACTTAATCTCTTCAATGGCTCCCACCACCCCGGGGAGAGGTTCCTATGCCAGGAGGAGGCCCACAGGTCCCGCCCACCTCTCAGCCTCTTCTCTTCCCTGGCACTCTGCAAAAGTGTGGCCTCGGTTACAGAAACGAACCAGGCTACCCCTGCACATCACTAGGCCTTTCCTCCACCCACTCTCCTTCAGACCCTGTCTTCACCTCCTCCTCTTCCTCACTTTCCTCCTTGGGCCTCTCTGCCTCATTACCTCCAGGAGCCTCCCCCAGGATGGGCTAGTGCCCTGATCTGTGCATTCATAGACATGTATACTTTCCCCATCCCGAGACCACCCTGCACTGGTCTGTGTACGTCGCCGGGCTGTGGGCCTCACCGGTCCTTCCCCGCAATGCCTGCTCACAGAGGGTACTTGTCACAAGTACGATGAACAAATGAGTACGCAGAGCAGGCACCTGTATGTTTTCCATTTAACAGCTGATGAAACAGAAAGGCAGCTATGAAGTAGCAGGGCCTGGACCCTCACATTCTGGCTTCCAGTCCACACCCCCAGACTGACTTTCCAAGGTCACAAGAGCAGACATCTCCACGTCTGGGAGAGTACATTCACGTTCACACACACAGACAGACTTTCACCTGTGCGCTGTTCCTGGCACCGAGGAAGCCCCACGCTCATCCAATCCATCCATCCATCAGGATGAGGGCTGGGGAGTCCAGGCCTGCCACCCCCCGAGGCCACTCCCTCCAGCCTGGGGCCAAGGAGACACTTACTCATCGTCACCCCCACATAGCTTCAGCAGAGCCCTCTTGTACTCGCCAGAGGTATCGTTCTGGGGAGAAAGAGACAAAGGTTACCTCTCACTCACTCCTGGGCTCCCCTTGGACTAGGAGGGAAGGTTCTACACGGGCCCGGATAGGGGAAGGCTGAACATTTATTCATAGCAGCCCCGACTCTACCCCTGTCCGGGGGTAGTGGCTAAGACCACCAAACAGTGGTAATGCTGGCACGTATTTAACAACCTAGTCTCTGGGAACAAAAGCAAAAAAGCCCCGATTTGTAACAACTGCCAATTTCTGTGTGTAAATACTTCCAACAAGGGATGCTTTCGAGCCATCAGCAGATTTCACTGAACGTGAAGATGCTCGCTGCTCTCCCAAGCCGGTGAAAGCTGGCCCCCGAGCCCCACTATCCCCAGATAATCCCCAGCCCAGCCCTTCCAACTGAAATACTCCAAGAAAATAGGGCTCTATGAGCAAAAACACCGGGAAATGCCAAAACCGAACAAATAGATGTAGCCTATTTTATATCCCTCCCGGAGCTTCATAACGGGACTTGACATGGTAAAAGGCCGTGAGAAGTTCTGAAATAAACCAACGTGCTTATCTTTACTTAAACTAGTTTTTTCCAAACATTTCTCATGGCACATTTTTGCACGTAATACCTATAAAACTCCTCTTTGGAAATATACTTTGGGGAACGTAGCTGGACCTCATAAAAGCTTGATCTCACTCGTCCACAAAAAGAAAACAACCCAGCTCTCTCTCTCTCTCTCTCTCTCTCTCTCTCTCTCTCTCTCGGCCAAGTCTCATGGGCTAGACCCCCCCCAGTCATTACAAATCACCTGGCCTGGGGCCAAGCATTCTCCCCCTTGGAGCCTGACCTCTCCCTGCCTTTGGGATAGAGTCCTCACCCTTAATTCAGCCTGCATGCCCTTCCTGACCCAGTCCCGCCTTCCTCTGGAGCTTTGGGACTCAAGTACCACCAGACGCTTGCTTCTCTATCGAATTGCTTTCCATTCCCTGAATGCGCCACGAGGCAGGGGCTCCTGGAATCCCCAAGAGACTCCTAGCTCTCTGGGACGGCTCTTTTCTCCTGGGAGTGGCTCTCGAGCCCTCTGCTCCTCTCCGTACCCCCCGTTAGCTCCGCTCACCTTGATCATGCTATACAGGGACTTTTCGTACTTGGTCCGGAATATCTCCCGAATGTCCAGCATGTCTAGCTCACTACGGGAGACCATGATGCGGATCAGGGTGTTGTCCCGGGTCCCCAGGCCCTGGAAAACAAATGGGTTTGGGGGACAGGGATGTGAGCGGAGGCTCAAGTGCAAACAGCCCCCAGCTTAGGTGAAAATACCATGGTCATGATGAGACATTAAAAGGAAGAACAAAAGAAGCAAAATACTGCCACTCTCCCTGAAGCTCCCCACGTGTCCATCCTGCTTCGATGTTCCCTCCCCAAACATCAGCCCCATTCTTGGTTTTCCTTATCATTTTACCATAACTTTGCAACTCTAAGCATATACTGTTTAGGTCTGTACATCTCGGAACTATGTAAATACACCACTGTCCATTCATTTCTCCTGGTACTCCTGACGGACACTGGGTTGTTTCTCATTCTTTCCTAATATGGCCAGTACTGACACGAACAGTCTCATGAATGCATGCACACAGGAGCCATCTCTCCCCGGCTGAGCTGCCAGGCTTTACTCTGGCACAATGAAAGACAGTGAACGGGCTACAGTTCACTTGCCCTTGTGGGCTGGACACACAGGGCTGGGAAGGCCTGAGTTCCCGGGGCCTTGGGTCTGTGGCATCTGGCCACAAATGACTACATTCATGCACCCTGCTGTGCTATGGAATTGTCATCAGTTGCTGTGTGTCCTCTGCACAAACTCGTGGGAATCACTGTTCTCAGGTACACATCCAGAGTAGAATTGCTGGGTCACTGGGATAAACATCACGAGCCTTAGCAGACAAGAACAAGTATCTTCCAGAGTGGTCTAGCCTACGTACACTGGTTAATTAGTCATTTTGGTTAATTAAGATTTTTTCAGAGTGTGGGTTTCCAGCCCATCTGGCTGACGGATCATGTGCAGGCTGTCATGACACCCTGTGGTCAATCAGGAAGTTAGAGTAGGTATTTGGGTGGGAAGGTGCATGACCGGACAGCATCCCAGGTTCGGGAGCTCACCTGGGAAGAGTGCCCATCACTCTCTCCTGTGTCCAATCCCCTGAAGGCTCCTTGGCCAGTGGGCCCCAAAGACTTGTCAAAGAATCTCTACAGTCCCATGGGGATGGGTATAGATCCCCCCACCCCCACCCCAGCTGGTTCCCACCAACCCCACCACACACCTTCATGGCCTTGAATAGCCTTTCAGCAAAATACTCTGGGGTGCTCCGGATACACTTCACTGAGAGGAGGGAGGAAGAGGCAGAGTTATTCTGGCGGTCTCCGGGTCAGGGTGGCCTGACCCCCTCTTTGTTTTTACTCCCTGGGGACTCCCAAGTGCAAACCCAGGAAGAACCAGGCTCCTGATAACCTGAGGCCCCACCCATTTTTAACGCAAACCCAGAGCATAACGAAATCAGGAAATAGGGGCTGTTGAAACGTGGGACGTGCATCTCAAAAACCCACTTCATCTTTCTAGTCCTCTGGGGTTTTGCAGGCAAACTGAGCCAGGTGGGGGGGGGGGGTAGCATCTGGGGTGGAACTGGGAAAGATGTTTCTTTAGCCTCCGCTGCAGAGAGGTACTGGCAGCTACATCACTTTGGATCTTGCTGACAGGGCAGGCTAGAGGCTGACTGCCTGAAACAGACTTGGTAGGGGCAGCTCTGTGCAAGAAGATAGCCTGGGGATACAGCTCTCCCCCCTCCAAAACGCACATACTACCTACCCTAGGTGCAGACATAGCGACTCCTGCAATGTCCAGCTTCTAAGGGCCTCTGGGTCAGGCAGTCCATCCTTCCTGCCCCCATTTATCAGATGAGGACACTGACACCCAGAGAGGACAGTGACTTGCTCCAAGTCAACGGCAGATCTGGGAGAAGCCCCTGGGTTTGAACCCTGACTCCACCACCAACTAGCCAGCTCCTGGCACGCCCCATGCTCAGAGTACCCCCCAAGTCATTACAAAACCACTCTCTGGCAAGTGACACGACCTCCGTGAGATGTGGTTTCCTCATTTGTGAAATGGAGATAATGCCCACTCCTGGGTCTTTCTTCAAGATTAAACACTCAGTGCAGCGCCCAGCACACCGTATATGCTCTATGCCAAGTCCGCCCTCCCGCTGGTTATTTCCCCAGGCTCAGCGTTCTCTCTCACCCTCCCACACACACCGGGGGACGGAGTGGCAGGAAGTCCGGGCCTGAGGCTCCCCTCCCTGCCTCCATGTGCTCTGGCCAGCCTTCAGAATCCATCGCCCATCCGACTTTCTCCTTCCTGCCTCCATACCACATAACCCCCCTTTTTCATTCTTGGCCCCCTGTTCCTGGGCCAGAATCCCAGAATCCAGCAAAGCCCCTAGGAATGCAAGGTCAGGACGTACCCACAGCCAGCATCAGCTTCTCAAAGTCCCCGGACAGCTCCCCTCGGATGCTGGCTTCAATCGGCTTCCCCGTGGTCTTTAGATACTCATCAAACACTGAGTCAGAGAGACAAGGATGTTGAGAGTTTCCCATAACACTGAGAAGAACCCAAGACCTCAGGAGGGGAGGGCGCTGTGGCCAGGACTTGAGTGCCCAACATGAAGGTAGGGCTGGTATCTGAGGAGCTAGCTGGCAGGAGGCCTGGCACACCACCGGCCACTGTGCACTCATGCCGTGTATGAAGTGAGACTACATATACTTCACTCCAGCATGAGGACAGAATTGGTACTCAGAAGGAAAGGTTGAGCGTCCTGTTAAGGACTTTGCTGAGGGACTATACAGACCACCATCTAATAAAACTGGAACTAGTACTTGAGTTGTAGATGAAGTAGCTATTGTGCTCTATTAGGAGAAAAGGAAAAAAGAATGGAATTCCAGGCACAACCCTAAGGGACCAGCTGTAGGTCTTTCTTCTCTGGAACTTACCCAAACGAAGATGCTGCTTGCTGCGATTTCCCAAAATGTAAATGAACTGGGCTTCATCTGTTCCCCATTTCAGTTCCCCTGCCTCGTACAGGTCCTGAAAGGAAAGAGGAAGGGCTTCATTGAAAGAGGAGAGAACTCCCTGGCCAAGCCAATCAACTGCTGCTGGATCCCTGATCATACCAGTAATTGGTAGCCTCAGGACCTTTGCATACACCTGTATACCTTCTTCTCTTTCTGGGAGAACTACTCAACCTTCAAGCCCCAGAGTAAATGTCCCATTTGTTCTCAAAGTACTTCCTGATATCCCCAAAGCAGAGTTCTCTTTCCTCCCCTCCTTCCCACTTCTAGGCTCCTACAGTTTTCTGCTTCTCTATAGCTTTGCTCCACTGTGTATTATAACGATATATATGTAATGATATATCCATAGAGAAGGTGTTTGTATGCCTGTCTCTCCCAACACTGTCTGATTTTGTTCACGAGTGATTCCCCAGTGCTTGGCCGAGTGTCTGACACATAGTAGGTGTTCAATAAATATTAATTAACTGAACAAATGAATGAATGAATGACAAAAGCTCCAAAATATATCTCACCAACTTTGTATACATTGTGTGCCTTTGAAAGATAATAAATCCTTTCTTCAACAACGTGCTATAAAAATGCTGGCCGTGAACTGGTTATTTCTGGTGTTTCATGCACATTGCTTCACCTGGGACCCTTCCCCGGATCCCCAACCTCCCCTCTCTTGGGGCTCCCTTGCTGTGCCTCCCTTGGTGCTGGTTTACCTGGACATCCTGCTGCACCAAATCCTCGCTCACCACATCGTCTGCCTCCCTGGTTCCCTGGGCAGAGACATGGGTACATGAGGTTCAAATACCAGAGCCAGGGACGGTGGGGAGGGGAAGGCCTGGATGCCAGGGGTGGAAACAGGGAGGGTGGTGGCCCAGAAGTGTCCTGGAGCAGTAACTTACGGCTGCCACTTCATCAAAGCCAAAGCACCTACTTGGTGAAAGGGAATCGTAGGGTCCCGCCCACTGGCTTTTCCCTTTATCCTCAGAGCTGGGATGGAAGAGGAGAGTCGGGGCAATGACCAAGGTCCCTCCAGGTGTCCCATCCCAGAGCAAGCAAGGGCCTGTACTGAGAACAGGACCCCACACAAGTCCCGGTATGGCTCACGATGCCCTCCAACAATGATACTGCAGGGGTAAAGAGTCTGCACGTCTGCGTTCTACTGAGGGCTCCCATAACTTAACCCAAAGAACTCACCAGTGAGGATCTGAGACTTCGACCCTGAGATCCGAGCTCACAAGCAGTGAAGGCACCAAATCCTACTGGTGCTTCTGCTGCTCTGCCCACGCTCTGTGTCCCATCCGAAAAAGGACAATACTCCCAGGGGACAGGGCCCAGCCTTACTGGACATCTTAGTTACGTGGGCACAGGTCAGACCTACTGCTTAACTCCTCTTCACCCCTGGATTGTGCATCTCAGGATCCCAAAGCCCTTGCTTCTCTTGGGGACTGAGCTTAAGAAGACAGAGCACCCACATTTACAATCCATGCCGCCACACTGCCCACCGGCTGTTAGATGCTGGGGAGGAGTTGGAGCTCTCCTCTCCAGAACAAGTGGCTTTGAACATGGGGGCAAAGGTCACACTTTCCTACTCCTGATGTTCCTGACCGTTCCCCAGCTGCTTCATATCGGATACGGATTGCTATGGCAACGGAGAAAAAGCCTGGTGGCAGCCATGGTAGAATGTGTTACGGGAAGGGACGAGGTGAAAGAAACAAAGAAGTGGCTGAATTTCTATATAAAACTTCCTAAAAGTTTGGTCCCTGGAGCTGGGCTTCAAACTTCTCAATACCTGTCCCCACAGAGCCTGTGGTCACAGAGACTTCCAGGCAGCCGGGCAGGTGAAGGTGGGGCAGTGGAGCGGGACATGTTTTCTAGCCCCCTGCCGTCACAGAGAACACAAGCCTGCTGTTGCCAGAACTTTCAGTTATTCAAAAGAATGTAGAAATCTGGCTTTTGAGCAAAAGCTCCCTATTTTTAAATGTTAGCAACTAACTCAAAGCATTTTTTTTTTTTTTTTAAAACACATTGTCGGGGCGCCTGGGTGGCCCAGTCGGTTGAGCGTCCGACTTCAGCTCAGGTCATGATCTCACAGTCTGTGAGTTTGAGCCCCGCATTGGGCTCTGTGCTGACAGCTGAGAGCCTGCAACCTGCTTCGGATTCTGTGTCTCCCTCTCTCTCTGCCCCTCCCCACTCTCTCTCTCTCTCAAAATGAATAAACATTTAAAAAAAATTTTTAAACACATTGTATGGGAAAACCAACAGAAAAAAAAAACCTTGGCAGATTGAAGTGGGCTGTGGACACCATCTGCAGCCTCTTCATGGTCCCTTTTTAAGTACTCGTGGGTGGGAGGCAGGGGTGGCGGGGGTTGGCTGTGGGAGATGCAATGCAGGCAGCCCCAGAAAGGCCACATCTCTGCTGGCGACACAGGGACGTGCCAGCCGTGTCAAACACAGCTGGGAAAACAATGGCAGGAGAGAGGCCTGGAGAGGAGTGGGAGGGGCGAGAGAGAGGGTGGGGAGAGGAAGGCCATAGGAGAGAATATTTCTGGGCACAAAAGAGAAGGGACGTGAGACAGAGAAATGCGGGTCGTCTTCTCGCTTCTACAAACCGAGGACAACAGAGCAGTCCCCTGGATGCTCAGATTCTATACCCACAGGAGCCAGAGAGAACCCATCTCAAATTCGAGGATAAAAGGGCAGCTGGGGGAGGGAGCGGCCACAGCTTATGAGGACTTTATACCTGAGGAGCCACCAAGGAGCCCCTCACAGACCACCCTGTCTGGGGCAACAGGCCGAAGGTGCCCACAGCCCTCTGCCTGCACTCTGGTAGAGAGCTCCAGGGAGGGCCCCCACGTAGACCAACCTGGAGCAGGACCACGAGCATCTTCTGGAAGTGGCCAGAGGTGTCGCCAATGATGTCAGCCTCCAGGTCTCGCTCGTAGGCTGCAGGGAAGGAACACAAGTTCTAGTCCCATCCCCATGAGACCTCAGGGATCCATTATCCAAGACGATCAGATATTTGTTACAAATCCCAAAACCTAGTCTCCATGATGGCCGTGGAAAGACCCAGGATGTATCTTTCACAGTGCTTTGTACTGACCCTGACACACTGAGATGGAATCTGCCCACTTCCCTTATCCCCACCTGTGCCATCTACCCAGGGTACCATGGCTGCTCACCTGGACGGTGGCTACAGCCTTCTAACTGTTCCCTCCTGCTTCTGCTCCCCTCACCCTCCAATCCACAGCAACAAAGGTGACTCTTGAAGCCCTCTCTGATCATGAGCTCCCCTGCTTCCCACTATTCTTGGAATAAAACACTGCCTCCTCTTGGCCTGCAAGGCCCCATGTGACCCTGTCCTGCTCTCGACCCTTCTGGCCTCACACTGGCTACCAGAATTAATTCTGCCCCAGGGCCTTTGGACTTGCTGTTCCCTTTGCCTGCAGGATCTTCTCCCCTCTCCTTCCACAACAGGTTCCTTCTTTCTCATTTCCTCCCAAAACACGCTTTCCCTGACCACTTGTCTGGAGCAGGTCCTCCCCAATTAAAGTCTGATTCTTTTTTTTTTTTTAATTTTTTTTTTCAACGTTTATTTATTTTTGGGACAGAGAGAGACAGAGCATGAACGGGGGAGGGGCAGAGAGAGAGGGAGACACAGAATCGGAAGCAGGCTCCAGGCTCTGAGCCATCAGCCCAGAGCCTGACGCGGGGCTCGAACTCACCGACCATGAGATCGTGACCTGGCTGAAGTCGGACGCTTAACCGACTGCGCCACCCAGGCGCCCCTAAAGTCTGATTCTTGTTACCTCGTTTGTTTCCTTCATAACACTTAACCACAATGTGTCATCACCGTGTTTACCTGTGTCTCGTCTGTATCCCTTGTCACCTTGTTAGTCTGCGAGTTCTAGGGGGCAAGGATGACATGGGTTTTGCCCTCCCACCATATCCTGAGAACCTAGAGCAGTGCTGCACAGGGCAGCTATTTATGAGCGGGTGAGATGATGGACAGATCAGAGGGAAAGAGGAAAGCAGGTGGATGGAGAGTCTTAGGGCCCCACCCTTGCAATTACCCTCACTGCCTATCTGAAAGTGCTGAACGGCCCCTTCGGCCCATCTCACCATCTTTGTATGCTGCCACCAGCTGGTGGATCTGCTCATTGGTCCGAGAAGCCAAGATCTCAATGAGGCACTTCTCGTCAGTGCCGATGCCCTGGGAGAAGAGAAGGGACACAGGCGTCGGGGCTGGGCACTTCTCGTCAGTGCCGATGCCCCGGGAGAAGACAAGGGACACAGGCGCCAGGGCTGGGATGGGAGGCCACCACCAGCCATGGGCTGGGTTCCTGGAGTGGCCAGAGCTATGACGTTCCCAGCAGGGAATGTCAGGGTGGTCCTACCATAGCTCTTGGTCACCAGACTGGAGCCGCTTGCTGCCCTGAGCATCAAAAGACATAGATTCTAGTCCTGCCTCTGCCAGCAGCTTGCTTTGTGACCTCTCATTAAGAAACTGTCTTTCTGGGCCTCGGTTTTCCCATCTGTAAAATGGAAAAGACGCCAGGTGCTCTGCCAAACTCCTCAGGATATTGAAGGCCATCTCTCACATCGCTGAACTTACCAACATATGAAGTGCGTTCATGCTGGATAGCTTATCCGAGGCAAAGATGACAGCGCTTTACACACTGTAAAGTGCCAGGTGCACTTAAGGGCTTTGATCCTTCCCTGCTTGCTGGGGGGGCTACCCGCTCCTTCGACCACACCAAGCTGCCCCTCCCATCCTGAACACACCTCCGCCACCGCTCCTGACGTTTCTTACCCGGCCCAGAAGAACCTTCTCACTCCAATCAACCAAATCCTCCCCAGGCTTCTGGGCACAACTTGATCTCTCATTTTCTGTGACGCCCCCTCAAGTCACCCTGGGCCTGCCCTCCTGACCTCCTTTAGTATTCTCCTGGCCTTTGGGTATTGAGTGTAATTTGTCTTCACGTCCCTGTGTCCTGCTTCCTCGGGGCTGTAAGCTGCTGGGTTGGGGCCCAGGCCAAGGGCCTGCCTGACGAGGTCTGCCTCCCACCGACATCTGTCCCACTCTGTCCATCTGGAGGAGACTGTGGCGCCCCTCTGGGATGGGGTTTGAGCAAGCGGTCTCCTGCAGCAGGGCACCCTGCTGGCGGGTACAGGGCTCATGGAGTACGTGCTGCAGGGACCAGAATCCTCCCACTAATCACACCCCCGCCTGCAACACACATACACAGACCCACGCTTCTTACCGAGATGGCATCTTTAATTTCTTTGGCATCGCAATAGGCAAGTGGCCTCATGAGACCCACAATCAGTCGTTCAAACTTCCCCGTCAGCTCATACTTCAAGTCAGCAATGAGGTCCTGTGTTTAGGGTCAGGGGAAGGGAGGGAGGACGAGACGGAGGAGGAAGGGGAGGAGCACTTATGATAAGAATCACATTTAATGAGCACCTACGCTGTAAGGCACCAGGCTACGTAAGCGCATGGAATTGTCACTTTTGGAGGCGTGTGCTATCATCAACCCTAAGACACGGGCTTAGAGACGTCGGGTAACTTGCCCCAAATCATGCAGCTAGCAAATGGTGGTGAAGGATTCAAGTCCATGGCACCGTGTCTCTTCCCCAGCATTGTCTGTTTACTTGTTTACTGGGTGTGTCTCCCACTATCTGTGAGTCCACAGGGCTGACACCTCACAGGTCTCCTTCCCCTGTGTAGCCCTAACACCGAGCACAGTGCCCAAGCATGTAGCAAGTGTTGCAGATGTATCTGTGGCTGAAGAGAAAGGAAGGCAGAACGGTCAGCACAGAGGCTGAGCTGGAATAAAAGAGGAAAGACCCTGAATGAACACACAGGCATATGAAGTCAGCTCCCCAGCCCCACCCCACCTGCCCTCCAGTTGCCATGGTTACCTTGCCATAGAGGGACTTGTAGCTCTGGCAGATCTCTTGCCTCTGCCTGTTGCTCCGAGAAGTGATTAGCTCCAATATGGCCTCCTTGTCACTGCCTAGAAGACAGGAGGGCACCTGTTACCCTACCCCAACCTGCCTCCAGGAAGCCCACCAGGGCTACTCCCTGCAGTCTTCAGGACCAGCCTTCATGAGGCAGTGGTATGGGTGGGGGAGGATCTATGGGGACCCATCAAGCCCCTACTGAGAAGGATCACAGCACCCACAGTCTCTGAGCTCGGAGGACCTGTGATCCAGCCCCCTCATCAGACCCATGATGAAACTGAGGTCCAGAGAGGAACAAGGTCTCATCCAAGCTTTTACAGTGAGACCTGGCTTAGAAAAACCCAGGTATCCTAGCACCCAAGATAGGGTTCCTTCAACAACGAGAAAAATAAAAAAGAATAACCAGCACCAAGTTCAGGGTAGTGGTCACCCCCAAGAGGAAAGGCAGGAGTGATGCTTCAGGAGCGGACCTATCAAGGAGGTTTCAACTCTACGAGGAAGCAAGTGCAATTCCTCAAGGTGGGTGGCAGGC
Source organism: Prionailurus viverrinus (assembly GCF_022837055.1). Taxonomy (NCBI): domain Eukaryota; kingdom Metazoa; phylum Chordata; class Mammalia; order Carnivora; family Felidae; genus Prionailurus; species Prionailurus viverrinus. The sequence continues at coordinate 196,940,089 of NC_062561.1, read as the reverse complement.
TGGTGGGTGAAGCTTCTATTATTTAGACCTTTTGGTTGGTCTGGAATAGTTCATTATAAAATTATGAAGAATAATACAAAGAGGAGACAAAAGAATCAGTGAGCACGTCTCAACATTTCACTGGCCCCCTTGCCCCCAGCAGGGGCGTGGGCTGTGCCCACATGTGGGAACGTCCCCAAGCTCCCCTTCCTAGGGCTCCCCTGCTGGTAGCTGAGCACCCACCAAACCCCTTCATGGCCGTGTACAGAGCCTCGGCGTCCCGGCTGGGGTCAAAGTCTGGGAAGTCATGAATGGAGCCCCGGTACTTGGTGCCCTGTGGAGAGAGAAAGGAACGTAAACTGCTGACCTTGAGTTCCCAGCCCCAACCCCAGGTCACATTCTCAAGCCCGGGCACAGTCAGAGTCTAGGCTGAGTTCCCTTCCTCTGAAATTAAGCGCTGGCCACAGAAAGCCTGGGCAAGGGTAGGGACGACTCTCCCTACACCTTCTGCCACAGCCTGTCCCCAAGGACAGTGCCATTTCCCCATGGGAGGGTGGCTCCATTGAGCCCACAGTACTGCACAACATTCCCAGAACCCAGGAGGGAGAAAAGCCAGGCTGAGTGCAAGGGGTAGAGATGATCCCTACAAGAGTAACGAGAGCTCTGCCTATTTTTACGGCACTTTACAGTTTATAAGGCCCTTTTGCCTCCACTCATGTGTTTCCAACTCGTAGGAGCACTTAAGATGATCTGTTATCACAAAAACAAACCAAGCCCAAAGAAGGAAAGCCTCTTTCCAGGGATCCCACAGACCCCAGATCTCTGGTCTGTTCCCCTCTGCTCTTCAGGTCTAGAAACCTTGCGGCTGCCAGCTTCTGAGGGGGAGGTCGTGGCCCAAGGGAAGCCCAGAGCCACCCTCAGAATCGATGCCAAGACAAGGTGCCGCCCTTCTGGGCCCAGTAAGCTGAGCTGGCAACTGGCATCTGAGGACAAGCTGGCTGGGTCCTTGGGGTGAAAGGGAGGAGAGGCAGAGCCAGAGGATCTTAGACATCGAACTTGAATGCACAATGGGCTGGTTCACAGAGAAGTCAGATGTGGGTCAGCTACATGGCCCCAGAGAAGTCAGATGTGGGTCAGCTACATGGCCCCAGAGAAGTATGGGGCCAGGAGAGTGGCCGAGAACTGGGAGAGCTGGGGATGCCACAGCCCAAGGCACTGAGCACACGGCATGGTGACAGGGCACTTAAGCCTGGGCCGGGGCCAACGTTAAGGGCTGAAGATTCGGGGAGAAAGAACACCTGACCCTGTCTTTCATGAGCTTCGGACCCAGAAGAGAGACATGCACACAAATCAGCACAGAGCTCGTAATAAATACCCTAGGACAGAGGCACAGTAAATTGGGAAGACAGTGGAGGCCGGTTCCAGCTAAGGGAGGGAACCAGGAAAGGCTTTGTGCAAGGGTTAAGGGTGCACAAACACCATGCCTTAATGGAATAAGAAGCAGGGGCGCCTGGGTGGCTCAGCTGGTGAAGAGACTGACTTAATTTTGGCTCAGGTCATGATCTCAGGGTTCATGGGTTTGAGCCCTGCCTTGGGCTCCACGATCACAGCGCTGAGCCTGCTTCAGATCCTCTCTCTGCCCCTCCCCCACTCTCAAAAATAAATAAATGTTAAAAAACTTTTAATTAAAAGAAAAAGGAGTAAGAAGCAAAGGCAAAAATGAGCCTCTGACAGCCTCCTGCACCCCCAGGGCCCACCCTGAAGGACCTGGCCAGCTGTGTGGACGCCCCCTTGGTTTGTTTGCAGATGCTGCCCCTCTGAGGTATGCATGCGTGGGCGCAGGATTGCTATTTAAAGTTCTGACGGGGCCGGTGACCGGAAAAGGGACACGGCCTTCTTCCCGCCACCGGTGAATCCCCTGCAACCTGATCACACCCCTGGGCAGAGAAGGAGAGTTAGTAACACACGACAAATCCTGGGACCAGAAAAGACACAGTCCCTTGAGAAAGCCCTAGCAGTGTGTGTTTTGCTCACTGAGCATTCCCAGCACCCAGCACAGAGCGTGGCACAACTAAGTACTCACTGAATATCTGTTTCCTGGATGGATAGGCATGAGGATGGATGAATGACTGTGAATATATTCTGAGCAAATCCAAGAAGACTTCCTGGAGGTGAGTTCTAAAATGAGCCCTAAAGGAGGAGTGACAGAGCGGCCCCAAGGACTGGGGGCGGGGGACGGGAAAAGCAGAGAGGGGTAAGGCTCGGCACAGGAAACAGCATGGAAAAGTCCCAGGCACAAGGGCAAGCAAGAACATTCAGGGAGGCGGCCCAGGTTCTTCAGCGCTCAGTGCAGATGCCCAAAGTCGCCAAGACCATGGGACTCCAAGGTGTCAGGAAGAAGGAGAAGAGGAGAAGGTGGGAGGGCACGGGTCGCGGCAGCAAGCCGAGGACCCTCTCCCCTGTTGCTGTTCCTGCACCTCTACCCTGCGCGGTGTTGAGGACAGGGCTGCAAACGAAAGATGAGGCACTGCCATCATGGGGGAAGGGATGTCTTGGGGGAAGGGACATCTAATGACGGACAGGAAGCTTGATCAAAATGTTCCCTTCAAGACAGGCTTGGTGAGGAGCAAGGCCAGTTTCCCATGTATGTCTTTGCACAAGGAAATAAACTCTTCCAGGGGACAGCAGCCAGTTTAGTTATCCCAGGAGGGTCCCTCAGGATCACAGCCACTAGAAGAGGGGGACATGATGGGGGGCCCTAGCACTGGTCCCATTTAGAAGCAGGAGACAGTCCTTCAAATCACCCAGGCCTGGTTTCCCACCATCGGTCATCCTCACGCCAACCTGAAGAATTCTGCATCTCTAGGTGCCATCTGTGTACCTGTTCCCTCTTCTCCACCTCACCCAGATGGCCTGTCACTCCTCGTGCAGACAGGTTCCTGGCCTCCAGCACCCATGGCCAAGGGGAGGGGAGAACAGAGAAGGGACTTTCCACCCTGAAATATTCAGCAGGTCCTGATGCCAGCTGGTGAGCAGCATGGACCCTGGGGCTCTGAGGTCTCAGGACCCATCCCAACTGCTGCTAGAGTAGGAGACTGAGGCCTCTCGGGAGCAGAGCTGATGTCACCCGGAGAGATGGCTGCCCGGCCAGGACTCCACCTCAGAGCAGCCTTGACCAGACCTGACCCAGGCCTCATCTCTGCAGCTGCTAGAGTTCCAGGTACCGGCACCTGCCCCTTTTGCCCCGCCCTCAGTGTTCTCATCCCCCATCATCGAGTTCAAACCCAGAACATCCCTGTGAAATGGATGCCACAGAGCCATGCATCCGGGGCCTTTCTGACACCACGCTATTTCTTCACATCTTTGGGCCTCAAGTTCACCACTTCTAGAAGGAAACACTGGGAGAATAGCACAATTAACACTGGGGGTGATCTGGACCAGATAAAAGAGTGAGCGGCTGGTTCTGGGCACATGTGCTCAGGGTTTCTCAGACCTTTTGGTACTGTCTTCGGCAACCTTCTCCCTCCCCAAACCCTTGCACCCCAAGCGTGCCAAATTACTGTTGCTGCTCTGCACACCCTACATCAACTTCTCTCTGGCCTTCTGTTCCACTGTCCCCTCCCTCTGGAGCACATCAGCCCCCTTGCTGCTACCCAGTAGCTCTCTCCAGGCACCTTTCCCAGTTTCCCCAACCTGCGTGCCCACAGAGCTCCTTTATGCCTCCACTAGAGCATGAGTGCCATGAATGGGGGATAACAGCTCATCTTATGGGATGAGGGACCTCTAAGGCCCTGCCACCCATTGACTCTTGTTTGCAGACTGTCTACTGCCCCCTGGTCCATGGCAACAAGAAACCACAGGTCAGCCAGGCAGAAGCGTGGCCCGGCAGCACTGGAACAGGATTCCAAAGTTCTGTGCCCTAGGTCCTGGCCCCTCTGACCTCCCAGGATCTGCGCAGTCCACTTGGGTCACGCAGAACCCTGCAGTTTGAATGCCTCCCAAGAAACAGCTCCGGCATGACTACATATGGGAAATGGGGAACAGCAAGTTATGCCTTGGACCTCTGCCCATAACCACTAACACTTTCTCTTCCTGGTCAGAGAGACCACTTGTGCAAGTGCAGTCCTCAGAGGCTGATAGGGAGGTCACAGCTAGGACTTTTTTGAGTATGGATCCTATATCACATGATACACTGTGCTCTTCAAAAATTGTGAAGATATCCTTAAGAATAGGTACCCTTAAGGCCCTTGTTCGCTGGGAGGCCCAGAGAGAGTCAGAACTCCCCCAAGATCACACAGCTCCTGTATTAGGTCTATGGCCAGCAGCTCTGTGACTGAAGTGAGGAGCAAAAGGGGCCAAGTCAGGTGTCCCCTGTGGGTGTTTTTTAAATGTTTTCATTTATTTATTTTGAGAAAGAGCGCCCACGTGTGTGTTTGAGTGGGGCAGGGGCAGAGAGAGAGGGAGAGAGAGCATCCCAAGCAGGCTCCGCACTGTCTATGCAGAGCCGGACACAGGGCTCGAACTCACAAACTGTGAGATCATGACCTGAGCCAAAATCAAGGGTCAGATGCTTAACCTGCTGAGCCACCCAGGTGCCCCAGGTGCCCCCTTGGTTTTATTCTCCATTCTTGGTCATCATCATTGCAGTGGCCCTATCTCCTTCTCTAAGGCTAGCCAACAAGGGTCACTCTCAGGTGAACCGTGGCACAGAATGACACGTAGCTCTGCCCAAGGACGGAACCCAATCCTGGCCACGCCCAGGAGTAAAAGCTCCACCACGCCTTAGCTTCTACTGCCCAGCAAAGTTGTCATGCAGCATGAGAGATTGGGGTCTCCCAAGCCAGGATATCCCAGGTGCACGTGACAAGGGACACTTCCATCTCCAGAGCAGAGAGAACCCTCTAATGCTTTTGCCTACCCGGTAGCCATCTCCCTGGGGAACCACTTAAGCCATGTAGTTCAGGTAGGACCAACTCTACCATCTGAATCCAAGTTACCATTGGCCCAGCCAACGAGAGCCAAACCTAGGACTTTTCCTGGAATCACTGGGAATAAGTTAGGCTGTTTCCTCCAGGCTGCCCAGGAAGCAGAATGGAAGCCTAGGACAGCTGGTGTCTAGAGCACCAAATCAGGGAAGAGCCGCCCAAGAATGACGCCATGCAGAGGAACTCTAGTTCACAGAGGCAGAATCCTGACAATATCATTTGGGTCCCTGGAACCAGCCCAACCTGAAGCCCTGGACTTTTCAGTCATATAAGCCAATATACATCTGATTAGGATGTTATATGCTGTCATTGGTCACTTGCAATTAAAAAGGATGTGATTTGTAACAGGAGCAAGCAAAGCCTGAGAACCTCCCTTGCTCCTTTCTAGATGAAGGTACCCGGGATCTGCAGAGTGGGCCTCGTGACTCTAGAAGCCCAGGAAAGGCAGAGCACACGCTTCAGGAGGGGAAAGGCTCCTTACCTGTGCTGGTTTGGCCATGGTATCAGGTTCTGCAGCAGATAACACTGTGGAGAAGAAAGAGACCCGTGAGATCTGGTCCCCTCCATTCTTTCCCCCAATTTCCTCACCCATCTTTCCTCCCAAGGGAAGGCAGGCTCCCCCTACTGTTTTCCAGCTGCGTCCAGCCCTTTTGGTTAGATTATCCCCTGACCTGCTTCAGGGCCAGATGCCTTTTTCAGAAGACAATGAACAGACTAGCCTGTGTCCAGATACTCACACCAGGATGGGAAAGAGACTTGGAACCCAGAAGGAGACAGGGAGCGACCACCGACCCGCACGACTCCCCCAGGCGGTGCAGGGCACTTGCTCAGGTATCCCACTTAACCCTCACAGCGATCCTCCCCAGCACCAGATTCTCCCTTTCCACAGGGGAAGAAATGGAGGATGGGGGGAGTCAGGGAGGTTGCACCATTTACCCAAAGTCATACAGCTTAAAGATGAATGCAACAAAGTCCAGACTCCAGAGTCCATGCTATCTGCACCACGCATGTTCTATGTCTAAGTCACCAAGAATGGTTCCAGAGGCCAGGGCTTAACGTCCTACAGATGAGAGTGCTCAAAGGGCTCTGGGCCACCTGTTGCAAATATCTGAAGGGCTGTCGTTCCTGTGGAAGTCAGTGAGCATTTCTTTAGCGTCTACTCTGATTAGGCACTGCTCTAGGCACTGATGACACAGCAATCCGTAAAAGAGATTTTTAAAGCCCTGCTTTTCTGTGGCTTACTCCATAATGGGGAAGAATAACATGCATATGACAAAAAGTAAAAAGAAAAGATAATACTTGGTCAGGAGAGAGTGACACGGGGTACAAGTCTAGGCTGAGTGATCAGAGGATCGCAAGAACCATGCCGATCCCTGGGGGCAGTGTGGTCAATGGACCCACTGAGGCTAATGTGGCAGCAGGGAGTGGAGGCAGGGGACCAGCACTGAGGACTTTTCGCTGATAGGACAAATGGGACACATGATCTGATCAAAGGGGGTGTAGGAGACAGCGTCTAGAGTGAAGAAACAAGGAACAAAAATGTCTTACCTAAAAAAGAAATGAAAAAGGGGCTGTAACTGGTTTGGAAATGGGAAGCACAGGGGCGGGGCAGGCTAATGGGCACTCTCAGCAGGAAGGCAGGGATGGAAGTGAAGCAATTTTCCGGGGACAAGAGATGAAGGAAGGGCCGGTCCGTTCCGTTTCAGTCAGGACCGTACGATTGGGTCTTTTTAAACCATGTCTGTGTATTACTTTTGAAGATTTTTTTATAGTTATTTATTTTTGAGAAAGAGACAGAGGGTGAGCAGGGGAGGGGCAGAGAGAGAGAGGGAGTCACAGAATCTGAAGCAGGCTCCAGGCTCTGAGCTGTCAGCACAGAGCCCGACACGGGGCTCGAACTCCTGAACCCGAGCTGAAGTTGGATGCTCAACCGACTGAGCCACCCAGGCGCCCCTGTGTGTTACTTTTTAAAAGTAAGAATAATAACCTCAATCAGCTCCTACAAGGAGCAGAACTAGAAGAGCGGAAACCAGAGTGGCATTTTAGCTCAGTGCTTTCCCGTTCTCCGTGTAGCCCACCACCACCAAAAGAAAAGAAAAACCCAAAAAACAACAACAACAAAAACTTAGGGGAAGTCAGCCCTTGACCTCAGTCCATAATCCTGCTCCCATCTTGGGGCACTAGAGACAGTGTGACACGGTAGAGAGAACACAGGTTTTGGAGTCAGGTGGACAGAACTGGATTGCCACTTATTAGCTACGTGCCCTTCAGCATATTGCTCATCTTTGAGTTCAAGGTCATCTCAAGTACAAAACTGGGGCTTTCCCTTTGCTCCCTTGCAGGACTGTTGGAGGAGGAGACATTTTAATTGAAGTCAAGGCCAGAGCACAGGAGGCCAGGTACTCATTGCACTGGTGGGAAGTTCTGACGGGGCTTTGTCGTGTTTGCCTGTGTCCCCAGTGCCTGATCATGAGTCCCCCACACTGCAGTCAGCAGACAGACAGGAGGAGGGGTTGGGAGTGAACAGCAGAGGACAGAGATCTGTCTGCAACCCCAGCAGAGCTTGAGGAAACCCTGCTGTTTCCCTGACAACCAGGGGCCCCTCTGTACAAACATGCAACTCTCACCAGGAAATGGAAACTCCCCCCCCCCCCCCAGGGAGGGGGGCCCAAGTCTACCCCAGGGCCTGGCGGGGGAGCCAGCTCAGGGGTTTTCCAGCCCTGGGGCATGGTGTGGGCAGGGGGTGAGGGATCCCCAAGGCCAGCATAGAAATGGACAGAAAGAGGCCTGGGAACTCCACTGAGGCAGGCAGGGCTAAGGCCTGTCACCTGCACCTCCAGTCTGGAAGCATTTTCCTTTGGCCTTGTTGCTGGAAACTTCAGCTGCTGGCTGTAGCCCAGGCCCATCTGGACGAGAGCCCTTTCCAAGGAGAGACGGCTTAGAGGAAGGGCCTCCAAGTCTTTGGGAAAATATCCTCAGCTCAGAGAGCAGTCTGTGTGTGCTTCATATGAGTGCACGTCTTGCTTCTTCCAGAACTAGAGGTTGAGACGGCCATTTTTGGGGTGGGGAGGGGTTTGAATCTCCAACAGCCCCTCCTCTGTGTGTTTAGGGAAGCCCTGGTGCTAATCAGAGGCGCCATCTACCTTGGCTTTACAAGGGTCTCTGACCCCTCCCAGAGCAACCCAGACTGTACCTCTCAAATTGGTTGAATGAATGTGTTACATACAATATTTCAGAATCCCAGAGGGCTCTTAACCATCCACTACTTCAGGCCCCTCATTTTCTAGATGAGGTAAAGGCATTTCAGGGAGGGTAAGTAACTTGCCAAGGCCCAGACAATGGCCAATATCTGTGCCTCCAAGCCCCAGGTCATAAGCCCTTACACCACTGTGGACCCTGGCTGCAATGGGATATTAGGAGAGGCCCAAGAAAAAGACCTAGGTCTGATTCTCAATCTGTCTGTAACCTCAGACAAGCCAGGTTCCCGTTCTGGACCTCAGTTTCTTCATCTGTAAAATGGGGATAATATCACTCTCTCTTTGGGAAAATCCAGAGTGGATGAGAGAGGCTTTTATAGATTTCAACCATGAATTTTCATAGCAAAATCTAGAATATTAGTCTCAGGGGCTTCTCTCCCAGGTCACAGGATTCTTCTCTATCCCTAAGCCTCCCCCCTACCCAATATGCTAGTCTTATCATCCTGGTTGAAATAGCTTCACAAGACTGGCAGGTATGGCCATTCTAGACCTGTGCCTCTCTCCTCCCAGGAACCCTGAACCTCTTCTGACCTGGATATGCAACAGGGCTCATGATGACTGATCGTTCCAGAAATCCATTCAAGGGTGGGGGGCGGGGGGTGGGCACCTGGGTGGCTCAGTCAGTTAAACATCTGACTTTTGATTTCAGCTCAGGTTGTGATCGCACAGTTTGTGAGGTTGAGCCCTGTGTCAGGCTCTGTGCTGACTGCAGAGCTTGCTTGGGATTCTCTCCCTCCCTCTCTCTCTGCCCCTCCCCTGCTATGTGGGTGCATGCCTCTCTCTCTCAAAAAACAATTATTTTAATTGTTATTTAATTAAATATTATCTGATAATAATTATGTGATTATATAATATAAATAATAAATATTATTAGTTATTATTTAATAATTAAATAATTATTGAGAGACACAGAGCACAAGCTGGGGAGGGGCAGAGAGAGGGAGACACAGAATCTGAAGCAGGCTCCAGGCTCTGGTCTGTGAGCACAGAGGCCGATGCTGGGCTTGAGCTCATAGACCATGAGATCATGACCTGAGCCAAAGTCGGACACTTAACCGACTGAGCCACCCAGGTATCCCCCCAATTTTTTTTTTTTAAATCTATTCAAGGGTAGAGTCTCCCAGTGGCTTTTTGCTACTCTGGCTACCCCCCTGCCTTAGTCCTTTAGCCTGCAAGCAATTAAGTTTCCTTCCTTCCCCTTTGGGAGCTCCAGACTGATTCCAGGAGGAATGCTCTAGGGTAGAGAACACACCAGAGCTGGCAGGACTTATGGCTTACCACTGCCCAAGTGCAAGACCTGGGAAACCACAAGCTGGACAGGGGAAGGGTCTTGCCAAATCATGCAAGAGGTGTGGGCTTTCAGGTAGGACCTCGCTGGGAGTCACAGCTCCACCCCCAGTGTGTGATTTAAGTAAACTACCTTAACTCAATCTCAATTTCCATATCTGCAGAATGCACGTAAAACTTATCTTCAAGTACTGGTAAATAAATGAAATAGCAGATGAAGAGCCCTAAGCACAGTGCCTATTACAGAATAAAGTCTCAATAAATGGTAGCTTTTATTATGATAAAACCAAACATTTACAGTGGAAGCAGAGTGGCATCGTAATCAAGAACGCAGGCTTTGCAGGCATGGCCTGAGTTCAAATCCAGACACATCAGGGGCACCTGGGTGGCTCAGCCGGCTAAGCTTCTCACTTCGGCTCAGGTCACGGGTTTGTGACTGCAAACCCCGTGTTGGGCTCTGTGCTGACAGCTCAGAGCCTGGAGCCTGCTTTGGTTTCTACGTCTCCTTCTCTCTCTCTGCTCCTCTCTGGCTCACACTTTGCCTCTTTCTCTCAAAAATAAACATTAAAAAAATAAATAAATAAATAAATAAACCAACATTTATATAGGGAAAAAAACTCGACATTCCAGAAAATTCCTAGCTCATGACCTAGGGCAAGTTCTGTCATTTCTCTCTGACTCAGTTTCTGCATCTGGGAAATGCTAATATCCTAAGGTTTTTGGTGAAAATTCTATAAACTAAGGTGGGTAAAATACTCAGCATGGCCAGGAACACATTAAATGTGTAGTAAGTGGTGGCTTCTGTTATCAAGGTCATCGTTGCAGAGCAGTGGTCTCCAAAGTGGGGTACACTACAAGCCACTGGGGTGCAGGACAAAAACATTACAACTTCCTCAATTTTTTTTGCCTTGTCCTTTTCTGTTGCATTTGTGCCACACATATACAGTTATAAGACGCATGTTAGGGGTTCAGGCTGATAGATGTGCACAATCAGGAGTCTGGACTTCAAGGGAATAAAGCAGATAGAGGGGACAGGAGATGTCAGACTGAACAGAAACACCAGCGTAAGAAAAAAGCATTTCTGTTCTCCAAAGGTGTCTTGCCTACTTTGGAGGAAGACAGAGCACTTTCAGGGAGGGTGGCAATGCTGAGCGTAGGGGGTAAAACCAGGTGTGTGGGGGGAAGTAAATGTGAGAATAATCAAAAAATAACTTGGGGGGGAGCCTGGGTGGCTCAGTCAGTTGAGCCTCTGACTTCGGCTCAGGTCATGATCTCGCGGTCTGTGAGTTCGAGCCCCGCGTCGGGCTCTGGGCTGACAGCTCAGAGCCTGGAGCCTGCTTCACATTCTGGGTCTCCCTCTCTCTCTCTCTGCCCTCTCCCACTCATGCTGTCTCTCTCTATCTCTCAAAAATAAATAAACATTAAAAATATTAAAAAAAAATAACTTGGAAGGTCACACACTCAGCCAGACCTCTGTGCCCCTAAGGCCTGGGGACTCTAACTTGGGCCAGGTCACTCCTTGCCCTCTTGTCCCCAGGGACTCCTTTCAATGCAGGCCATCTTAGCTCAGCATCCAAGGCTCACGACATCCTTCCTGATTTGTCTTCCCCTCTCTCTCCTTCACCCACCACCACACTCCTTCCCCACTAAGCCCACACAACCCCTTCTACCAGCATTTTCTATCCAGCCTTCTAGCATCAAAACCAGTGCTTTTCAATTCTGGCTTCATTAATGCCACCTGGGGACTTTTTCCAATTTACCAAAGCGTAAGGTCAATGCCCAGAGATTCTGACTCATTGGTTTCTGGGGTGAGGCGTAGGCTTTGGTAATTTTTAAAAACTTTTCTAGGTGATTCTTCCAACTCTTCCAGGAAGCCAGGAGGGATTTCTCTTGCCTCTGAACCCCCCATAGTACTCAGAAATCACCTATATTAGACTGGCTTGGGTCAACCATTTGGATTTACCACTCCTCAGATAGAGGGAGGTTGCTTTCCTCCAAGGTATTCTAGGAAAAAAATCTACCTCAAACCCTCCGGGTTATCTGATTCCTGTCTGTCTTTGAGTTATTTTATAGCTCGGTAATTTGTAGGTAAATGGTGGTAATATAAAATAATTCTTATAGACACCCTCATACTATTTATCTGATAAAGGTCCAATTAATTCCCCTCTCCTTCTGCCGGAAAAACCAGTTTGCCTCCATTTGAAAATTCCTTTTAAAAAAAGTGTCTGCTGATTCTCTTTCAAGCTGGTTTTAACATCTGCCTGTCCAGTCATTAGTAAGTTAGTAGAATAAAATCTTGGCACATGATCATTTTTATATCTTTTGAATCATGATTTTACTGTTTCTTAAAAATGACTGTTCCTGCTTCTTTGCTGTACCCCTTAGCATAGGGTATGACTCATAAGGATTGTTGGGTGAAACACATTGAGCTGTTTCAATACTTTCTTAGTGACCCCGTTGGGGGTAAAAAAATCATACAATAAGAGGACATCCAGGCTAGTGGTTTTCAAACTGTGCTTAGTTCCTCATTATATAGCCAGGAGAGGAAATAACTTGAGGGGTTAAGTATAATTTGCCCAATGTCACTAAGAAAACTAGTGATGAAGCAGGGGCTCATTTTTCAAAAAATATTTACTGAGCTTGTCCATTGGCTGGAGATGGGGGTAGAATAAAAACTGAGACCGATGAGTCTCCCACCCACACAAAGCTGGCAATCTAGTGCAGTAATCTGCAATTGTTTTGATCTCATATACCACCAGTAACAAACAACAAAAAAAAAATTGAGCATTCATCACGATAAAAATATATTTTGTAAGCATGAGATTAAAGGCATATGTAAGAAGAGGCCTGTCTCTTCCTGTACCCCAGAAAATCATCTTCGCGCCCCCCAGGATGTGTGCACCCGACTCCAGAGGCCCCTGGCCTATAAAATCGATATCCTTCCCTTCCCCTTTTCCTGATGGCTCCTCCCCCAGTCTGCAGGAAGACACCAGGATCGGCCCCACAGTCCCCGGGGAGCAAGCCTTTGATGAAGCCAGGGGGAAATGCCATTCCTGGCCTTGTGCCTGGGCACACCCCCCCCAGCTGGAGGCACTCGGGTTTCTTAGAGAGCAGTGTCTCTCCCTCTCCTGACCCAGAACCCTTGATCTCAGGGTTGGGCAAGTCCCCAGGAGATCCTCGGGCTGCCCCAGGTTTAGAATGGGATGGGCCTGGGTTTGAACCCCAGTTCAGGTCACTTTTGTGAGAGACAGCAATGTGTAGTGTCTAATGGGACAGACGCTGGAGCCCCATTGCCTGACAGTGAAGCCTGACCTGCACTTTGGGAGCTGTTTGGCCTTGGGCAAGTACTTAGCCTCGTATGCAAAACAGGATAAAAAGAGTGCCCAGCTCAGAGGAGTGCTGGCGAGGACAGAAAGAAGACAGACACATCTAGAGCCTCGAAGTGGCCCTGACACACAGGAAACACAACGTTAGCCGTTAGTATTATTTCTTCCCTAAACTTCTGAGGGCTGACTTCCCACGTCTGCAAAATAGGCATGGTAACAGCATGTAATATATCAAGGCTTCGGCCAGAGCCTGACAAGTTGGAAGGGTTCAATAAACAATGCAGGTTACGATTTTATTATTATTTCAGAAGCACCAGGACACCCGTTTTACAGATGAGGAACCTGAGGCTCAGGTCACCTGCCTTCTCAAGCACCACACCCTTCTGAGATGACAACGGTGGCCCTTGCTTCTCTGGGCACAGCACTCTGCAGTTTACAAGGCGCTCTCACAGCTGCTGTCTTATAATCTCAGGAGGGTATCAACCTCCTCCTCATTTTACAGGAGGGCAATCTGAAGCTCAAAGAACCCAAAGACAGTCATTTCTCCCTAGCCAGTCTCTGTGGGAGCTTCTCAATCCCAGGAGGAAAGGAAATGCAGTGGCTGGATGCCTAGCCAAGAAGTTTATAAGCATAACAGTCCCCCCCCAGCCAAAGACTCCGTCTCCTCCGTTGTGGAGGTGCAGGGAGGGCGGGTGTGAGGACAAGACCCGGACTTGCATGCTCAGAAATCAGGGTACAGACCACATCCTGCACTTTGTCCCCACCCAGGAAGTATCTTGGAGAAGCTGGGTGGGGTGAGGCTAAGTGATACCACTGGGCCTCCCCAGAAAATCCTAGAATAATACAACATGAGGAGTCATGCAGCCTGCACCCATTCTACCAGCTGGATGCCCTGGACACATCTCTTACCCCTCTACAGAGGAAGGAACTAACGCCCAGAAGGGTAGATGTGCCCAGGGCCCCAGCTACTCAGAGGCTGGGGCCGAGGCTGGAGCCTGGTGGCCCAAGGTTCCTGCTGGGTGCTGCACTGCAGATGCTCCAGAGGCTGGCAGCTTCCCAACACTGCAGAACTCCCCCGCCCCGTCCCAGGGGTCAGCTCCAATAGGCAAGGTTCCGCACTTCCAAAGGACAGCCCCCCTCCTTTGCACACTGGTGTCCACACTCTGCCCCAGCAAGAGCTATGGCCCTTACTCAGAAACCGCAAATATTTTCTGAATCTGAGCAGCCAGTGCCTTGGGAACAAAGGGTGGAAGGCAAGGAAAGATGGATGAGTGACTGTCACAGCTGCAGAGGGGGATGCAGGCCTGTGCCTCCCTCCCTGGCCCCACCCAACTCCCAGAATCCTAAGTCCTAGAACAGTTGAATCCTAGAACACCAGCGCTGGAAGCGACAGCCAGTTGAGCAGCCTTTGCTACGGATGGTTAACCAAGCCCCAGAGAGGGAAGGGCCTTGCCCAAGGACCCCTCCAGCACCTGGAACTGTAACCCTGTTTTCCATGACTCCCAGGCCAGTGCCCTCTGCATGGCACAGGGCCTACCAGCTGGAAGGGCAAGGTCTGTGGGAGCTGCAGCTGGATGGATCATTCACCTGGAAGGGCCAACCAGGACAGGATATCCCTCCTGGGTCAGTGGGCTAGCAATTTAAGGTGTGCTTTGGGTGGGGCAGGGGAAGTGAGGGAAAAGAGCAGAAGGAGGAAACCAGAGTCCTTTCACCAACCCAGGAGCCATATGGCCAAATTTGGAATTGTCGGGAAGACCCAAGGGGGTTTAGAGAAAAGGAAGGGGAGGGAGGAAGCAAAGGCTGGATTCTCTTAGCAAAAGCCCCCACCCCCACCCCTTCCCCTTACAGGGCTTACAAGCGTCGCCCAGGCTTCCCAAGCCTGTAATCCCAAACTTGCAATCATTCCTTGCAGCTGACAAATAAATCAATTTTAACGATAGCCATCATTTCCACCAAGAGGGTCTGAGTTTATCAGCTCTGGAGTTGGAATAGGAACTTGAGGCTCAGAGAGGGAAAGCTACGGATTCAAGGTCACACTGAAAGTTGATGGTGAGGCTGGGATTGGATTCAGGGTATTTCAGTCGCATGCGGGTATTTTGGGAGTTATCTGAAGCCCCAAGAGCTTTGGTTAGGCCTAAAATGGGCTTCCGGAGAGCAGAAAGAAGGGTGGGGCCTCCGTCCTTAGAGCCCGGCTCCAAGTCTCCTTTAGGCCAGCGGTGATCCAAAGGGGACGGGCGGGTCCCTGGGGTGTGAACAAGCCAGTCCCCCCCCATCGGTCTGCACACAGAGCCTTCTTTCCAACAACACCCACAAACCGCTGCACCAGCGGCTGGATGATATGACTCTTTCTGCAGCCTCAGTCTCCGTTTGGCCTCAGCCACACCCTTCCCTGCGGGTCCTTAGACCCCCGTCCAGCTGTCCCCAACCCTAGATCTTCTAAGTCTCTCCAGCCCCCTCCCCCTCTCAAAGCGCGGCCAGCACCCGGCTCTGCGTCTGCCGGGTTGCCCCCAGCCCCCGAACCACACCCGCTGCAGGTCGGTCCGCCCGCCCCTCTCCTCCCCTCCTTTCCCCTCCTGCTCTCCCCTCCCCCAGCCAGAGCGACTTCGCCTCTGCTTCTACGCTCGCGGCTCTAAATTTGCTCCACTGCGTTCCCCCCGGCACGTTCAGCCCGCGACCCTCCCGGGTTACCGCGCCCTCGCGTTCCCGCCCCGCCGCCGCTCCCCACCTGCCCGCGCCCTCCACCTGCCCGCACCCCTCCCAGGAGCCTCGCGGGAGGCACAGGTCAGCAATGACTGGGCGTTTATTGCTCGTCCCCGCGTCCCTGCAGCCCCCAGGAAGGGGAATCCCTCGAAGCGATCCCCTCTCCGGCCTCAACCCACTCACCGCGCGGCGGAGGCTTCCTGTAGCGGACTGGGAGACGGACGCGCGGACGCGACGCAGAGCTCGCAGGGTGGGAGCCCGTTAGCCGAGCAGGAGCAGCAGCGCGGGGCGGGCCGGGAGGACAGCTGGCGGCTGCTCCCCCGCAGGACACGTGGCGCGCGAAGGCCAATCGGGCTCGCCCCGCCTCCTCTCCCCCAGCCCCACCCCCCCAAGTTCATTCGCTCCTGGAATCTTAGAATGTCACCAGCCCGGAGCGGCCCAGCCCCACAGCCCAGAGAACCTACGTCAGTGCTCAGACCCCCGCAAAGACCTAGAGAAAGTAGGGGGATCTGGCCAAGGCTACTCAAGGCCAGAAGTCAGGGCTTCTGATTCCCTGAGCTGGATATTTCTCCCCCAAATTCCTACTACTTGCCAAAACTTTGCTGAGAAACCGAACATTGAGACTTGACAAAATTGAGGCCATGCACTTTATCTGCCTGGTCAGATTACATTCCTCAGTAGCCCCATCATACCCGTGACATTACTTACCCACTTTTCGGAGGAGAGCCCAGAGACGTCCAGGTCTTTGACCAACGTGGCACAGCCGGTAAGTTGTGGAGCTGGGATTTGAACCTGGCCACAGAGACTCCAGAGGGACATTTATTAGAGCTTGACTCTGGGGAGTGCATAGTTCACAGGAAAGGCAAAAAGACCAGCTGTTAAAATCCAGGGCTGTGTTGGGGCGCCTGGGTGGCGCAGTCGGTTAAGCGTCCGACTTCAGCCAGGTCACGATCTCGCGGTCCGTGAGTTCGAGCCCCGCGTCAGGCTCTGGGCTGATGGCTCAGAGCCTGGAGCCTGCTTCCGATTCTGTGTCTCCCTCTCTCTCTGCCCCTCCCCCGTTCATGCTCTGTCTCTCTCTGTCCCAAAAATAAATAAACATTGAAAAAAAAAAAAAAATTAAAAAAAAAAAAAAAAAAAAAAAATCCAGGGCTGTGTGGAAAATTCTAGAACATAAAAAACAATAAACTGAGAATACAGAGGAAATTGAGAATGTTGTTCCCCCAGGATATTTGTAAAGACTTCCTGGAGGAGGTGGTCCTACAATAAAGTTCAGTAGTATCTCCCATCCCCCACACATCTGCCTCGGTGGGGCGCCTGGGTAGCTCAGTCAGTTATGCATCAGACTTCAGCTCAGGTCATGATCCCACAGTTCGTGGGTTCGAGCCCCATGTTGAGAGCTCAGAGTCTGGAGCCTGCTTCGGATTCTGTGTCTCCCTCTCTCTCTGCCCCTCTCCTGCTAACACTCTGTCTCTCTCTCAAAAATACATGAACATTAAAAAATATTTTTTAGGGGCGCCTGGGTGGCGCAGTCGGTTAAGCGCCCGACTTCAGCCAGGTCACGATCTCACGGTCCGTGAGTTCGAGCCCCGCGTCAGGCTCTGGGCTGATGGCTCAGAGACTGGAGCCTGTTTCCGATTCTGTGTCTCCCTCTCTCTCTCTGTCCCTCCCCCGTTCATGCTTTGTCTCTCTCTGTCCCAAAAATAAAATAAACGTTGAAAAAAAAAAAAATTAAAAAAAAAATAAAAAAAAATATATATTTTTTAAAAAGAAAAGAAAGTTCTGCTTGGGTGAAAAGATGGACAGATGGCAACCCTGGGCTCCCCACTCACCTGCTGAGTTTGCATGGACAAGACATGTAACTGCTTTAAAAATCAATTTGTTCATCCAAAAGATAGGGATGACCAAAAGCTTTTTCCAATGGTTGTCCTCAATCTGTCACCAGTTCAGAGTCCTCTAAGAATTCTACAAGGAGACCTGGGTGGAAAGTATGTCCTTCCATCTATTTGTAGGCGCCAAGGGCAGGCTGCTCCAAGATGGGTGACTGTAGCATAAAGATTATTTTGAGTTAAAAGCAATCCATACCCAGCAGATTCAAGGAAAGCTCTCCACCTCCCCCTCAACTGCCTAAATTTACACTGGAAAGAGCCTGTACCAAGAAGAGAGCTTTTAACAAGACATTCCAATTATCCTAAGAAACTTATCTTCATAACAGGCTCATATAAGTGTTGCATAGCTTCAGTGCCTTTGGGATTTCCATGTTTATGTGGATTCCTTATGTATGAAACTAAATTTGATTTTTTCCCATTAATCTGTCTCATGTCAATTTGATTCTTAGTCTAGCCAGAGGATCTTGAAGGGCAGAGGATGTTTTTCCTCCCCAACATATTCGTTCCCCCAACAACATTTATTGAGTACCTGCTGCATGCCAGGTACTGAGCTGGGAGATGGAAGTGAGCAAATAGGAAGTGGGGGCCCTGACCTGCCCTCATGGAGCGTTCACTCTCACAGAAGACAAACAGGTCATTGTTACAAAGAAGTTTGGACACTTGTGATCTGTAAACTATAAAATACAATGCTGGCCCACAGCAAATGGACCCAACCTAGGCACCCAGGTGAGAGTGATGTTGACCAGAAAGATGAATAGAATCCAGTGGGGGACTAAGAAGAAATTAAAATAATTACCTTATAATGAGATCTGTTAAAAATAAAACCACAGGCCCAACATGGTGTCATCGAGGCTAAATTCACAAACCATGACTTGGGGATTAATACCTAATCCGTTTCAACCTCCCCCAGAAATGTAGGCTTTACCGGTCAGTCAGGAATTTTTCAGTCAGTGCCAATGAATCTGCCACGGAGACCCCCCAAAGAAAGATGAGATGATCTACAGGGTAGGACCCCTTGCTTTTCTCCCTAAGGAAAAGCCACCTTGCCTGGAACACCCCTTTTCTTTTGCTAATAACTTTCTTGCTCACCCTCCTT
The DNA here is from genome assembly GCF_022837055.1 of Prionailurus viverrinus. NCBI lineage: Eukaryota > Metazoa > Chordata > Mammalia > Carnivora > Felidae > Prionailurus > Prionailurus viverrinus. The sequence continues at coordinate 196,921,573 of NC_062561.1, read as the reverse complement.
CTATAAAAACCTTCCATTTTGTACAACTCTTCCAGGCTCCCCTCTGCCTCCTACGTGGGACATTGCCCAATTCATGAATTATTTAATGAAGCCAACTGGATCTTCAAATATACCTGTCTGGATTTTGTTTTTAACAGATCTTCTAGTAGATGAGGCAATACCTTCTTAGACAGATTATAAAGGGGCTGGCCCCAGGGTGGAGGTTGGGGTTCCTCAAGCATCATAAATAGTAGCTGCCGTTCACTGAGCATTTTCGGTGAGCCAGGCAGTGTTGTAAGAGCTTTACTTGTGATGTTACATTTCATCTCCCCAATTCATTAGAAAATCCTCATTCAGCACCTGCTATGGGCCAAGTACTATTTTCAGAGCTTTATCAGCAAACAAAATGAAGATCTCTGCCCTCCTGGCCTCTGCGTTCCAGCAGAGGGGAGACAGATACGCGATAAGCAGACATGACAGTATCTTAGCGGGTGACAAGTGCTGTGGACAAAAAGAAGGAAAAGCAGGTGAAGGTTCCCAGGATAACAGGAAGTTGCAGTATTCTGTAGGGTATATCGGCAGGGGCCAAACAGCGTGAACGACAGCAACACTTGGAAGAGGTAAGGAAGGTAGCCAAGCTGTAGGAAGAGTGTCTTCGGGCAGAGGAAACAGCTGGAGCAAGTGCTTGGAGGCAACAGTAGGCCTGGAATGTTCCAGGAACAGCAAGGAGGCCAGTGTGGCTGAAGTGGAGGGAGGGGGAGGGGGAGTATCAGGAGAGCAGAGATAAGGAGGGACCCAATGAAATGGGGGTGAGGAGGGGGCTTGTGGGCCCTTGTGAGGACTTCACCTTTTACTCTGAGGCATTTGGGGAGCTGTTGCAGGGTGTGGAACAGAGGAGGGACAGGACGTTTATTTTCTTCTTTCTTCGGAGGTAAAATTCACATAACATAAAATCAGCCGTTTTAAAGGGAACCATTTAGTGACATTTAGTACCTTCACATTGTTGTGCAACCACCCGCTCTGCTCTGCGTAGTTTCAAGCCGGTTTCATCCCCCTAAAAGAAAACCCGTACCTGTTAAACAATCTCCACTGTCCCCTCCCCTAACCCTTGGAAACCACCAGTTTGCTTTCTGCCTCTATGGATTTGCCTATTCTGAGTGGGTCATATAAACGGAACGGTATTATGTGTGGCCTTTAGTGTCTGGCTTCTTTCACTTAGCATAATCGTTATTAGGGTTCTCCAGAGAAACAGAACCAACAGGGTATATAGAAATAGATATATATAGGAGGAGGTTTATTATAGGAATTGGCTCAGGCAGTTGTGGAAACTGACAAGTCCCATAAACTGCCGGCTGCAAACTGGAGAACCAGAAAAGCCAGTGGTGTGATTTAGTTAGAGCCTGCAGGCCTGAGAATGGGGGTGGGGTGGAGGGGTGGTCTGAGGGCAGGAAAAGATAGACGTCCCAACCCAAGAAGAGAGCTGCCGGGCGCCTGGATGGCTCAGTTGGTTCGGCATCCAACTCCTGATTTGGGCTCTGGTCGTCCTCTCCTGGTTCCTGAGTTCGAGCCCTGCATCAGGCTCTGCGCAAAGTACACAGAGCCTGCTTGGGGTGCTCTCTGCCCCTCCTCTGCTCTCTCTCTCTCTCTCTCTCTCTCTCTCTCTCTCTCCCAAAAATAAATAAACTTAAGAGAGAGAGAGAGCTGCATTTGCCTTTTCTTTGCCATTTGTCATTTGTTCCATTCGGCCCTCGATGGACTGCATGAAGCCCGACCATACCACATTGGTGAGGGCAGTTCCTTACTCAGTATACTGCACCAAATGCTAATCTCTCAGTGACTCATTTGCTAACCATCACAGACACACCCAGAAGTGATGTTTTATCAGCTCTCCAGGCATCCCTTAGCCCAGTCAAGTTGACATGTAAAACTAACCATCACAATAATGGCCTCGAGGTTCCTAAATGCTGCAACATGTAGCCCCACTTCATTCTTTTTTTTTTTTTTTAGAATTTTTTTAACGTTTTTATTTATTTTTGAGACAGAGAGACACAGAGCGTGAATGGGGGAGGGGCAGAGAGAGAGGGAGACACAGAATCGGAAGCAGGCTCCAGGCTCTGAGCCATCAGCCCAGAGCCCCACGCGGGGCTCGAACTCACGGAGTACGAGATCATGACCTGAGCTGAAGTCGGACGTTTAACCGACTGAGCCACCCAGGCGCCCCCCCCCCCACTTCATTCTTTTTATGGCTGAATAGTATTTTATTGTGTGGATATATCACACTTTGCTTATCCTTTCATCAGCTGATGGGCATTTAGCTTTTTTCCTCTTTTCGGCCATTGTGAGTAGTGCTGCTATAAACATTTGTGTACCAACCCTTGTTTGAGTACTTGTTTTTAGTCCTCTTATGTATCTACTAAGAGTGGAATTGCTAGTCCGTATGGTAATTCTGTATTTAACTGTTTGAGGAACTGCTGAGCTGTTTCCACAGAAGCTGCACCGCTTTATATCCCCACCAGCAATGCACAAGCATTCTCCATGTCCTTGACAACCTTCGTTATTTTCTGGTTTTTATTTTTTGTTTAATGCCGTCCTAGTCGGTGTGAAATGGTATCTTGTGGTTTTATTTTCTCTTCTTGTAGCTGAAGTGTACCTGAGTTGTTTTTTTCCTTCTTTTTTTGGTATCTCGTGATTTTGATTTGCGTTTCTCTAATGACTCATGATGCTGAACATCTTTTCGTGTGCTGATTGGCCATTTGTACACACATCCTCTTTGAAGAGATGTCTATTCATGTCCTTCACCCATTTTAATTTTTTTTTCCTTTGCCTGTCTTTAAATTGGGTTGTATTTTTGCTGGTCAGTTGTAAGAGTTCTTTATATATTCTGGAGTTGATATATTTCTGTGTCAAGGATACTGAATACTAATGGGGGGCAAGAGTAGGCACTGGGGATCTGTTAGGAGGCTTTTGTAATAATCTGAGTGAGAGATACTGGTGGCTCAGCCAAAATGGCATAGAGTTGGTGAGAAGTGGTTAGAGACTGGATATATTTCAAGGTGGAGTTAACATGATTTCCTGAAGGATTGGATATAAGGTGACAGAAAAAAAGAGTCAGGAATGACTTCAAGGATCTTGGCCTGAGCCACTGGAAGGATGGAGTTACTCTGAACTCTGATGAACAAAATTGCAGGAGGAGAAATTTGGAGAGTGAAAGTGGGAAAAAAGATCGACTTCAAGTCCGTGACCAGTTTGGTAAGATTTCTATTAGACATCCAAGAGGCGATGTCTAAGAGCCATTTGGATAGACAAATCTGGCATTCAAGAAAGAGGTCGGGCTGGGGATACAAATTTGAAAGTTACAGGCATATAAATACTGTTCAAGGCCAGAGAAAGCAATGAGCTCATCAAAGGGGAAGAGAACCAAGGGTCACTCCTACAGTAAGAATCAGAAAGAGGAGAAGGACCCAGCAAAGGCACCTGGGAAAGAGCTCACAGTGAGGTGCAAGGAAACCCAAGGGGGTGTGGTGTTTTGGAAACCAAGTGAATGAAAGGGCTTCAAGGAGGAGGGAGTGGTCAGTTGTGCCAAAGGCTACTCTTAGGTCTAGTAGGACAAGACCCAAGAATCCATCACTGTATTTAGTATTATGAAGGTCAACTTTTCCCGTGGAGAGCAGATTCCGTAGAGTGTTGGGGACAAGGGCCTTAGAGGAACAGGCTGAGCATAACAAGTGCAAACTACTTATTCCAGGAGTTTTGTCACAAAGGCCAGCAAAGGAAATGGGGCATCCCTGGTGGGGGATGAGGATCAAAAGGAGAGTTTTGGATTGTTTTGTGTTTAGGATTGGTGAAATCACAGCATATTTGTGAGCTGATGGGAATGACCAGATAGAGGGTGAAGAAATGGAAGAGAGAGGGGAGCGATATTTGGAGCGAGAATAGTATCTAGTATACAAGTGGAGGGGCTCTTAGTATCCTTAATTTGGGGTAAAGATTACTGAAGTTCAGAGAAAATACAGCATTTGCCCAAAGTCAGCCCAGATGACTGAGGCAGGATTGAAAGGCTGGTCCCCTTGACTGCCTGGGCCCAGGGCCTTATTCCCTGAGCTGCAGAAACAAGGCTAATATACTGCTCATTTTCTTTGACGGGTCATCATATTTCTAGGAATCAGTCCTAAGAAAAATAATTTGAATTACAGAGAAAGCTTTTTAGGTCCCACACCATATTTTTTAAACACAGAAAGGAAACAACATAAACATCCAGGGGCTGTGGAGGAAGCAAGTAAGCATATGTCACACACTGTCACTGACTGGTGGGAACAAAGCCTGGAAGGAGGCAAATATGGGAAGGAAACACACTGACATGACTTCATCTTTTTGGTTCTGTTCCAAGCCCCTTCCTACATGGAGTGGTCCTTCCAAAATGTTTGTGAGAGAGAGAGAGACAGTGTGGTGTGGAGATGTGGGCAGAACAATGCACTGGAATTTCAGACCGTCTTCCTCCTCTCTCTGGGCGGTAGTTTCTCTGATTTCAGGAGAAAAGTTCAAAATCTCCGGGCGGCCCTCTGGAGAGCTGCAAGTGGGTAGATACTGCCACCTGCTGGCAGGTCCCAGTTCTGCCGGCCTCCATCAGGAGAGTGTGCCCAAAGATGGGTCTCACTTTTAAGTTTAGTTAAAGGAAGGAGTCCTGGGGCAGGGGGACTATTCATATGAACACCAGAAAAACCCTCTTCCCCTACAAGAAAGGCCTATATCAGTGTCCGGTATTCCCCCGAAAGACTTGGGGATTGCCCCTCTGTGTGGGGAAGAACACAAGGACTTTCTAACCACTTGGCACAAAACAGATTATTTTTGGCTATAGGTCTCAGGGATGCGAGGACACTTAGTTTGGGGCAGAGGTCACTTAGCAGGTGGAGAGATAGAGAAATAGAGTGCAAACAAAAAATAGGCTTAAAAGTCACAGAATCACTTTTCTCATGATTTTTATTGTTTCTCCTGGAAAAATATTAGGCGTTCATTATAGATAGTTCATCAAAAGATAGATAGTTCATCAAAAGATTAAAATAATTTAAAGCCATAATCCTATAATCCAAAGACAGCCTACATTAACACTATGATTAATATCATTCTTTTATTATATAACATCAACAGCAATAATAATAATAGCAACATTTATGGATCACTTATGTGCCACTCATGTATATTTTCATTTGTAAAAACCTGGAACTTACTGTGAATATTATTTTATCTCTGATATACCTTAATTTGTTATGAACAATATTTTATGTGATTAAATATTCTTCAAAACATTTAAAATAACTATATCAAATTCCATTATATGGTAATAGTATAAGTTATTTATCTAATCGCCTGTTGTCAGACATTTAGGTTGATTCTGAATTTTTCAGCGTGGCTCCGAGATTGTTTCCTAAAACTTGAATTCCAGATAAAAGAGTAATGAATATTTTTTGAGGCTCCTCATCTTTCCAAATTGCCCTCCACTGAGGGAGATCCAACCACGCTCTCACTCACAAGGTAGAAGAGACACCATTGAACCTTAGGATCCTTACATTTATTTCATAAGTCACAAAGCATGTTTGCATGCATTATCTCTCCACCGTTGAGGTAGGCAAGGCAGGCCCTAGAAGCTCATCTAAGAGACGTGGAACCTGGGACCTAGGGAGGCTCCATCACTTAGCTGCCAAAACATAGCTATTTAGTGCCTGACCTCAGACGGGAACTAAGTTTCCCGATGTCATACTGTCGCTTGGATCCCATAAACAAACTCACTTCTTTTAGGCTTAACAGCACATTTAGGTCTTCAGAAGGCTTCTTTGACATGAGGGTGTATTACAGATCTTCCAGGAAGTTTATCACCCCACAGCAAACTCAAGCCAGGAGAGTACTTTTACTCCTAAGGGCAAAGTTACAGGAAAGCTGGGGTCACTGGGAAGAGGTTTGAAAACAGCTGTAATTAGAAAAAAAGCTGTGTAGTACCGTGCTGTTCTACCGCACGGGTCCTGTTTCTACCGCATTCTAGCTGAGTGACCATTAACCATTTTTATTCCCCCTGAGATTCTGTTTTCTTAATTATAATATGTGGGTACTATAAAATATATACTTCACAAGTTTGGTGTTGGATATAAATCACTTAGCAGCAATTAGCACATAGTAATGAGACAGTAAATGTAAACATTGTTGCTATTATTATTATTATTATTTACTAAATGTATGGAGTCCTAATCTATTAATAATAAGAAGTGAGCGTTCTGGCTGGCTTCTATGACTGCACTCTTTAGTTTTGTTCTGTTACTATCTGTACAATAGGAGAGAGAAGGTGATGCAAGTAAATTATCTCTTAAGATTCCCCTGGGGCGCCTGGGTGGCGCAGTCGGTTAAGCGTCCAACTTCAGCCAGGTCACGATCTCTCGGTCCGTGAGTTCGAGCCCCGCGTCGGGCTCTGGGCTGATGGCTCGGAGCCTGGAGCCTGTTTCCGATTCTGTGTCTCCCTCTCTCTCTGCCCCTCCCCCGTTCATGCTCTGTCTCTCTCTGTCCCAAAAATAAATAAAAACGTTGAAAAAGAAAAAAAGAAAAGAAAAAAAAGATTCCCTTTGTTCTTGGGGCGCCTGGGTGGCTCCGTCGGATAAGCGTGTGACTTCAGCTCAGGTCATGATCTCACGGTTCGTGGGTTTGAGCCCCGTGTCGGGCTCTGTGCTGACAGTTCAGAGCCTGGATCCTGCTTCTGATTCTGTGTCTCCCTCCCTCTCTCTCTCTGCCTCTCTCCTGCTCATACTCTCTCTCTCTCTCTCAAAAAGAAATGAACATTAAAAAAAATTGAAAAAAAAAAAAAGATTCCCTTTGTTCTTCTATGTGAAGATTCTGAGTCTTTAACATTGAATTCTAAGGTTCCATTTACTGTTGAAGAATCTGTAAGTATTTGTTTCAGGATTCTGTGAGGTTAAGATTCTGTGACTCTGAGATTCTCTTTCTAGGATTCCAAGATCCCGTGACTCACTCAAAATTCTATTGAAACATTCCATTTCCATGGAATGAAGGCTCTTCTTGTAAGCCTGGAAGCTTACTAATAGAAGCTCATTATTCTTGTGGATTTTCCTTAAAATAGCACTTCTTCAGAAATTCCTTCCTAATCCTTTCTCCAGAGCACTTTTCTATTTATTTATTTATTTTACTTATTTTTATTTGGTTATTTTAGAGAGAGAGAACACGAGCAGGGGAGGGGCAGAGGGAGAGATGGTGCAATGATCTTAAGCAGGCTCCCTGCTCAGCTCAGAACCCTAAGCGGGGCTCGATCCCACCACCCTGGGATCATGACCTGAGCCAAAATCGATAGTCAGATGCACAGTCAAGGTTCAGCCAACTGAACCACCCAGGCACCCCCTCCAGTGCACTTTATACACCCCTCCCCATTATCTCTCCTAGGATCCTACTTTCCCATCACAACACTGTCCTAACTGGTGGTTAGATCATTATTTGTGTGATTTGGGCTAATATCTGTCTCCATTGCTTGGTAAAGTAGATTCTCAGTAAATATTTGATGGATGAAACAGATGAATGAATGAATAAATTCTGCAGTTCAGAGCTTCTGTGAGTACCAATTCCCCAAGGCCTACTACTCCAGAGTCTCCCCACCTCCCATCCCCAGCCCACCTGTGGGCTGACACCCAGGAAGGGAATGGCCTTTCTAATTCTGTGATGTTGTCTGGCATGTTTGCACAGCGCCCCCTCTGCTCCCCACTCCTCCTTATTTGCCCATTTGGGCCCTTGGGTTAAAGAGAAGGCTGTCTCTGCTTCTGAAACCAGGCTGGAGCAGCTCATTTATTCATTCAGCAGGTGTTTGTCCAGTGCCCACAAAGTACCAGGCACTGTGCTAGGGGACTGGGATAAGGGCTGAGCAATACAGACCTGGTCCCAGCTTTCACAGAGCTCACGCCCTACAGAGTGGGAGCCAGACATTCATGACGCAATCACACAGATTCCGATAAATAACAACCTGTGTTAAGTGCTGTGGAACAGAGGGGAACGGGGTGCTCCAAGAGCGTCTGGTAGCCAGCAGTCCAAACCCAGGACGTTGGGTTCCAGTCCGCCATGGGCATTCTCTAGGGCCTTGGGTTGGGCTGCACGGACACTCTGTGAAATCTCTCCCCTGGGGAACAATCAGTGAGAACTTGGGTTCAAAGTGGTGGGGCCCTGCCCTGCTCCCAGCACCTCCCTTGAGAGCACTCTGCCCATGTGGCTGGAAGCTACACCATCACTTCTCAGAGCCCTTCCACTCCTTGAAGGACTCGGTCACTGAAAAGAGGAGGTTAAGGCTCTGCGAGGCCAGAGCTCTAAGTGTCCAACACCTTCCTTAAACGGATGGGGAAACTGAGGCCCAAAGAGAAGAGGCTGATCAAGGTCATACAGCAAGTGGCAAGGTGAGAATGGGGCCCCAGGCGCCCGGGCTCTCCATTCTCTGCTGCTTCCCACCCATCACACTACCTTCCAAGAATGCCCATTGAGTTTGTACAGAGGGAATCCTGTTTCAACCAGAAGCCAGGAGGCTTTCCACCTGCTTACAACCAGTAATTAGCAGGTACACAAAACTTCAGCAAGAGGCTTACGCCTACATTTAGAGGGACTTGCCTGGTGGTGTTTACTTAGTCACAAACATGGATGAGTGAGAGTACATCCAGTCACGTGCCTGCGTCGCATACCATTCTTTCATTTTTTTTTTTTTAACGTTTATTTATTTTTGAGACAGAGAGAGACAAAGCATGAACGGGGGAAGGTCAGAGAGAGGGAGACACAGAATCCGAAACAGGCTCCAGGCTCTGAGCTGTCACACAGAGCCCGACGCGGGGCTCGAACTCATGGACCGTGAGATCATGACCTGAGCTGAAGTCGGCTGCTCAACGGACTGAGCCACCCAGGCGCCCCACCATTCTTTAATTTAACAAGCATTTTCTTCAAGGAAATGTAGCTATTTGAGGCTTGAAGTGCTAGTTCTTGCTCTTTGTAGCATTGTTTCCAATAGCAAAAATGGAACCAGGTTACCTGTCCTCTCCTAAGGGAATAATAAACAGGAGAGCCAAGCCATAGAATATTATGTAGCGCTTTAAAAAGTATAAAGGTAGGTCCATATAGGGGGCCACGGAACATTGTTGAGTTCAGAAAAAAGCAAGTTTAAGAAAACTATTTGCGGTGTAAAACCATCTACAGAAAAACAAATTCACAAAACAATCCTTCGTTTCCCTGTGGATACACATATGCTTATGTCAATGCAGAAAAAGATCTAGAACACACACCCAGGCGGTAACCCCTGAGGAAAGCGGGGTTGGGGGGGTGGGGGGGTGGGGGGGAGGAGTGGGAAGGAGGGTCAAAGGGAACTTAAGCGTCACGTGGAATATTTTTTGAGAATGAATCTTATTTACATCTTTTTAGTTCAGAAAATTATTTTTTTAATGTTTATTTATTTTTGAGAGAGAGAGAGAGAGAGAGGCAGAGTGCGAGCCAGGGAGGGGCAGAGAGAGAGGGAGACACAGAATCTGAAGCAGGCTCCAGGCTCTGAACTGTCAGCACAGAGCCCGACGTGGGGCTCGAACCCACGGACCGTGAGATCATGACCTGAGCCGAAGTCAGACGCATAACCGACTAAGCCATCCAGGCGCCCCCAGAAAATTATTTTTTATAAATACCAACCTTTAGAGCAAGAGTTGACCAACGTTTTCTGCAACGGGCCAGACGGTAAATATTTTGGGCTCTGTGGGCCACGCGTCTCTGTACACAGCTGGGTGGTGGTGTAAAAGCAGCCTCAGACAGTACGTACCGGAGTGAGTGTGGCCGTTTTCCAATACTGCTTGATTCATGGACACTGAAATTTGACTTTTACATCATTTTTGTGTATCGCCAAATATGGATTTTTAGCCATTTAAAAATGAGAAGTGCCTACTTTGGTTGCGTGTACACTTGAAACTGGGACTCGTGAAGGGTTCCATATGTATATTTTTTTCAATGTGAAGCCATTCTTTGCTCAGGGCTGTGGAGAAGTGGGCTGCAGCCCACGGCTTTGGCCGTGCAAGCCCCTGCTTTAGGTCTGGTTCAGGCCTCACCCCCTCCTTGCCACACTCACCTGCTGTGTCCTCAAGTAGTCCTGTCCTTCAGGCCCTGTCATGACCCTTCTGTGACCTTCAGCGGCCCCTCCGGCTGCCTCCCAGCTCTCCCCGTCTGCCCTTGAGGACACTCCCCTCCTGGCTGCACAATTGTTTTTTTCCTGAGCAGGGCTCTGAATAGCTCCATTCACCTTGGCGGGGGGAACCCAGAGAAAGGAATTTTGTTTGGAGTCCTAGAGAAGCCAGGACTTTGATTTACCATTGAAATCAGGCCCCCTCGCTTCTCCCCCCGCCCCCCCCCCCCCCCCCCCGCCCCCATCCCTCGTCCCTGGCCACTTCCCTGCTCACATGGCCCGGCAGTCTCTCCCCTGCAGTCTCTGTGCCACATCACCTTGGCTCTGGTTCTCTGCACAATGGTCCCCCGAGCCTGCTGCTGGCTGTCCTGGTGCCTGCTCATCTGTGTCATTTCAGGTATGGACATCAATCTCGAATCTTTTTATTCCCCATGGGTCCTGAGACCCCCCCTCCTTGTCTCTGCCTTTCCCAGGAGTACCCTATTCACAGCATGGTGGGGACGGGGACAGTGAGCACTGGAACCCCTAAGCTCAGCTTATCCATGGGCTGTCTGTGCCGCCTCGGCAGGGTCTCCTCTCTGAGCTCAGCTCCCCCATCTGCACAACGACAAGGATGGACTGCGTGATCTTGCAAACCCCTTCCACACCCCTGGGTGTTACATGACCTAAGGTACGGGAAACAATCTGCACAGCTCCCGGGTGCCCGCTACTTCTCAGCTCAGATCGTTGTCATCACCCCCAGGTCCCGAGATGAGACTTGACATCTTCACGACTTTTCCTGGGTGACTTGTTGGCTTGGCAAACCCAGAAGCTGCAAAGCTAAGGATGTCTAGATGGCTCCCAGAGAGCTGCTTCCCCCACAGCCCAGCGGTGCTCATGCTGGGAGGTGGAGCCTCTCCTGAGGAAGATGTGTTTGCAGCACCCTCCTGGAGGTCCTTTGGGGCCCTGATTCTGCCAGCACAGCCCCAGCTGGTGGGGGGCACTCTAACCCAGCCCATGGTTGGATTTCAACTCCAGATCATCCAGATCAAATAGGATGCCAGACACAGAACCCAGAGATACCTCCAGCCGGCTGCTCTAACGACAGCCTATCAATGAGGGAGATCAGAGAACCAGCAGGTACCCCACACCCTCTCTTATCCTGCCCTCTGATTGGCTTGCTTCTGCTTCCTGGAAGGACTCTATCTATGGAAGTCTGGCTTTGAAAGCCTTGGCTTTACATTTGCATTTGAAAAAGTTTACTATTTGTGGTAGGCAGAAAAACAGCCTCCTGAGATGTCTGAGATGTCTCCGTCCTTATCTCCAGAACCTTACAAGGCAAAGAGGCATTAAGGCTGGAAATGGAATCAAGGTTGCGAATCAATTGACCTTAACGTAGGGAAGTGGTCCTGATTATACATTCATTCAGGTGGCCCAATGTAATCCCAAGGGGCGCCTGGGTGGCTCAGTCGGTTAAGCGTCTGACTTCGGCTCAGGTCATGATCTCACAGTTCGTGAGTTTGAGCCCCGCGTCGGGCTCTGTGCTGACAGCTCAGAGCCTGGAGCCTGCTTCACATTCTGTGTCTCCCTCTCTCTCTGCCCCTTCCCTGCTCATGCTGTGTCTCTCTCTGTCTCAAAAATAAATAAACACTAAAAAAAAATTTAAAAAAAGCCTCCTTGAAACTACAGGAGGGACTCAGAGGAAGAGGCAGGGCCACGGAGGTGCTGGCTCGAGGATGATTCCATCCAATAGTGCTGGCTTTGAAGATGGATAAATGGGGCCAATAAGCCAAGGAATCTGGGCAGCCTCTAGAAGCCAGAAAAGGCAAGGAAACAGATTTTCTAAGAGTCTGCAGGACTGCATCCTGCAGACACCTTGATTTTAGCCAGCGAGACCCACTTTAGACTTCTGACCTTCAGAATCGTAAGACGATTGATAAATTAATGGGGTTTTTAAAAAATGTTTATTTATTTTTGAGAGACAGAGATCAGGCTAGGAGAGAGACAGACAGACAGACAGACAGAGGATCCGAAGTGGGTTCTGTGCTAACAGCAGACCGCCCGATGCAGGGCTCGAACTCACAAACCATGAGATCATGATCTGAGCTGAAGTCTGAGGCTTAACCAACTGAGGCCACCCAGTCTGAGGCCACCCAGGTGCCCCTAAATTTGTGCTGTTTTAAACTACTAAGCCTGTGGTAATTTGTTACAGGGACAATAGGAAATGATACACTATTCTTGACAACAGCAATTTATTGAGCTTCTGTTATAAGCCAGGCACTGCACTCAGTGTTTCACATATATTATCTCATTTAATATGATAACAGTCCTGCAAGGCAGGTGTTTTTGTTCCCATTTCCTAAATGAAGAAAATGGGGCTCAGAGAAATTATATGACTTGGCTAAGGTCACACAGCTAGCTTGTAGTAGAGCAAAGATTCAAAGCCTAGCTCTAAACCACTGGCTCTAAAGTCCATCTTCTATGAACTCACCTAGGCTCCCCACCCCTTGTCTGGAGTGGCCTAGATAACTCCTTAGAGAATCTTTGTTTTAGATGCCAGACTGCAGTGTTCTAGGTCACCTCATTAATATACTGAGCCTAGCTGTTCTCTCTGAGGCTTAGTTTCTCAACCTGTAAAAAGGGGATGATAATGCTTGCTGGGGACACTTTTTGGGCTATAGCAAGGATTAAACCAGACAGTGACTTGGAAAAATTGTCTGTGAACTAAGTGCTCTCCCGTGTAAGAAATTCAGAATAAACCTACTGCCAAACTAGCACAACTTCCCCAAACCATTGCAGTACCCTATCCCTCCAGGGCCAGGCAAGGCCCCCAGGATATATGTCCCCACCAGGGAGGCCTTTTACATCGTTGTGAAATAATAGAAAATAAATATATTGATCTCCGCCCCTAGTTCCTGGCACAGGGCTCCTAAAACCTTTGCAATTTCCTAAGTGGTAAGAACACTAGGAACATGTTTTGTTCTAATATTTGCCCTTGACCCTGGTTCCTGACACAGAGTTCCTAAATCTGTTGGAATTTCCTGGGTGATAGGAGTGGCTTTTGTTCTAATGAGGTGACTGCCGGTGGACTCCTGGAGAGCTTCAGGGTGGGGGCTGGACACCAGAAAGATCTAGCCATGAATAGCAGCTTGGAACTTTCAGGGCCACCTCGCATCCCCCAGAAGGGGGAGAGAGAGGGTCTGGAAACTGAGGTGATGATGGATCGTGCCTCTGTGATGAAGCCTCCATAAAAACCCCCAAAGGGTGGGGTTTGGAGAGCCTCCGGGTTGCTGAACACGTGGAGGTTCTAGGAGACTGGTGCACTGGGAGGGGCCATGGAAGCTCCACGCCTCCTCCCGCACCCCTTGTCCTACAAACCCCTTCCACCTGGATGTTCATCTCTACCCTTTGTCATCCCCTTGTATAATAAACCAGTAAACATAAGTGTTCCCCTGAGTTCTGTAAGCTACGCTAGTGAATTATTGAGCCCAAGTTGGGGGGTCATGGGAACCCCAATTTATAGCCAGTCGGTCAGAAGTACAAGTGACAACCTGGGACTTGAGATTGGCATCTGAAGTGGGGGGAAGGGCAGTCTTGGGGACCTTAAGCTGGGGGGTCTGATGCTCTTTCCAGGCAAATAGTGTTAGACCTGACTTAAGTTGTGCAATACCCAGATGGTGTCTCGGAGAACTGCTTGGTGTGGAAACCCCCTCCCCCAATCTGGTGTCAGAAGTCGTGTGAGCGTAAATGACACACACACAAGAAATGTGTAGTTTTTTCTTAACAGTTGTGAAAAACAGAGGACTCAGGTTTAAACGTGGTGGTTTGGTTTCTTTCTTTATCTTGCCTTGTTTTTACCCATTGGTACCTGTGTGTGTTGATGATGGTGGTTTGGGGCCATTAAAAAAAAAAAATTGCTAAACTCCACTGGGATCTTTTCTGTTGCTGCTGTCCAAACATTATATCCACCACTTGCCCCTGTCCCCTGCTCCCCCATGATGGATGGGGTAGCCTGAGGCTTTTGGAACTGGTGAAATAACCCATCATGTGGGAGGTTTTTTAAGTTTATTTATTTATTTTGAGAAAAAGAGAGAGAGAGCGAGAGAGCACAAGCGGGTAAGTAGGCTCTGAACTGTCAGCACAGAGCCTGACGCGGGGCTCAAACTCACAAACTGTGGGATCATGACCTGAGCGGAAATCAAGAGTTGGACGCTTACCCGGCTGAGCCGCCCAGGCGCCCCTGACCGTGATGGTTTAAGAAGAGGTGTGTGATGTGTGTCAGACTGGAAGCAAGAAGACCGGTTGGGTTCCTACATCAGCAGACTAGATGAGATCTGACCAGGATTTGGACGGCGTGGTGACAGCAGTGGGCACGATGAGAGATTGTGTCTGGGAACTATCAGGACGGAGAGTAAAGAGCCTCAGAACTTGGTACGAATTGCACAGCCCTCTCTGTGTGAAGAGACAGTTGGGCGCTGGGGTAGTAGGCAGGCACAGGACATGACTGCTTCCTCTTCCACAGGGAAGAAAAGATGGATCAGTGGTAAGAGCTGAAGATAGTGGGTCTGAAAGGTCTTTTTAGCAGGGACAGCCATTCAGCCCTAAGGTATGCTGCCAGGGGTGCCTGGGTGGCTCAGTCGGTCAAGCGTTCGTTCGATTTCAGCTCAGGTCATGGTCTCGCGGTGTGTGAGTTCGCGCCCCGCGTCGGACAGCTCAGAGCCTGGAATCTGCTTCAGATTCTGTGTCTCCCCCTCTCTCTGCCCCTCCCCTGCTCATGCTCTGTCTCTCTCTGTCTCTCAATAATAAATAAATGTTAAGGGGGAGTGGGAGGGAGGGGAAAGTGGGTGATGGGCATTGAGGAGGGCACCTGTTGGGATGAGCACTGGGTGCTGTATGGAAACCAATTTGACAATAAATTTCATATTAAAATTTTTTTTTTTTTAAAAAGATATGCTGCCGGTGAAGCTACCATGGGTTCTGGAGCCAGACTGACCTGGGTCAGAGTTACAGGTCTTCCACTCCTTGGCACAGTGCCAGGGGAAAGTGAGCTTCTGTGAGCCCCAAAGCCCTCATCTGTAAAATGAGAATAATACTTTGCATTCATTAAGAGGATGAAATAAAAAAAATATATATAGACAGGGACAGGTGCTATCCCAGAAACACTGCAGGCACCATCAGTGGTAGCTCTGGAGTGGCCTACATAACTCCCTAGGGAATCTTTGTTTTTAGATGCCAGACTGCATTTATTTATTTATTATTTAATAATGCTAACTACTGAGCTCCCCATCAGTAGACGTACCTAAGTGCAGATTAAGTGACCTCTTTTGGAGCATGCTCTAGAAGGGTTTGAAATATTGGTGGCCACTTAGATAAGAAAGTGTGTGAGTTCCTCTCCATGGCTCCCCCACTCCCCGCAGTTCCATTTCGAAGGAACTCATTCTAAGGAAGCAATCTGATCAAAGGTGTGTAAGATGATTATTGCAGAACTATTTTGGCTGAGAATGCAGAAAACCCCAAATGCCCAACAATGAAGAAATGAGTCATCATACATCCCTACCATGAAATACCAAGCAAATTGTTTGGAATATTTTAGTATACATGTTTATTGACATGGAATGATAATCACAACATATTACTAAGTGAAAATGTAGGTTATTAAAAATATGTGTTATCCTGTTCCATTTTATTTTTTGACCATTTCTTCAAAATACGTGCATTAAAAACGGAAAATTGGAAAAATATGCTTTAAATACTCATGGTGGTTATCTCTGGATGGTAAGTTTTGGGGCAAATTTAACCCTGTTTCTCAGGTTTGTCTGTATTTTATCATAGAGTGAGGATTACCTTTGTAGTAGTAATAAGCATAAAGGGTAACAGAGCTCTGAGGTTCTATCAACTGCTGGGGTGAGGAGAGGACCCCATTTGCGATGAACAGTGAAGGCTGGTGACCCCAAACCCACCCTGTCTCTCCACAGCTGAAATCCAGGAACATGGCAGAACTCCCAAGGCTCAGAAAAAGAGAGCCTTCAAAGCAGCCAGCCCTGGAGACGTGAAGCCCCCAGGAGCCCCAGGTGGGAAAAAACCCAAAGCAGACCTCAGCCAGAAGACCCTGCAGATGAAGACTCCCACAGAGGCTGCAGCTCCAAGCCTCCCAGCCTCCTCCATTCTGACCCTGGTGTTAGGGAGAGGCCGCTTCCAGAAGGTGGGGGACTCTCTCAGCCTGTGGGCTGGGGATCCCCTGGAGCTTCGCTGCCAGGGCAAGGTGGTCCACTGGAGGGTGCCTGTATACCTGGAAGAGGAGGGCAAGGAACGCCTGAGGTATGCGATGGACTAGCTCCTCTGACTACAGGCATCTGAAAGAAACAGTGAGATGGGCTCACGAGACCCACCAGTTGCGGAGCGGTTTAACAGAATGAGAGCCATGGCTTCCCACAATCCGGGATGTCAATTCTGGGGGCAGCAAATGGTGCCTGCAGGGAGAAAGGTGGCAGTAGTACGGGGGACAGGCTGTCTGACCTATCTGTGCCGGAATGTTGGGCTGAGATGCCCTTATGTCAGGGACGCCGTCATAGGGGAGGCAGAAATGAAGGCAGAGTTGACCCCACCAGCATCGCTCACCCCAGGTCCAGAAGAAAATCAGGCAGAGGCTGGGACATAAAAGGGTTCAGGAGATTTGTCCGCCTTTTCTCAATTCAGCCTCTTAGGGTGAGATTTCCTGGAACCCTGCCTCCTTTAGGGGGTAGAGTCGCTTAGAGGGCATTTACTGGCCTGAAGAGCGAGACACAGGGAAGGAGCCAAGGACAACAAAGGAGTTTGGGGGATGCCGTTTGCGATGCCATTTGCGATGTAAGGACAAGGTCTGTGAGGGGTAGATGGACAATCAGAAGATGTGCATGAGGCCAGAGAGACAGGCGAGCAATCAGCAAACCCTTACAGCCTAAGTGGGGAAGGGAGAAGACTGAGTGGGCCATGTGATGAAAGCTGGGGAGGGGGACTCTCAGATGACTCCACGCTGCTCGCTAGGTGTCCCAGGCCATCCCCGTCTCCTGCCTGCCTCACCCTGGCCAAGCCCCACACCTGTCTTTCAGAATCAAGCACTTCAGCCATCACAGCCAGCTGCAGCTGGTCAACTCCACGGGCGCGGACACGGGGGAATACAGCTGCTGGGCTCAGTACTGCCAGGATGGCGAGGGCGCAGAAGGCGAGGCCCGCCAGGGAAAGACCTTCATCTTCTTCACAGGTGCCCCGGAGTCAGGTCTCCAAGAACGTCAGTCAAAATGACAAAGCTGGAACTAGCAGGCTGATCTTCAGCTGTCAGTCTTAGAAGCCCTTACCAGAGAGGAAAAAGCACCCCAGGGCAGGAATGGGCAGGGAAAGAGGGATTTGAAGTCCCCGAGACGGACCTCATATTCATGGGCGGTGGTAGAGCATCAGGAAACAACTAATCTGTGCCAAGCTCATTCGTCTCTCTCCCTCCTTCCTTCCCAGACCCAGAGGAACTCTTTGTCCCCACCGAGGATTATTATAAGGTGGTGCAGTTGCACAGCCATCAACCAGTCCTGCTTCCCTGCCAGGTGACCAACCCTCTGGCCCACGTGACACTGCATCGGGAGTTCCCCCCGGAGGAAGTCCCAGTGGATGGGATAGACATCTCCTTTGATGTGAAGAAGGGCTTCACCATCCACCGGCCCCGAGCTTCCTTGGCTGGAGCCCTCTTCTGCTTGGCGAGCCTGGGTGGCTTGAGACAAATCTCTACCAAGTACATGCTGATCTACATCAAGTGTGCGTGGGCCTAGGGCTGGGGTGGGCGGGGCGAGGGAGGATATGGGGAGAGATACCTCTTAGGGACTTCAGATTTGAGTTCTGTGGATCACGGAATGCTGAACAACCAACCAGCTTTCAAGAACACCCCACGTAGTCAACCATCTTGTCCAGACAGGCAGCCAGTCAGCCAGCCACTGATCGACACTGCATCAGTGCAGGCTTTCTGTCCATCCACTCATTCTCAATCATGTCACACTATTCCATCCATCCATCTGCCCTCAAGCCAACCATTCCATTCATCCGTCCTCCATTAGATCACCGGTTCCATCATCTACCCATCCCCTATCAATTCAAGCACCCCAGCCATTCCCCTCTGGGACCTTACTCATTCCACCCATTCATTTCATTCAATGGTTCCAACAATCAGTTCAACATGTTTGTTCCCATTTCTCTCCCATCTTCTCCATGGCAGACCCGTCATCCTCCCCCAAACCCACCATCCAAGCTTCAGCAACATCAGTCCAACTGGGAGAGAACTTCAGTGTGACCTGCACGGCTCTGGGTGAGCCAGACATTGCTGTGGACTTTACCTGGGAATATCCAGGGCAGAAGGTAAGCCGAGGGTAAGAGGAGGCTGTGTGTGTGTGTGTGTGTGTGTGTGTGCATATGTGTGCGCGCGCTGATGGTGTGTTGGGCAGGAGCATGCGGGTGAGGAATTAGGAGGAGGATCAGGAGCGATCATGACAGAGTGGAACCACTGCTTGATTGAGATTCAGAGGAACCTGACACTGCTTCTCTGTGTGACCTTGGGCAAGTAACTTCCCTTTCCTGGGCTACAGTTTCCTCATTTGTTAAATAGAGCTACTTCTCAGGCTACTGTATAAAATTCGTTCCTTTGTTAATTTATCCAATAATTACTGAGCACCCACCACAGGCCAGACACTGTGCTAAGTGCTGAGACCACAAGGATGAAGCGAAAAGAGATATGGCTTCTGCTGTCTGCAAGCTTACAGTGGCAAATGAACACGGTCATCAAGAGAATACTAAGTGCTACCCTGAGGATACGACAGGACGGATGCGATAGCACCTTAAGATAGAGTCAAGGAGTCTTCTCTGAGGTGACATTTGAGTTGAGACCAGACTGGCCCAAATCTCATGAGAACAGAGCCGAGGCAAGTGCTCAGTCCCTGTGGCCAGTGTGTGTATAATAAGAGATGAACAAAATACATTAGCAACTGTCTCCTGGGCACCTGCCGTGGGCCAGACCTTCCTAAGGGGTTGTTGGAGAGGTGATAGTGATGTTCCTTCCTCTCAGAGAACTTAGCCCCACAGCCCGCAAACATCTGGAGAGCACCTGGGTCAAAAAGCAGATCCACCAGCACTGAAAACTTCAGGAATTCTTAAAAAGCCTTCCTGGAAGAGTGGGATTTGACATGAGCCTCGGAGGGTGGGCTGGACCCAGCAAAGACAAGGTGAAGGTGAGCTCCCCAGAGGCCTTAGAAGGGAACGAATGGGGGATAATCCTCCCATTTGTCAAAAATGGAAACTGAGACCCAGCAAGCGGTAAAGAACACACTCATGGTTGGGAGACATGGCTTCGCTGTGCTAGCATTTCCTCAAACATGTTCCTTGGAATGGTAGCATACCAGAAAGTCCAGCCCCAACCTCCCAAAAAAGTGCTTTTAGGAAAACACTGCCTCTTATAACCATCGCCTGCCTCGGAGATTCAAAACTCACATGCACATGTGACAGACTCAGTGGCCGGAGTCTCCCCAGTTTAATTTTACTTGACTCAGTGTTTCTCAAACAATTTTCATAATAGAACCCCACCTCCCCTTCTCTGGGGAGGCAGCACCCATTAACAACCCCACAAAACCAGAGTGCCGCAAAACCCACATCACGGGGTGCTGCTCCCAGCCAAGTCACTTCCTGTGTCTCCTTGAGTAGGATAGGAGACCCCAGCTTCTCCCCAGGGACTTGAGAAGCCCACATTTCCCACAAAGAACCTGGCCTTTCAGGTGCTCTGATATATGTGTGTGACCTTGGGCGAGTCACTCTCCCTTTCCCTGAAGGGACACAGTACCTCTTACTTGCCTGCTGGTGCCTAAGTCAGAGATGACACCTGGGGTAGCTAATGGACAGTTATGTTTTGTCCCTGCAGCTGGGCCGACCCCCCTACGTCAGCGAGTGGGCCAGTGTCGTTCGCCAAGAGGGCCAGGTACAGCAGGAGGCAGGGAGTACCCTGCATGTGGAAGAGGCCCGGGCTGGGGACTCTGGCATCTACACCTGCAGGGCTACCAACCTTCAGGGCACGGGGACTGCCACCACCCGCGTCCGTGTAACCAGAAGCTCTCATGTGTCCCCTCACCTTCCTAGCTCTGTCCCTGGCTGCAGGCATCCTGGTGTGGAGCAGCGGGCAGAAACAGGGGTAGGTAACTGTGTGAACCTTGGTGTTGTTATGCCAAGCCGTTGTCCCCTGCAGAGCAGAAAGAGCCTTTGCACTGACCCCTGAGACTCTGCCCACCCATGACCTCTTTTAATGGCCAGCCATCACTCCAACATCGGGCCCCACTCCAAGGCTGGGCAAAGCTAGGGCCAGTGGGGTACCAGAAGTCCAGGAGGGAGTACAGAGTCACTGATGAGTCACCCAAGCCCAGACCATACTCCTCAATGATTCCTGCCACTGGCAAAGGTCCTCAGAGAGGAGCCACCTCCTCCCTGTTCCAGGAAAACACAGGGGCCAGATAAACACAATACCATTGTTTCCACGGCTTGTCTGCCCCAGTGTGAGACCATGACCACAGTTTATCTCCTTGCATCCACCATAGGTTACTTGAGGGAAACCCTGCTCCCCATGACTTGCCCCTTCTCCAGCCCGGCCCCTCTCAAAACCATGCTCTCTAAAGTGCATTCTGCAGCCTGAAGTGCTTAGGCTGGGGTAGAAAATTGGTCGCAGGAGTTTAGAAAATGCTGGACACTGCTTCCTTCTTGGAAATTTGTAGTGCACGTTACCATATTAAAGGTTCTGAGAAGTCCTGCACTTTGCAGATCTGTTTAACTGGACTGAATCTAGAGTTTCTCAAATTACTTGGCCATCGATTCTTTTCTTGGTCATGCCTATTAATGTGCAATGAATGAGTGTATCCCAGACAAGCTTTGGGAAAAGTTGCATGAAGAACTATGTGTGCACTTCTCTCCAGAGCTGTTCCCAAGGCTCCCAGATAGATACCTTGTTTTCCTATGGCTGGAGAAACAGCTCAGCACTCCTCTAGCCCTACTAGGGGAGAAATGGAGAAACAGTCGCATCTGAACTCCCAGAACTACACATGGCTAAAGACCAGACCATATCCAGGGGAATAAAGAAGGCAGTCTGGGATCTGGGATGATGGAGGAAACCTCCGTTCTACTGGATTGTCTTTTCTTCCTTGCTGGCCTGGGGCCTGGGGCTATTGCTGAGGGATCTCAGGCAAGGCCCTCTGGCTCCTGTGATCTGTTTGCTCTGCTGCTGAAGAGGGATAAGAACCGGCTTCAAGAACCAGGAGGGGAGTGTAGCCGAGAGCACTGAGTTAAAATGCTCTGTGCAGGGGAGGGGTTATCATGATGGCATCCAGATGACCTGAAGCTTCCTGAGAAGAACAGTAAACCCACGGATGGTTTGGGCTGGACAGGCATGCTGAGGTTGGTTACTCTAGCTGCCCCTCTGCACGGATGGGGAAGCTGAGGGCCACATTCCGGGGTCCTGGCGCCTGGCATTAGGGGTGGTAGAAGGAGTCAAGATAGGGAGGAGTAAGAGAGGGACCGGAAGTGAGTGGGGCAGGTAGAGGTCAGAGGAGAAAGACTAAGTCACACATCTGATCCTTCCGGAGCCTGGGGAGAAAAACAAGCACAACACGCGAAGAGCTGGATGACAGAGGAGGTCCTAGTCCTTGTTTTGGGGGCCCCACCCCCCACTTTGGTTTCCTTGTCGGTATGGGGATGAGGTCCCAGCTCTGCGTGTACCCGGGTGTCACTGAGACTGAGGGACCAGGAGGGCTGAGGAGTTGCTCTGGCTTAACCCCTGGGCTGAGCAAGAGTCCGGGACCGGGAGCAGTCGCCTGCCCCACACCATACCCAGCCCCAGCCCCAAGGGCCTCCAGTGACCCCCTTACCAGCGGCCCGCCTTTCCCTGTTGATTCCCAGGGTGCGGGCCACTTCCTTTCCGGTCCCCCAGCCCCTGGTCTGAGCCTCGCACCATCCTAGAATGGGGCACTGTAGTGACTCAAGTATCATTCGCTGGGTTCCCCTGGCTGTTTTAGAGGAGAGGTAACCTGAGGCTGAGGGAGGGCCCGACCAGAGGTGGGAACATCTCGGGGAAGGGGGGAGCTGACAAGTCAGGACCAGTGGGTTGTCACTTCTTCGTCAGATGGCCTCAGTGGCACTGGCTGCCCCTGGGAAAAGCTCGGGACTTCCCTGATTTGGACGGAGAGAGCTGGGAGGGATGGAAGGACTCCTCTTTGCTTGTTTCCTGGGCCAACTCAGGGGAAGGTGCTTCTGGGGCCTCAAAGCCCGGTGGGTGATCCTGCACGGCCCAAGCCCTCAGGGCTCCCTGGGCTCGCACCCTGGCTGCCCATCTCGCTCCTGCCCTCCGCCCCTCCTGGGCATGGAACGAGAGGCCCCCGCTGTCTTCTCTGGTAAATCCTCAAGAGGGCGCTGTGACCACAGGCGTCCTGGCCCTGCGTCCTAGCTGGCGAGGAAGGAGACCTCGGTGGGGGTGACTGAGGCCAGAGGGAAGGCGGGGGAGGCGTCGGCCCCGAGGACCCGGTACAGCAGCTCCTCCTTCTCCTGCTGGAGCTGTCGCCGCAACTGGCACTCCTTCTCCAGGGCCTCGCGGGCGAGAAGCAGGTCCTCCGAGAGCTGCCTGTGGATGGATATGGGCCGACGTCGCCAGGGGGAAGCAGCCCGACAGCGGCCGCACAGACCAACCCATTCCTCTGGGAGGCCTTCCTCGGATGGGCCGCCAGCCCGCTCCAGGGCCCCCACCGCCCTGTCGTCCTGTCCTCTGCCTGTGTGCAGGAGGCCATTCATTCGATTGGCTGACAGTGGAGCCCGGCCCTCCCAGGCAGACAGCTCCGGGTTCAGATCCGCCCCACTAGTTAGCGGTGTAACCTTGGACAAGTTATTGACTCTTGACAAATTTCAGCGTCCTCATGGGTACAATGGGACTGATCATAGGAGCACCCAGCTCTTCGAGTAATTATGACGATTAGGTGAGACCATATGTAAAGTATTCAATGAATTATGTCTGACCCATGAGGCAGGCTCTCATTTGCTAAGCCTTTCGAACGAGTTCATTCATTCATGTACATTCATTCATTCATTAGGTCACCTCAGCTAGAAATTTCCTGTCCTCTCTTCCTGTATTGGGCTTTGCCGTGGAGCCTGCTCAGCCAGGATGGGGACAGATAGCAGTCAGGGCACTGAGACAGGTTTCTAGGCAGAGCTGGGTCCCTTGGGATTCTTGACTCCCATTTTCTTGACATTCCCCAGAAAGGCCTGGGCCTACCTGCCAATCCATTCCCCAGGCTTCTCAGAGACCCTCCTCAGTAGAGATTTTGGCCAAAAGGGTGGGGGTGGGAGGAGAGGGGGCAGGGAGGCAGCTACCTTGACATAACCATCTGGTTGCGGCCCCGGACATGCAGCTCCTCATTCTCCTGCTGCAAAGTGGTGATTTTTTCCTCCAACATCAGATTTTTTTCTTTCTGCAACACATCAGAAGGAGCTCAGAAAGCCACCCGACTCACATGGCACAGTGTGTTTCGTCACCTCCCTCTTATCTGTGGTCACTGAAAACACCGACTCATTCTGGACTAGATGTTACATTTCGTGAGGCAACAAGATTACTTAAAAAAAAGTATGTAACTAAGGAGGGGACACAGGGCTGCCAACTTTCGATTTTGCCACATGAGATGTAGGAAAAGAACACAGCCACTCCCACGTAACATTTCCATCAGTTCATAAGAGAATGGATATTTTTGGTTCTCCCAAAGTCAGAAGGATATGATCTATATAAATAAAATTACGTGTGTCTGTTATACTATTCCACAAGCGTGGTTGAACAGAATTCCCAGGGACTCTCTGAGACGGGCCTGATTAGAATGTAGGCTGTGTGGTACACGCGGGTGGGGAGACTCCTTCCAGAGCAACATCACCTCTGTTTGGACTCAGCCCCGGGTTCCCAAGGCCTCCCTTCTCCTGGAGACAAAGCCATCTGTGTGCCCAACGCCCACCACTCCCCAGGCCTGTCCTCGCTCACTGTGGCCTCCTACGTCGGTCCGATTTTTCAGCCTCGGCTTCTTCCCCGGCCCCTGCCTGACAGGGGATATCTGCCAGCCCCTCCTGATTAGCCAGGTTACCTGCCCGGGTGTCACCCACGCTAGAGAAACATGAATAGTCAAGAAAAGCACGGAGGCCCTATGAGAAGGAGCCACTGCTTGACCCGGACTGGCCACAGACAGGCCACAGCCGTTCCCAGGGCCAGCATGGAAGGCAGGTCAAAGCTGGGGTGGACCAGGCTGGAGCCTCCTCAAACTGCCTTCCCTCCACACACTTTACAGAGGAAATGCCCGGAAAACAGAAGCCCGAGGTGTATCTTCCCAGCACCCCCCTTCCAGTCACACACCACTGTTTCCATGAGGATCAGCCGCTTGTCCAGCTCATGGATACGCTCGTTCTTCATCTCGATGACAAAGTGTAAGCTCTCCAGTTCCTGCTCCCAGAACTGGTTGGGGCTTCCGTAATCCTAGATGGGGACACGGAGTGATCTCACCAGACCAGCAGGGAGAGAGGGGCAGGGGCTACCTGCCTCTTCCCCACTGTGCCTCCCAATCACTGTTTGCCTCTCACATGCCGCCTCCTTCTCTTGGCTCACGGTAAGTACTTACTACGCGTGATCTCATTCTAGCCTAATGACGCCCTTGGAGGAAGGCCCCACTACCACCCCAGCTGAGGAACCGCAGCGCCGATCGGGTAAGTCACTCACGCTAAGTGGTAGGTCAGCTCTTTGTACCTCGTTCCTCCTGAATCCAGAACCTAAGCATTTTACCATCCCCCCTGTGCTCTAAGTCTTTCTTTCCCCACAGTGACACGGGGACCCTGTTTCTTCCAGGCTCAGGTCTGAGCCCTGGCCTTGAGGAAGGCCTGGCCTTTCCTGCTGCCCAGACCCTGACCTCCCTGGAGATTCAAGAAGGAAAAGTATTCTCTGCCACCCACCTGGATGTGCTTCTTATAGTCTCGGCTCAGAATGGACTCTTCTACCCTCTTCATCTTGGCCTGGAAGACCTCCAGCTGTGAGGACAGTCCATCAATGGTCTCCTGGAGAAGGGAGCGGGAGGGAGGTCAAAGCCTGGTTCATAAAGGCTGAAGGTGGACTTCTGTGCATCCCGGAAAGGGGTCAGTTTAGGATTCTTCCATCTATCTTCACTCTGTCCTACCCAACAATGCAGGCTTGGTTTGCTTCAACCGTTGCCTGAAACACGCCAGCCCTATCTCTCGTCATAGAGCCTTAATGGCTTCCCATGCCCTTGGGGACAATGTCCCGGTGTTTGAGGCTGGTGCTAACTTGGCATTCAAAGCCCAACCATACCAGGCTCTGCACTTTCCCAGTCTTCCCTCTTGCTGCTCCTGCGGCCAGGCATCACACCAGTCCTTCTGCTGCTGGGTACATTCCTGCCTCCTACTCTCCCTTGTCAGGAGTATCCTGCACCCCAACCTTGCCCATTACCTTCAGGGTAGAGCAGGGCTTCGATATGGCCCCCAGGCCCCACAGTTTGGCCCTGGCCTCCTGTCCAACCTCAGCTCTCTCCCACTCATACCCTTCACCCCAGGCATCTTGGACTTCTTTCAGTTCTACACGTACTCCGTATTTCCCTCTCCTCTCCAAGTCTTTAAGCACAGTTTTGTTTTGTTTTCTGCCTAGGGCATCCTTCTTACCCTTCTTCATTTGAAGAATTCCAACCCATCCTTCAGGTTCCAGCTAAGATTTCATCCCTCTGGGAAGTGCCTGACCTGACAAATTGGCTCAGACACCTTCCTTCCTGCTTCCACCCGCCAGCCCAGTCACACTGTGGTGCCCGGTCCATGAGGTCTCTAAGATCCTCCAACAGTCCTTCGAAAAGCAGGCCAACCCTAATCTCAGAGCGAGTCCTCTTGAGCTGATAGCCCAGTCGCCACATGGAGGGGCTGGATACACGGAAGACACTCGTCCCTGTCCCTCACACTTAAGTGGAGGCCGTGCTGTTTTCCCGCAGGCCCTCCCCTCCCCTGGCAGAGTCTGCCATGGCCCAGCTCTTCTCACCTGCAGGGCTGCCTTGGCCTCCTGGAAGGAGTGGGTGAGGGCTTCCTTCTCCTGCTCATGTGAGGCCCGGAGGACTGCAGGGAAAGGAGACCTCTGTGAGCTCAGACACCCTATAGCTTTCTGGCAGGCGCCATGAGGGCGGGAGAACCCGTGTGATTAGCAGGGCCCCCCAGGGGCCGGGGGTCTGGGGACGGTCTTATTCAATCTTTGTTTACTGGGCTTACAGCTGTGCCAGAAATATAGGAGATATTTAACAAAAGCTCATAGAAATGGAAAGAAATTATATCCTCGGAGGAACCGTGAACCCTACCAGATTGTGGGGCCACCCACGCCTCACTGAGACCAAGACCCCAAAGATCCTGCAGCGACCTTGTTCATTTTGTTCACCACGCCACGGACCGTGCACAGAGCCAATGTTTTGCAAGCTGGGTTACCCAAACTTTGAAACCGTTAAATCATCACTCATCAAACCACTGGCACAAAACTGCAGTCAGTACCTTTCGTCCGGGGCCGGGAAATCTACCTTGCCCTGATTCTGCTTCTTCACAAGTGAGAAACCTTGCGAATATCACCTCGAATACCTAAAAGTCCCATTGCTTCAACTGTGAAGTGAGTTGTCACTAAGGGATGGCTGAAGGATGGCATGAGAAAAGGACACTCAAGGGCTTTCCCTTGATTGATTCCCCCCAATCAATATAGTTTTATTTATTTATTTATTTATTTATTTATTTATTTATTTATTTAGAGAGTGGCATGCGTGTGTGAGCAGTCGTGTGAGGAGCAGAGAAAGAGAGGAGAGAGAACCCCAAGCAGGCCCGGTGTGGTCAGCAGGAGGTCCGGTGCAGAGCGTGACCTCATGGTTCACGAGATTGTGACCTGAGCTGGTCTCAAGAGTTGGACTTGGTCAGACTAAGCCACCCAGGTGCCCCAGTATAGTTGTATTTATTATCCCTCCTCCTTTGTAGAGCTCCTTATGGAAAATTCTACCCTTGTCTCCGCTGAAAGAAGACAACTGAGAAGTGACCAACCAGTGGGCGGGATGGGAAATAGGACAGAGAGGACAGGGAAAAAAGAGCTTCATACGACCAAAGGCCCAGGTATACATGGGCCTGCGTCACAGTGGGCAGTGACACACACACAAAAACAGTGTTCAGTGACATAAATGTGTCAGAGCTGTCAAAATGGAAAAGGTCAGCTGTTTGAAACCTACAGGC
Organism: Prionailurus viverrinus; assembly: GCF_022837055.1. Lineage (NCBI taxonomy): Eukaryota > Metazoa > Chordata > Mammalia > Carnivora > Felidae > Prionailurus > Prionailurus viverrinus. Next base: position 196,894,128 of record NC_062561.1, on the reverse strand, counting down.
TAACTTTTTCCAAATCACGGGCCTAATTTGTTAATTTGCCTATTAAGACGGGTTCTGGGGGCGCCTGGGTGGCTCAGTCGGTTAAGCGTCCGACTTCGGCTCAGGTCACAATCTCGGGGTCCGTGAGTTCGAGCCCTGCGTCGGGCTCTGGGCTGATGGCTTGGAGCCTGGAGCCTGCTTCCGATTCTGTGTCTCCCTCTCTCTCTGTCCCTCCCCCATTCATGCTCTGTCTCTCTCTGTCTCAAAAAAAAAAACAAAAACAAAAACAAAAAAAACCCCCAAAAACCTTAAAAAAAAAAAGACGGGTTCTGATTCCAGGTAAGATGGAAAATGTAAACTCCATATAGTTTGTCCCACTGAATGTAGCTATGAAACCTAGACAGACTGAATAGAGTAGTTATTTGCAGACTGCGAAAGGTAAATGGTAGCAGGCAGAGGGGGAAGAAGACCAGAATTCAAAGTACCATGGAACCAATAGTCTGAAACAAGAGTCAGAATTGTATGTATTCATATCATTTCAGAATATAATACAAAATTACTCAGCATACGAATCCAAACGGCAAAAGCAGGAAAATCTTAACTTGGCTGAGGAAAGATATTCAGCAGATGTCAACACTGTGATGCTACAGATGTTGGAATTATTAACAGAGACTTTAAGGCACCCGATACAAAAATGCTTCATGATCTGGGTGCCTGGGTGGCTCAGCTGGTTGGTCGTCCGTCTTCAGCTCAGGTATGATCCCACGGTCCGTGAGTTCAAGCCCCGTGTCGGGCTCTGTGCTGACAGCTCAGAGCCTGGAGCCTGCTTTGGATTCTGTGTCTCCCTCTCTCTCTGCCCCTCCCCCTCTCACACTCTGTCTCTCTCTCACTCTCAAAAATAAATAAACATTAAAAAAAATTTTTTTTAATATAAAAAAATGCTTCATGAAGTAAGGGTGAATACTCTTGAAAAGCATGGAAAGATAGAAAGCCTGAGCAAACACATAGAAGCTATTAAAAAGAACCAAAAGGAAATTTTAGAACTAAAAAATGTGATAAATGAAATTCAAAAATTTCCTGGGTGGGCTCAGTAGCAGAACAGAGATGACATAGGTAAAAGCCAGTGACCTTGAATATAGATCAATAGAGATTATCTAGTCTGAACAATAGAGAGATAAAACGATTGGAAAACAATGAACAAAGCCTCAGGGACCCATAACACAATCCGGAAACGTCTAACATTCGTGCATCAGAGTCTCAGAAAGAGAAGAGAGAGAGCGTAGTACACAAACTGTGTTTGAAGAAAGGATGGTTTGAGTGCTTCCCACATGTGTCAAAATGTAAACCTACAGATTGAAGACGCTCCCTGAGCCCCAAAGAAAGCAAACTGAAAGTAATCCACACCCAGGCACATCATTTTTGAAAACTAATAACCAAGAAAAAATCTGGAACAGAAGCAGAGAAAAACAGTGCATTACTTAGAGAAAGCAACAGGGAGAATGACCGTGGATTTCTTATCAGAAACCTTGGAGAGGAGAAAAAGTAAGAACGTAAATAAGAAATAAAAATGGCTGAAATAAAAGAACGGTGAATCGAGAATCTGATAGCCAGTGAAAATATCCTCAGGAAAGAAGGTGAAATAAAGACATTCTCAGATGAAAAAATGCTAAAATAATTCCTCACCTGCAGACCTTCTAAAAGAATCGCTTAAGGAAATGCTTCAGACAGAAAGCAAATGATACCAGAGGAAAACTTGAAACTTCAGGACTATAGGAAGAGCAACCAAACTGGTAAACGCCTGGGTAATATTCTTCTTCCTCTTCTTCCTTGTGCTCTTTAAACTACTATTGGTGGTAAATCAATGTAAACAGTGTAACATTATCTGATGGGGGATTCAGTGTATGCAGATGTAATACCTAAGACAAACACAACAAAAAGGAGAGAGGATTGGGACTTACGCAATAGTAAACTTTCTGCATTCCACTCGACATGGCAAAATATTAATTCTGGGGCCACCTGGGTGGCTCAGTCGATTAAGCGTTTGACTTCTGCTCAAGTCATGGTCTCATGCTTCGTGGGTTCAAGCCCTGCGTCCGGCTCTGTGCTGACAGCTCAGAGCCTAGAGCCTGCTTTGGATTCTGTCTCCCTCTCTCTGCCCTTCCCCTGCCTGTGCTCTGTCTGTCTGTCTCTCAAAAATAAATAAAAATTAAAAATTTTTAAAATATTAATTCTAAGTTGTCTCTTAAGTATTTTGTAATTCTTAGAGCAAAGAATTAAAAAAAAAGAACTATACAGGAGATATAATTAAAAGACCATAGACAACTTAACGTGGAATACTAAAAACATTCGAATACTCCAAAATAAAGCAGGGAAAGGAAAGTAGAGGATAAAAACAGAACAACCAGAAAACAAATACAAAAATGACAACCTAAATCCAACCATATCAATAACAACACTAAACTAAATAATCTAAACATCCTAAATAAAAGATAGGGATTGTCAGAATGGATCTTAAAAAAAAAATACCCCCAACTATCAGCTATTTAAAAGAAACCCACTTTAAATATATGTCATAGGTAGATTAAAAGTAAAAAGGTAGAAAAAGCAATATTAATCAAAGGAAAGTTGCGGTGGCTGTATTCATTTCAGATGAAGTGCACGTAAGAATAAGGAATATTACAGGGATGAGGAAGGTCATTACATAATGATAAAGAGGTCAATTCTCCAGGAAGGCATAGTAATCCTAACTGTTTATATACATAACAAAGGAGCTTTGAAATATATGAAGCAAAAACTAACAGAACTGAAATGAGCAACAAAGACACAATTATAGTTGGAGACTTCTATGCTCTTCAGTATTCATTAGAAAAAAGAAGCATAAAATCAGTAACAATATAGAAGAACTGAACACTGTCAACACGCTGATTTAATTAATTTATAAACTACAACCTGACAGTAGCAGAATACACATTTATTCAAGTGCACATGAAACATTCACAAGATAGACCATATCCCGAGTCATAAAACAAACCTTAACAAATTATCAAATGAGCAAAATACAAACCATATTTGATCATATTTCTCTGACCATAATGAAAACAAACTGGAAATCAGTCACAGAAAGAGAACTATAAATCTCTAAACACTTATGAGTGTTTGATGAGCCAAAGAGGAAGTCTCAAGGAAAACCAGAAGATATTTTGAATTGAACAAAAATAAAAACACAAAACATCAATCTGTGGGATGCAGATAATTCAGTGCTTGGGGTGGGGGGTGATTTATAGCACTAAAGCCTTATGTTAGAAAAGGAGAAAGGTCTCAAATCAATAATCTAGGCTTTTAGTTTAAGATACCATAAAAAGAAGAGCTAAGTATAAAGAAAAAAAAAAGGAGAAGGAAGGAAATAAACAGAAATCAATGAAATTGAAAATAGGGGGAAGAAATCAATGAACCCAAAAGCTGGTTTCTGGAAAGGATTAATAAAATTGATAAACCTTAAGCAAGACTGACAAAGAAAAAAGAGAATACACAACTACCAATATCAAGAAATTAAGAGGGAATACCACCAAAGACACAGAAGATATTTAAAATAATAGTAAGAGACCACTACGAGCAATTCCAGGCATATAAACTCGACAACTTAAATGAAATGTACCAATTCCCGAAAAAACTACAAACTACCAAAATTTACCCAAGGTAAAATGCATAACCTGGGCATTCCTATTACTGCTAAAGAATTTTAATTTGTACTTAAATACTTTCTGGATAATGAATGTGTGAGAACAGATGATTTCATTCACAAATTCGACTGAACATTTAAAAATTATATAATACCAATTCTATATAATTTCTTCCATAAATGGAAGAAAATGGGACATATCTCAACTCATTCTATTAGGCAAGTCATACTTTAAAAGTTCAACTGGGCAGATGGTACAGAACAATTGCCCTCATGTACACAGACACAAACATCTTCAGTAAAATATTAGCAAATCAAATTCAGCAACATATAAAAAAGGGTAATAATAGCAGCACGACCAAGTAGGGCTTATGCCAGGAAGGCAAGGCTAGTTCAATATTTGAAACTCAAATCAGGGGCACCTGGGTGGCTCAGCTGGTTAAAGTGTCTGACTCCTGATTTCGGCTCACAGTTGTGAGATTGAGATTCTCTCTCTCTCTCTCTCTCTCTCTCTCTCTCTCTGCCCCTCCCCCCACTCACATGTGTGTGCACTCGTAAAAGGAAGGAAGGAAGGAAGGAAGGAAGGAAGGAAAGAAGGAAGGGAGAAAGAAAGAAAGAAGGAAGGAAGGAAAGAAAGGAAAGAAAGAAAGAAAGAAAGAAGAAAAGAAAGAAAGAAACTCAAATCAATGTAATCCACCATATTAACAGTCCAAAGAAGAAAAATCACACCATTATAGGGGTCATAGATCTAAATGTAAAATTTAAAACCATACAAATTTTGGAAGACAACATAGAAGATCTTTGTTACCTGGGGTTTGGCATAGAATTTTTAGGATACAACACCAAAAGCATAATCAATACAAGAAAAAAAAATTGGAATTCATCAAAATTAAAAGCTTTGCTTTGTAACATACATTGTTTAGAAAATGAAAAAAAAACAACAAACAAAACAGGGGTACCTAGGTGGCTCAGTCGGTTAAGCATCCAACTTCGGCTCAGGTCATGATCTCACAGTTCATGAGTTCAAGCCCCGCATTGGACTCTGTGCTGACAGCTCAGAGCTTGGAGCCTGCTTCAGATTCTGTGTCTCCCTCTCTCTGCCCCTCCCCTGCTCACACTCTGTCTTGCTCTCTTTCTCAAAAACAAATAATAAAAACATTAAAAATAAATAAAAAATAAAATAAAGAAAACTTCAAGATATACACAGAATGTTAAAAAACAAAAAACACCACTTGTTTCTCCCAGTTATCTGTATACCACACCCCAAATAAATAGAATCCTGTATTTCCCCTCCCACTATGCTTTTGTTCATTCATTTAATACACATGTATGTACCACCTTATATAAGCCAAGTGATTTAGAAATAACTAAGAAAGAATTCTGACTGATGGGAAGAATTCAAGATAGGCAGTCCCTTCTCCTCTGGGGTTTTTACAACAGTAACATTTTCTTATCAACCTATCTATTATGCTAAAAAATAGTATCAAAGCAATGCACAGACAGCAAAGCTGCTTTCCCACAATAGCATCATGAGGTGGGGAAGGTACACTGTAGAGATACAGAAAATGAATTGAGATTCAAGGTAGATTCTAGAGATGTAGAAACTGAACTGAAGTTGAGTGACAGGCCCAGTATCACACAGCACATTGGAATTAAAACATAACTCTTCAAATTCCCAGGGTGAGGGCTTCAATTCCATTTCAAAACATTTTGTGCTAATGTTGCAATATGTTTCAAGAATCTTAAAAGTTCAGACCTCTGTTCTAGTTATTCCATTTCTGGGAATCTAAGGACATAACATGAAATGTCTGCACAGATTTATGCAAAAGACTTTTGGTGCAGTGTTACTTACAGTAGTTAAAATCTAGATGTCTAGACTCACGGGAAATAAGGAAAACCATGTATGCAGTGGTCTAACCTTTATAAACGTTTAGAAGCAGCATGATTATTTGGAAACATGTTGGAAACAATGTCAAATGGAAAGAACAGGATCTTAACATTTTACATACAAAATAATCCTAACTGTATTTTTTAATGTTTTATTTATTTTTGAGACAGAGAGCATGAGCAGGGCAGGGGCAGAGAAAGAGAGAGACACAGAATCCAAAGCAGGCTCAAGGCTCTGAGCTGTCAGCACAGAGCCCAATGTGGAGCTCAAACCCACAAACTGTGAGATCATGACCTGAGCCGAAGTCAAACGCTTAACTGACTGAGCCACCCAGGCACCCCAATATCAGTGCATAGCCTGATGCAGGGCTTGAAGTCACAAACGGTGAGACCATGACCTCAGCCAAGGTCAAGACTCAGAGGCTTAACCGACTACGCCACCCAGGCGCCCCCTAACTGTATTTTAAAAGAGAGTTCTGGGGAAAGATCATGCAAATACTGATGAATAAAAGAAACACCAGTATAGCATTTTCTAGGTCTGTTTCAATAGCGTCAAAAATACACGCAACCTTCGCCAAAGAAGATACACAAGTGGTCAAAAAGCACATGTAAAGATGCTCAGCAAAACTAGGCATTAGGGAAATGCAAATCAAAACCGCAATGAGATACCACTCCACGCCTCACTAGGACAGCAATAATAACAACAGCAACAACAATGGAAAATAGCAAGTGTGGGCGAGGATGTGGTGCAATTGGAACCCTTGTGCACTGCTGGCGGGAATGCAAAGTGGTGCAGCTGCTGTGGAAAACAGGTTGGCGGTTTCTCAAAAAGTTAAGCATAGATGTGCTGTATGACCCAGCAACTCTACTTCTGGACAGACGTACACCCAGGGAAACCGAAAGCAGGTGTACAAGCAGGTGCGTCTGCTAGTGGCACAAGGCACAGTGGCCAAAGGGTGTCCAACCAATGAATGGATAACAAAATGTGGTGTGTCCAGGCCAATGATAATAGAATATTATTCAGCCATAAAAAGGAAGGGAGTAGCTTTTAAAATGGGAGGGAAAAAAAGAAATGTAGTGCAAATGTAATGTGCACCATGGATGCACCCGGAGACATTATGCTGGGTGAAGAAAGCCAGACACGGGGGTCGCAGATGGTATGATTCCATTTATTGAGCATCCAGAATGGACAAAACCCATGACCGGAGAGTGGCTCAGTGGCTGCGAGTGGATCAGGGGCTAGGAGGTTGGGGAGGTGCAGGGAGTGACTGCTTCGTGGGTATGAGATTTACTTTTAGGGTAACGGGATGGAACGGGATGGGGTGATGGTTGCTGGGCACTGTGAAGGTACTAAATGTCACTAATGGTAAGTCTTGTATGTATTTTACTCATATATATATATATATATATATATATATATATATATGGGTATATATATATATATATGGGTATATATATATATATGGGTGTGTGTATATATATAGATAGATAGATAGATAGATATACTTTGCCACACCAACTCTACCAGAATGTTTTTTGAAAGATAAAATCATGAATGTGGCAAAGATTTTACAAAAGAGTTCACTGTGTAAGTATCATTGCTATTACAAACAGTGGCAAAAGTTTGAAATTACCTAAATGCCTAACCAATGGGGCTCAGTAAATGAATAAGGGCATGCATTGGAATGCTGTGCAGTTGCTAAAACTTATATTACAGAAGTTAAATGACAAGATGTTAATACTATTGAAACAGAAAAATCAATTTATCTCCTCCCCCCAGTGTATGTGTGTGTGTATAGAAGAATATCCCAGGTGTATACAAACACACACACACACACACACACACACACACACACACACACACAGTGAAAGGGATATATATTAAAGGGGTAACAGTGACTAGTGACTGGTTCTGGGTAGAATTATACACAATTTTAATTTTTGCAATAATAAAATAAGTACTAATCATTATTTGCTAAGTATCTTATGAAATATCAGGCACTGTTCTAAATTTTACCTATCCATCTATCTGTCTAACAAATCATTTAATTCTCATAAACACCCTAGGAATGAGATTAACTAAATTCTTCAAGGTTGCACAGCCAGTAAGAGGGGAAGCTGGGATTCAAACCCAGGGACTGTGGCTGCAGAGCCTGAAATCTTAACCACTATGCTATAAGATCGTATTGTTTAGTCCATAGATTCTAAATTTTCTATCATGGTTACATCACATATAAAAGGAAAGAAAGCTATTTGAAAAAAATAACTAACCATATAAATAACCTAACCATAAAATTTAAGAGCTGTCATCATTGTAGGGAAGGAATATGGATATTTAAAAATTCTCCTATTTGTCTAGATTTTTCAAATTTCCTTTAAGGAATATGAATTGCTTTTAAAATTTTAAGGGAAAAAACGTCTCAACTAAGGTTAAACAAAGCATGGCGTCAGAGTTTTAAAGCCATTCCTGAAAGGACGAGTCCAAGGATCCTGAAGACTCCAGTGCGGAGGCAGCCAACTGCTTGTGGACCAGAGGCAGGAGGGGACAGCCAGAGGTAGGAGGAAAGGACCAGAGGCAGGAGGGAGGGGCCAGTGAGAGAAGGGAGGGGCCATAGCAGGAGGGAGGGGCCATAGCAGGAGGGAGGGGCTACAGGCAGGGGGAGGGGCTAGAGGCAGGAGGGAGGGGGCAGTGGGAGACCACCTGTGAACTCGGTGAGGTGAGGGCGCAAGAAGGACCCTTCTACATCTATGCTAGTGAAGCATTTCCATCCTTACCTTGCAGTGCCTCCTCATGCTCTCCCTCCAGGGCTCTTTGCTGTTCATCTAGTTTCTCTCGAAGCTCCAGCTCCCTCTCCTTCTCCACCTGGGGACAGAAAGTGGTAAGCAGCGTGAGATTGAGCAGGTTCAGCACAGCCTCGCTTATCCACTCCCGGAACCCTGGAGCTTTGCAGAGGCTGGTGATCAGAGTCCCACCCTGTCGTCTACGTGATGGGGACAATCTGAGTTCAGAGAGGGCACAAGGCCTCCAAGACACAGCAGATGTGGCTGACTTTGCTTCTTTAGGGCTTGGAAGGGGGCTCCTAGAGAACCGTCTAGGTGGAAGGCAAGTAGGGGTCTTCCAACCCTGATGCCCGCTCCAGGCAGGAAGTCTTTCTACTGCATCAGAGTGTTTCCCGACCTTTCATTGCATATAATGTACATAATGAATTACATGCAAGCAGTTACAAATATTTATTCAAAAGATAAAGGACTCCCTTCTTGGTAATGGAGTAAGAGATACTTACAACAACAAAATCAAAAGTTGGTCCTCACTCTGGGACTTAGCGAGGTTAGCTGAGCAGGAGGTTTTCCTGCTCAACACAGGTGGGGTTGTGTCACCTGGACTTACCTGTTGTGCCCATTTCTTCCTGTCCTCTTCGTGTTGCTGGAGAATTCTGGTTATATCCTTCTGGCACAGCTCAGCCTCCTCAGATGCGCACAGCTGGACAGTTGTGGCTGTGAGTGAGGAAGCAAAAAATGCACACAGAGCGGAGGAGAAGCCAGGGTCCGGCAGAGAGGATGTGGGAGGCCAGGGCTAAGGGATGAGAACTCCAGTGTCCACCTCAAGAACGGTTTCAGTTGGGAGATCAACCTCCAGAGGCCTCCCCAGCCCCGCACATCTCTCTGGCTTGGGAGACCCTCTTGAGTGCAGGAGCCGGTGGGCTCATTTTGTTGTCCTCTAGGATCTACAGCAGAGCTGGTAACTTGCAGGCCAGACTCAGCCCGTAAAGGTGCAATTTGCTCTAGCTAATATCTAAATTTAAAAAAATAATTAGTTGCAGGGTGCCTGGGCGGCTTAGTCGGGTAAGCGTCAGACTCATGATTTCGGCTCAGGTCATGATCTCGTGGTTTGCACGTTCAAACCCCTGCATCAAGCTCTGTGCTGACCATGCGGAGCCTGCTTGGGATTCTCTCTCTCTCCCTCTCTCTCTCTCTCTGCCCCTTCCCCACTCATGCTGTCTCTCTCCTCTCTCTCAAAATAAATAAGGAAATAAACATTTAAAAAAAATTAGTTGCTGAGGTTTACTAACTGGGCAGCTTTTACTTCATGTACAGATGTCTGTCCAACTTGTTTTCAAGGAGCAGGAGAACTGGCAGTGTATGAAGCTGAGGCCAGCCTGTCTCTTGCTTTGTCCAGGGTGTGGCTCTGCCATTTACCCCAGGCCTTGCCTCTCTCTCCTGGGGCTGCGTCATCACCTGCTTTACCTGCTGGGGCCTGAAGGTGTCTGAGTGTGTGACCCCTGACCTTTAGCAGGCCCCACCCCCAGCTGGAGGCAGAGGGGCTGCCATGAGTGGGAAGGAGGCGCCAACAGGAAGCTTCGCTCTTGCTTAGGGAAACTCCAAAACCCGCCCTGCCCACGCAGCTCTGAGTCCAGTAGGCTCTGGGTGTGACCTAGGGCATGACCCATCCTCTCTGTGCCTCAGTTACCCAATATGTGAAATCAGGATAATAATAATACCCACCTCACAGGGCTGTTGAGATAATTAAATCAGGAAACAATGGCAACAGCAATAATAATAGCAAGGTAAGGAATACAGAGAGCATATCATGCCCGGGAATGTGCCAGTCCCGTTCCAAGTGCCTCATGGGTACTACTCGCCTAGTCCCCGCAACAACCCAACATGGTGGGTACTGTCACTCTCCCCATTTCACAGACGAGGAAACTGAGAGACAGAGAAATGATGCAACTTGTCTAGGATCACCCAGTTCACAGTTGGGGAGAAGGGCTGTGAATACACTGTCTGACCCCACGGCAAACGCTCCTAACTACCACCGTATCCTGCCTGCTTATGCACAAAGAGCAGGAAGCATAGTGCCAGGCATTTAGAAGTAGCTCAGTAAATGTTCTTTATTGTTTACGGAATGTTCTCTGGATATTCATTATTGCTCATGACAAGCATTAGAGGGGCTGGCATTACTGGTGCGGTAGGTATTATTATTAACGTTAGTATTATTATTGCAGAGCTCCATCGACAGGGTTGGCAAAGGGCACGAGGAGAAAGGTGAGGAATGGGGCTCCAGGCAGGAAGCCAGCACTGGGGGAGTGAGTCAGTGCCCTGAGTCCTGGGGGATGGCAGTGGTCAAGTACAGAGAACCCCAGACTCAAACAAACCATTTGGCTCAGCATCCCAGACTTTGGTCCACAACCTGGCCCCAGCCAGGGAGAAGCTTATAAGACAGATATCGTCACCAACAATAGTCTTCAGCCCCACTCCCAGAGATTCTTAATTACTTGGTCAGTGGCGGGGCCCCAGAATCCATATCTTTGATGTTCCCCAAGTAATTCTTGTGCACAGGCAGGTTACAGAACCTCTGAATTCTGGTCCCATGGCTGATCTGGAACTTAAACTTCATCTATAATGTCCCTGACAGTCTTCAGCCTGTAACTGGACACTTTCAGAGACGAGAGCTCGTTTCATTACGAGGCAGCTCTGATGGTTCTAAAACAACAATCACACAAAAAATCCTTTGAGATTGAGCTGAATTCTGCCTGCCTGTTTCTGCCGCCTTGAAGCCCTTCTACTGACCTCTGAGTCACACTGAACAAGGCTTATCTTTCTTCTCTATGAGGGCACTTCAGACACTTGGAGAGAACTGTTGTGTTTTACTGCAGTATCTTCTTTCCAGGTAGAACATCCTCTGCTCCTTTAACTGCTCCTTATAGGACGTGGCTTCTAGATTCCTCACCAGCCTGATCTGCCTTCCACTGTACTCCCTCCAATTTTTCTGGATTCTTCTGAAAGTGTACTTTCCAGAAATAAACTCCGCACTCTAGGTATGGCATCAATAGCCAGGAACAGGCCAGTACAGGTCAGGACTATCACCTCCCTCATTTTAGACATGATACTCCTATTAATGTAACTTACTTAAGGTCTCATGAGATAATTAAACAGCTATATCACCTTTGTTGGTTATAAGGCAGGAAACCTCATGGATCGTGGGGAGGGCATATATAGGCCTGGCCACTCACCTGTGTCCCCATTGAGGGGACCTAGTTCCTGTGGCTGTGGTCTGGGTAGCTGATCTGGTTTGCGGCGCCTCTGGAAGAAAGGAGACAACAATGACGTGAGGGTAGAGGGTAGAGGTCAGTGTGAGGATGGGTGTAGGATCCTTCCAAAGGCAAGACAGAACTTCCAGTTATGCCAGAGCCTGCCCTGTATCCAGTTACTTAGGCTGCCTCCCCCACTAGCCAAAGGGGAAGGGGTTCCCCGAGCAGAATTTCTGATCATTTCCAGGCGAACCCTCACTGGGGAGTTCGATGCTAGTTGACCTGTCCTTAGAGCCTTGTGGTTTGTGCTGCCATCCACGGGGCCCTCCCTGCCCACCTCTTTCTTCTCCCAGGACTTGGCCAGACCTCCTGCTATTACCCTCAGTCCAGTTATGGCTGAAATTTCCCAACCTCTAGTTCAGAGACAATTCCCCTTTCCTCTCAGGGCCTATGGCTACCACAACTTCCTTCCAAGTTCCCCATATTGGGGACAAAGCATCAGAAGTCCAAGCCATGATTTTACATGCTTACTCTTTGTTAGAGGGGGGTATTCCCCCAACTATAAGGAGGCAGGGGTACTTACCTTGACTGATGGGGGGGGGAAGACGCCATACTCAGGATGTACCGGACACTATGATGTCTTATCTATATTATCTTAGCTAATCTTCAGAATGAACCTGGGAAATATGAATGTGCCCAATTTAAAGATCAGGAAGTTGAGGCCGAGTGACGTTAGGGCTCAACCAAAGCAGATTAGTGGATAATTGGCAGAGTCAGGTATCTTAGCCATACCTCTGGGCACGTTAACCAACTTTGGCCAGGATTGGTTGGATCGGATCAAAGGAGGGAACCGATGCCAAAGTCTATATCCCAAAGCAGTGTCAGTGGCACCCAGATAATCAAGTTTCATAAATCGTATTTTTTAATAGGAGAGTTGATATGGGTTGACAATCAAGAATGACTGAAACGCTGCTAGGAAGCATACTTCTGGTTGGGGAGGAAGAGAAGTCAAGGGAAGGCTTCTACAACCTTCTGCTTCTGCCCCACAGTGCCCAGCACAAAGCCTGGTACGTTGTGAGCCCCTGACAAGCTGGACCCAACCTGGCACCTCCCCTAGGCCCTGGTGCCTCAAATCTGCTCAGTGGCTGGGTATGCCTGACAAGTAGGTTTTCCTTTCACCCTGTTTAGACTCAGCTCCCCCTGCCCCGGGGAGCAGGGGTGCCTGGCCAGGGAACAAGCCAGGGAAGCTGTCAAAGCAGGAATCTGGGGAAGTGACGGGAGCCAGCCTCTCTATCCTGGGCTGCAGGAAGGAGGAGATAAATGGTTGTCTCATCCCTGTTGCCACGACTGGTTACACTAATCTGGGAATGTTTTTCATGGGACTGAGAATTCCTGAATTCCAGGCCTGGCTGGATAAATCTCTTCCCTCTTCTGGGCCCCTGCTCCCTCCTTTGTGAAGGAGAGGCAAGGAGGTCTTAGTCGATCCCCATGGTGTTCATACTCAGAGCCTATGACCTCAGATCCTCTCAATAGCACTGACAGGCAGGGCTATTACAGGTAAGGACACTGAAGCCCAGGGAGGTAAGCCACCATCACACTGTGCCAAAATCAACATCAGGACCAGGTCTCTGCACTGGGGTGCCTGGGTGGCTCAGTCAGTTAAGCGTCTGACTTCGGCTCAAGTCATGAACTCACGGTTCCTGAGTTCGAGCCCTGTGTTGGGTTCTCTGCTGTCGGCATGGAGCCTGCTTGGGTTCCTCTTTCCCCTTTTCCCTCTGCCTCTCCCCTGCTCTCTCTGCCTCAAAAATAAATCAAATAAACATTAAAAAAAAAAAAAAAAAGAACCAAGCCTCAGCCCTTTAGAGACTGGAGCTGCGTGGTTAAGAACTCTGGGATTCTAGAATTACCCAGACCTGGATTCGAATCTTAAATCAAACCCTGTGTGACTGTATGGGCTCTTCAAACCTCGGATTTCTAATGTTGCTTTAAGGATTAGATGGGATAATGCACCTATAATGTCTGACATATTCTAAGAGCTCAAACATTGCCTGAGTTTGTTACTTTCTGAAGAACAAAGACCCTGAAATACTTTGAGAGATCTCCCTCAGACTGGCCTGAAGTCAGATCATAAAGCTCATGAGAAACTGTCGTCTCCCAAATAACAGCCACAGAGAAGTGAAAAACTCTTCTCCACGAACAGCCTCCAGACCACAGGCAGGATGTGACTGTGCGCTTGAGTCCCCAGATCCTAACGAAACCACTCCCAGGATTACTCCGTCAAATAACATCCAAGACTCATCACCATCCGTCCTCAGGCTACCGTCCTCCTCAGCCTCCTTCCTTCCTTAGTAAATATTTGTAAACATCTTCTTCCGATTATAGTAGTAGTAATAATTTATTCATTAAAGGAATGTTACCTATGCTTCCTGATATTTTAATTTTTCAAATATATTTATGAGCATTTACTACATGGCATTAAATATTCTGTACACATATTAATTTTCATGACTCAAACATTACATCCTTGTGGATGAGTTCAATCATTTAATGCATAATCTGCATGAGTATTTGAATTATTTCCATTTTTTAATTTCCGAATTATGCTTTAGTGAACATACTGACTTTTTTACATAGCCAAAGCTATGGGTTCTACCCTCCAGAAAGGTTAAAAGAACTCACCCACTAAAAGCACACAAGAAGGCCAGTGTCACTGCAACCTTGCCAACATGGAACAGTATCATTTTTACAAAATAATCGGCAAATTTGCTGGGCCCAACTAAACAGGCCTATTGTACTTCTGGTCCCAATATGCACATCCACGTGTCCAAGAGCATCCCAAGCTGCTCAAGACCATCCCAGCATGACGTACACTCTCAGGCTTCTGGGCTGAGTTCATGTAACATTTCTCCTCGGTCTCTCCCCAGGGCTGAGTTAGTTCCTATCAGCTCTATGCTCCAGTGTGTGTTCAGACACCCATGTGAGTACCTACCTGGCTACCCAGGTTTCTCCAGCTAGGCCAAGGGGCTCCTTGAGGACCAGGACCATTTTTGAAATCCACTTGGGATTTGTCCAGGCATGTGTGTTAGGATGCCCAGAACAGTATTTCTAGGAATGTGGCCTATGGGCCTCCCGTATTAGAACCACCTAGAGTGCTTGTTTAACGCAGCCCGCAGGCCCAGTTCTAGACCCACAGAATCCAAGGGTGGTACACGTGCCAGGAAGCTCCCATCTGCCCATCTGTGCAGGTGGTTCGGATATCACGAAAGCCTGGGGACACAGAGCCCAGGGCCGAGTAGGAATTGATAAGCAACTACTGCATGGAAAATCCCCAGGTTGGGACTCTGGCAGCTTCCTCCTCAGAGGCCACGGAGCAGAGTTCACCCTGCAGTGGGAGAGGACAGGAGCTGGGAGGGGAACACAAGAATTTCTCCTTCCAAAAGCAGAGCGGGGAGGCCCAGGGCTGGGGGTGGGGCATTCGGACTGAGCTCTGGAGGAGGGCTAGCAAGGTCAGTGGGGTTTCCTGAGTTAAGAGAAACTTGGGAGAAGAGAGCTCGAGGGGCAGCTGGCAGCACAGGACGTAGGGAGAACACAGGACTGGGGGAGACACCTGGAGACCCGGGTTCCAGCTTTACTATGAGACATTAGGCAAGTCCCCCACACTGGTCCTCAGTTTCTCTATCTGTCATGCACCAGGGTTGGAACAGGTGTTCTCTTCAGTTCCTTTGAACTCAAGGGCAGCCCTTCAACTAACAAGGCTGGAAACAGGGCCTTTATATCTTGGCAGCAACCATGGTTGTGGGGCCCATCTTCTTGTTCAAGCAGACCAGACCCCTGCCTTGGGTTCAACCTGAAGCAAACCTGGTCTGTAACGGGATGTGGCACAGTCAGGGCAGAGAGGGAGGGCGGTGCCAGATGAGCTCCCATCGGGTCTAGTGAGACCCCTCGAATATGCTTGCATTTTGAAGGGTAAACTGACAAACTGAATGCATCCAGAAGGAGGTGACAAGACGTGGCAGGAGGCACGAAACCAAAGTATGGGAGGTGCTATGAACAGAACAAGTTGGTCCGCCTCAAGAACAGACAAGAAAACCTGGCCACCACAGGACTATCCTAAGGTGGAAGCTCTAGTGTGTGGCCCACAGCCTTGGAGGGCAGGACTGTGGCTGAGGACTAGAAGTTTCGAGAAGTTTCAGTTCAGCATGAAGAAGAATTTCAGAACTGTCCCCGGAACAGAGATAAGCTGCCTTACTAGAGGTTGGGGTTTGGCGGTGGTAGTGAGTTCTCTGTCACTGGTAGTGTGCAAGAAGAGGCAACCTTCATTTCGCAGGTTGGACTGAGAGATCACAGCGGACCTTCAACTCCAACAGTCTGAAATTCTGTGAAGTATCCTTGATGTTCAGCAAGGAAAGACCTCCGCTAAGCATAAAGTGCAGATGGGATGTGAAACCCACCAGCATTAACATTGTATCAGAGGGCTCTGTTGAGTATTACCCGGGTTGTAGTACTTTGTAGTACAGGTGAATTTCCATAGTCTACTTCCCTCAAATTGTGAGCGCACCAGGCAAGAGTGAGTAAGGCAGAAGGAGCTGCCCAGCTCTTCCTCACCTTGGGACTCCTGCTACGGTGGAAGCCAAGGGCAGCCCTGAGGATAGCTCAGCCTCCTGAAGACACTTTAGGACCATCACTAACCTCACTGTGGGGACCATCACTCCATGCTTTCCGTGGGCCTTCGGGCTTTGTGTATTTCTGATGGATTGGTATGACATATGCCCTCGTTATTCCTGCTTAGCTTACAGAGTTCAGTAACCAAAGGACCCTTTAGTTACCTGTTCCTTTCCTGTCCCCTAACTTGCCTTGGCCGCATAGTTCTATCACACCTATTCTGGCCGAGGAACGCTTCCTGGGACCCAGAAGGCAGGATTGGAAGGGCCCCTGGAGACAGTTTATTCCAATCCCCACCTCCTATTTCCAGATGGAAAACCTGAGGCCCAGTGGTGGGATGGGCAGCATTTGCCAGAGGCCTCAAAGCAGGGGAGCAGAGCCCTAATGAGAACCCGGATTCAAGGAGGCTGGAGGCCCTTCCGTTTCCTTTATGCAAACACCAGATTGATCCCAGTAGCTGAAGTGTAGGGGACAGATGATTTGGGGCCTCGAGGGACTCAGTCCTTGCAGTATCTGAGCTGCCTTTCCTGTGTCTGGACTCAGCATGGGTGGGGCCCCACACCAGTAGTTTCAGAAGCTTACCAACCACAGGCCAAGCCTATTGGCTGAGGTAGAGGCAGGAAGGAGGTGGGGGTGGAGGCCCCAAGGGCCCCCTCCAGAAGCGGGAGGAAAGGCAAGGCCTAAAAGTTCAGGGCGGTTGAGAAATTAGCGTTCCCACCCAAATCACAGAGGCTCTGATCACCATACACAAAGGCCTCAGCTTCCCTACCTCTAAAATGGGCAGAAGTATTTTGCCAAAGTAATGCCGGAATTTGATTTCATTTTCCCAGTACCTGGGGCGGTGAAGATTTAGTTCAATTTGTTCATATCATACAGCATGGGGTCAGCCACAACTGACTGCCCCGGGGATACAGATCAGTGTGGTGATACGACCGACCTAAAGGGAGGAGGGCCAGCCTGCACTCGGCTGGGCTGGGGGGCCACCGCCTATTCTCTGAACACCTGTGATGCCCCCAGAGCACCCCAGTCAGGGGCGGATGTGGTCTCGACTGCTCCTATCTGATCGACTGATGAATGAGACCTCAGGGGAGGACAGAACCACCTGCCTCTTAAGCACCAGCACTACTGAGTCAGACCATGGCAGTCGGCGCGGCAGGCCTTGAATGCAGAGCTCATCCTCATTCACAGACAAGAGAGGCTGAGGCCCAGACAAAGGCTTTCCAATGCACCACATTCCTTTTCTTCCTCCCCAGAGCCTACCTTTTCCGGCCCCCTACCAGCTTCCCAGGGCATCTGCCAGTTCTGATCACCTTAGAGGGCCTGGTGCTGGACACGGCAGTCTGCACCATTTCTGGCATTTGGGTCAGTCTGAGACCCTGAAGGAGTGGGGCAGAAAACGACGTCAGTGGCCAGGGCAGGGCAAGAGATGTGCCGAGAGCACAGGTAACCCTGCCAGACAGCCACCTTGCTCCCCAACCCAATGGCAAACTCCCCAGTGGGTGTTCAGAGTCAAAACCCTGGTTTGCCACGTGCCTGCTGTGTGACCTTGGGAAAGTACCCTACCCTCTCTGGGCTTCTGTTTCCTCCTCTTTCTGGCACGGAGTTGGGCAATGGGATACAACGGAGTCCTTCTGGTTTTGACACGCTTGGGATGTAGAAGAAGGGGCAGAGGGAGGTCATCCGGACACCTCATCCTGTGTCAATCCCGTCACACTCGTTTGCTCCGGGCAGAGCAGGGCAGGTGATCTGACACACTCAGCCATCAACCCTTGCATGACGAGGGCTTCTCCAGAGGACAAGAAAGGAGGTGCCTTTGCTCAGGAGGGCCTGGGTGGGTGTCCTGCACCCTTCACACCACCCTCTGTTCTCGAGTAGCCCCCGTGGGGAAGCAATAAAAGGAAGGGCAAGATGACAGGGACCTCAGCAGCCACCCCAGGTTACAGGCGGCATACCCCACCCCCCTGCAATCGCAGGGCTTAGCAGAGAGGGGCCCGTCAGTGAGGACATGGCACCACCAGGGCGCTCACAGCAGAGTCGTTTGTAACAGAGTCACACTGGAAACCAGCCTCACGTCTGTAGTGGGGGCTGGCTCGATACACTAAGATACATAATACTCTGCGATGTCACTTGTAAGTTTAAAAACTGAAGCACATGTTACATACCCAGTTGGAAAGGCATCTGGTAGACCACCAATATGCAAATAAACTATTTCTACTGCGCACAAAAGAACAGAGTAAAGGGCCAAGAAAAGCACAAGTTGATGGCACTTGTTTGTCATCTCCAGAGAAAGGACGGAGATTGCTGTGGCCAAGGAGGGGTAGCATTAGTTTTACCTTAATTCTTAGGACTTTTTAAACAACAGTGTATTCCGGGGTGCCTGGGTGGCTCAGTCAGTTAAGCGTCCGACTTCAGCTCAGGTCATGATCTCACGGTTCGTGGGTTTGAGCCCCGTGTCGGGCTCTGTGCTGACAGCTTGGAGCCTGGAGCCTGCTTCGGAATCTGTGTCTCTCTGTCTCTCTGCCCCTCTCCTACTCATGCTCTGTCTCTGTCTCTCTCTCTCTCTCTCTCAAAAATAAAGTAAAAACATAAAAAATAAATTAAAAAAACCCACAACAGTGTATTTAAACTTTACTTGTGTGCAAAGAAATTAACGAGAAGAAACATCTCTCTCTGAGCCTAAAAGCAGCCGTGGCAGTCCTTTTACAGATGGAGAAGCCAGGGCCCAGGGAGAGGACCTCCTATCTGCCATCCCACAGCAAGTTAGTGGAAGAGGCAGGAGTCAGTCCACTGCTGACTCCCAGGGCGGCCCTTTCCTCTGCAGGTGCCGTGGCTGGTGGCCGGTGGCCAAAAGCATCTGGGCCTCCTCGTCCAAGCACCTCCGCGTTTGCCACGCTCCCTACTCTTCTGGTGAGCCATGGGTCCAAGGGTGGGCTCTTGCTGTCCACCTTGACTGCTGGCAAGGCAGGGGCGAAGGCTGAGCGCGAGGGTGGGAGCCATTAACCCGAAGACATACAAGCTCCCCAGGGCTGCTGCAGCAAATCACCACAAAGACGGAGCCTTAAAACGGAGTGTGCTCTCCCACAGTTCTGGAGGCTACAAGTCCAAAAGCAAGGTTGTCAGGTGAGTGGGTTCCTTCTGGAGGTTCTGAGGAAGAATCCGTTCTAGCTCCTTCTCCTGGCTTCTGGCAGTTGCCAGCAAGTCTTGGTGTCCCTTGGCCTGTGCGTCCGCATCCTTCCAATCTCTGCTTCTGTTACCGCATGGCCTTCTCCCTGTCCAAATTTTCCTGTTCTCATGAGGATAACTGTCATTGGATGAAGGCCCATCCTAATCCAGTATGACCTCATCCTAACTGGATCCCATCTCCAAAATAAGGTCACATTCATAGGTTCTAGGTACACATGAGTTGGGCGGGGGCGGGGGGGGGGGGTACAGATAAATTTCCAGTACAGATAAATTTCCTGATGTCAAGGCTATTTCCTTAAGGAGCGGCAGCAGGTAGGGTGGTGTGGAGCCGTGGAGAAATGGCAAGGAAGTCTACGAGGTTCTGGCACACTCAGTGAAAGAACTCCACCATTGGGGAGAGGGAGACGTGGAAGTAGGTCAGGTTGTACATCACTTATCTGGGGGAAAGCATGGCCGTGGGAGGGGTGTTTTAGGTATTGTAAGGCATCTGGCCTAGATGTTCGGGAAGGTTCAGGTTTGAAAATAAAGCGACAAGATCAACGATTTTCAGGGATTAAAATTCACCTGGCGAGAAATGCCAGGTGACTTGTCTTCAGGTCATGGGCAGGTTTAGATCTCCACACACTGAAGAAGGATGGATGCTCTCTTGCGCCTTCTCTCTGCCCACCGTGTGCTCACAGGGGCTCCCCCTGCTCTCCCTCCGGGTCCTGCTCTCCCTCCAGGTCATCCTGCACGGTTCACAGTGCTCTGAGGGTAGAGGACACTGAGAAGACAAAGATGGAACCCCAAATGCCCCCAGAACTCGGGCCAACCATCAGGTTCTTCCTTTTATTGGAGGATGTTCCTACTTTTTCCCGGTTTCTTCTTCGAACATGAATGTTTTACCGAGGCCCCTTAGAAACCCTTTCCTAGGCAGATTTCAGACACTCGTTTACTACCTGATCTACGAATACTGAGAGGTCAGGTGGCCATCCCCCCCCCCCCCCCCCCCCGCCCCCGCCCCGGCCCAAGAGTGTCACCAGCTTGACCGACATAGCAGCCTGCTTCTGGGCAACTAATTTGAAGTTTTATCTTTCCTGTTCTCTTTACAACAACAACAACAACAAAAGACATGAAGCACAGGCCCCAAACTCAACACCCAATTTTGGCAAAGATGCAAGTCTTTAGGTGGCTGGGGGCCCTTGAGGGACCTATGCCAGCCACCTGGGAATTCAACTACAAAGGAAAAGAACAGAATTAAAAACATGTACATGTGCAGAAAATGTGTGCCAAAGATTGAGTCTCTAAGGCAAGGATTATTAGAAATTTTTCTAATCATCTTAGGTCACAGGGTACAGATGTCCCTTTATAAAACAGAAATCTGGCTTTCAATCTCACAAGATTTTCAGAATGCATATGTATGGAAGCCCGTAAGGGCTTTAGCTGGCATGATTTTACGGATTGGGCAAAAATCATTAGCTCGGAGGCTACATACACACCAACGTCTCCACGATGCTTGGGGCAGAGGGCTCGGTGCCCAGGAAAGTCAGCTTCCTTTCATACTCCCGACCACCCCACCCTCAGCAAACCAAGCTAAAAGGTCAGATTTGCCCTGTTCCTACTGACCAGATGTCAGGGGCCCGGACTTTCCTATTTCCCACTTACCCCAAAACAACTGTCTAGCCCCCATTCCACCAACCTTCAAAACCCAGCTGTCTCAGGAAGCCACCCCTCAGTCCCTCTGCTCCCCTCTGAGCTCAAAGCCACCCTCTCCCTCCTTAGCATGAAAACACAAGGATGCTCATGAAAAATGAGCACAGGACTAGGGCATATAAACAACCAAGGGTCCAAACTGGTTAAATAAGCCATGGAACATCCACAGAATATTAGGTGGCCATTAAAAATCATGTTTCCGTGGACGATTTAACAAAAATGCACCCAGCAAAATATTAACTAGAGTATAGCCACTTTAAAATATATTCCTGGGGCACGGGGGTGGCTCAGTCAGTTGAGCATCCAACTCTCGATTCTGGCTCAGGTCATGATCCCAGGGTCATGGATCCCTGCTGAGTGTGGAGCCTGCTTAAGATAATCTCTCCCACTCCCTCTGCCCCTCCCCTGCGTGTACCCACATGCGCACTCTCTAGAAAAATATATATATATTCCCAATTGTGTAAAAATAGTCACCCTCATGTATATTATATATATAGTAGGGAAAATAGAATGACACTGAAATATACACAGAGGCTATGTCTTAATGGTGGGATTAAAAGTGATTTTTAAAGTTCTTTGTTTTTCCAAGTTCCGAAATTTTGCCTTAAACATTGTAATAATCAGAATTAGATTTCTTAAGCGGAATCCTAAATATTTGCTAGTCCTAATCCCCCCTTCTGTTGTCAAAATGTCACCTGACCTCTGCTTGAACTCCTCCAGAGACGGAGAACTCACTACCTTTCTTCCCCATGAGAAGTAGAATCTGGCTTCCTTTAGCTTCCCCTCACTGGTCACAATTCTGCCTTCTGGAACAACAGAGAACAAGGCTGCTCCCCAAGCCCCCTTGGCAACGCTTCAGAGGGCTGGAGGTAACGGCCAGCCTCTAGGCTTCATTGCCCCAATCCCCAAAGCCTTCCAAGGACATTCATGTCCCCCTGTTTCTCACATCCCTGTTTGCTTTCTTCGGGTCCAATCCAGGCAGTGATGTCCTTAAAGTATAACTGGGTCTCCCTTTTGACATTATGCACACGCCCTCTTATCAACAGCACACTACTTGCCAGCCCGTGTATCAGGGACTCTCCTGCGTGCATTCTTTCATCTAATCTCTAGAACAACCCTATGACCTGGCAGCTAACCTCATGCCTATCTTACAGATGGAGAAACCGAGGCACGAAGAAGCCATGTCCTTTCCACGGTCACTTCATGGACCTGCAACAGAGCCAGGACTGAAGCAGCACCTAGCCCAGAGCCTGCTGTGCCGAGGGAAGAAAACAATGTGTGAACCCAGCTCTAAAGCCCACACCCTTAGCGTCCATGGTTTTGTTTCGGAATTATTTATGCCTAGGCCTGGGCTCTTCCACGTCAATCACTTCTGCAGCCCTCCCTCTTTCTCTCTCCTGGCCTGCTACACGGAAGTGTTCATGAAGGGCTCCTGAAAGACACCCATTGAGGACCCAGCTGTGGGAGCAGGACCAAGTGAGTTCTCTGACACTCTACTCAGGGCTGAGGTGCTGGGGCCAGAGCCAAAGCCCGGGGCACTGGGCAGTTCTGACATCATGCCAGGCACACACACAGGGGGGCCACTGCGAGGCACTGGGAGCCCCTCCCCACCCCTGGTAAGCTATCGGGGTTGGAAGGTCCCTCTGTACTCCCGTGTCACTTCTACAGGCAAGTCCATGGAAAATTTGTTTCCTTAGTCCCTCCCCTCTGTCCATCCTCTGCCCAAGGCCTCCTGGGGACATGACCACATCACCCATGGTCTCAGTCAAGATGGGTTTAGGAAGGACCACGTGGTGTGGATGGCTCCAGAGCACCCAGCTGCCAGCGATCCCCACTCAGGCATTTGTCAGGATGTCAACTCGTCCCAATCAGTGGCTTAGCCTCAGGTCGGGTCTCTCAGCTAAGGCCACCAGGCACAGGAGACTACAGAACTCAGCAAACCCTCTCATCCCTGAACTTGGAAGGACAGAGAGGTCCTAGTGGTCAAGCCCCTGTCCGTAGCCAGGGTAGTCCCCGCTGAAAGTTCCGGACTCATTCCTCGCCGCCTGTCACCTCCACTCTCCCCAAGGAGCCCCACCATACTGGGCTCTCTCTGGTTCAGCCTTGGCTCAGGCTCTTCCCTCTGCCTCGACTGTAACTCCTCCCAAACCTTCAGCACTCAGTCAAGGCATCCCCACACCATCCTTTGCCCCAATCCAAGGAGCCGTCCTGTATCTCTTGAGGCTGAAGGAGGTACTATTGTTGCACCCCAGGCTCACCCTGGCTTAGCCTGGCTCTTGTTTGCCCCCATTTGCTCACTCAAATATTTCCACAGCACCTGCTCTGTACCGGCGATGAGCATCAGGCCGGGTGCGGCAAACCAAGCTCAGCTGCACAGCTTTATCCCCAGCTGGCTCTATGACTTTGGACACATCACGCCTCTCTGAACCTTGGTGTCCTCACCTGTGAAGTGGTGAAGACCCTGCAGCTCAGCCTAGCTCCCAGGGCTTTTGCGAGGCCCGCAGGATGTGAGCGTGAGTACTCTGTCAACTGGCTCTAAGGGTGAGTCATCGTTGCCTCCATCTGACCCTTCTGTAGTCTGAGCTCATCTTTGCACTTCCCATCCTTAGAGCCCCGTGTCCCCCCAGGGGACTGACAGCCTGTGAGGATGGCCTTGGGAGCATCCTTGGATAAGACATTGGGCAGGAGCACAGCCTGCAGGGATGGAAACAGGCATGAACTTTAAACAGAACTGGCCTGTAAGTCCCGCCGCACAGGGGCAGGGACTGGTGTTGCTGGGGCAGGGAAGGAAGGCCAGACTGCCCTGAGGCCACAGAGTGAAGGCTTTGATGCCAAAGGGCTTTGGAATCACTAAGAAGCCACATGAAGCACAGAGTTGGGGTGGGGACAAAGAGCACTGGACTAGGGGGCTAGATACCCGGGGTCCACTCTAAGTTACTCCTTCCCTTCTCCAGGCCTTAACCTCCCATCTGTGTACTGGGTATATCAGCCCAGGCGGTACCCAGGGCCCTTTCCCACTCGGATAGTCTGTGTAGACTTGACTTGCCCTTCAAAGCTTGGGGCGGGAGGGTCCAGTTCAGGCTGTACCAAGGACAGACAGGGACAGCTGGTAAGGCTCTCAGAAGGGCCAGGAGGCAAGGGAACCCATGCTCACTGTTGGAAGGGTCATGCCTAGACCAGGGCTCCTCTTCCAGTCTCCTTCTGTCCCTGCTTAGATGGAAATCACACTCGGCTCACTTTGCAGACTCAGATGCTGACACGGGTTCAGAGAACACGGACCCTCAGACCCTTAGAAGTCATCCCATTCATCTCTCTTCCTCTCCACGCAGAGGGAGAAACTGAGGCCCCGAGAGGGCTGAGGGCTTGCTCGGGGATACACAGCCTGTTTATGGCAGAGCCAGAACTGACATCCACCTATCACCAGCTCATTCCAGTCGCAAGCCAGGCTCGGCTTTATCTGCCCACCATCCCTGTCAGCCAGCCCTCTGTTTCCACTGCTTCAGGCAAGCCTCAGTTTCCCTGTGGGAGTAAGGGAAGACGGGACTCTTTCTGGGTCAGAGCTTGGTGAGGTTTTTTGAACTAGGAATAAAGGAGGAGCAAGGAAAGTGGGAGAGGCATTGTACTTGGGGGGAAAACTCATCTTCCTGAACTAGAACTAGGTACAAGGCAGGGAAAGCTTGTCTGGCCTTAGCAAAGCAGGAGCAGAGAGCAGGGAGATTCAAGTTTTATGAAAAATAACTACATTTTATGGCAGCTTGGAGCCTCTCAAGGTCTCCAGAGGCTCATCAAGTTTATGGGACCACCTGTCCCCACCTGGCAGAAGGGCAGGCAGTAGTAGGAAGAGAAGTTAGAACTTGAGGGTCCCCTCTTCCCTCTCTGTGCCCGGGGCTGTCCCCCGAGGACAGTCCTCGGGCCCCAGGCTCTGACCTTCTGGGCTGGTCAGACCTCAAGGGGCAGCTGGGCCCACTGTCAGAAACCCGAGTCGAGTCTCCTGGGTCCTAACCCAGCTCCGAGGCCCCTCGGGGGAGGGACAGGAAGGAAAGGAAGGGCAGCAGCAGGCTGCAGATCTCCTCCCTCTTTGGCCCCTCCCAGCTACCCCCAGGACAGCCCACATGCACCGGCTTTGGGGCCTCGAGGAGGCTCCAGGCCGGCGCTTCTCAAACTTTAAAGCTTGTTGTGAGCACCCGGTATCTCGTTAAAAAAGTCAGGTTCTATTTTGGCAGGTCCGGGGCAGAGCCTGAGATTCTGCATTTCAAACAGGTCCCGGGTGGTGCCGCTGCTGTAAACCCGTGGACCATTCTGCGAGTAGCGGCCTTAGAGATAATCTGCCTCCGAACGGTGGGAAAAGCGGAAGGCCCAGAGAGGTCAAGTCACTAGTCCGTGGCCACACAGCGAAGCTGCGCCCAGACCGAAGGAAGAGGGCACCTGCCACAGCACTAGACATTTCCCTACTCAGGCAGCCGGAATTAGCTGCGCTTCCCGGGCCCGGGGGCCGTGTGGCTAAACTCGGCTGCCCCGCGCGGCTCAGCCCGGGGCCGGGGGGTTGGTGGGGGAAAGAGCGTCGCCCGGCCGAGCTTTCCCCGCCTCCCTCCGCGCCGGCCTCTGGCCGTCCTCCGCCTGGCACCCCGGGGCGGGGACCGGCGCGGGGCTGGCGGCGCCGACAGTCCCTGCGGCGGAGCGGTTCCGCACCCTCCTCCCCTCTGAAGGCAAACTTCGCCGCCGGAGCCCTTTACCTTTTTGGGGGCTTTGCAGCAGCTCGGCCGGCTGTGTCCGCAGCCCATCCTCCTCCGGGGACTCCCGGACGCCGCCTGCCTGCTCCGGGGGCCCCCGAGGACCCAGCCGCCCGGGCCCCGCCGCCCGCTGCGCGCCCGCCGGCCGGGGCTGCCGGCGAGACCCTGAAACTGAACCTGGAAGCGCAGACTTGAGTCGGAGCTGGGGCGGCCGCGCGCCGTAAATACCCGAAGAGCAGGGCCTCGGGGTTCGCGGTGGCACCGCCCGCGGCAAGTGACCAGACT
This sequence comes from Prionailurus viverrinus, assembly GCF_022837055.1. Taxonomy (NCBI): domain Eukaryota; kingdom Metazoa; phylum Chordata; class Mammalia; order Carnivora; family Felidae; genus Prionailurus; species Prionailurus viverrinus. The sequence continues at coordinate 196,868,002 of NC_062561.1, read as the reverse complement.
CTCCGTAAATGGTGACAACTTTGGGCCAGGGCAGAGAAGATCCCTATGAACAATGGATGTTTTCCCCGACCCTTGGCAGAGACAAGGCCAGGAAGAAAAATGAAAACAATGACTTAGTAAACACAACAGCTACCATTTACTGGGAGCTGGGTCTGCCCTGGCTACTTTGTACATATTATTTTATTTTTTCCCATCTCCTTGCCACGAAGGTATTATTCCTTCCACTTTACAGGTTACGAAGACGAGGATCAGAGACGTGATTTGCCTTAGCTCACAAAACTAGGAAGTACCAGAGCCCAAATAAATTCCAGTTCTAACTCCTGAACCTAAGCTTCGAGCCACGTCCCTACAAATACATAATGATACTTTGTTCCGTGGTAATGCCTCGTCACTTCTGGGTCCATAGTTCTTTCCAGTTCACGAGCGTCTGTACTACTCTGTCCATCCTGGATAGATGTTGCCCATCACAACAACCTTGTGGAGCAGATGGGCAGATGCGGTGGGAATAAGGGACATCACATGTCAATGCCCGGGGAAAAGAACTTTTATTTACCCTCACTTTGTTACCAGCTGAGGTTTCTGGGAGTGGCAGTGCAGAAAAAGCACACCTAACTTTGAAAATCAGTGTGCATGTGTGTGTGTGTATTAGCAAATTATACAAGGCCCCAAGACACTTGGGGAGGTATGGCCACGTAAAAGGAGCTCGCAGTTGTGAGTGAGGAAAGAATATGAGACCACATATTCCCACTCCACAGACTATAAGACCAATTGTAGCAGGCTCTAAGAAAGGAAACTAAAGACCCAGATGATATTAGGCTCATGGAAGGAAGAATAATATAAGACAGTGATTCACAAAATGTGGTCCCCAAATCAGCAGTGTCTGCAGTATCAGATATCTTAGTTAGAAATAGAAATTATCAGGGTGCTTGGGCGGCTCAGTCAGTTACGTGTGCCACTTCGGCTCAGGTCGTGATCTCGTGGCTGATGAGACTGAGTCCCATATCCTGCTCTGCACCGACAGCATGCAGCCTGCTTGGGATTCTCTCTCTCTCTCTCTCTCTCTCTCTCTCTCTCTCTCTCCCTCTCTCTCTGCCCCTCCCCTGCTCATGCACGAGAATGCAAGGTTTTTGTTTGTTTGTTGTGTTGTGTTTTGCTTTGCAACCTGAGTTTGAATAAGGTTGGCTAATGGAATTTTCAGGGGTTGATGTACCAGTCAGGTTAGGTTAGGTTAGGTTAGGTTCTACTGTGGTAATGAAACACATAAGTTGCCGTGACTCACCACAAGTAAAGCTAAGTTTTGTTCACACTCCACGTGGGGAGGCAGGGGGCCCTGCAGTATGCAGACATTCTGCACTGTCCTACGATGCAGTCATTTCAACCCTATGCCTTCAGGGTTCGCCAGGGCAAGAGGAGAGCATATAGAAGGGAATGGTGCAAAGGGTCTTAAATGCTTCTGCTCAGAAGTGACACACCTGAAATCCACTCACATTTTATTGGCCAAAGCAAGTCACATAGTCATGCTCTGCTTCAAGGGGGCGGGAAAGTACAATACATACCCGGAAGGAGAGAACCAGAAATACTGGCCAACAGCAGAAATGTCTACCGTAGTTACCAATCAATGAGCAGGTACGATGTGCCCTCTTCTTGGGCAAGTGGGGTGGCTCACTCATCCTGGTTTGCTCAGTGTTTCTGTACTTTTAGCTCTGAAGGTCCCATGTCGCCTCAGTCCTGGGCCCACTGGGATGATCGGTCACCTTTTGGACAAGGCATAGCGAACGTAAAGGGAAGAAGACTCAGGTCTTGTCCTTGAATTAGTTATAATCTGCCTTTTCTTTTTCTTACATTACACCTATACATAGAAAAAGAGGGAGAACAATAGAAAACAGGTGATAAAGCTAATGTTAAGTTGTGTACTCCTCGGGGAAATTATTAGCATTAAAGAAGGTAAGAGACTGTGGTGGGTAAGGAGAGGGAAGAGGAATTCCAGGAGGAATAGCACAGCCAAAGGACCTTCATGCTGAAAGGAGTCCTAGAGTCCCAGGCCGGCTTCTGCTGCTTGCATCTAAGACAAACGTCTCTTACAATGTCCCTTGCAGGTGTTTGTGCAGTCTATGCTTTTGTACTTCCAGTGATGGGGAGACCACTACTTACCTTGCCATATGTAGAGGAAGAGGAGAGGCAGAGAGGAGCCACTACGGGGCGGGGGGCGGGGGGGGGGGAAGAGCATGAGTGCAGTCAGGGTAGAGTGTGGAGGTGGGGGAGTTGAGGAATGAGGAATTAGAGTTGGTGGCTGGGTTGTGTGTAGAGTTCAAGTTGGGGGACGAGGTGCGCTCTTTTGGGAAAGATTGGAAGTAATAATATGGGGATTATCCTGAACATCTTTCATGAGAGAAGGACAGTATACCCACGTAGAAAAAGTTTTGCATAGAATTTCAGGCAATTCAGGGGCGCCTGGGTGGCTCAGTGGGTTAAGCGACTGACTCTTGACTTCAGTTCAGGTCATGGTCCCAGGGGGGTGGGATCAAGCCCCCAGATTCTCTCTCTCTCTCTCTCTCTCTGCCCCTCCCCTGCTCACACACACTCTTTCTCTCTCTCTCTCAAAATAAATAAACATTAAAAAAAAAAAAAGGATTTCAAGTGATTCAGGGACCCCTGAAGCCCCTGCAGTAAGGCTATGTGTGCATCTCAGGTTAAGAACCTTTTGAAGTTTATTCATTTTTCAGGGGGGAGCAGAGCCCTACGTGGGGCTGGAACCCATGAACTATGAGACCATGACCTGAGCTGATATCAAGAGTAGGACCCATTGAGCCACCCGGATGCCCCTCAGGTTAGGAACCTTTGAACTCAGTGGCTGCTAAATGTCTTTAAGCTCTGAAAGCTTTTTTTGTTCAGGTTCTTCTGATTGAGCTCCGTTGGTCCCCAAACGTGTTGTCTGCCTGGAGTGACTTCCTGCACCGTCCGTCTCTGTGGGTTATAGTTTCACCTGAACATCAAGAAGCAGCTCAAATGCTGTCTCCTCCCGACAACCTTGTGGTACCTGTTCCACAGCTCTCTCAGCACACATGCAGTTTTCCTCCGAGTTCTAGTTTGTGTGCTAATGCACTGCAGGTTACATGGCTCCCGTCTCCTCCCTCCTTCCCCATCTGGAACTTTGTAGATTGTGGCAGAGACTTCCAGACACCTTACTCAACTTCCATTCTTCCTGCTTCCTTAATTACAGAATCATATTCTCTGGGTCAGCAACGTGTGGGCTAACAGGCTACTTACCCAGCTTCCCATGCATCTGGGGGTGACTGGTGATATGTCAAGGGAAATTACTGGTTGGGGCTTCCAGGAAAACTTCTAATAGGGAAATGACTCAGCTGGGAGGAGGGATCCCCCTTTTCCTGCCCAGAATACAGACATGATGGCCGACTTCCAGCAGCCATTTTATTACCCTGAGTAAAAAGATAGAACGAACCTGATCTCTGATGAATTTATCGAGCCTCCATACCAGCCTTGATCAACTACTTCCTAATTTTTTCACATAATAGAATAAACAACAACTTTGTTTAAGCCACTGCCATTGACATTTTGTCACTAGCAACAGAATGCAATTTGTAACCAATTCATAATGTTTGTTACATTGAACTTAGAATATTTTCCTCTTGGAGACACTGTGTGTACCCCAGCTTCAGTTCTGGAGATAGGAAGTGAGGCTCTGCTGAGAAAAGTACCCTGGGCTTGCCAGACCTTTGATGGAAATGTTGGTTTTGATAGCTTCCTCTTGAAATTATATATAAGAGAAAAAATGGGAGGAAACCTAAAGTTGTTGAATCTTTAGGCTTTTTGTTGTTGTTAAGTAAGCTCTACCCCAAGGTGGTGATCGAACTCCTGACCCTGAGGACTAGTGTGTTCTACCGACAGAGCCAACCAGGTACCCCAAGTCCTTTGGCTTCAATTAGAGTGTTTCTCAAGGAATCATCTGGAGTCCTCCTCGTGGGTTTGAGCCCCACATCAGTCTCTGAGCTGAAGGTGCAGAGACTGCTTGAAATTCTGTCTCTCCTTTCCTCTGCCCCTCCCCCGGCTGTGCTCACTCTCTTTCTCTCCTCTCTCAAAATAAATAAACTTAAAAAAATTATATTGAGGGGCGCCTGGGTGGCTCAGCTGGTTAAGCACCCGACTTCGGCTTTGGTCATGATCTCACGGTTATTGAATTTGAACCCCACTAAGAGTGCAGAGCCTGCTTCGGACCCTCTGTCTCTCTCTCTCTCTGCTCCTCCCTTGCTCTCTGTCTCCCTCAAAAATAAATGAACATTAAAAAAAATTATGCTGAATTGTGTTGAACTAATTGATGGGGGAGTTTTTGGAAAGGAGAATGGAGCCTGAGTAATGCTAATTAGTGAAAAGCCGCCCCTGCCTATTGTCCCAGGATACCTGTGGATTTGGGGCTGCCTTGGGAGAGGCGGCAGGCAAGATTCACTTTACCATTTTCTTTACCAAGAGTCAATGCATGTCAATAATCATTGGTTAGCATTTTATCTGTCCAATAGAGTTCAGATGGAAGTCTTCGAGGATCTCAATACGGTAATACAGAGTAGGAAAGGCAAAATGTCACACGATGAGTTTCTCTAAGGAAAATTGTAGATCACTTCTTTAAGTGGGCTCTAGGTTCTGGAAATATTAGCAATGGACAGGGGTGGACATTTCTTTATATCAGTGGTTCTCAGGGATCAGCAGCATTCACATCTTTTGGGAAGTTGTTAGAAATTCTTCGGCCCCACCCCAGACCACCTGAATCAGAAATGCTGGCTGTGGGGCTCAGGCATCTGTGTTTTACGAGTCCTCCAGGCAATTTGGATGTGTGCTTATATTTGAGTTGCTTGACCTTTATGTCCTCCTGATGTCTGACGGTGATTTTTTAACATGAGTTTGGAGATGAGGTAGGAAGTGAGGTCCAGGGCTCAGTGAGTCTATGTGTGAGCCAGATTTTCCATGTTTGAGACATCCTTGGCTGGGCTGATGTCTAGGTCACCCCTACCTGTACTGCCCTCTCCGTGTGAAACACAAGGGACTGTGCTGTGGGTTCTGAACCAGCCCCTGAGCCACCTTATATCTAGGAACTAAGACTGAGTCCTAAATAGGATCCTCTGATGAGCGTTTGTTGATTTAAATGTAACTGAATGAGCGGGACTCCAACATTAGCTGGGGTCTTTCCAGATCAGAGATGAATAACCAGGCACCTAAGTCAGTAATTGGCCTGCCCCTCCTACGTGACCCCCTCATATCCCTTATCAGAGGACGGTTTGTACGTTCTGCATGTTCTCAATTCCTTTCAGCTTCAGACATATTTGCTGTACATCCTTGTTCACTGTATATGCTTGTTTCTAGCACTCTGCTTCATTTATTTTTATTTATTTATTTTAGAGGGGGGATGCAAGTGAGTGAAGGGCAGAAGGAGAGAGAGAGAGAGAGAGAGAGAGAGAGAGAGAGAGAGAGAGAATATCCCACAAGGGGCAGAAAGAAAGGGGGGGCAGAGAGGCAGACAGGCAGGACCCATCAGGGCTCATATTTTTACCTGAAGCAGGGCTCCAGCTCACCCGAAGCAGGGTTCGTGCTCACCCCATGTAGGACTGAAACTCAACAACCATGAGATCATGACCTGAGCTGAAGTCAGATGCTTAATGACTGAGCCACCCAGGCGCCCGGTTCTTTAATTTGAACAATGAAGACTTGTCCACCTATGTGTACTGCTATGTAATCAAGATTTAAGCCACCCTTTCCTCGCTGATAACTGCCCCATCCCTGCCCTTCTGCTCCTCCTAGCCCTGATGCTACCCTCCTTGCTCTGTTCCAGTGAGAGCATCTTCCCTGCAGGAAAGTAACTGGGATGAGAGTCAGAGAATGGTGAGGACGGACACTGAGCTTTCCAAGTCAAAGATTGGAACACACGATTTAACAAAGGAATTTGTGACGTTTGTATTTTGTATTGACCCGATTCTATTCATTCGTTTACACTTTGCCAACATATTGGAACTCCTGGGATACGAGAATTTATGGGGACAAGGAAGTCAAATATTGGTAAATGGGAGTGACCCAGAATATCTGAGAGGAATGATCTAGGTCCACGGCTTAAAGCTGAAATGCCTACAGGGCTGGGTAGGTACATCAGTGGGGAGGGGGGTGCCAATTGGAAATCACACAGCCATCTGCAAGGAGCACCAATGGGTACATGACAGTGGACGGGCATCAGGAGGGCCTGACTTCCAAGTGTTCAAGAGAAACTAAGCCCCTGGATGGCTCAGTCAGGTAAGCATCTGACTCTTTTTTTTTTTTTTTAAATGTTTATCTATTTTTTGAGAGAAAGAGAGCAAGTGGGGGAAGGGCAGAGAGAGAGGGAGACAGAGGATCCAAAGCAGGCTCTTCACTGACAGCAGAGAGTCTGATGTGGGGCTCAACCCCACAAGCCATGAGATCATGACCTGAGCCCAAGACTGACACTTAACCGATGGGAGCCACCCAGGCGCCCCAGGCATCTGACTCTGGATTTCGCCTCAGGTCATGGTCTCACGGTGGCTTGAGCCCTGGGTCAGGCTCTGAGCTGACAGCATGGAGCCTGCTTGGGATTCTCTCTCTCCTTGTCTGTCTGCCCCTCTCCCGAGCTCTCTCTCTTTCTGTCTCTCTCTCAAAAGAAATAAATAAACTAAAAAAAAAAAAAAGAGAGACAGAGAGACGAGAAATCTGTTTTTGTCTTATTTTGTTTTTTAATGTATAAGCCCCCCCCCCCCCCATCATGCAAGCTAAATAAAACATTTGCAGAAGGTGCTACTGCCTCTGCTCCAGGTAGACAAGTAATGTAACAAGGGGTATGGAAAAGTACCACGAAGGAAGCAGGAGTAGCGAATTCCACCTGGGAGAGAGAGCAGGACACAGCAGGCTTCACCAAGGATGTGATGTTTGAGCGCCGGCTACAGCTACGTAGATGAAGCAGGGGTTCTTCTTGTAAAGAAAGTGATGGATGTAACTAACCATATTGTGGTGATAATTTTGCAGTTTACACATGTATAAAAGTAAAATAAAAAAAAGGGGCCGCCTGGGTGGCTCAGGGAGTTAGGCCCCGAGCCTCTTGATCACACGGGTCCATGAGTCTGAGCCCCACGTTGGGCTCTGCGCTGACAGTGGAGACCCTGCTTGGGATTCTCCCTCTCTCCCTCTCTCTCTGCACCTCCCCCGCTTACACAATCTCTCTCTCTCTCTCTCTCTCTCTCAAAATAAACAAATACACTTAAAAAAAATAAAGACAAAAAAAGGAAGAAAGAGAGTGGGGAAGACCTTTCAGGCCCAGGGCTGTGTGGGTTTTCCGGGCGGCTCAGTGCCTCAGTATGGCTGGAGGGCTGGCAAACGGGGGGGGGGGGGGGGGGGGGGAGCACAGGAGTTGCAGACAGGCAGGAGAGGCCTTGAAGGCCCAGCCAAGCTGCTTTTACTCTGTCCCGTGGGCAGCGGGAGAGGCACCATCAGACTGCTGTTATAAACGCTCACTCTGGGGCGCGGGTGGAGAGTGGACAGAGAGCACTGGCCTGGAGCCGTCCAGTAGCCCCCGGAATGGTTCCTAAGAGAACTGGTGAGGGTCCAAAAGGCACTTCGGTCCAGGACTGCAGCCCCCGGGGTCCAGCTCAGGCCCTGCCCTCACGGAGCTCCCAGCCTAATATAATATGGTAACTACGGCGGGCGGGCACTGCAGAGTAGGGGTGCCTCGGGTAGGCGGAGAGCTGTTTCCTCCCCTCTTAGCCTGGGAGGTGGCAGCTAGAAGCCAGCACTGTTGTGGTTACCAGGGCCTTGGGTTACAACACGTTTGTTTTTTGTTTTGTTTTAAAAACGTTGCAATACCTTTTAAATCAGGGCCCTGGACAGGATCCAAGGACAGTAGCAAGGACCAGCCCCTTGGCACTTCTTAAAGAAGCAGCTGCAGAGGGTGGTGGCCGCGGGAACCTGGATTTCTGGAAAAGCCCGAGTTCAGGCAGGGCTTGGACTTTGGGCAAGGCTGGAAGGAGGTCGAACCTCCAGCTCACCCCACTCCCCCTCGACACACTTTTGCGTCTAGAGCACTCGAAGATGATGAGTCCTCCTAGTTGTCTTGGAAAACCAGAAGCAGTGGGTAGAGGAACACTGGAATGTAGAATCCGCCTCCTTGGGAGGAAAGAACTGCCAACTGGCCCAAGATTCGGGGGTATGGTTTGACCGGGAGTGAGTGCCCCATTGCGGGAGGTATGTTAACAGAAGCTAACTTTGGTAGGGCGGGTTGGAGAAAGCATGCAAGGATCTGCTGGGGTACGGGTCCCGAAAGAACGGATGCTCAGGTCCATTGTCATTGCCACGGGAAGAGATCTTTGTTTTGATCCCTTTTCAGAGACAGAAGTTATTCCTCAGATGAGTCAAGACTGAGATTCAAGACACTTTTGTTCCAGTACACTGTTGGTGGGGATGTAAAGTGGTGTGGACACTATGGAAAACAGTGTGGAGTTTCCTTTAAAAGTTAAAAATAGGGGCGCCTGGGTGGCGCAGTCGGTTAAGCGTCCGACTTCAGCCAGGTCACGATCTCGCGGTCCGTGAGTTCGAGCCCCGCGTCGGGCTCTGGGCTGATGGCTCAGAGCCTGGAGCCTGTTTCCGATTCTGTGTCTCCCTCTCTCTCTGCCCTTCCCCCATTCATGCTCTGTCTCTCTCTGTCCCCCCAAAAATAAATAAACGTTGAAAAAAAAATAAAATAAAAGTTAAAAATATGGTAAAATCATCCAGTAATTCCACTTCTGGATATATATCCACAAGAACTGAAATAAAGATCTTAAAAAAAAATTTTTTTTAAATGTTTATTCATTTTTGACAGAAAGAGAGATAGAGAGCAGGGAAGGAGCAGAGAGGGAGAGGGAGACGCAGAATCTGAAGCAGGCTCCAGGCTCTGAGCTGTCAGCACAGAGCCTGATGTGGAGCTCAAACTCAGAAACTGGGAGATCGTGACCCAAGCCAAAGTCAGGTGCTTAACTGACTGAGCCACCAAGGTGCCCCGGAAATCAGGATCTTGAAGAGATATCTGTACACCCATGTTTATTACAACATTATTCGCCATAGCTAAGATATGGAAACAGCCCAAATGTCCACTGACAGATGAACAGATAAAGAAAATGTGGTGTGTACGTACATACAGTGGAATATTAACCTTTAAAAAGAAGGAAATTTAGGGGTGCCTGGTGGCTCAGTCTGTTAAGCATCTGACTCTTGATTTCGGCTCTCATCATGATCCTGTGATTTGTGAGATTGAGTCCTGAGTCAGGCTCTGGGCCGACAGCTTGGAGCCTGCTTGGAATTCTCTCCCTCTCTCTCTCTCTCTCTCTCTGCCCCTCCCCATCTGTGTGTGTGCACACAGGCGCGTGCTCTCTCTCTTTCTCAAAATAAATTTGAAAAACATTTTAAAAAATCTTAAAAAAAATAGAAGGAAATGTTGCCACTTGTGACACATGGATGAATCTTAAGGACTAACGCTTCATGAAATAAGTCACAGGAGGACAAATACTGAATGATGCTACTTACATAAGGTTTCTCAGATAGTCAAAGTCATAGAAGCAGAGAAGAGAAAGATGTTTCTAGAGCTCTGTGGTACAACATAGTGCCTATAGTTAACAACACTCAATTGTTACCAGGGTGTGGATCTTAGGTTAAGTGTTCTTACCACAAAAACAGAGCGAAACAAAAACCAAAAAAATAAAGAAGCACAAAGGAAACTTTTGGAAGTGATGGATATGTTTATTGACCTTGATTGTGGTGATGGTTTCAGGGGTCTATGCATATGTCCAAACTCATGGAATCATATACATTAAATACGTCCATTTCTTCTCTGTCAGTTTTATACCACAAGAAATGATGAATGGATTAATTGGATGGATTGGGATCCATGGGCTACAGAGGTTACATGAACCTCTTGAATGGTGTGTGTATGAGTGATTCCATTTTGGTCTATAGCTTTAATCACCATCACTATCACTTACTGATGATTTGTTATGATATGCTAAAGTCTTTACATCCTTTACCACATTTCATCATTAGGAACCATCCACTGTAAAGTGAAAACTCAGTTTGGGGGAGTGTAAAAACTTGCTTCGTGTCATAAGCTGGATCAGGCAGATGTTAATCGGTCTTCCCTACCTGAGCTCTAACCTACTCTGATGAATGACTCCAGCTTCTCCAAGAGATCTGTGACCCCAGAAGGGTGAAGAGAAAACATTCTAGGTCTCTAGAGCTTTATTTCTCTACGGGACTATGGGGAGTAGGGGATGAGGGGTGGAGGTGGAGGAGAAAGCCAGCCAGCCAGCCAGCCAGCCAGCCAGCCAGCCAGCCGGAGCAGGAGAGCGCCCACGCCTCCAAGAGCTGCTATTTAGAGCAGCGGAGAGCCCCCAGAAAGGATGATAAGGGGGCAGGCAGGGGAGAGCAGTTGTAAAAGGAGCCCCAGGAGGGGGAGGGGGCTATCTCCTCCCTTGGCCCTGCTGCCTCCAGCTCACTCTGTCGCCTGATGTCTAAATAAGGCTTACAGGCACATTCTAGGCAGCTAAAAATAAACTCCTGCCCCCCCCCCCTCCTGCCCTTGGGCTCTGACGACCTCCCCAGCCCTGTCAGGGCTCCCCTGGCCAGGACCAGCTCTCCGGCGCACGCCCTCTAAGCTACAGGATCGCACTTCGCTGGGGACCCCAGGGTTCTGGTGGGTGTTCTTCTGAAGCAAGAAAGACCGCACCAGATGTCAGGACTCCTGAGTCCTACTCTCGGCTCTGCCCTAACAAACCTGGACAAGTCCTTCTTTTCTCTGAACTCAGTCTCCCCACACATAAAATGCGGGCGTTGGAATAATGATATAAAGCCGTGGCATTTTTGAGTGAAGTCAGGATCCCACACTCTGGGGTCAAACTTCAGTTTGCCCACTGCAGCTCTTTGGGGGTATATCTTGTCTTGCAAACTTATTTTTAGCTCACGAGGTCTTTTATAACGATCTGAATTAGCTGCCCATACGTGACGATTTAAAGAATTCACATAAAATTCTGTATTTCCAGCTTCTCTTGAAAAATCAGATCTGTCCCCACTGGGCCAGGGTGTCTGCCAACAGGAGCTCCGATTGGGTGACGGCCGCCCCCTGCCGGCGGGATTAATGTACTACAGGTGGCGGCCGACACCTTCACCCACGGTTTCTGCCCAGCCCTGCAGGCCACAGTGTGCGAGATGCCTGGCGTGACAGCGGTGAGTGCTTAGAGTGAAGGCCGATTGAGGTTTGCATCCCAGAGCCCGAGACTCTGGCATTGCTCTGCCGAAGGAATGATCGAGACAGCTAATGAAATGCTTTGGAAACGCTACAGGACCCTTGAAGAGGTTGTGACAATGGTGCTGCCTAACCAAATTCTGGTGCCAGTGCATTGCTAGCTCCCGTCCCAGAGTCCAGGTTGGAGGTCCTAGGATGGGGCAAGATCCTCATACTCCCACCCTCGCCCCCCACCCCCGTTGGGAGTTATCAGAGGGTTAAGATTCTTTTCAGCCTTGCCTGGACCTCCTGTGAAGTCCATGGGATTTTCCTTGGTTGGAAAATTACTGACAGTTTGCAGCCAGGGTCTGTTCAACTCAAACAATCTTTGAGGGCTACTTTGGAGACCAGCAGGGGAGCAGGGAGAGAAGCGGGAGGGAGGAAGGGTAGGAATGGTGGAGCAAAGCTCTTCCAAGAACAGGCTTCTGGTCAGCCTGCTTGGACTCACCCAACTCCCTGGAGCTGGATGCTGCATCTGGACCAGCCCTCAGGCATCATGAAATCCATCCGCCTCAGCATGCAGTAGGGGGAATGTGGTGCAGAGATGAGGACCTGGGAGTGCAAGGCTCTGTACTTCCAGCTGTTTCAGTAAACCGAGGAGGAGGGGGAAGATCACCGGATGCCTTCCCAGGGAGGAAATAGTGACTATCTGTGCTTATCTCTGCCACCCAGTGGTGGAGACGTCCATCAGTCTGGACCCTGGCTACGCTCCTTGCGGTCCCCCGGCCAGCAGCACGGTCTCCCAGGAGAACTCGTGGAGAACTTGTGTAAATTCTTGGGCTCCACCCCAGACCTGGGGAATCATTATCTGCATTTTTAGCGAGATCCCTAGTGTTTTGCCTGCATTTTATCCTGAGATAAAAGCGGCTTTAGACCAGTGGTTCTCACTGTTGGCTTCACCTTGGAATCCCCTGGGGGACTTTAAAAAATGCTGATGTCTGGAGCACAGCCTGGGCCCGAGCTCTCAGGTAGTTTGCTTAAAGCTCCTCAGGTGACTTCAGTGTGTGCCAGCATGGAGATCACAGCTCTAAGCAAAGGCTCTAAGAAGATAAAAATCTTTGGGAATCAGAGCTGTGCAATTTTGTACAGGGGCCTCCAGCTCTGGGCCCTCAGACTCAGGCTGGTGAAGGAAGTCAGGTAGGCCCGGTCGGGGCTCCGGAGGCACCTTCCCCAGCAGGGCCTGCCTGACCAGGCCACCCCTGCTCCCCAGGGCATTGTCAGGCCTCTAGGTGCTCAGGTTTCAGACAGGCAAGGTGGGAAGCAGGCGCTGCTCCTGTCACCTCTGCAATCCCGCCCAGGGGTGCGGCCCGGAGCCGGCCCATTAGAAGGCGTCGCCTAAAGTCAGAAATGCCATTGACCCTTTAGAGAAAAAATTTTGCCATCAATGGAAAACTATTTCTTGCCTAGAGCATCCCCTTCTGATATCTGCTTTTGATTCTCTGGGGGGCGCAGTGCCTTTCATAGCCTCCAAAGTTATAGGTAACTCATGACAACAATGGAATGTCATCACTGCCTATGGACATGTAAATGCATGTCCTGTGGAGTATAAATGACTTCTCTCTGCCATCTCCCCACCCCTTTCTTGCCCCCATTTGTACACTTATCTCAATATTCCGGTTCTACAAATGTGTCTGCTCTTCAGACTTTGCTCTGGTTGTAACATCTGTTTCCCTTGGTAGAGTTCAAGTTAAACAAAATCTCTCACGTGTGCTCATTTTCTATCTGTATGAGAGCTATGATTTTACCTTCTTTTTGAAATGATCCGGTACTGACCAGAATAACCATGGCTTAAAGCCAGGTGTCCAGACTAAGCTTGGGTTGAAACCCCACAGAGACCAGGCTGTAACAAAAGTGAGAGATGGGATGCGTTGCCTAGAGGGGCCATGGAGACTGCTGAGCCCAGACCCCACCTCAAGGGTCAATGACAGTTCAGCTTCAATGGACTGTTGCCCTGTGGGAGGGCAAGCTGGTGTGTCCAGATTCTCTGATTTTTTCAGAAAAAGTTGGAAATTCACAATTTAATGAGGAATCACTTGTTTTCATTATTTGTTGGCAACTAAGTAAATTTCTAAGACACACCTTACAAACAAATCATGTTTGAGGCTGGTGTTGCATGTCTGTGACCTCTGCATCTGCCTCCGTGCCTGCTTCATAGGCATTTGAAGTGGTAGGTGATGTGGAAAGCGTTGGGGTTTGGAGCTGAAGGCCGAGAAAGAATTCTTGAGACATCTTCAGTGCAAAAAAGGTGGTTTGATTAAAGCACTGGGGACAGGACCCGTGGGCCCAAAGAGCTGCCCCAGGATTGTGAAGCGTGACGGATTATATACTTGGGAGTTGGGGGAGGTAAAGGCAATGGGAAGTTTCCAAAAGGATCTTCATATGTTAAGAAGACTCATGGATCCTGGAGGCCTAGCTAAGATTGTCTCTCCCCCTAGCAAAACTTTAACAGTAAGATAGTAGGGAGTTCCTAGAGGAATGTCATACTCTACCTGCCTCAAGTATTTATCTGTCAGTGGGCTGCCGGCTATAAGGAACTTTAATTTCATCTACCATTTCCTTCTGCCTTTGTTCCCCACGTCAGTAAGCACTCCTCATTACACTCAGGGAACTCACCATTGCAGCCTTTATGCACACGCTGGGTCCCCAGCGACATTCACTCTCACCACACACTAGCACGACATAGGTCATCCTGGACCATGTTATTCCGGGGCTCAGACCCTGTTACTCCTTCAGGAAGCCCATGACCGTGAACGTTAGGGTGATGACAATTTCCAGTGTTTCCAGCCCATCACTCTTAGAATGTGATTTCTTCAAGGACAAGAGCCTTGTTTTAATAATTGCCACTTTTATGTATGTGTGCACCTGTTGTCTGCCTGGTGCATCACATTACTGGATGTCAATCTTAGCTACATATTAGAATTGCCTGGAATTAAAAAATACACCAATGCCGGAGATTTAGATATAATTGGTCTGGAGTGTGGGCCTGGGGATGGGGATTTTTAAAAGCTCCCTAGATGATAGTGGTGCGGAGCCCTCCTGGGAACCATGGCCTGGTGGTCTTGGCCGTGTTCAAGTTTCACATTGGCTTTTAGCCCAAATGTTTCTCATTTGTCTCCAGGGTGGCCAAAGTCCACCTCCTCAGAGATTTCTTACCAGACTCAAGAAGGCAACCCCCCACACTTTGTATTTCTTGTCTTCTGGTATAATTACTCCGGGGATATTGATGAGGTTTTGGAATGGTGGGGATTCAGAGCTGACAGCTAAGAAAGAATTCTTGAAGACATGTTTGGTGTAAAAAGGTGATTTTATTAAAGCTCAGGGACAGGACCCGTGGGCAGAAAGACCTGCCCTGGGGTTGTGAGGGGTGACTCATTATATACTATGGAGTTGGAGAGGTAAAGGCAAACCCGAGGCCTCCAGAAGGACTTTGATGTGCTGAAGAGGACGCCTAAGATACCAGAGGCCTTGCTGTTGTCAAGCTAAGGTTGTTTTTCCTCTAGTAAGACATTAACCTTAGGACAGTAGGGGGTCCCTGGAGAAATGTTCTACTCTGTATTTGCCCCAAGTACTGGTCAATGGGCTGCAGGTTATAAGGAAATTTGATTTTACTGCCATTTCTTTCTGGCCTTTGTTCCCCATATCACTTTGAAGGGAAAAGTGATGTTGGGGCTCCAGGAAACTGTAGGTTTCTGGAGATTAGGCTATTGATAGGATTGCCTTTTTCTTGTAATCTACTAAGATATTTGTAAACTGATGGAGACTCGTGTCCTGCAGGACTGTGATCTCCCTCAGTGAACCATTTGTTTTCTTCCCTTTCCTTTGTTCTTGGGCAGCCAGGAGTGCCTGAGGAATATCACATGTATCCCACCTGGGGGTGGGGGTGGGGGTGCTAGCTAGTATTTTGCCCTCAGCTTGCCTTATGGTCCCTCATCAACATCTTGTGTATGTCCTTATCTACTGATGGAGTGCCTTTCTGGAATAGACTTTATTGGGATGGAGGAGGATTGTAAGGGTGGGGGCCTTTATATAGTTCAACTGTTAAATCTGTAAGTTACCAGGTGCCTGGGTGTCTCAGTCGGGTAAGCACCTGACTTCCACTCAGGTCCTGATCTCCCGGTTTGTGAGTTTGAGCCTTATGTCCGGCTCTGTGCTGACAGGTTGGAGCCTGGAGCCTGCTTCTGATTCTGTGTCTCCCTCTGTCTCTACCCTTCCCCTGCTCACTCTGTCTCTCTCTCTCTCAAAAAAAAAAAAACAGGGGCGCCTGGGTGGCGCAGTCGGTTAAGCGTCCGACTTCAGCCAGGTCACGATCTCGCGGTCCGGGAGTTCGAGCCCCGCGTCGGGCTCTGGGCTGATGGCTCAGAGCCTGGAGCCTGTTTCCGATTCTGTGTCTCCCTCTCTCTCTGACCCTCCCCCGTTCATGCTCTGTCTCTCTCTGTCTCAAAAATAAATAAACGTTAAAAAAAAAAAAATTTAAAAAAAAAAAAAAAAAAAAAAAAAAAAACATTAAAAAAATGTGTTCAAAATTAAAAAAAAATCGGTAAGTTATTTGTTGAATGAATAGCACCAGAAGTAGTTTATCATCATCATCATCATCATCATCACCATCATCATCATCATCTTTGTTTTGCAGATGAGGAAACTGATGCCAGAGAGGTTAAGGTCCTTAGCTAGGCTCTCTCACCGGACAAAGGCCTGGGTCTGCCTGACATGAAGTAAGCGCTCTGAACAAGCCACTGTCCTGTTTCGCCTTCCACTTTGGTTATGGTCTTGGTTTCCAGTCACTGTGCCTGTGGCCTTCCAACATCTCCAAAGCCCTTCAAATGGAGGTGTCAGATACTGTCATGCATGAGGAATGTGCCCACTCATTGAGAGATCCTCCAAGGTGGCATTAACTTTTTATGCCCAAGATCATTAAGTTCTTGTGTGAAGGAGTGTGCCTGGTATTGAGGAGTGGGGAGGAAGTGGGTAATGGGGTTGAGGGGCTTTGGCAGGTACAAAGATGGAGAAGGAATGATGCTGGAAGAAAGTCAGTGCACACTCCCTCTCTATTTCCCAATGAGGCTCCCGGGGATACCAGCGCTGGCACCCAGTTCCCCTACCCACCACCCACACAGCCACCACCGAGTGCAGCCACATGGACATCTCTCATACCACTGTGGGATCAGCTTTAGAAGTGAGTTCTTTTTTTTTCACTTTTTAAAAATTTTTTGCTTGTTTCTTAATTTAATTTATTTTTTTTTCAACGTTTTTTTATTTATTTTTGGGACAGAGAGAGACAGAGCATGAACGGGGGAGGGGCAGAGAGAGAGGGAGACACAGAATCGGAAACAGGCTCCAGGCTCTGAGCCATCAGCCCAGAGCCTGACGTGGGGCTCGAACTCATGGACCGTGAGATCGTGACCTGGCTGAAGTCGGACGCTTAACCGACTGCGCCACCTAGGTGCCCCAACTTGTTTTTTAATTTTAGAGGGAGAGCGCATGCATGAGTGGGGAGAGGGGCAGAGGGAGAGAGAAAATAAATCTTCTTTTTTCTAATTTATTTTTGAGAGAGAGAGAGAAAGTGGGAGCGTACAAGGAGGGGGTGTCTCAAGGAGGGGGTCTCTCAACTGTGAGATCATGACCTGAGCCGAAATCAAGAGTCAGATCCTCAACTGACTGAACCACCCAGGCGCCCCGAGAGACAGAGAACCTTAAGCAGTCTCCACGCTCAGTCCAGAGCTGGATCGTGACCTGAGCTGAAATCAAGAGTTGGACACTCAACTGACTGAGCCACCCAGGCACCCCAGCAGAAGTGAGTACTAATTTTGCTTCTGTGTCATTGGACAAGTCCTCTACCTCAAGGGGCCTGGAAGTAACCTTGTGTATGATGAAGAGACTGTTCTAGGTGAGAGAGGGGAGAGCTTATCAGAATGGGAGGAAGGTGTATAATTAAAAAAATATATTAATTTTAGCCATTCTGACAGGTGTGAGGTAATATCTCCTTGTTGTTTTGATTTTCATTTCCCTGATGATGAGTGATATTGACCATCTTTTCATGTGTCTGCTAGCCAGTTGTATGTCTTCTTTGGAAAAATGTCTATTCATGTCTTCTGCCCATTTTTAATTGGATTATTCATTTTTTGGGTGTTGAGTTTTATAACTTCTTTATATATTTTGGATACTAGTCATTTACCAACTATGTCATTTGCAAATATCTTCTCCCATTCTGTCAGTTGCTTTTTAGTTTTGTTGATTGTTTCCTTCGTTGTGCAGAAGCTTTTTCTTCTGATGTAGTCCCAATAGCTTATTTTTGCTTGTGTCTCCCTTACCTTAGGAGATACATCTAGAAAGAAGGTGCTATAGCCAGTGTCAAAGAGGTTACTGCCTGTGTTCTCTTCTAGGATTTTTATGGTTTCAAGTTTCAAATTTAGGCCTTTAATCCATTTTGCATTTATCTTTGTGTATGGTGTAAGAAAGTGGTCCAGTTTTATTCTTTTGCATGTTGCTGTCCAGTTTTCCCAACACCGTTTGTTGAAGAGACAGTCTTTTTCCCATTGGATAGTCTTTTCTGTTTTGTTGAAGATTAGTTGACCGTATCATTGTGGGTTCATTTCTGGGTTTTCTTTTGTGCTGCGCTAATCTATGTGTCTATTTTTGTGCCAGGAACATACTGTTTTGATTATTACAGCTTCATAAGGTAAGTTGAAGTCTGGAATTGTGATGCCTCTAGCTTTGCTTGGCTTTTTCAAGATTGCTTTGGCTATCCAGGGTGCTCGTGGTTCTATACAAATTTTAGGATTGTTTGTTCTAGCTCTGTGAAAAATACTAAACAACTGATATTGGTGAGGATGCGGAGAAAGGGGAACCCTCTTGCACTCTTGGTGGGAATGCAAACTGGTGCAGCCACTCTGGGAAACAGTATGGATGTTCCTTAAAAGTTAAAAATAGAACGACCCTATGATCTAGCAGTTGCACTACTAGGTATTTACCCAAAGAATACAAAAATACCAATTTGAAGGGATACATGCACCCCAATGTTTATAGTAGTATTATCAACAATAGCCAAATTATGGAAACAGCCCAAGTGTCCACTGACTGATGAATGGATAAACAAGATGTGGTGTGTGTGTGTGTGTGTGTGTATATATTTATATATGTATATATATACATATATATGTGTGTGTGTATATATATATATATAATAGAATATTACCCACAGAAAAAATGAAATCTTTCCATTCGCAATGACATGGATGGAGCCAGAGAGTACTACACTAAGTGAAATAAGTCAGTCAGAGAAAGACAAATACCATATGATTTCACTTACATGTGGAATTTAAGAAACAAAACAAATGAGCAAAGGAAATAAAAAAGACAGAGAGGGGCAAACCAAGAAACAGACTCTTACCTATAGAGAACAAACCGATGCTTATCAGAGGGAAGGTGAGTGAAGGGATGGTTAAAGTAGGTGATGGGGGTTAAGGAGTGCACCTGCTGTGAGGAGCACTGGGTGTTGTTTAGAAGTGTTGAATCACTACATTGTACACCTGAAACTAGTATTATACTGTGTTAAGTAACTGGAATTTAAATTTGGGGGGGCGAGGTGCCTGGGTGGCTCAGTTGTTTGTGCTGCCAACTTCAGCCCAGTTCACGATCTCGCATTTCTTGAATTAGAGTCCTGTGTCAGGCTCTGTGCTGACAGCTCAGAGCCTGGAGCCTGCTTTGGATTCTGTGTTTCCTTCTCTCTGCCCTTCCGCTGCTCACATTCTGTCTCTCTCTCTCTCTCTCAAAAATAAATAAACATTAAAAAAAATTTAAAACAGGGATCAGCAAACTATGGCCTGTGGGCTATTTTCATGAGTAAAGTTTTATTGGAACACAGACATGCCCATTAGTTGATGTGTTGTCTATGTCCGCCCTGAGCTATAATGGCACAGTTAAATAGTTGTAATACAGATTATATGGACTGAAAGCCTAAAATATTTACTATCAGGCCTTTAAAAAAATCTTATCTGGGGCGCCTGGGTGGCTCAGTGGGTTAAGCGGCCGACTTCAGCTCAGGTCATGATCTCGTGGTCCGTGAGTTCGAGCCCCGCGTCAGGCTCTGTGCTGACAGCTCAGAGCCTGGAGCCTGTTTCAGATTCTGTGTCTCCCTCTCTCTGGCCCTCCCCCGTTCATGCTCTGTCTCTCTCTGTCTCAAAAATAAATGTTAAAAAAAAAAAAGTTTAAAAAAATCTTATCTGATGGGCTATATGAGCAGAATCCTTGCTTTATCACTTTCTAGCTCTATAACCTTGGCAAAGCTAACCTCACCGTGTATGGTTTCCTGAGTGGTAAAATGGGGCAAAAATACGGATTAAATGTTTAACAGTGCTTAGCATGCATTAAAGCACTTACTCTCAGTAATTACAATTACGATTATAATTATTCAAAAGACACATAAATTCGTAAAACGGATACAGGAAAGCGTAATAGGAACAGGGAGCGTGACATTTGCTCAAGGAATGCACGTGAGTTTGAAAACAAAAAGGCAGCGCTGGGCAAAGCCTGGGTCTGGAAACAGCAGCCCCGCCCCGCCCCGCCCCGTCCCGCCCCGCCCCGCCCCTCGCTCCGGCCCCTCTCCTAAGCCCCGCCCCTTCCACGCTCCTGGCTGGGCCAACGCCCGTCAGAAGGAGGGGCTTGACGCTCTTGCGCAGTGGGAGGGGCTCAAGTAGAAACCTCTTGGGGGCGGAGTCGGGAGAGAGAGGTCCACCACCAGGCCTTGAAATCTCAGATCCAGACAGGGAGGGGCAAACCTGGAAGTGGCAGCGCTCAGCTTTGCATAGCAATACCCCGCTTTGCATAATAAATGAAGGCAAGTATTTAAAGGCGCCGCCGCCAACACAGACCTAGTAGTTAGGCCCGCGCAGACCTATCGCTTGCCATGAGTCCCCAGGTACAGGCTCCGCTCCTGATCCTCTTGGTCCTGCTTCTCGCCAGCCCTGTGGCCTCTGAGTTCCTCTTCCTGAAACAGGTGAGCACTCTCTCCTTTCCGAGGCTGCTCCCAGCATGCCGGCCCAGTTGGGGGTGTATGGATCGGAGTGGGATTATGGGGGTGGCTATTCTGGTTTCCAGAATTCTTTCTCTGTGACAGAGCTTCCCAGAGTCACTAACTGTGGGAGATTGAGTGGGTCCTTTTCTCTCTACGAGTTTCGGTTAACCCATCTGTACAGTGAGGGTGGGCTGTTAGGCCTTATTCTGCTCCAGACTTTGGGGAAGGGTTAATCTCCCTCACGTCTCTACTCCTGCCCTCTTTCCCAACATCTGGGTGAAATTTGGCAGAACTGCAAGACTAAATGAACTGCTCCCAGGCCCAGAGCCTCATCCTTGTTTACCTGCCCCCTCCCCCTTCCACTCCTGGTAAAAAGGCCTGGCACCCATCCTGTCCCCTTCTGTACAGCGCTGTGGCTCGGCTTGTCCTGATGGGTGGGTGGGTTTGTGAGTCAGGAAGGCCCACACTCGTTCTTCTGGTGACAGAGATCCAGTCGTGTGACCCACTGCTTGTGGTTATGGGTCATGAAGAGTCTCCAGCCTCCAGGCTTCCTCCTTCACTTCTTACTCACCCCATGCTCCAGACCCTTGAAAATGGGAAGTTTTGT
The DNA here is from genome assembly GCF_022837055.1 of Prionailurus viverrinus. NCBI lineage: Eukaryota > Metazoa > Chordata > Mammalia > Carnivora > Felidae > Prionailurus > Prionailurus viverrinus. The sequence continues at coordinate 196,847,074 of NC_062561.1, read as the reverse complement.
CATTCTGAGACCTGGAGAAGCCTAGTTCCATTGCCTGTTTGCTGCATAGCTATGGACAAGACACCTTATCTCTGGCAGCTGTTCAGGAGAGTCCCAGCCTCTCTGCCTCCGACCACCTTGGAAATATTTGCTTTAGAGCAAGGAGAGGAACAGTGTGGTGTAGGGAAAAGTGGAATAGGATTGAGGCTTGACTTCTCATCCCTGCTCTGTGTCTAATTTCTGGGCCTGGCATTTGGGCTCCTTGAGTCTTGGTCTCCTCATCTGTAAAATGGGCATGGTGATACCAGCCTACCTTTCTTAGATGGATGTGGGTGAAGGGAAATGCTTTCATGAATGGAAAGGCTCTGAAAATCTTAAACAAGGAAAGTGATCTAAGCCAGTGGGCTTGGCCTCAACCTGCCCCAGGGGCAAGGGGTCTATTTGATTTTGCCTGTTGAATGAAGGCATAAGGACCTCCTGGCCTTATTTGCCTGGAGGATTCACAATTTGTCTGTGAATGTGGGTTGAGAATGTTTCTCTTGGCTTCAGGGCCCACCACTTTGAGGTGGAGTCTGGCTAGAGCTCCAACGTACCCTATATCCCCAATTCTCTTATATGTCTTGGCCATAGATGCCATCCCAGACCAGAGGGCTTTCGATCAGTGGTCTGGGGGAGGCCCTGAGACATCCGAGAGCTCGCTCACCTCACTCAGGCCCACAGAGGATAGGTCCTCACTTAAGATTGCACAACATGTGGCACTTTCTGTTTTTCTCTGGGCTCATGTGATTCAGAGCCCCTATGCCTGAGACCATGGGGCAGATAAAAGCAGTGGGGTGATAGTGAGCATTTAAGCATCTGGAAACTTGAGTTTCATTTCCTCTTCTAGCATGAACCAGTTTCATGTCGCTGGGCTGTGGCCCACATTAGACAGGGGGGAGAATGTCTGGTCCCATGCTGGGCATATAATAGGTGCTTAATAGACTCTGTGACACTGTATAATGACCATCATTTATTGTGCACATACTCTGTGCTGTGTGTGTGTGTGTGTGTGTGTGTGTGTGTTTTCTAATAAGCTGTTTTGGGAAAATAGTTTTAGATTTACAGGAAAGTTGCAGAGACACTACAGAGTTTTCATATACTCCTCACCCGGTTTCCCCTCCTGTCAACATCTTGTGTTACCATTGCGCATTTGTCCAAACTGAGACATCAACATTGGCTCATCACCATTAGCTAAACTCTAGGCTTTATTTGGGTTTTACCAGTTTTCCCATGAATGCCCTCTTCCTGTTCCAGGATGCAGTCCAGGGCACCACAGTGCTCAGTCTCCTCTGACCTGTGACAGCTTCTCAGTCTCATGTTTCCATGGTTTGCCAGCCTTGAGGAGTGGTGATCTTACATTCTGTACAGTCTTCTCATTCTCCCAGTAGCCCTGTGAGAAGATAGAATTATGCCCATTTAATAGATGAGGAAACCGAACCTCAAGTGGGTAACTTAACCCATGGTCTCAGCTAGCGCCGAGTGGCTGAGGTATGATTGGAACCCGGGTCTGTGATAGTCACCCATATTTTTGCCTCCAGAGCTGCCCTTACTGGGGATGGCAAATACAGTAGTGTTCCGCCCCCACGCCACCTCCTTCTCCATGGTTTCGCTTTCCATCGTGTCCGTTAGTCCGGTCAGTCGCAATCTGGAAGCAGATGATCCTTCTTCAAATAGTAGCCCAATGCTATATCACAGTGCCTGTATCCTGCACCTCACTCCCATCTCATTGGACAGGCACTTGGTCAAACCGATCTTCACAAGGAGGGTGAGTGCAGTACAATAAGATATCTTGAGGGAGAGAGACCATATTCACATAACTGTTACTATGGCATGTTATTGTAATTGTTCTATTTTATTATTAAGGTTGTTAATCTCTTCCTGTGCCTAATTTATAAGTTAAATTTTATCATAGATATATCATAGGTATGATATATCATTAAAAAAAAGTATGTATAGAAAAAGACACAGTATATATAGGGTTCAGGACTCTCTGTGATTTTAGGCATCCACTGGGGGTCTTGGAATGTATCCCGCGCAGGTAAGAGGGAACCCCTGTGCCAGGCTTGGCCCTCAGTGGGCATTGCTAATCCTTCACGCCTGCTTTTCCAGATGAGACTGGACCCAGCTGCAGAATTCATTGCCATAGAAACCTCTAGTCGGGCACCAGGAAACTGAGTTCTTATGCCTCCCCCAGAGCCTGAAGGACAGGGAGCTTAGGAGAAGGGAGGGAGTTCCTCAGCTCCGACAGGATACTCAGGGCACCTGCCCGAGCCTGGAATCAGTTCTCAGGTTGCCTGAGAATCTGTGAAAGCAGCCCCGGAAAATGGCTAGGCCTCCAACTTACCCTCCAGCCCAACTCTTAAGTGCAGACATTTCTTTGATTTGACAGTGGCCTCCTGACTGGTCTCCCCCTTCCAGACTTGTCCCTCTCCAATCCATTCTGAACTCTAAACCAGACTGTGGCACTTTCTTGCGATGGGAGTCCATTGCACTTATAGTAAATCCAGCGTCCCAATTATAACCTGTGAGGTCCTACATTAAATGACCTCACCACCCCTCCAACCTTATCTGTGTCAGTCATCCACTACATCTAGCCCAACGAATGGCCTTCTTGTAGTGCCCAGACCAGCTAAACTTCCCACCACAGGGCCTTTGCCCATGTTGCCTCTGCCTGGAAAGAACATTCTTTCTCTGCACTTACATGGCTGACTCCTCATCCTGCAGGATGAGCTTAAGTGTCATTTCCTTACCACCAGCTTAAGTATCATTTCCTTACCACCCTATTTAAGTAAGTCATTCGTTACTCTCAACATTCTCTCTGTTAATCATAGTGGGTAATATTTATTGGCATTAGACTGTAAGCTCCTCAAGGCAGGGCAAGAACATTTCTAATTGTTTACCGCTATTAACACAGACTTAGCCCAGGGCCCATGATCACTGCTCCGTAAATATTTGTGGGATGAATATTGAAGGAAACATTTATTGGCACTTACCTTGTGTAAGGGGCTGTGGGGCATGCAGGCATGAATCAGACCCTGTTTTGCTTTTCTTCCTCATGTCATGATGTTTCATTCCAAGGGACAGAAACCAATGCCCAAAAGCTCAAGTGAGGGGAAGTTTACTTGAATCTCATGAAACTAATGGGGGGAAGTGGAGGCTGGGCCATCCAATGGCTGTTTAGTGAGCCAGCTCATGCTTTGGGCCTGGCATTGTGTTAAGAGCTCTATGCGCATGCTATCATCCTGACTACAGCCCTGAGAAGAAAGTATGCAGCCCCCACTTAGAAGATATGGAAATTGGGGTGCCAAAGGGGAAACTGGCCTATAGAATCACATAATGTGGTGGTTGAGCTACACCTATTGACTAAAGCTTTTTTTTTTTTTAATTTTTTTAACGTTTATTTATTAGAGAGACAGAGCGTGAGCAGGGGAGGGGCAGAGAGAGGGAGACACAGAATCTGAAGCAGGTTCCAGGCTCTGAGCTGGCAGCACAGAGCCTGACGCGGGGCTCGAACTCACAAACTGCGAGATCATGACCTGAGCTGAAGTCTGACGCTTAACTGACTGAGCCACCCAGGTGCCCCTTGACTATCTTTGATTTACCTTCTGTCTCACTCCAGAGGCATGCCTTTCACTTCTACCCCATACTGCCTACTGAGATGGGTGGGTGGGTCAGGTGGGGTGACACTTCTGTTCCCTTTTCCAGAAATCAGTTAGTACTTGTCTCTTCCAGAACTTTGGCTTGGCTGTGGGTCACAGGTCTAGGTGTTCTGGCCTCATCCCAAAGGTTGAGCACAAAACCCAAGTCCTCTTAGTGATTTTTGCCTTAATCTCAATTTCCCAGAGGCAGAGAGAATCTGTCAGCCTAACTTGGGTTAGGTGTTTCCATTCAGCCCAGTTGGCTGTGTTGACGAGGAGGATGGGCTTGGGGGCTTGGGGGTGGTAGATTTTCCTTCCAAGATGGGATGTGCATTGTGGGAGTATTTGAAGTATCTCATAGGTGGTCTTCAGGAGGCTGGGAAGGGTGTGAGTGGGCGAGCAGAGTCTGCACTATGTAGGAAATGTTAAAGATCATAGACAAGCAGGCAGGGTTCTGTGGGAGTGGGGAGTGAGTGGTCATGTGTATCCAGACAAGATGGTGGAATCTGGAGACCTCTGGGGGATGTGGAGAAAGAAGAGGAAGTGGCTCAGCAGAGCGGGGAGGGTGACCCAGATGGGGAAGGGCATGGGCAATAGGATGAGAGGAAGGAAGCACTGGTTAAGACTGGTGAAGCTCATTCATTGGGATTCATCAACAAGCAGCCCACTGGGGGTCTCTCCATGTGTGTCCAAGTCTCTCCCTGGGCCAATTGCATACCCCTTGAGGGTGGGCTTTCCCACTGTGTTAAGTTTCCTATTGTTCCTGGCCATGGATTGGGCACTGGTGTGACCTGAATAAGGTCCTGGACACGGGGCTGCAAAGGTGAATCCTCTGGGGGCTTCCCTCTAAGGAGATACCAAGACTGGCTGGAGAGGGGTGGTTGGGGTCAGGGGGTGGGCAATCAGAGAAGGTACCTACTGTGGGTGGATATGAAGCTCAAGGTCTGGTATATTGTACTTTATACTTGACAGCATATTTTGGGAGATGATGTCTTTCGAGTCTTTTAGAATGGGTACAGACGTTATCCTGGGCCTACAGATACGGAGTTGCAGATAAAGCCCGGGGAGGGGAGGCACCTTGCCCAACGTCATGCCATCAGTAGCCTGTTCTGTTGTTGTTTCTGACCTTTCTTTTCTTTCTGTCTGATTGTCCCTGGCCATCCCAGCTCAGTAGCTTTTCCTGGGATAACTGTGATGAGGGGAAGGACCCTGCCGTGATCAAAAGCCTGACTCTGGAACCTGACCCCATTGCCTTTCCTGGGAACTTGACTGTTAGCGTCGAGGCCCGGACTGAAGTCCCCCTCACTAGTCCTCAAAAGGTGAGCTTGGGGGTGGGCGGCGGGGTCAGGGCAGGGGGTGCTGGAGGGAAGGTGCCACGGGCCAGCTGGCAGGGGTCCTGATGGATGTATGCTCAGGCAACGGTGAGTAATTGTGCAATCCTGGAATCCCAGAGCAGCAAAGGATGTGGACATTCATAGACTGTCTGATAACTCCAGTTGGGCAATTTTGTTTTGGACAAACAGACATATCACTTAGTAAATACTATGTTGTCCCTTTAGAAAATACACATGGTCAAAAGGGGTAAAATTAACTCGCCTGAAATCTCACTACCCAGTGATCAGGGATAAGCACTTTTAACATTTGGTAGGCTCGGCTCTGGAACTGTCCCCCCACACATATTTTGAATGGGTATGTATGAAAATAAGCCATGCTTCTTGTAAATGTCCTCCTGTAATCTGAGTCCTCATGAGAGTCATTATTAGCTATTTACATATTGTCAGAATGTTTTCTACAGTTGTAAATATATGTACATTTATACTAATGGTTTTTTTGTTAATGTTTATTTATTTTGAGAGAGAGAGGGAGAGCGTGAGCAGGGGAGGGAGGGAGAGAGAGAGAGAGAGAGAGAGAGAGAGAGAGAGAGAGGGAATCCCAAGCAGCCCCTGCACTGTCAGTGCAGAGTCCAATATGGGGCTCCAACCTATGAACCGTGATATCATGACCTGCGCCAAGACCAAGAGTGGGATGTTTAACCAACCGAGCCATCCAGCCTCCCCACACGAATGGGTTTTTGTGGCATGTGCTGTTAAACTTGCTTTTTGGGGCATCATACTGTATGTTGGTTGTTTGTTTGTTTGTTTGTTTGTTTCTTTTTAAATTTTCTTTTAATGTTTATGTTTGAGAGAGAGAGACAGAGCTTGTGCGGGGAAGGGGAGAGAGAGAGGGAGATACAGAATTTGAAGCAGGCTCCAGGCTCAGAGCTGTCAGCCCAGAGCCCAATGCGGGGCTCGAACCCCCGAACCTTGAGATCATGACCTGAGCCGAAGTCAAATGCTTAAATGACTGAGCCACACAGGTTGCCCCTCTATACTTCTTTGTATGGTGTTTGGCATCATTTTTTTTTTTTTTTTTTTTTTTTGGCAGAAATATTCTGTTGTAGATCTGTCCTGATATACTTAACAAATCTATTGTCAGACATTTAGTTTGTTTCCGGGGTGGTGTTTTGTTTGTTTGTCTGGCTTTTGTTTATTTTTTGGCTGGTATAAACACCTTTGCTGAAATTATCCTTGTAATGTATCTTTTTGTACTTTTCTGACTATCTAGACAGAGACTTTTTTAGGTCTTTAGATACATACTGCCCAAGTGCCTTCAGATGTTTGAGCCCATGTATTCCCTAGCCAGCAAGGGATTTGCCTTTTTCCACACATTTGTTGATACTGAGCATTTTCTGAAAATGTTTTCCAGTATTCTATGTCATTCCTAATGAGGTTAAATGTCTTTCATAAGTTTTCTTGCCTTTTGTGTTTACTCTGGGAAGAGCCAGTTTGTTCATGCCTGTTGCCTATTTTGGGGGTGGCTATTTACATGCTTCTTTTTTTTTTTTTTTAATTTGTAGCTTTTTTTTTTTAAAGAACAATGAAGGCTTTTTAAATACCATACATTGTATCCTTCTTACTACTTTGAATTGGTGCCTTTATTCCATATTCTGATAAGCCCTTCAGATTATCCTTTTGCAGATATTCTAGCACCAGTGTTGCTTTGATTCTTTAAAAGGTTTCTGCAGGTGCCTGGGTGGCTCAGTCAGTTGAGTGTCCGACTCTTGATTGCGGCTCAGGTCTTGGATCTCACAGTTCTGGCATCGAGACCCACTTTAGGCTCTGCACTGAGTATGGAGCCTTCTTGAGATTTTTTTCTCTCTCTCTAAAAAATATTTGAACAGTTAAAACAAATAAACAGTTTCTGATTTGGAATCTGTGTCTATAACTGCCCTTAGACTTGGCTGAGTCACAGCTACCTCATAGGTTGCTTGTGGACTGTGAGAAGTAAACTCACTGACTCAATCAAAGGGGGTGCGTGGAGACTCAGAGCACAGTGCAGCGAGGCTTTAAGGAATGTTCTTGCAAGAGCGGGTGTCTGATGGAGAGGCACACTCAGGGAGGCACACTTGGGGCGGTTACAGCAGGCAATTTATCTCCTAGCCTGCAAGTCCCTCCCCTGATTCCTCATTGGCTGAGCACTACAGAGGTTACAGCCTTACCGGAAGTGGCCTATGCCCATGTAAGGCAAAAAGTAGTCTGATTGGAACAAATGTACATTCTTTGAGGTGATGCAGAGACTTCAGTTCTTTGGTGCATGTTCATTGCAAAGCCAAGAAACGGAGAGGGGAAGAACCAGGAAGTGAAGTGTTGGAGGGTTTGGGACTCCACTGTGGCGGGGGAGGGGTTCGTACATTTTCCAGTTGGTTGTAAACCTGTTGTTAATTAGACAATACAGCTTTTATTTGGTACTTCTGAAAATGAATCATCTCCCTTACTTCTCACACGGGCATTTACTGTGTTAATAACATAGAGTGCTTTGCACAAGACCTGCTCAGTACATGTCAACTCTTGTTAATGGTTCAAATTAGTGTCAGTCTTTTCCTGTGGCCCCAGACAGAAGCCCTGGATGTGTGGACAGCTCTTGGGCCCTGTCTTCCCTTGTACCTCCTTCCAAGTCTTCTCCAGGCTAGATCATTGCATTTTCTTTTTCAACTTTTTCTAATGTTTTATTTATTTTTGAGAGAGGGAGAAAGCATGAGCATGGGGAGGGGCAGAGAGAGAGGGAGACACAAAATCTGAAACAGGCTCCAGGCTCTGAGTTGTCAGCACAGAGCCTGACATGGGGCTTGAACTCACAAGCCGTGAGATCATGACTAGAGCAGGTCAGAGGCTTAACTGACTGAGCCACCCAGGTACCCCGATCATTGCATTTTCTTTAGCTGTTTATTAAGAGATAATCTATGAGAGTCACACAAGTGCCATTTCCATGCTCCTTCTGCTGAATGTGGAGTGTAGGGCTCTTTGGCAGATGCCACGATGCTTGCTCTCCTCTCACCATTACACAGAATGCTGGCTTTTCCCTGATGCTGTGCATCTGACATGGAAGGAAAAAGCCAGTGAGCTCCTTCTGCCCCCAGCCTGCTTTTCATGGCTTCTTCAAAGGCCATTAAGACGGACCTCCCCTTTCCTTACCTGTTACAAATTTGGGCCATTGCACTTTGTAAAAACCGAGCTCAGATTCTCTTGGCCCTTTCCCTTCCCCCTACATTTCTCTTACGCATTTATTTTTGGTTTTGTTCCTTTACTTTTCAGGGTATATGCATATTAGCTATTAAATGAAAGCCTCTGAACACTTGTGCAGGAGAAAAGATGATTAGCCTCATCTTACAGATCAGGGAAAGGGAGACTCTCAGGTGTGAGCCACTGTCCCTTTAAAGCAGTATGTACTCAGGGAGGGAGAGCATCATTTCTGGGGCTGGAGTAAAGACTCTCAGGTGTGACCTGCCCCGGGTCCTGGAGTTATTAGCACATTCAAGGTTGGTGTCCTTTTGTTGTGTTCCCTGTTCCTGAACTCTTCTTGGCAAGGAGGTGGACTTAGTGCTCGGTGTATTTGCAGGAGAGTGCTCCAGAACTTTCCCTTGCCTGGCAGAGACCCCCTTGGGAGAGTTGCTCAGACTGTAGCCCCTTATGAACCTGGAGGCCTCTTGAGATCAGTGGCTTCTACCCCTTGTTACTGAGGCCCAGGGAGCGAGTGGTCCAGGCCCACACAGCCTGCTAGCAGGAGAGCCAGCCCATCCTCTTCCTCTGATCTTGCTGAAGTAGATTTTTTTTTTTTTTAATCCAGAGTCCCGTCTTGGACCTGGATGGACTTAGCCCCTGCTTCAGTGTTTAGAAGCTGGATGCCCAGATTCCATGAGCCAAGGGCAAGACTGAACCTACCCCTGGAACTCCCTTTTCCTCTTTTGACTTGCTCCACTGGATTTGGCATACTAACTCCCTTCTGAGGGTCCTCTCTCAAGTTCCAGCCTGGACCCTAGCTTTCCTATCCTCAGGAATCATAAATTGCTGCTTCGTTTGGCATATGTGCTTATTTTGGGCTTTTAGACATATGGCTTTCAGTCCGGATGGTTTGGACTCCCCCCCGACCCACTAAAGTCATGTACCTGCAGTGCCCCTGCCTGAGGCCTCTATAACTGCCTCCCTTTCAGTTGGCTCCCTTTCAGTTGCTATCAGAGTGTCTAGATCTAGAGCCTTTGTGTGTCTATCCCTGTGGTGGAAGCCAAAAGAAATAATTTCTTTTCAACCTGTAAGAAATTTTTATGCTCAGGATGTCAGAACTGGTAGGTCTCTTTGAGATCATGAGATCCAAATATTCCATTGTTAAGTTGGAGGAGTGGACGCCTGATGGGGAAGGGACCTGCCCACGGGCCCCAGCAGGCGCAGGGATCCTGCCTCGCTTACCTGTCAGTGCCTCTGTCTGTCTTGTTTTCAGGACAGGTCCCATGACCACAAGTTTATTAAGGTAATCTATCTGAGCTACCTAACTGCCAAGGAAGTCTTGGACTGGAGAGATGGCTGGACTTAGGGCCCAGCCTTGCTTGCTTTCCTGAGCCAGAGGAGCAAGTAGGTTGAGAACAGGGATTGGGAAATGAGCCATGATTTGCAATCCCCAAATGGTAGGCATGGCTGCTGCCTCAAAAGCTCCTGTTGCCTTCTGTGCTGAGTACCTCCTGTGCTGTGCTTGTCCTGGCTGGGGGAGGCATGGTGCCTTCTGGCGGTACAGCCCCACAGCCTTCCAGCCTGGGGGGGAACACCCCAGGCAGGACTTGGCCCCCGCTGGCCCCCTCATCTTGTTCAGGGCACATCTGGCTCAACCATTTTCATTGGGGTGTTGGTGAAGCAAGGGCTGGGGAGATGGTACTGGCTAAGAGAGAAGGTGGGACAGGTTGTCATGCAGGAGTTAACGTCTGGATTTCAGGCACCACCACTAAGTGATTTACAGCCATTGTCTCACTCTGTGGTGGGGTGGTGTGAGAAAGCTAGGCACTCTAAAATACCCTGCTTTTGCCGGTAAGGGAAACGGCGAAACGAGCAGTAGCTCCCCACCAGGGCACAACACTAGGACATGGCTGGAGTAGCTTTCCAAGTACTCTTTCAGTGCAAAGGGGCTGGGGCAGGTTTGGCAGGAGAGCAGAAAAGAAGGCCGGGAGGGGACCATGCGGGATAATGTGTGTGTCAGCAGAGCGGCCTGAGGTCAGCCAGAGAAGTAGTTTGAGTTTGTCCACAGGCTATATTGACGTCTCCCTTAGGCCTGGGACTGGGTCCTGACCTCTGGGGCAGTTGGATAGCTGACAGCCTGGGGAGCCAGCCTAAAAAACCCAGCAGGCTCTGGGGGAATAAGTGCCCACCAGGGTTTGTCTATTAGAAACAAAAGCCCTAAATCAAGCAAGCCTTGAGGCTGAGGAACATAGAATGCTAGAATGTCAGAGCTGAAAGGGATCCTAAAGTTGTAGTTTCCTGCCCATACGGAATCAGATGCTTGAATGAGCTCGCTTCCTTCAGCCCTTTTCTGTTTTCCCTTGATACATTTGGTGGGGCACGAACATGGTCCAGAGAGACTACTCACTTAGTGAATGTTTAGCATGGGCCAGGCTCAGCTGGCATGTCCACCTGGAGGTCTGGCCACTTCTGGGTCAGCCGCAAGCTCTAGAACAGGAGTTCAATCATGATGGCGTGGAGGTGTGAAACGCATCACAGATCTTCTCATCTAGCTTCTCTCTGGGCTCAGGGGTCCTTCCGTGGCTGGGTCCAGGGAGCCCGCCACTTCTCGTGGTAGTTCTGTCTGTTGCACCCTAGCTGTGGTTGGTAAGAAAATCTTCCTTACATCAATTCCAAAGTGATCTCCCTATGAATTCCTCTTGTTTCAAATTCTGTCCTTTATGGCTTGACAGAGAAAGTTTGATCCAAGAATAGCGAATCAGTTTCATGTTGGTCACCAGCTCTGATCGGCTGGTGGTACCGCCTGAAGTTCTCCACAGAGGAGGGTTGTAAAGCCAGGGTTGGGCCGAGAAGGGAGATCGAGGAAGCAATACCAATTAGCCAGTTAGCAGTTCAAGGACGAATGCATTTCAACTCGAGTGTTTGCTTTAACCAGTGGAAATGACTATCTAAAGAAACCTAAGACGGTGGTTCAGTCAACAGGGAGAAAAAAAAAAATCACAGCAATTATTAATATCTGCCTCAGGCACAGGAAAAGGTTAGCAATGGAACATGTGCCACAGTATTGTCATTTCTGAATCCGAATATCTCCAAGACCCCATCTAGTTAGAGATTCTGTGATTAAAATGAAATGCTGACCTTTCAAAGATGTAGAGGAGCTGGTATGTTTGCCTTGGGATTTATGCTTTTTCAAACTCTGTCTCGCCAGGTGGAGCTAACTGTGGAAAAAGAAGTGGCTGGCTTCTGGGCCAAAGTCCCATGTGTGGAACAAATTGGCAGCTGTACCTATGAAGACTTCTGCCAGATAATTGACACTGTAATTCCCCCTGGAGAGCCCTGCCCAGAGCCCCTGCACACCTATGGGCTTCCCTGCCACTGTCCCTTCAAAGCAGTACGTACTCAGGGAGGGAGAGCATCATTTCTGGGGCTGGAGTAAAGACATGGGGTCTGGAGAGAAGGGTTCTTGCCTTCTCCTCCTGCAGACCTAGATGTCTGTGGATGTAAGTGGGTGTGATCTATCCCAAACCGCTTATCTTCCGGGAGCCTTGGTTTATCCACCTGTGTTCGAACCGGGAGACTTGCACTGAAGTGTGCCCTCCCCTGCCCTTTAGCGATCACACTCCGTGCTCTGTAGGGCTATGGTGATCTCTAATCTCGCGTGCTTGTCGGGAGAGTGGGAGGAGGAGCAGGTTCGTGGCTGCAGTCCGACAGGCAACTGCAGGAGAGTCCCATCAGGAGGCTGCCACTGACCTGTGACCCCTGGGTTTTCCTGCAGGGCGTCTACTCACTGCCGGAGAGTGATTTCACCCTGCCCCAGCTGGAGGTGCCTGGCTGGCTTAGCTCTGGGCACTACCGCATCAAGACGGTCCTCAGCAGCGGTGGGGAGCGTCTGGGCTGTGTCAAGATCTCTGCCTCTCTGAAGGGCAAATAATGTGGCACCAGCCACAGCAGAATGAAGGGGTGTGAGGAAGATGGCCCTCTTCTTCTGTCTTGCATTTGCCAAGGTCCAAGTCTGACTCTCTGTCCCCCTTCAAGCCCATTTCTGCAACGACGCCACTACCCTTGCTGAAAATCATTCTGTGCCACCGACATTTTAGACGCGGCCAGGCAGCCCCAACCTAGGGAGGAGCTGGGCAGTGCTTGATAGCCCGCGGCACCTGCCATGCTGGCCGCTCCATTTCCCTCCTCAACCCTGTGGCTTTCTAAGAGCTTAACTCTGTTTCTAAACAGTCAAGGAATGGGACCAATATATTTTGTACCCTCAAGCTCAGACTGACCCCATCTTGGTTTCCTGAAGTACCTTCGTGATTTTCTTTAAATTTTTTTTTTTTTTTGTCACTGACTCCAAAACAGAATGAGAGTATTAACAGTTGGTGTTTTACTCTAATCCCCTGTTACAACGAAGGGGCTGCAGTAGTTCATCTCCGTCGGTTCCTCCATTAACTCCTATGATTAATTCAGTATTCTTTTCTAGATTTACTCAGTGAACGGTGGGACATAGCGTATCCTGGAGAGGCAGGGCATGTAGCAGAAGGCTTCACTGGGAGAGGTATTTAAGAATGCTCCTATGTATTTAAGATAGGTTACAAACTCAGGTGCCTACAGGGCCAAGCACAAGCGACCAGGACCACCAGGAACATATTGCTTCCAGCATGTTTTTTTCCCTTTTTACAGCAGCACATATGCATTGTTACAAGGCAGCTGATGTCCAGTCTTGAGCTGGGATATTATCAGGGATGATGGGGCCTGGGATGAGTCAGAAAGAGTGCATTCAGCCCTTAGGGGCAGCTGCTATGGAACTATGGCCACTTGGTGTCACCAGAGAATGTTGTGGGCCCAGTATTGCCAAATATTCTCAATTCCACCCCCCCCCCCAACCCCCCGGCGAGGCCAGAAATCCAGACTTTTATATGAAATCTTAGAGTTTTTAAATATTGGCAACTAATTATTTTTTAAGACACTGTGCACGCCAAAAGGGCCAAACAGACTTGTCAGTGGGGAAATCTGGCCCCGGATGGCCAGTTTGCGACCTCTGATGTACAAACCTGCATTCCCCCTGCCCTTTCAGTCTTGAGACCGCTCCTCCTGTACCGTCTCTCCCTCCCTCCATGTGTACAAACCGATAGTGTCTGACCCACGGAGCAGCCTCTTCCAGCGCTAGGGGACGGGGACGCAGCCTCTCCGAGCTGTGAGCCGCGGGGATCGTGAGGCAGCCTGCCCCAGCCTGGGAGCGCTGTCAGGGTGAGTGGGGCAGACACTGAAAGAGCTGGAACCCACCAGCAGCTGCTCTGTAGAGCAAGGATCCAGCGAAGAACGGTGGCCTCACATCAGGTGCCTGGATTCATCCATCGTCCCGTCCTCCATGACAACTTACTGACCCACAGATCACCCCCAGTTTCTGGGCTCATTTGAAGCCCGGAATGGCAATAAACCTTTTTAACTTGCTGACAATTCCTCCTTTGTCTTGGCCGTGTATTTGTCCATGGAGCACATCTCGGCATTTTAGCAGCTTGTCTGTGGTGAGCTGTTCCTGCCAGGGAGGTTTGTCGCGGAGCCCAGGCGATCCCGGGGACCGTCTCTTCTGTTTCTGCCTCTTGAGCTGCTTGGTATTTCTGCTTCGTTCTGCATCATCACCATCCAACTTTCCTTGGTTTGCTTTTTTGCTTTCCTGTCACTCGGTGACCTCTCCAGCCTTTTCCCTTGTTGGCCTTTTTTGGTCTTATTCTCACAGTTGTTCTTTAGTTCAGATCTCAGAATGGAGTCTCATGAGCTTGGTTAATGTTTCCATTTCATGCCAGGCTCTTGGGTCAAATGCTCCCCCAGTTCTCGGGAGGAGGCAAGAAATCTCAAATCATAGGCAAGAGAGAATTTTTAAGAAATGGTGCTGTGCCGACTGGGAAGCCACTTGGAAAAAGTTGAAATTAGATTCACACTTCACACCGTATGCAGAATAAACTCCAAAGGGATCCAGGGTCTAAAAGTCAGAAGATGAAACCATACCTGTACTAAAAACAGGTGAAAACTCCAGAGATGGTAAAAGATGGATACATGTGACTACATAGACCTAGAAAATTCCCTCAGCAAGAAATACCATAAAGTCAAAAGACTGGAAGAAAATATTTATAGCACATATGGACAAAGGGCTGATATTTCTACTATATAAAGAATTAAACAGTTAAAGGACTAAAAACCTGACAAAAAATTGAGAAAAGACCTAAATAAACAACTCTTCTCTATCTCACATACACTAAGATGTAAAAATGGCCCATGTAAAAATTGCGCATGAAAAATGTGCAAACTTACCCATGATGAGAGAAATGTAAATCAAAACAATACTGAAAGAATCACTTTTCAGGCTGATGAAAACACAAGTACAACCACACTTCTGGGAAAACTATAGGGCAACAGGCCCTTCACAGTTGGTGGGAGTGCAAAGTAGTATGACCCTTGAAACCTAACTAAACTTCAAAAGCGCCACTCTTGGGGCGCCTGGGTGGCTCAGTCGGTGAAGCATCTGACTTCGGCTCAGGTCATGGTCTCATGGTTCCTGCGTTCAAGCCCGGCATCGGGCTCTAAGCTGTCAGCACACAGCCTGCTTTAGATCCTGCCCACTCTCTCTGCCCCTCCCCTGCTGCCTCTCTCAAAAGTCAATGAACAAACTTAAAAAAAAGTGCTCGCTCTTTGACCCAACATGCCAGCACTGGGAATTTCCTCTTACGATACATCTCCAACAAGACGAAAATACACCTGCATGAGATGATTCACTGCAGCGTTGTGATTGCAAATCTTGGAAATGCAAATGTCTATGAGAAAGTGACTGAACATAGCATGTCCACACCGAGTACTATTTGCTATAGAAAAGAAGGAGGAAGATCTTTGAATCCATTTTGAGTTATTTCCAGGATATATCGTTAAGTGCAAAGGCACAGTACGGAGAAGTGTAATGTGCTACTTTTCATGTAAGAAAGAAGGGTTGGGTAGAAATAAATACAAATGCGTTTGCTCATTTGTAGAAAATAAGATAAGCCAGAAACTAAAGAGATTAGTTATGTACAGGGGGTAGGTAGGAATATTGTGACAAGAAGGAGAAACGATAGGGTGTAAAGGATGAAGGGGGTGGGACAGTTCTGACTATAGCTTTTTGTGTAACTGTGGCTCTTAGAACCATAATAATGTTCCTCATAGCCAGAGCAGGATGAAAATCAACCACGAGATGAGTGGAGTTCAGAATTTCACCACTGTAAATGACTTGGCTTTGGTCATTGCACTAGGGTTATGGAAGATGTTAACATTAGTGAAAGCTAGGTGCAAGGTATATTGGGAACTCTGTACTGTTTTTGCCACCTTAAAGTCTTTTTCAAGATAAAAATTTGTAAAAATATATTGCTGAAGTTTCCATTTTTGAGAACTAGCTCATGGAACTTCAGTCCAGGAAGGGAGACAAACATTTATGCAAATATGTGATGTGTTCCAAAATGGAGGTTAAGGGAGACTGCAGAATCTGGGTCGGTGCCTGAAGTCAGAGAGGGTTTTCGTGGGGGAAGTGATAGCTGACATCTGAAAAATGAGGAATTAAGTAGGTAAAGAGAGGAACAGCATATATGGAACCTCTGCAGCAAAGGGGGAACATGGTGCTTTTAGGGAGATGGACAAGGACCATTAAGACTGGAAGGAAAATTTGCTACAGGTGCAAGATGAAGCTGGAGTGGGCGGGGATGAGGGTGGGGGAGGGTGGGGAGGATTCAGATCACCTGGGGCCTTGCAACTGGGTCCAGTTGGGTCTCAATTGCCAGGTCCCAGATTTTGCCAAAGAAGCACAGACAGCAGAGAATTTATCCTACGTTGTTGCAACTAGAATGACCACTTGGGTCCTGTCAGTGATCTCAGGGTGCTGGTTGCAATCAGAGAGTGTGTTATACTCGTCACACGGTGCCTGAGCTTCTGTGTCTGGTGGCTTACCCCCCTGAACTTTAAGTCTGGCTTCCTAAGTTCGAGTAGTCCTGAAGAGTTTCCCTTTCGAGAGTCCTATCATCTCTATTTCACTTTCAAGTGGTATTGGCGTACCAGGTAAAAGTTCTGCCCCCACCCACTTTTCTTTGATCTTTAAACTCAGGAAATTGCTTGAGGGCAGGCTCCTATGTCGGCTGGATCAGCCTGGACATTGTTTGCCAATAGCAAATCTTGTCCAACCTTAGGAATTTGCCTTTTAGTGTCATTTCCAAGGGGGCACTGTGGCTTATAAACCATTGCACTGGGGCGCCTGGGTGGCTCAGTCAGCCTTCTGACTCCTGATTTTGGCTCAGGTCATGATCTCGAGGTTCGTGGGTTTGAGCCCTGCTTCGGGCTCTGCACTGACTGTGCAGAGCTTGTTTGGGATTCTCTCTCTGTCCCTCTCTCTGCCTGTCCCCCGCTTGTGCGTGTGCACTCTCTCTCTCTCAAAATAAACTTAAAAAAGAAAACCATTGCACTTATGTCACTAATGTTCACTTGGAGCCAACTCTGAATGCCTCAGCTTCACACGGGTGACTTCTGCTGCTGCCTCCACACTCGCCCAGGGGGGACTTGTACTGCTTAGCAATCTCAGCTTGGGCTCTATGTAGCAATCCCAGTTCTTTCTTTCAATGGGCTTGCTGAAGATCCAAATTAAGCCTCTCTTTAAAATGATGTTGCATATCTTTCCACTCTACACCCCAATCATAGTCCAGCTCCATCATTTTAAGATTGATCATATTTGTCCAGCAGAGAACTGCAATGGGAAATATTTGTGAGGGTCCTGGGGGACAGGAATCCCCCCTCCAGCCAATAACCAGGTCCAAGGCATATGGCAGTGGAGAATTCAGCCTACGTTGTAGCAACTGGAATGACCAGTTTGGGTCCTGTGATCTCAGAGTGCCAGTTGCCATCAGAAAGTGTGTGTTGTATGAGTCACGTGGTGGCCTGGGGTTCCTCGTCTGGTAGTTTACCTCCCTAATCTGATTTTGCAGCACTCTGTTTTGCATTCAAGCCTCTGCCAGTTAGATTGGCTACCTGTCTGTATGTAGGTCGTTCAATGCTCTGAGAAGCAGAAAATCTTACATTCCTTTTTCCAGAGGTATTTTGCAACACAGGGTCTATTAACGTCATGGACTTTGTGACTGTCTCTGAAATTGCATGTAAAATTTAGCATGTATGCGCTTATGTGAATTTTATGGAGGGTCCGTAGCTTCCATTAAAATCTCAACAAGGTGTATGACCATCCCCTTCCCCACCCCGAAATCATAAACCATGGTCTTACCTGCATTTTATTCTTCTATATTCTTTTTTTTTTCAAATTTTTTTTTTCAACGTTTATTTATTTTTGGGACAGAGAGAGACAGAGCATGAACGGGGGAGGGGCAGAGAGAGAGGGAGACACAGAATCGGAAACAGGCTCCAGGCTCTGAGCCATCAGCCCAGAGCCCGACGCGGGGCTCGAACTCACGGACCGCGAGATCGTGACCTGGCTGAAGTCGGACGCTTAACCGACTGCGCCACCCAGGCGCCCCTATTCTTCTATATTCTATGCGAAGGTTTCCATATATTCCCCAAAGCCTCACCTTCTCCACACTCATGCATGGTCTGGGTCCCAAAAGAGCAACGATTTTATTATTGGCTTATAGCTTTCTTATTTAGTGATGGGATGCTCCTCTCTACCTCCCTCTCTTTCATAGCTACTTCACATCTCCTCCAAGAGGTCGTTGCTTGACATTGGACCGTTGGTAAAAAAATAATGATTCACTGAGGATGAGGGCTCTAACTCCAGCTGGGATTTCTGGGATTCCATAGCATCAATCACGTAATAGAGGGTGGCTTTGAAGAGTGACGTTACCTATACATGTTCATTACACTATAGACTTATGCTTTATATACTTTTCCATATATACTGCTACAGCTCACAATAAAACGTTTCTTTAAAATGGTGTTTCCATTAGAGTGACACAAATAATCGTTACATTTTCCCCTCACATGAAGTTGCTTTAGTTATAAAATCAATACATCACGTTTTTTTTTTTAAACGTTTATTTATTATTGAGAGACAGAGAGACACAGAGCGTGAGCAGGGGAGGGGCAGAGAGAAGGGGAGACACAGAATCCGAAGCAGGCTCCAGGCTCTGAGCTGTCAGCACAGAGCCTGACGTGGGGCTTGAACTCACAAACTGCGAGATTATGACCTGAGCCGAAGTTGGTCGCCTAACCAACTGAGCCACCCAGGCGCCCCAAAATCAATACATCACTGTTAAAAATGCAATAACAGAGGTAAGAAAAAGAAAGATGAAAGAAAGAAAGAAAGAAAGAAGAAAAGAAAAGCATAAAATTTCACTCTTAAGTCAATCGACTTGGTGAAAATTCCCAAAATGTTTTGTGTTCTGCATACCCTTCAAAATTCCTTGACTATATGCATATGACTTCTTTTTAAAAAAGAGCCAAAATGGAATCATGCTTCACATTTTATTTTTAACAGCTGTATTGAGGTATAGTTGATAACCATTAAACTGCGTGTAGCTTAGAGACTATACTTGGTAAGTTTTGAAATAGACACACAGAATTGGGAAACCATCTTCCCAAAATTGGGAACACATTATCCATCACTTCGAAGAGTTTCCGCATGCCCTTTTGTAATACTTGCTGCTCATTCTGCCTCCCCTTTCCCCTTTAAGCAACTAGATATGCTTTCTGTCCCTACAGAGCAGGTGGCATTTTCAACTATGATAAAGCTACCATGAACATGTAGCTTTATCGTAGCTTGTACAAGAACGTGTAGCTTGTACAAGTCGTTTTATAGCTATATGCTTCCTTTTCTCTTAGGGGAGTTCCAGTTCCTCCATATCCTTGCCAACACCACTATGGTCGGTCTTTTAATAGGGTCAGCCTTTCTAACAAATACATAGTGGTATCTCATTATGCTTTTTATTTGGATTTCCCTAATTACGACTGATGTTGAACATTATTTTCATATGTTTATTTACCATCCATATGTCTTCTTTGGTAACGGGTCTGTTCAAACCTTTGCCTATTTAAAAAGATGAAGTTGTTTTCTTACCGCTAGGCTTTGAGAGTTCTTCATGTATTCTGGATATGAGTGTTGTTTTTTTAAATTAATTTATTTAAAGTCAAGTTAGTTAACATACTGTGTAGTGTTGGTTTCAGGAGTATAACCCAGTGCTTCATCCTTACATATGACATCAGGTGCCCATCCCTGCAAGTGCCCTTTTAAATGCCCATCACCCATTTAGCCCATCCCCCCCACTCACTTCCCCTCCAACAACCCTGTTTGTTCTCTGTATTTAAGAGTCTCATATGGGTTGCCTTCCTCTCTGCTTTTATCATATTTTTCCTTCCCTTCCCTTATGTTCATCCGTTTTCTTTTTTAAAAAATATTTATTTTTGAGAGAGAAGGAGAGAATGCGTGGGTGCGAGAGTGTGGGAGGGGCAGAGAGAGGGAGACAGAGGATCTGAAGTGGGTTCTGCACCAACAGCAGACAGCCCGATGTGGGGCTCGAACTCATGAACCGTGAGATCATAACCTGAGCTGAAGTCGGACACTTAAGCGACCAAGCCACCCAGCCACTATCTTTGTTATAATTCTTGAAATCAGGCAACATTAGCACACCAACTTTGTTCTTCTTAAAAGATATTTTGGCTATTCTAGGTCCTTTACATTTTCAAATGAATTTTAGAATCAGCTGATCAACTTATACACACACACACACACACACACACACAAAAGCCTGCTGACTTTGGTGAGAATTGATATCTGAACCCCAGAGTCTTCTGAGTCATGAACAAGGTGTATTTCTCCACTTATTTAGGTGTTAATTTCTTTTAGCAATATATTAGTCTTTATGAAGATTATATATTATAGTTTTTAACAGGTGTTTCATATCTGCCATGAGAGTTACCCCCAATTACTGCATATTTTTGATGCAATCATAAGTGCAACTTCTGATTGTTTGCAGCTAGTATAGAGAAATAGTTGGATTTTGTATATTGACCTTGTATCCTGAAGCTTTGTAAACCAATTAGTAGTAGCATTTTTGCAGATTCCATTGGATTTTCTGCGTTGGTATTATGCCATCTTCATAGAAACAGTTATTTCTTCCTTTCCAATCTGGATGCTGTTTACTTCTTCTTCTTGCCTAATTTCATTGTCTGGATATCTGGCACAATATTGAACAGAAGTCTCTGATTTGCTTCTGATCTTACAGGGAAAGTATTCCATTTTTTCCGTCAAGTATGACATTAGCTGTAGGTTTTCATAGATGCTTTTTACTGGTTGTGAAATCCCCTTGTATTCCTAGTTGCCGGGAGTTTTAGATTAAGGATAGATGTTGGATTTCACCAAATGCCTTTCCGTGTCCATTGAGACGATCATTTATTTTTTCTTTTCTAGTTTGTTAATAACGGTGAATTACACTGATTTCAAATGTTAAACCAACCCTGGATTTTGTGTGTGTGTGTGTGTGTGGTCTTGGTGTAAGAGATGATTTCTTTTGTTTCCTCCAAGTATTAATTTTTATTATTTTATTTACATTCTAGTTAGTTCACATATAGTGTAATATTGGTTCAGGAATAGAATTTAGTGATTCGTCACTTACACATAACACCCAGCACTCCTTATATAACAAGATCCCTCCTTAATGCCCACCACCCACTTAGCACGTTCCCCACCCACCTCCCTCCATCAACTCTCAGTTTGTTCTCTATCATTAAGAGTCTCTCATGGTTTGCTTCCCTCTCTCTTTTTTTCCCCCTTCCCACATATTCATCTGTTTCCTAAATTCCACATATAAGTGAAATCATATGTCTTTCTCTGACTGACTTATTTCACTTAGCATAATACACTTTAGCTCAATCCATGTTGTTGCAAGTGGCAAGGTTTCATTCTTTTTGAAGGCTGAGTAATATTCCATTATATATACATATATATATATATATACATGTATATAAATGTTTTTATGTATCTCACATACTATTTAAAAAAATTTTTTTTAACGTTTTATTTATTTTTGAGACAGAGAGAGACAGAGCATGAATGGGGGAGGGGCAGAGAGACAGGGAGACACAGAATCGGAAACAGGCCCCAGGCTCTGAGCTGTCAGCACAGAGCCCGACACAGGGCTAGAACTCACAGACTGTGAGATCACGACCCGAGCTGAAGTCGGATGCTCAACCGACTGAGCCACCCAGGCACCCCTATCTCACATACTATTTTTAATAAAACAGATTTTCCCTACTGATCAACCACAAATATATTTGTATATCAATAGCTGAATTTTTGTAATGTTTGGGGGCATCATACCATTTTATTTGGGATAAATCATAATTTAACCTAACGTTGGATGTTTGTTTCCAACTTTTTACTATTATCAAAATACAAGCTCTCCTTTTGCATAAAGTTTTGCAAACACAAAATATTCTTAGGATAAATTCCCAGGTTTAATGGCTCAGAGGGCTACACATTTGAAGACTTATGTGTTGTAAAATTGCCCTTCAGAAAAGCCATAACAATGTATACCCCCATCTGCAGAGTATAAGATTGTCTATTTTTCAAAACCCTTCCCCAAACTAGGTATTTTTTTTTAAGTAGGTCGATAGTCCTTGCACATGATGAAATCCTTCTCCTTCACACAAATCGCTCAGCCTCTTCAGCCTAAATGGCTGTAAGTGGACTTAAGATATCAGAGAAGAAAAAGAAAGGTGATGTGCTTCTACGTAGGGAAGTTACTGTAACGACAGATTGCTAAGAAATAAATTTGTATCCCTACCCTACTTCTGGTAGGCACGTATCTCCGGGGCAATAGCATGTCTTGCTGATGGCAAACACCTTGATTTTCACAGGTGGTTGAAAGATAAATTAATTTTTTTTCCTCTTTCAGAATGTCAGATCTAGATGAATCCTTAACAGATCCGTCTAGTCCTTCATTTCATAGATGGGAAAACGGTGTCAGAGAGAGTGAGTGAGGGAACTTGACCAAGATACCACGGGAAATTAGTGGCAGGGCCAAATGGTTGGGTAAAATTACTGCTAAGTTCTGTTTTTGTTCTGTCTGTGACTCTTCCACTTAGAACAACATCTGAGCCTGGGTGGCTCAGTTGGTTAAGCATCCAACTCTTGATCTTGGCCCAGGTAATGATCTCACAGTTCGTGGGACTGAGCCCCGTGTTGGGCTCAGCGCTAACAGCATCAAGCCTGCTTGAGATTCTCTCTCTCTCTCTCTCTCTCTCTCTCCCCCTCAAAATAAACAAACTTAAAAAAAAGAAGAATATGTGAATAGAAAATCCCCCTTCCCCCAATATCCACTTTTCTAAATCTTATGCCTTAAGGGCAGCAACTGCAGATTAGAGAAAACAATTGCTTTTGCGTTTCCATCTATGCATTCCAGGAATGTCATGAGTGAATGGCATTCCTTTCCCCAGTAAATGAGGCTGATGGTACAAACGGTCGGATGAGGGTTTGGTTCATAGGTACAAAAGACCTCCGAAGCAATCCCAAACCAAAAAAGGCATACCCTGAGGGGTATGAGTACTGACTTGTGTCAGGTCCATTTCTCCTGGAAAGATAAAGATGCCGCTAATTAATATAGAGATGTTGGGGTTTGACAAACGTATATAACATCCACAACGGAAGTCAAGTTGGGGGTGGGAGGAGGGGAGGGCGATTAGAATAAAAATAGATAATTATGCATAGACACCTGTGGCGTTGGCTACGGAATGGCCGATGGGTTGGATCAACTCATAGAGGGCTTGGTATGTCCCGAATACACACCCCAAAAGGCCCAGGATGCTGATCATGATGTCCTTTGCAATGGTGACACAGCTCATGTCTTCAGGATAAAAGGTGATGAGCTCCAGGAGGGGCGGGATGATGAGGGCCAGGGCGCTGCTGCTCACGGAGCCCACAAAGGAGATGACCAGGTCCAGGCGGGGGATGAGGATGGCTGAGACACCTGCAAGGAGAGAAGAAATTTAGAATCACTGAGTGTTCCTGCAAGAAGGGAGCTCAGAAACAAACCATTTCTTTGGAGCCTGATAACCCCACAGATGCCTGACCGACCATTTTGGGAAATGATGGTGGGAAATGATGGGAAAATGGGAATAGTGGGAAAAGATCCCATCGAGGACGTGAACAGTAGGTCAGGCACTGTGGCTCTGGACTCCCACCTCTGTTTTAAAGACCAATGTAGGTGCTCTCCTTTTATTTTTTTTTAAGCTTATCTATTTATTTTAAGCAAGAGAGAGCACAAGTGGAAGAGAGAGAGAGAATCCCAAACAGGCTCCATGCTGTCAGCGTGGAGCTCGGCACGGGGTTTGAGCCCATGAACTGTGAGATCTTGACCTGAGCTGAAATCAAGAGTCTGACACTTCACTGACTAAGCCACCCAGGCACCTGGGTGGCACCCCTCCTTTGGGTTTTTCACATATCATAGTTGTTAGAAAGTCTCCTCTACCACTTATCTATTATTACGTTCTCATTAAAGAGATGGGGAAATCTAGAGGTCTAGAGGGAATGAGATGTGGCCAAGGTCATACATTCTCTGAGATGAGAATCCATTGAAATGCCTATCTAAGCCTCTTTCTGCTCCACTATGCTGCCTCCCTTGTATATGAAAGAACTTGGTATATAGTAAGTGCTCAATAAACATTTAACTCTTACTCAGACACTGAATCTACTGTGAATCTATACTACTCTACAAAATACAGCTACTGTCTACAAGCAAGAATGAATAAAAAGTGAGAGATGGATTTGTTGTCAGAATCTTAGATGTCTGCTCCCTCCTCTTCTCTTCTCTTTCATTCCCTTCTCTTCCTCCAGGCGAGTCCAATTTCAATAATGTTTGAGTGAACAAACATACAGTTCATGTGACTTCACTTTGTACAACCATATGATTTTCCTATGAACAAATTAGGGAAAAAACTGCCCTGGGAAGCACCCATACTAGCTTCCTGGATCTGAAGAAAACATCACCTCTTTCTGAAATTGCTGCAACACATCCAAACAGAGAATGAGAGAGACTCATCAACTCTTGCAGTTGAGAATTCATCACCCCTCTGATGGGATGGTCCTGTCCAATTTTCCCTCCCCAGGTATTTAATAAATTGCTTACTGGAGAAGGCACAGAGAAAGCTCAGTGTCCTCCCGGAGAGCTCACACTGACAGGGCAGAGAAAATATGTTATAGTAAAGCTATAATGCAAGATAGACTGCAGGAGTTCTCTAGAAGGTTCATATCTGGTCATGCCAACCCACTGCTCACAGATCTTTCACGGTTCCCCATTGCCCAGTCTCTTTAGCACAAGGTCCCTGATGACTTGGGCCCTTCCAGATCCTCTGGCTTCGTGTCTTATCACTCCCTGCTGCTTTTAGTTCTCCAAAGAGGCCATAAGTACTTACCTCAGATCCGTGCATAGCGTGCTTCCTACACATGGTACATTCTTTACTCCTCCTCTACCTCCTACTTGTCTCTTAGGTCTTAACTGAACCATCATTCCACCGGAGAGGACTTCCTGACCTGGCCTAGGCTAAAGCATAGGACCTTTGTGTGCTTTTAGGGCATCCTCTTCTTATGATCTTAACCATCATATGTTACATCATTATGTACCCTCTTAACACTGATCACAACGCACTATAATTATTTCCTTGCATATGTTTCTTACTCGACGGTAAGCCTCATGAGGGCAGGCGCCATGTCTGCTTTATTATTCATTATTGTATCCCGGGTGCCTAGCACAATAGTAGGTGCTCAACAAATGACTGTTGAATGAATAAGGAATAATGGAACTGACAGATGAATAAAGGAGGAGGAGGTGGTCACCCATGGTATAACAGAAGCAGTGCATATCATTAGAAGGTCAGCTCTGTCTAGCACTGCCTTCCCTGATCTCAAGTGGCCTCAGTTTTTCTCTTCAACTTAGACCATTCCTACTAGGAATGATCTCAACACAATAGAGCTACAGGGCCCAAATGTCCTGGGTACATACTGGAAACTCTGTGATACCTTAAATCGAGCAGGAGTGCTGTTTCTGCCAATAGAACTCCATTTATGTGAAGCGTAACATCGGATAGCATATTCTTCTGCTAGAAGGCTCCTAGAATTACACAATTTCTCCTGACCCTGAACCGAGACTGGATTTCCTCAACTTTAAACTCTGACTCCTGGAGTCTTTAAGACTTCATTTTCTCTCTCTCTTGCACAGTATCCCACAGGTGTTTAAAGACAGATATCCCTTAAGGACAGATACAGAAATTCCCCAAGGCTTTGCTTCTCTAGGAAAAACATCCCTAGTTCTTTTTCCCTTTCCTCACGGGGCACCTTTTCTCATTTCCTTTCTCTGGACATGCTTCAGAGAAAACATTCCCCAGCCTGTTCATGATGTTTCCCAAACATCTACAACAGCACCTAATGTAGGATGAAAGAGTGAATAAATGAATGGAAGGAAGCATTAAGGAAGGAAGATCAGAGGGGGAGAGGAGAAAAGATTGCACCCCAAAAATGATCGCTAAGACTCTAACAAATCAGCCTCTTGTTTTCCCCTGCAGTTCGACACCACTTTAGATAAGTGTCTCGATCTTAATTTAGGATAGGAAGGAATATGGCACGTGATGGAAAACAGACTTAGGTACTACACGACCTGTGGCTCAAACCCCAGCTCTGTCACTTAGCAGCTCTATCATCCGAGTGTGTTACCCAACTTCTCTGGGCCACAGTTCCTCCTGTTGGTGATATTACGTCGCTAGGCTGTCATGAGTATTTGACAATGTCAGTATGGTGCCTGGCATACATACAGCAGGCATATAGGAGCGTGATTGAATGAATGGTATTTTTTTTTCTCCCATAAACCAGCCAGTGTCTACTTTCCATGTGTAGGCAGCAGAGATGTCTGCAACATGTGATGGTTCTAAGTAAGCCCGTTTTGGGGCGCCTGGGTGGCGCAGTCGGTTAAGCGTCCGACTTCAGCCAGGTCACAATCTCGCGGTCTGTGAGTTCGAGCCCCGGGTCAGGCTCTAGGCTGATGGCTCAGAGCCTGGAGCCTGTTTCCGATTCTGGGTTTCCCTCTCTCTCTGCCCCTCCCCCGTTCATGCTCTGTCTCTCTCTGTCCCCCAAAAAATAAATAAACGTTGGAAAACAAAATTTTAAGTAAGCCCGTTTTTCAGGTGGAAAGTTGAGGTTCAGGGAGGCGACGTGTCTTGCACAAGGTCGCAAAGAAGGTAAGTGGCAGAGCCAGTGATAGTGGGACAGACGCCAGTGTGGCTCACAGGCACAGCTTTGGGCAAAGGGTGCCCTTTTATCCTACTCACAGGTCAGACAGACCAAGGCTATGCGGACAGACAGGTCTACAAACAGCGTCCACCTCTCTGACACCTGGGAGACGGCGAAGGGGAGGATGATATCGGCCGGCACGTGGAACTGGAGGGCGTAGGTGAAGAAGATGCCAATGGAGTAGAGCAGCTTGACCGACTGGTATGGCCTGCAGAGAGATGGATAGGACGTGAAATGTAATGTGGCTCCGGGAAGGGCCATTCAAGACTCGCTCATTGCTCAGAAGCTGGTACCTTGTCACTGAGTCACGGAACTGGCTAACTTCCATTGACTCGGGCTCGACCCGCCATTAGAGCCACCTGGGAAGCTTCTAAAAGTGCACGTTCCTGGAGATTCTGATTCAACTGGCCTACGGCTCAGGAATCTGTGCCTTTTATTCTTTTGCTTCTTAAAAAAAGTGTATCTGTATAAAGTTTCTAGTTCAAAAGTCATGCAGTGAAAAGCTTCCCTCCCACCCTTAACTCCCAGCCTCCAGTTTTTCTTTCCATAGACAACTCCTCTAACAGTTTTCTTGTAGCTCTTTCAGAAATAATCAGTGTATATACAAGCTTATACCAAATGTATACACGCTTACACACACGTGGTCGCGTCCTCTATATAATGCTAAGCTCCGTTTTTGTTCATTAGATATTTCTTGGAGATTGCGTTCTTTCTTTTTTTTTAATTTTATTTATTTTGAGAGACAGACAGAGAAAGAATCCCAAGCAGACTCTGCACAAGCGGGGGGAGGGGCTGAGAGAAGGAGAGAGAGAATCCCAAGTAGGCTCTGAGCCATTTGCACAGAGCCCTATATAGGGCTCAGTCCCACGACCTGGGAGGCCATGACCTGAGCTGAGATCAAGAGTTGGACGCTTAACCCCACTGAGCCACGCAGGCACCCCTTGGAGATTGTTTCCTAGTCGTCCACACAGATGTGGCTTCTATTTAATAGATGCTTGGTATTCCTATAGCATATACTATAATTTTTTTGACGAGTCTTCAAATCATGGATATTTAGATTATTCCCCGTCTTTTGCTGGTAAAGAATGCTGGGAAGTATACCCTTGCACACAGATATCTATGCACATTTAGCATACAACCTGAGAAGTATAAATGCTGGCTAAAAGTATATGCGATTTAAACTTTTCAGAGCTACTGACCTACTGCCCCTGTGTTGTCCTAGCGTATAGAAGTACTTGCTTCCCCACATCCTTGCCAAAACACAGCCTGTGTGCTGGTCTTTGCCATTCTGGGTTTTTTTTTTTTTTCCTGGCATTTCTGTTATTATGAAGGAAACAAATGATCTTTTCAAATGTATAAAATGCCATTCAAAAAATCTGCCTGTGAACTGTGTGCTCATGCCCATCGTTTTCTTGGGCTGTGGGTCTTTCTCTTATTGGGAAGGGGTGCTTGTCTAAGACTCCTCTGGGGAAGCTGATGGCCAGCCAGGTTCAGAGCAGGTGTGACGTGCTCATGGGCTACGTTTTCCAGCCGAGGTCCCCATAAGGAAAGTGCCCTGCCCAATGTAGCTAGCGGCAGCCCGAACTGCCCTGACCAGGAACAGAGTGTTAGAATGATGTCTTACTGGTGTAATGTAAGTCGTGACTTCAAAGAAATCCCATATTATTATCCCATGCCTTATTCCACCACCGCACAATGAGGTGGGTGGGCTGGTGATATTTGTCTCATTTTACAACTATGGCCTTGTGGGAAATGAATGCCCCGTCATTCCGCTCCCCATGAAAGAACAAGGCTGCGGGAAGACACAGCGATGATCGTCGCTAATACTCGATGAGTACTTACTCTGTGCCAGATGCTTTTCTAAGCAGTTTATGTGCATTAAACCAGTTAATCCTCACAATCACTCTTCGAGATCATGTGACAGTCATTTGTTTCTGCTGTTCACCAGTGCTTCCAGTTCTTCCAGACAACTGGAAGAATTTCACTTCTTCGCCCCCGGGAGTGAGGTGTGGCCCTGGGAGCTGTTTTGGCCAAGGAAGTGCAAGCAGAAGCGATGTATGTCACTTCCCAGGGAACCTTTAGCAGCTCCATGGTGAAGGGCATGATTCACTGCTTTCTGCCATGGCAACGTTTCAGGGAGTGGCTGTCTCAGCATTCTGTGTCCTGGGGAGGGGATGGTGCAGAGCTGAGCCCCAGCCACCCCGTAAGGGGCGGGCAACTTGAGCATAGAATCAAGCGTGTGTGTGTATTCAGCCACGGAGATTTTGGAGTTGTTTATTACTGGAGCGTAACCAAGCCTAGACAAATAGGCATTAGTATTATCCTCATTTTACTGAGGATGGGAATGAGGTCTGCAAGATGAGGCAGCTTGTCCAGGGTCACATGAGAACCAGGATGCAAATTCCTTTACTTAGTTTTGAAACCTTTGCTGTGAAACGCCTGGCTATACTGACTGCCTAGTCACAATGCACTCACTACAGTGCCGGAATAATGAGGATAGCTCACGCTCGATGATGCTATGTGCCAGCCCCCCCCCAGATTGGTACCTGGAAGAATGAATGAACGCATGCATAAAAAAATGAGCGATCAAATGTAAAAACTCCAAAACTAAATCCCCGCTGGAGCACAGCAATGGCAGCCTAGGCCCATTTCTGGAACCGGGGGCCTGAGTAGTGATCTGTGGCCAGGACCTCCAGTCATCGTTTTGGAGTTATACTTTTTGTTGTTGCTGTTTGTGTTTCCCAAACACTCCCAGATCGTTTCATTTTAGGGTCTTTAAACCACAGAGTCGGACAGATTCAGTTTCAAGTTTCAGCTTCTCACACACATTGTGAGCTGGGGAAGTTGCACACAGCCTCTCCAAAGAGCAACTTCCTCATCCATTAAATGGAGCTGATGATAATAATGGTAACTCGTAGGGCTGTTAAGGGTAATAAGGGTAACTCGTAGGACTCAATGAGACAACGTACAATGTCTGGATTATCACACCTACCTGTTATTATAATACTAATATTAGCAGTTAATATCTGGTGCTAACGATAACCCTAGGGGATGCCACGTTCTGTTGCTGAGGCTCAGATCCCATGACTCACCTCCCCTTCTCCCCCCAGGCAGGCAAGGATGGGCGTACCAGCAGTTGGGCAAGTTGAGGGTGATGCTGGCTTGGGTGCTTGACCCAAACTTCATGTAGCCCAGTGTCCCCAGGCAGATGTAGAGGGTGATGACAAGGGACATCCCCAAGTACAGAACAAAAGGAAACTGCTGTGGATCCCTCATCTGATTTTTGAGAGGCAAGACCTGAGGGGAAAGGAGATTGAGAAAGAAAGAAAAAAAAAATTAGTAAGAAATGTGGCACCTTGTGAAGGAGTAGGGTTCCCCCACAGACACAGACATCCTTTTCCAGGTGGCCCAGGGTCAAGAAGGGCCACACCCCTTTTTATTTTCTATTTTCTATGGCCAGGAGTGCCCTACTCAATCTAGGCTAGTGAGTAAATTCACATTCAGTCTTCAAGGCTTAGTGTGGTGCATGGAGCAGTTGGTGCCCAGCGGGTGGGTCCTGATTTTCCCTCCCATCAGGAGAAGATCACATTCTGCACTTCATAAATACTTCTGGATATCTGGAAAAGCTGGCTTCCCTAGAGGGCAACAGGGACCAGCCACACAGAGCCCTCATCCATCTTACCATACCAACACCTTCAAATGTGAAGATGGCTGTACCAAAGAACAGCAGGAAGGTCTTCCAGCTTGCCATCAAGGGGAGGTTGCTGGGATCTGGAATCTCCTGAAAGGAAGTAGAAGAAGGACCTTCGTTTTGTCATGGCGTAGACGTCATCCCCAAATGTTGCCTGGTAGAGAGTTGATAGAAAGCTGGTAGAAAGCTGGGCCATACGTGTCATCAACAGAGACACGGTAGCTAGAGATAGCTAGAGATGAATCAGCCTTCCTGTTTTTAAAAGAAGTTCTTTATTTTTTATTGTAGTAAATTATATATGGCCTAAAATTTACCGTTTTATAAACATGTAAGGGTACAATCCAGCGGTATTAAGTACCTTCCCACTGAGCTACAACCGTCATCACCACCCATCTCCAGAACTTTTTTATCCTCCCAAACTTAAACTTTGTATTATTCATGAAATAGTAACCCCCTATTGCCCAGCTGCACTCGCCCCCATCACCTCATATAAGTGAAATCATGTATCTGTCTTTTTGTGACTGGCTTATTTCGCTGAGCCCGGTGTCTTTAAAGTTCATTCATGTTGTAGTACAGATCAGAAGTTCATCCCTTCTTGAGGAATACATTGTCTATATTTACCACATTTTGATTTCCCACATCTTTACATGTGGGGAAAGTGGGAGCGAGGGAGGGGAAGGGAGTTGCCCGAGGCTATTCTGCAAGTTAGGGGCATGACCCAGATAAGAATTCAGGTCTCTTGTCTTCATGTTCTCCAACGCCTCTTTCTCACCACTGCTCCCAGGGCTGTGCAGTCTAGTAGCTGGTACAGGTGCAGCGGGAATGATTATTCAATAGACTCCTGTGACGGGCAGAACAGTGGCTCTTTCCCAAAGATGTCTATATCCTAGTCCCTGGAAACTCTGAATATGTTACATTACATGGCAAGGGAGCATTAAGTTTTCAGACCGAATTAAGGTTGCTAATCAGCTGACCTTGAAATAAAGAGATTATCCTGGATTATCTGCGTGGGTCCAATGTAATCACAAGGGTCTTTAAAAGTGGAAAAGGGAATCAGAAGACAGAACTAGAGAGATGGTGGCAGGGGAAAGATTCAGCCTTACATTCCTAGCTTTGGAGAAGGAAGGGGGCCATGAGCCCAAGGCATGTGGACAGCCTTTAGAAGCTGGAGCAGGCCAGAAAACAGATTCTCCCCATAAGCTTCCAGAAAGAAACCCAGTCGGGCTGACACCTTGATTTTATTCCAGTGAGACCTACAGAACTCTAAGATAAATTTGTGTTGTTTTGAACGGCTAGATCTGTGATGATTTGTTACAGCAGCAATAGGAAAGTAACATAGCCCCAAAGACTTTCCGATTCAAAGAAATGAAGCTATAATGGTAGAATTTCAGGGCCTGTGTTAATAGCAAAGCATGGGCTTGGGAGGTAAACTGGTTGGAATTCGCAGAAAAATTACTTTCAGTTTATCAGTTTCCTTGTCTGTACACTGAGGATAAGGGTAGTACTTGCAAAATAGTATCGTCATAAAGAGTCAATGAGTTAATACATGTAAAGAACCTGGCACCAAGGAAAGAAAATTTCTTTATCATATATGCGTCCCTTGTCAACCTACCATTGTTACAATTTTTGTTGGTTATTTGTTGAGGTTTATCTCCGTGAATGAATGTAACCTCCATGAAGGCAGGTAGCCCCATCAGTTTCGCTTACCAGTGAATCCCAGCCCCATTTGCACAATGCCTGGATCACAGAAGGCGTTCAATAACTAATTGTTGAATGACTCACTGTTACCCAGTGTGACGACGACGACGACCATGACGAAGATGATGACTAGCTTTTACAGCTCGTGGGGCAGAAGTGTTCACACATGTCCCTTTAGCAGAGGCTGCTCGGAGCAGGTTACCTTCCTCACCTTCACCTGCCCATAATGGTACTCACCTTCCCCGGGTGTCTCACAACCCCCTCCTGCAGTGGTTTCAGGCACAGACCTGAACGATATACTCAAAGATCAGAGCCATGCTCCCCAGCGTGGTGATGTTGGCCAGCGATGAGAAGATGGACAGCAGCTTGAGGTTCTGGATAAACACCAACAGCATCAGGAAGGGCAGGATTGTCAGCATGTAGAAGCGGATGTCCAGGATCGGGGCCAGCACCAGGAACTTCCTGGGTTGGCAGTTGTTGGACGTCATGTGGGCTTCTTCAACCATCTGATGTAGACACAATGCGGGGCAGTGTATTTAGAGTTGCCAGATTAAACACAGGATGCCCAGTGAAGTTTCAACTTCAGATAATAAACAAACAGCTTTTTAGTAAAAGGATGTCCCAAATATTCCATAGGACATACTAATAGTAAAAAAATAAAAAAATATTTGCTACGTATCTGAAATTCCAATTTAACTGTGTGTTGTATATTTTTATTTGTCAAATCTGGTAACCTCACCTGTAGTGCCCGTGACTGTCACAATAGGAAACCCTTAGAATCTTAAAATCTCAAAGCTGAAGGGTCCTTTTGTGATCTAACTCAACCTCTTCTTTCCTGCCACATGGTTTCCTTTCATTCACCCAGAGAACAGGAGTTGATAACACAAGAATATCTTCTTTAACTTAAGAGAGCCCTAAAAGTCAGAAAGCTCTGAATACTGAGTGGAATCTATCTTCTTGACTATTTCACCTAACATACTTGGCTGTTTGCGCAAAACTGATTATGCTCCCTCTAGCCCATGAAGCCAAGAAAGAATGCTGTGACTGATTCATAATGCCTCTTGGGAATGCAATGAGGGCAAGATTGCAGCTTGCTTGTCTTATATTCAGTTAGTCACCTTCTGTGTGACAACCCTGCCATACCTGAAGTGAATCTCACCAACACGTTTCAGGCTACAAATTCTCAATTATTTTTGATTGGACATAATTGCAAGCCTCTCCCTCCATCGTGGTTACACTCCTCAGATGTTGCTTTGGCTTCTCAATAATCCTTTACAAAAGTGATTCCCAGGACTGAGAGAACTCCCAAGTAGTCTGATCGGGGAGTGGAAATGCAGCCACTTTTCTCCCATGATCCAAACACTAGGCTTTTGCTAAAGAAGCCTTAGGGATGTCTGTTTTTCTCCCACTCTGTCCAGAAGAAGCTTCTTTACCTGTTGTAAATTGTCTGCCATAAACATGAAATAAACACTGCAGAATCCCAGTTGGGTGGTGATTAGCAAGAAGCTGACAGTGTACCTGAGCCGGAAAAGAAGAGACAGAGAGAGAAAACAAATTACTTTTTAAAATGCACTTATTTTTATTTTTTGAAGTGATCATTTCTGCTGTTATTTGTGATATTTTCCTACATTTTTTTTTTTGGAAATTTTCAAGTTCACAGAAACAATTGAGAGACAGGTATAATGGACACTCATATATCCTTTAAACTAAATATACCACTTGTTAACTTTTGGCCTTAACTGCATTATATAAATATGTATGTGTATATGAATGTATGTATTCATCCAAACACACACATACACACACACACACACACACACACACACACACTCACACACACAGTTTTTTCCAGAACCATTTGAAAGTCAATTGCCGATATCCTAACACTTCAACCTTGACTCTCTCAGCCTATCCCTCTTAAGATCATAATATCCAGAAAATCAACTTCAATATCCTCAAATACATAGTCCATAATTTAGATAGCTCAATTATCTCCAAAATGTCTTTTATAGCTGTTAGTTATTTTTTGGATTCAGGATCTAATCATGGTTTACATATTGCATGTGGTTTTGTTTCTAGTGGTTATCCACATAGAACACGCACATTTTTTGGTTTTCCGTGACATTGGCTTTTGGAGAACAGTCCAGGCCAATTGTGTTGTAGAATGGTCCACACTGTGGACTTGGATGATTGTTTCCTCATGATTAGATTCAGGTAAGTATTTTTGCAAGCATAACACATAAGGATATTTTGTACTTTTTCCATCATATTGGAAACCACATGGTATCCTGTGGCTCCACTGTGGTGAAGGCCGTCAGACCTGTCCATTGTAGATGTACATTTCTCTTGTCATAATCCAGAGGTAAAACCGACATGGTATGAATATCCCCTTCCTCTCAAACCAAAGGGTCTTAATGGTCATTGATGATCCTTGTCTGAATCAACTATTTTATCAGTGGTTGCAGGGTGATGTTTTTCTAACTCTCATTTTTTCTAAATTCATCCATTGGCATTTAAGAAAGATACATTCTTCTTCTTATTTTGTATCACAAAAAACTGCACGTTAATTTTTTAAATGTAATGTATCATAATCTTGTATTGTCATTACTCTTTTTGGATTCTTCAATTGTCCCAAATTTGGAGATGCGTTCAGCGTGGGATGGCTGTGGACCTTAGATCAGTTTAGAGCAGTGGTTTGCAAAGCTGCTCTGTAGTACCAATTGTATCAGAATTGCCTGAGGTTTATGCAAAAAATACAGATTCCTGGCTCTCATATCAGCTTATCAAATCAGAAGCTCGGTGGCATCATGGGAGACCAGAACAGAGATGTTCTCTCTCTCTTTATTATGGAAATTTTCAAACACATGCAAAAGCAATGACAATAATCCACTGACTCCTCGTGTGCCCCTTCCAGCTTCAATACTTACTAATTTTTTGCCAGTCCTCTTCCATCTATCCCTTTACCCCTACCACACACATGTTTGTTTTGTTGGAGTATTTGTAGCAAACTAGAGAACTTAAGGCACTTCATCTGTAAATAATTCCATATGTAGCTTTTAAGGACGTTCATATCCAACGTGCCATTATCATCACTTGCAAAATTAATAATAATTTCTTTGTGTCATTTAATAACAGCCCACATTCAGATTTCTCCAATTGCCTCAAAACCATCTATTTTACCGCTGATTTATTCATTTATTTTTTGGAGAGAGAGAGAGAGAACTTGAGTGGTAGAAGGAGAGGTAGAACTGAGGCTGATGTGGGCCTTGGTCTCACAAACCATGACATCATGACCTGAGCCAAAATCAAGAGCCAGACGTTTAACTGACTGAGCCACCCAGGCGCCCCTTCCGTCTGATTTCTAAACAAGTCTATACATTGCATTTCGTTACTATGTCTCTTAAGTTTTTAGAACCGCTATATTCCCTTTGTTCTGCTTTCTTTTATTCCTTGTAACTTTTAACTTTTTGGTGGGGGTTGAAGACACCAGAGAATTTATCCTATAGTATGTTTCACTTACTAGATTTGGTTGATGACTTCTTCATAATGTCAGTTATCATATTTCTCCATCCCCTGTGTTTCCTGTGAACTGATACTAGATCTAGCAGCTTGACTAGATTGAGAGTCTTTCTTTATTGCTCTGCTAAGCATATTTCCAGGTCCCCACTATATCCCATTATAAGACACATTGTGTCTGGTTATCTTATTTCTAAACATGAGATGCTAAGATTAATACCTGGGACCAGGTGGTGTCAGTGTAGTCTTTCTTTATAAAGTTTCCCAGTTACCTTTCACCTAATGGCTTGAGCATCCATTGACGATTGTTGCCTACATCAAGTTCCTAGGTATCCCTTTTGCACACGAAAAATTACAAATCATTGCTTAAGATATTTTCCCAACTCTTTTGCAGTTACTGGGGCTCTAGAGAAATGGTGCATGGAATGGGTGGAAGCTAGGTGTTCTGGATTCTAGTTCTTGCTCTGCCACTAAATTCTTAGGTAACATTGGGCACTTTTATTGCCCTATCTGGGCTTTATGTTCCTCCATTGAATTGCCTGGATACGATGGTCTCTAAGGACGCTTCTTACTCGAAAGTTTTATTTGGGGTGTCATCAGAAACATAAATCTTGGTGAGAAAGGATGAGCAATTGTGAGTCATTCATTATTACTGCCCCATGACCTCACCTGTCTGATCATTAGAGTGACTCCTGGTCAAGAGAGCGATGACCTACTCAGAGTCCCAAGAGAGGGGCTGAAGAAGGGATCTTGGCAGCCACAATACTGACTCACTACCTCCTGAAGGGCTCTGCTGGGAAAGGCTGAAATGTTAGGTTTAGGTCGAATTTCTGCACAACCACTATCTTATATCTATTTGTGGACGTGTTATTTTTTTTCCTTGTGAGCCTTGGTCATCTCATATTTCCAGGACAATAAAGACCCACCCTGCCTACCTACAAGGTTGTGGAGATGATCAGAGGAGCTAAGACACAGAAAAACATCTTGTGTACCAGGCACTTTCATCAAGCAAGGGACAGCCTGGATGTTCACCATTAAGGGAAGGCTTCAATGAAACTATGGCACACATCCCCACTGAGGAACATTGTGAACCTTAAAAAATAATCAGGTAAGCCTGGGACCATCTTAAGCTGCCACAGGACGCCATGGAGTTGATGCCAGTGTTGAAGCCTGGAGACAAGCCCAGGAAAGCAACATGGTACACCATGACACCACCCCTCCCCCACCACCCCTAGAGACAGCTCCTGTCCTCAGGTTGGCCACAGCTGCTCGTATTTGGCCCCCATTGGTGATGCCAAGAGAGGGAAGGTCTTCATTGTTGGGGGGCCAGGTCCAAACATGAGCTTCACAGATGTGCACACCATGGATCCGAGAACATACCAGTGGGATTTAGCCACGGTGGAGGGCCTTTTGCCCTGTTACAAGCATGCCAGCTTTGCTCCCTCTTGGGCACCTGATACATAGCATCTGGGTGTTTGAAAGTGCTGACTAGTCAGGAAATCAAAATTACCTGTAAGTTCTGAATCCTGAAACTAGGACTTGGACCATGCCAGAGGTGACCAGCCCCCTGCCATCCCCAAGAACATTCTACACATCATCTATAGCCATCGGAAACCAGCTGTATGTCTTTGCAGGTAGAGAGAGATGTGCCCAGCCCGTGCGGGATGTGAAGCTGCATATGTTGAAGGCAAACACTGTGACTTGGTCACAGACAGAGACACTTGGAAAACCTCCATCCCCCTGGCATGGGCATGTGGTGGTGGCAGCACGGACAAAGCTCTTCATCCATAGCAGCTTAGCAGGGGACAAATTTTATGATGATCTCCATTGTCTTGATATAAATGACAGGAAGTGGCAGAAGCTAAGTCCCACTGGGGCACCTTCCAGAGGCTGTGCTGCCCGCTCAGCTCTATATATCCTAGAGGGATGACTCCCACAAGAGCACTGGATACCATGTATCAGTATCACATAGAAAAGTAGCACTGGACCTTGCTTAAATTTGACAATTTTCTCCCCCTTGGACCACTGGATCATTCCATGTGTGTCATTCCATGGCCAGGGACTTCTGAGAAAGAAGATTCAAATTCTGTCGTTCTAAACTGTGATACTCAGAAAGGGGATTCCACCGACCAAGGAGTGACCCCTGGTGGTGATTCACATGACGAAAGCCATACTGATACATGCTCCCTTTTGTGTTTGGCAGGATGAATACGGAAGGGGAAATATACAGTGATTGTACTGTGACTGTAGTTGACTAACAAATCCCACGTTTTTATTAAGTCACAAAAAATAGATATAATCAGGTAGATGTCTATGTCCCAGCGTGGAGAGAAATTAGCGACATGTCGTTAGATGAAAGAGCAAATTTCCAAAAAAAAAAAAAAAAAGTTCTAATTAGTGTAAAAGAAAATGCAAAATGCAATCTACATTTCCACTCACACATGTATATTCATGCACATGCAGAGAAAAAGTCCAGAGGGATATTTACTAACTAGATGTATCAGTGGATACGTATTGGATGAAGAGCAAGATGGGGCTGGAGTTCTCAGGGAAGGTTCCCTGGGTTGTTTGGTGGTTTGTAAGAACATATTCACCTAGCCCTGTGTAACTAAAAATAAAGGAAGATCAGGTGAAGGATTATCATTGTTATTACTACGCCCACCACTACCAGTAGGACAGCAACGAGTAGTACCTGCCCCACGCCGAGTGGGTCCTCAGCCAGGCGTTTGGGCAGGTTTCTAGGCTGTACATCATGGCCTCTCCATAGTTCACAAAAGTCTTTTGCCATCTAGGGAAAGGACAAGAACGTGTAACTGGAACCGTTTTTGTTAAAGGTGCAATTTACTCCCAAAGTGAGTCATTATTATACATTTGTGTGTTAACATGGAACATCCTGGGAATTTCCCAGTAATGGTATTAACGAGATATTTTCTAACACACTTGAAAAGCTTTCAGGAGTCTGCCTTCTCTTCTTTTTTTAGTTGTCTTTGAAACAAATTTTTTTTTAATGTTTATTTTTGAGAGAGAGACAGAGACAGAGTGTGAGCAGGGGAGGTACAGAGAGAGGAGACACAGAATCCGAAGCAAGCTCCAGGCTCTGAGCTGTCAGCACAGAGCCCGATGCAGGGCTTGAACCAATGAATTGTGAGATCATGACCTGAGCCGAAGTTGGACGCTTCACTGACTGAGCCACCCAGGCGCCCCTATAGTTGTCTCTTTAAATACTAATATTTAAGTGAAAGAAAAATTTTAACTTAACAGAAACTGTGCATTGACTTAGGTCTGCAAACCAGGAAAGCAGGGACATGAAAGGTGTGAGGTGTGCAAACCTAGTTAGGGGGAGGAGGAAATAGGGGCAGAGGGGTGTGAGTATGGCCAAGCCAGTAATGGTCTTTTCTGGACTTTATTCCTTCCTTCCCACTGCTGAGGATGTTGGGACATTTGAGGTGCCTGCCTCAGACCAGATCCCATGCAAACGTGGTACTTAGGCTTTTGCCCAGCACCCCTGTAGGATGTGACACCCAAGTTCCAGTCTGTCTTGTCCCTCTTCCCTAGGTGGCCCTTCCTAAGGGCAGGGAAGGCCCTACTGAGGAACCATCTGTAAGCAAGTGGGAGCAGCAGGTAGCCAAGGAACGGATCTCCAGTGCTAACTGCATGACTGAGGGGAGTAGCTGGGAGAGGGCAGGAGACTGAGACTTGGGTCTTGGGTTTAAATCCCAACACACCCCCTCAGATGGCCAGGAGACCTTGAGCAAGTCTCTTTAGACTTCTGAGCCTCAGTGTTTTTCACACGCAGTCTGGGGTTGGGGGAAGGGACAGGGACAGATGAATGTGGAGACGCTTTGGAAACATGGCTCGATCCTTATTTTTATGATTGCTCATTGTGCTTGGCATTCCAAATACAAATGAGGTCACACTGCATAGGAGTGGCAAACGTATTAGTCTGAGGGTTACAAATTCAAAAGCTATGGGGTCAGACAGGTATCAGTAATATGGTGACAGGGGCTGGTGCACCAGAAGGGGGAACAGTGGAGACAGTAGCATATACCATGGTCTGTTCTGAAAGTGATTTTTTTTTTTTTGAGAGAGAGAGGGTGCAAGTGAGCGAGGGGCAGAGAGAAAGAGAGAGGGAGGGAGAGAGAGAAGCAGGGTCACCTGAAGCAGGACTTGAACTCACAAACCGTGAGATCACAACCTGAGCCAAAGTCAGATGCTTAATCAACTGAGCCACCCAGGCGCCCAAAGAGGGATTGTTTGGGATTTGGTGCCCCTGAGAAATGACGGAATGAGACCCCGGAGGTGCCAGATTGTCTAATTGGCAAGGAGAAGGTGGAATTTGCTTTTTTTTTTTTTTCCAGTGTGAAATCTCCAGGCCAAAACAAAACAAATCAAAAACTGGGAAGCTCTTAGGCCATCAGTCTGTCACCTCTATATTAGAAAAAAAAAAAGAAAAACAAGTCATAAAAAAAAAAATCAGAAAAAGGCCATCGTGAATGGCTGAGGTGTCAGAAACCTTCATGGTGATATAGTTGTCCCAGTAGGCTTGAGGGGAGAGAAGGTACGCAAAATGGTTAGAGCGGGGTCAGATCAGACCGGCCTTCGAAGACCGGCTCTGCCATGTGACCCTGAGCCAGGCATTTAACTCAACCGAGTCTCAGTTTACTCATCTGTGAGATGGGAATAATAATAGTGCCTGCCATAGAGGTTTACTGTAAAGAGTAAATAAAAGGCTCGTTAAAGCTCTGGCCATGTACCCGGCACGTGTAATTGGGCAATACATTTAATTGCTGAATAAGTTAAGTGCTCTTAAAAGTGTTTTGCGAGCTGGAAAGTGGCCTACAAGTTAGGTGTGACTCATGTATGCTCCAGATACACCTATTTGGGTTTGATAATTTGGCTTTATGAGGAGTTTCAGTTGATGTCTCTCTCTACTCTGACCTGGGGGGAGTTTCTGATCTTGGGAGCCCCTAAGTGCTGCAGACAGAGAACCACCAGGCAGGTGGCTGTAAGGAATTACTAATTACCCTCGGCTTGTTGGTTTATAAATACGAAACTCTCCGCATTGTTTGTGTTCATTGTATTTGACTTCTGTTTCAGGATTTTTTTATTTTTTGCATTGGGATTTCAAATATGTAAACACTGAGTATTGTATGTATGCTTTATTAATGACACTGGCCACTGCGAACTATTCATTTCAACTATGCTTTTTGCTCTTACTAAATTGTCCCAAAAGAGGCTTACCTAGAACAAATCACCCTTACAAGGTGTGTCTTGGGGCTGGGGGAGGCTGGGCAGGAGGAGATAAGAAGGAAGGAAGGACATCCTAAGTATCTTGCATATTTATGGCAGTGTTTAGAGTATGCTGGCATCTTTTATCACTTTTGATCTTGCCAGGTACGGATAGTTAGGGTCAAAGGGTACAGGAACTTGACAAAGTCATCCAGCAGGTTAGCAGAGCTGGGCCTGGACTTACTTAGGAGTTTCCAGTTGGGACTTTATCATCCTCTCCACCAGCTCTATAGAATCTACAGCAGCAGGTGCAGCGGCTGGAGAAGTGGCCGGTCAACCGGGTCAGTGGTCAAAGGAAACTTAACACAGATGGGGCCTGACACGGGGGTGAGAGAGAAGCAGGATTCTCACCTCTGACTGAGGTGATGGGCGCAGTTCAACAGGATGACCATGCAGTGCACGGTGAGGACCCCAATGCCCAGCAGGCTGATGGGACCCACCTGGAAGGGAAAAAGAAGTGGGGACAGTGAGCCGTAGACTGATCATTCCTATAACTGGCCCTCTCCCAGTCTGGGTGTTGGGCCCCTCTCATCATAAAGCTGCCCCTGGGATGCAAGTCCCTGCCTGAATGCCCTTGTGCTCCCAGACACTCTAGTTCTTCTAGAACACTTCTTAGCATCACTGCAAAGTGGCCGCCCAATCTCTACTAGGATTCTGCCCGTGACTATTCCACCACCTCCACAGACAGCCCATGCTTTTCCTCATCTGCCTTGAGTTCTGCCTTCTAGATCCCTCATTCCTTTTTCACACCCCGGCCCTCACTTCCTCCAAGATACTTGAAGACCCAGGTTCCTCTTATGACTGGGTGATCTTCCTCTAGCATAGAGTTGTCAACAGGGGCATTAGTGATATTTTCCAGGTGAGTCTTCGTTGTGGAGGCCCTACTTGCATTGTAGGGTGTTCAGTATGTTACTTGGCTTCTATTCAAGGTGTCAGTAGCACGCTCTCTCCCCATGAGTTGTGACAGCTTAGACACTGTAAATGTCTTGGGGGGTGTATGTGCAAACGTGTCCCCAGTCAAGAATCCTTGCCCCTGTATGTCTAATTTGTCATTAATCCTTTTAGTTTTTTTAAAGATTGTATATATTTAAGGTGAACAACATGATGATTTGACATACATCTACATAGCAAAATGATTACTACAGTCAAGCTAATAAAATCTTATTCTCACATAGTTTCTATCTTTTATTTGTGTGATGAGATTAAAAAACAGAGCTAGCTCATTGTTAATTCTAATCTCCCAGATATAATCAGAAGGGCATAAAGAAGGACTCTTTCACCTCCTCTGTGCTGGACATTTGTGCCTTTATAGATATGACCTGATGTAACATTATCACAAAGAAACAAATGAGAGATCAAGAACACCACTAGATTTCACTAGAATTCACTAGATTTCACTAGCCTCCGTATAAGGGAGACTTCCTTTGATCTCGTTTACTTGCACATTCCGAGGACCTAAGAATGCACATAGTAGGTGCCCAATATGCATTTCTTAAATGAATCTTGGTCAGAAGTTCTGGTGGGGGGGGGGGCGGAGGAATAATCTAATGACTCTTGGGAGGCAAAAATCAGAGGATAAAAGAGCTAACAGCAAATACCACACTGACAAAGGCAGTTTGCCTGAGGGCCATGTGGTAATAATACTCTTCAGAAGTTCTAGAACCCTGAGGATTTCAAAGGGGGAGAGTCTCATCTCTGGGTTGGAACTGCGACAGATTGGAAGTCATATCAGAAGAAGCCAGGGTCTTGATATGCCTTCTTTTGACATGGGGACCACTAACCAGGCCTGGGAGAGAAGGAGGAATTAGCATCATCTAAAAGGAAATCGTATACTTGGCCAATTCAATAGACATGGATTGGGACTTCCTGTGTTCCTGTCTCTATAGCAGGTTTTGTGAGGAGGTGTAAAAATACATCAGAAAGTTCCTGCCCTCAGAGCTTTCAGGGAAGTGAGGAAGGTAGGTATACTAAAAAATTATGTCTCATCTTTGTGAGTGCTGTAAGGATTCCAGGTGAGGTAGATAGAAGTTCTAGAAAAACACAAGGTGAAGGTGGCATTAATTTTAATAGGAAAAAGTAAAGTTTCACAGAGGAGGCAGATTTCGAAAGGCAGAACCAAGGGAGAAGGAACAGCATAAGCAAAGAGACAGAGGTGGGGTGACACAGGGTGTCAGGGGACTGGTGAAGCCTTCATCATCCTCGTCTCTCAAGCCATGTTCTCACAGCCACTATAATGGTGTGAAACAAGAGCTCAGA
This sequence comes from Prionailurus viverrinus, assembly GCF_022837055.1. Classification (NCBI taxonomy): domain Eukaryota; kingdom Metazoa; phylum Chordata; class Mammalia; order Carnivora; family Felidae; genus Prionailurus; species Prionailurus viverrinus. The sequence goes on along the minus strand of NC_062561.1, from coordinate 196,804,153 downwards.
CTCACGTATCTGCAGGGACCAGGCTACTAAGGTAAATGAGTGAAATGGGCTGGATATAGTTCTAGGGAGTGGGGAGGACTGTGGCAAAGTAGCTTGTGTGCCAGTGTGTGAGGATGGTGGGTCTTTAAGAATAGTGGTGGGGTGGGGGAGTTGTATGAAGGGGTTCAAAAGGTACAAGCCTCCAGTTAGGAGATAAACAGGTACTGGGGATGTAATGTGCAACATGATGACCATGGTTGACACAGGTGTATGGTATGCTTGCTTGAAATTTGCAAAATAGATGATATATAATATATATACATACACATGAAGAGATGATGTTAACTAAACTTATCGTAAGCATTTTTCAATATACGTATGTGTCATTATGTGGTACACCTTAAACTTATAGGGTACTCTGTGTCATTTATATCTCAATAAAACTGGGGGGACAAAAAAGAGTAATGGCCTGTCCCCTCCAGCCACACTCCATTTGACTCCACTGGATTGATGCCAAGAAGCACATTTCCTATTGCAGAGAGTATCTCCAAACTGCCCATTGATAAACAGTGCAAAGACCTTAGGGACCTACTACCTTCCCCCCGCCCCACCCCAAACAGTGGGTAAACCTAGTTTCCATCACACAGACCCCTCTTACCAATAGGCCGGCATTTTTCATGGCCAGGGGAAGCCCCAGGAGTCCTGTGCCAATGTTGCATTTCAGTAAATGGATCAAAGTTTGCATTCTCCTGTAGGGAAGAGTGGGGAGACAAGAGGGTTAGTGGGTGGGAAAGGTGATCCAAAGCTCAGGCTCCTTCCAGCATCTTCAGCACCTGCCACCCTTTGGGAGGAGGGACAAAACCCGATGAGGTGAACTCTGGAACATCTGATCCAGGGCTGGTGCTAGTTTAGGTGACTCAACACATACTTAACCCACAATAGGCTCAAAAGAAAAGGTTGACAATTGCTACCATTCTGGATAAGCCCCTAGTATCAGTTTATTCATTAATTCATCTAACGATTTCTTTCAGTTTATTCACTAAAATAATTAAAAAAAAATTTTTTTAACGCTTATTTATTTTTGAGACACAGAGAGACAGAGCATGAACAGGGGAGGGGCAGAGAGAGAGGGAGACAAAGAATCTGAAGCAGGCTCCAGGCTCCGAGCCATCAGCCCAGAGCCCGACGTGGGGCTCGAACTCACGGACCGTGAGATCGTGACCTGAGTTGAAGTTGGATGCTTAACCGACTGAGCCACCCAGGCGCCCCTAAAATAATTTTTATTGAGACATACTAGGCCTTGGCATCTAGATGGACAATGAAATAATTAATTATTTTCTTAATTTATAGAGTAATTATTGGTGCCAATTTATTAATTCATTCACTAGAAAAAAAAACATAACTTCTCCTGCTATATGGAGTATTTACTGGTTCTAGTTCGTTCCTTCATCCGTTTACTCAACCAATATTCCTGTGAACTGTTCCATGCTCTGCATTGGATGCCATTTAGTAACAATTGTTATTGTGCATACAGAACGCTAACTATGTGTCTCGTAGGGTGCTGGGTACCAGGGTTCTAAATGCTCTCCATGCCTGTGGTGGCAGTTTCTGCTAAGGTACCACCCATTCACTGCAGGGGGGTGGGGGGGGTGGAAGGTGGGGCAGGATCATGAGAAGAGAATCAAGAAGGAACTGAAATGAAAAGCTGAGTGCAAGAGCAATGAACTCAGAGGTAAGGAGCACTGATTTCTGAGTTCTAGCTCTGCCATTAACCTATGAAATTCGGTTACTACTTTGGAAAGACCCTTAGCTGCTTACATCTTCTGTTTCTTCATCTGCCAAAAAAGAAAGATAGAGGGAATAATTATTGCCCTTCCTACCGTCCAGGGAAGTGGTAAGAATCAGAAGAGGTAATGACATGATGAATCTTGGAATCGTGAAGTGCTTCTAAGATGTGAGGCATCATCACCATCACCACCACCATCATCATCACCATTCTTGTCCTCATCAGCGACACTACCACCTTTGGTCTGACGTTATGGTGCCTACCTGCTAGAAGGGCCTCCTTGAAGGGGAAGTAGAGCTGGGTGGATAGAAAACAGATAAGAAAGGGCTGGTTGAAGCAGGTGAACGTGTCCCTTCCTTGTAGAATATGGTGCCTTGAGGAGGCCTTTGGAGGTACCTCCTTGTGCAGTCTTGGAACTGTCTAGAGGCAGCCTAGCATGGTCACACAGCTAGTCCCTTAGAGACTGTGCTCATGTCTCTAGGTCTTTGTCTCAGTGGTTAGGGAGTCAGGGCCAGTTCAACACCGACCTGGGAGAGGGTTGGGACCACCCCCCCTGACTTCTTGCATCTTCATTAGTTCAGTCTATTCACCTGAGGATGGTGGGGGGGGGGCACCTGTTATACATTCACTTCCAAGAGGCCATTTTTATAAACTTTATTTCTTGATAACTGCAATCATTGGAAAATATGTCAAAGCAAAAAGCAAAACAAAACACCACTTTTTATCTTTCATCAATTACTTGATAGTAGTGTCTCCAAAAGATGTGCTCTGTCTCCCCGCTTCCTGCCCTCTGTCCTTCCATCTCCCATTTCTTTCCTACGGCAGCATCTTGTCCAAGTTGAATCAGATCTCTTGGAAAAAGTGAGACCAACTTTTGGAGAAACGATGTGCCCTAGCTAACAGCATCCTAGATCAGGGACTTGGAGAGTAAAATACATGTTGGGATTTTAAAAAGCATAACTTTATTTTTCCTTGAAAAATGATACATTGCCTTTATAAAAACAAAATAGTGAAATTCCACTAACTGGAAGTAACCACTGTTAGTATTTTGGCTAACATTCCTCTGGGCATTTCTGTCTGTTCTGAAATGCACTCAAGTTTACACAAGGAGAGCCATTATAATACTGTATCTTATATTAATTTTATGAATAGTGTGTCCTTCACGCTTTCCACCAACATAGGCTTTCTTCATCACTTGTAATGGCTGTGTATATAGGTATCACATTTTATTTAAATAATCTCCTATTGTTTCCAAATTGTCAATATTATCATTGGTGCTTCAATAAAATTATCATGCACACTTGTGTTATTATCTCATTTGGAAAAATTCCTAGAAGTGGTATTTATCCATCAAAGGATATACTTATTTATATCTACACTTAAAAATACCTAAGTAACCACAGTAGGAAACTCAAAAGGTAAAACAAAAACGAGAACCAAGAAACCTTACATAGTGCATATAAATCTCTCTGCCTCTCAGTTTCCCAATTCTTTTACCCCTAAGGAGCCACTGCAGCCAGTTGTGTGTGTGTGTGTGTGTGTGTGTGTGTGTGTGTGCATGTGTGTACTTCCAAAGGAAGCATATACCAAATAAGTATTTGCATGGTTTATTTTAAATTTATTTATTTAAATTCAAGTTAGTTAGCATACACTGTAGTATTAGTTTCAGGAGTAGCATTTGTATGTTTTATATAAATACGTGTTAGGATTTGACATACATTACAACATTGCTATCTGGAAAGGTCCCAGCTTAATTCTTCCTAAAAGGTCTAGAGGAAGGACATTTCCTGACATCCTTATCAACACTGGGTACGGTCACTTACAACCTCATTATGCCCAAGGTTGTTATCTGATCTGATTAGTAGATAAGAGTCTAACTGGCAATAAAGTTCTAAGAAAAAGTTCCATGTGTCTGAGTTTATAGCAATGAAAGTGGGGACATGGGGCCAGGAGGGTTTATAGGGGAGAGGGAGGGAGAGAATAAATACTAGTGGATGTAGCAAGAGAGGAGAGCAGAGGAGACTGGAAGAGTGAGGAGCCAGCCTACGACAGAAAAGCATTCCTAGAATCAAGCTCATGCTGGGGATGGCTCCCCTATCTGGGTTCTCGGTGACAACCGGGAAGCACGTGTAATACCCAGAGCTGCACGGATCAACCTTCTTAGTTTCTGCTTTCCTGTTTCCTCCATGCGTCTCCTGTTCCATGGGGGTGCAGGTGTTAGGAAGACAGAAGTGTGCAGATGTGGCCCAGAGCTGTGAAGGCAGCCGTGCTTGACCTCAGATCTAGAAGGGCAAGACAGCCACTTACGATAAGCCGCTGGCTTCCTCAGCAGGATGGATGTTCTCTGCAGTGACATTGCTGTTCCTCTCCAAAAGTGACTTGGACCCATCATCCAAGGAGCTGTGGAAGTCCCTTCCAAGCAGTGACATCTTCAACAAGGTGGGACGGGGGTGGCAGCTCAGGGGAAAGGCCTGTAACAGCCTTGAACCAGCCTCCCATGGGTTTTTCTCCAGAGAAACCAGGGCTGCAGGCCCAAGACACTGGTTCCCGTTTCCCGAGGGTGCCTGACCCAGACTGACGCCCAAGTGTGCGGATCAGTGGAGCGCTGGTGGCAGGAGAAGCTGATGTTGACTGGGCCTCACCTGGCTTTGGGGGCACTTATGAGAGTCTCATCTCGGCATGACCCTCAGTGCCCTTCACGATCAGTCGGCCACACGCCAGGACTCCTCCGGGCTTCCGGTCCCTCCCAGTTCAGCCCTTAACGCTATAGGGCAAAGTGAACAGTGTTCCCGGGAGGAGGAAGGCACCATTGGACTGCAGGTCCTGGTGCCTGGATGTGGGGCCAGGCTCCGTGCCCGTCTACCTCTGCGAGGAGGAGGCCAGAGCTACCTCACAATGGAGGCTGCCCAGCCAATAAGGACGCAGTCCCAGGATGCAGGTGTGGCCCAACCCAGGGCGGGAGTGAAGAGTGGCTCTTCCCGGGCCCGAGTGCTACCTGCTCAGAATTCCTGTACAGGAAGGGTGTGTGGACTGCGCCTATTTGGAATGGAGTACAAAAGTAAACTTTAAAAAAAAATCATTTATTCAATAATATCTACCTGTCTATTAAAATATATCTATTGGGCATCTAAGATATACTAGGCACTGTTCCGCCTGCTGGGAATACATTAGGGTAGAAACATACTACAATCTCTGCCCTCATGGGACTACAGTCTAGTGAGGAGACAGATAATAAATATGTCAAGTATGTATTGTTGGTAATAAGTACTATAGAGAAAAATGATGCAGTAAAGGGGAATGGGAAGGGCTGGCTGGGGGGAGGGTTGCAATTCTTTTTTTTTTAAATAAGTTTTAAAAAATGTTTATTTATTTTGAGACAGTGTGCATGCGTGAGTGGGGGAGAAAGAGAGGGGGAGAGAGAGAATCCCAAGCAGGTTCTGCGTTGTCAGCACAGAGCCGATATGGGGCTCAAACTGACAAATTGTGGGATCATGACCTGAACTGAAATCAAGAGTCAGATGCTTAACCAACTGAGCCTCCCAGGCACCCTGGGGGGGGTGGGTTGCAATTCTAGAGTGGGTGGTCAGAGAGAGCCTCACTGAGAAAGTGACACCTGGGTAAAGGGCTGAACGGGATGAGGGAGCATGCCTCATGTATGTCTTGGGTGCGAAACTTAAAGCAGAGGGAAGAGTAAGTACAAAGGTCCTGAGGCAGGAGAGGGCCTGGGTGTTTTGGGAATGGTAGGAAGGCCATGTGGCTGGCTCAGCATGCACAGAGGAGAGGGGAGATGAGTAGAGTGGGCATATGTCTGGTTTGCCCAGGACTGTGTTGGTGTGTGTCTATTGGCTGGTCATAATTACCAACAGTGCCTCTTTTCTGGTTTGGATGAGAAATTACATGGTCACACCAGAGATGCACTTAATGTAAGTGGAAGTAATGGAAGGGGGTGGAATGGGACGGGCAGGAACTTGTAGGCCACTGTAATGCCTTTAATTTTTACTCTGAGATGAGGAATCATGGAGGGTTTGAGAAGGGAAGTGATGTGACTTGCATTTTAACAGGATCTCTCCAGGCCATTTGTTGGGAGCAGATGGAAGGAGGGCAAGGGCCAAAGCGGGGAGATAATTAGGAGGCCACTGCAATGAGCCCAGTGCTAGTCAACAGTGCGGTTTAGACCAGGGCGGTAGCTAAGGGATGATAAGTGCCTGAAGTCTGGGTACTTTTATTTTTATTTAATTTTTTAAATGTTGATTCATGTTTGAGAGAGAGTGTGAGTGGGGGGAGAGGCAGAGAGAGAAGGAGACAGAGGATCCGAAGTGGGCTCTGCGCTGATAGCAGAGAGCCCGATGCAGGGCTCGACCTCACAAGCCGTGAGATCGTGACCTGAGCTGAAGTTGTGCTCACCCAGCTGAGCCACCCAGGCACCCCAGTCTGTGTACTTTTAAAAGGCACTTTAAGAGGCACCCCAGTCTGTGTACTTTTAGAGGATGTGCTGATGGGTGTGAAGAAGGGGTATAGAAGGGTATAGAAGGAGGGGAAGGGTCAAGAGGACCTCACGAGTTTTGACACAACGGGAAGGAAGGAGTTGGGGCACGCAAGCCTTGTCTCGAAAACGCACTTGCGGGCACGCCGTATTTGGCTTGTTCATTCGTCATGGTCTAGACAGGCTATGTATGAAGATCATGGCGGCCAGGTGCTGCCCATGGCAACTGGGTATGGCCGCAAAATCGACTCTTAGGGCTTCTCCCTTCCTCTGAATGTCGAATGAGACTTCTCCCTCCTCTGATGCGCTAAAGGCTTGTTCTCGCATTGAGAATTCCCTTCCCCTACAGCACGTATTTGCTGCTTTAATACTTCTTAGAGTATGCCTACCCTGTCAGGCACTGCAAGCTAGCAAGGAGCACTTTCAAGGAGTCTGCGCTTCAGTGGAAAGTAGGGAGATGACACGAAACCAGAAAACTAGACAGTGAGAGGTTGTAACAAAAGCCATGCTCATTTTAAAGCAAGCAAAACACAACTCAAAACTACCAAAAGAAGACAGAATCACCGCCACCATCCAGGGAAGACAACTGTGAACACTTGGATGTGCTTCGTTCACGCACACGTGAGCACTTGCACACAGCTCGCCACCAACTTAATGCGTAATAAAAAAAAAAAAGCTGTGATACACGCAACATTGAATTGACCCTCTTAACCATTTTTAAGTGTGCAGTTCAGTAATGCTAAATGATCCCCAGCCTTGTGCAACCGATCTCCAACCCTCTTTTCTTCTCGCAGAACGGAACGTCTGTACCCATTCAACAGCCGCCTGTTCCACCCACCAGCCCACCCCCGCCCTTCTGGGTTTTTATGAGTCTGACTACTCCCGGTACCTCATAAAACTGACACAATGCATCATTTGTCTTTTGGTGACTGGCTTGTTTTACTGGACACGTTTTTGCTCTCTTTCATTTTGACCACCACCATTTGCGCCCTCTCTTGGGCCCTACAGAGGTGTTGTGCACAACTGTGTGAGTCCTAAACCCAACTGTCACTGCATGCTTGATCACCTACAAGTCACTTCATATCTCTAAGCCTGTTTCCTTACCTGAAAATAGGGACAATGACAGTACATACCTCATAGGGTGGTTGTAAGGATTAATCGGGAGATAATCCCATGTAAAACACAGTAAGCGCTCAGTGAGGGAAGGAAGAAAGGGTTTTCTATGATTCTTGATTCAAGCACAAGCTCTGAAACTTAAAAGAATCAGTTGGGATGAGGAGAGGGTGGAGAGCCTGTGTGTGTGTGTGTGTGTGTGTGTGTGCAAACCAGTACCAATAAACAAACAAAAAAAACCCTTAATATCCACACACTCAGACACAGTTCTAATACTTGGTATTTTTTAGTGTTGCCGACAATGACTAACAAGTCTCACTAGCTTACTTTGATCAGTTACATCTATGTTACTAAATTTTTTTCTTTAAAAACATTTTTTTTTAACATTTATTTATTTTTGACAGAGACAGAGCATGAGCAGGGGAGGGGCAGAGAGAGGGAGACACAGAATCTGGAAGCAGGCTCCAGGCTCCGAGCTGTCAGCACCGAGCCTGACGTGAGGCTTGAACTCACGAATCACAAGATCATGACCTAGGTTGAAGTGAGACACTTAACCGACCGAGCCACCCAGGTGCCCCTAAATTTTTTTTTTCTTTGCAAAGTTGAGCTTAGCCAGATTAGCCTAAGTGATAAGATTGGCCGAGCATCTTACACTGTAGGGGCTTGTGCCTGGACAAGGAGTGTGACAGTTCTTTAATAACAGGACAATCTTAAACTTAGCAAGGTTGGTTGGGGTGATGGTGGAATATGGTGGGAGAGGTGAGCTCAGGGAGAGGAAGGACGCTTTGCCGCAGCTCTGAGCCAGTCAGTGGGAGGGCTTTGGGTCTGGTGATGAAACAGAGAAGTACAGGGTGGAAGTGATGAGCCAGCTCCCTGGCCAGGTAGGTTGTGTACCATTGAATAGGCTAAGGGTGTCCTGCCTCCCAACAGGAACTCTGCAGACAGACTATGGGATGTGGGTGTGGCCTGCTGGCCCTCCTCCCACCTGAGCAAGGCTAGTGCTCATGAAGTATCTTCTTGAAGTCTAGCAGGTAGAAAGTAACACACAAAAGGAGCAGACCAGGATTTAGGAATTAGGGCAGACACTCCCCCAATATCTTCCCTAGGCCATATAGGGAGGATCACGGTTGAAAAGAAGCAAGAAAGGGCCTTTCAAACACCGTCTTTTTTTTTTTTTAATTTTTTTTTCAATGTTTATTTATTTTTGGGACAGAGAGAGACAGAGCATGAATGGGGGAGGGGCAGAGAGAGAGGGAGACACAGAATCGGAAACAGGCTCCAGGCTCTGAGCCATCAGCCCAGAGCCTGACGCAGGGCTCGAACTCGCAGACCGCGAGATCGTGACCTGGCTGAAGTCAGACGCTTAACCGACTGCGCCACCCAGGCGCCCTTCAAACACCGTCTTAAAACGAAGACTGAAACAAGCATGGGTCATTCCCATAAATTACAGGAAGTCCAATGGGAAACTCTCTCCCTTGGGACTATAGACCTGCCTCTAATATCTACTCAGTTATTTGGGGGCACTTTCCCAGTTTTAGTAATTTTAGGGATGAAGGAGCAAACGCTACCTCGAAGGTTGAGCTGGTGTTTCAGGTTGGCTGGCTCTTGCTGTCAGCCGAGCACAGACATGAGAAAAGGCCCAGGACTGTCAAGGAAGCAGGTCGGAGTGGAAGGAGGGAAAGGTTCAGTTTCAGGAGACCCAAGTTTTACTCAAAATCCAGTTTGATGGCACCACCTGTGGAAAGCCATCCTTTGTCCTCAAGAGCAGTTAGTGTCCCTCTGCCCTTATAAGGACCCGTTATGGTATTGACTTAGGTGATTACCTATAATTCTTCCCCCCTTGCCTCCCCCCTGGTGAATAGTAAATTAGCTTTTTTGAGGGCAGGGATGCTTTCTCACTCATTGGTATATCTCCTTTAGAGTATCAGTTAACTTTTGCTGCATAAAAACTCCCACTTCTTATGGCTGAAAACCACATTTATTATTTCTCACAATTCTGTGGATCATCTGGGCAATTCTTACGACTTGGGTCAGCTTGACTGGAGCTGGATGTAGTCTAGGAGGCTTCCCTCATGTGTCAGAAGTTGGCAGGCTGGTTGATCTGAGGGATGGGCTCAACTGGGATGATTCGTTTCTGTGCAACATGGCTTCTCATCCTCCAGTAGGCTAGCTCAGGCTTCTTCCACTGGTGGATCTTCACCCCATAGCGTAGGGAGAAATGAAAGTCCTGATGCACAAGCCATCACCAGATCTCTGCTTGCGTCACATTTACTGATGTTCAACGGGCCCAAATAAGTCACAAGGGCAAGACCAGATTCAAGGAGTACAGACATGGATTTCACCTCTTGATGGGAGGAGCTGCAAAGTCACATTGTCAAGAGGAATCTGTGGCCATTTTTGCAACCTACTATAAGAACCTTGAACTATGCTTGACACACCGTAGGGAGAATGCTTGTTGCAAGAGTTAAGAGGTAAATAATGCCAAATACTGTAATGGCATTATCCATTCCCCTACCCCATGCCATTGGCACATCAACTTCCCCATGCCATTGGCACATTGGCACATCATCGTTGGACCTCTTTGCCCTACCCATTTTGACACAGGAGCCATGCATACCTTGTTGGATTATAGGTTCTGTCCCCTAGTCTTTGCTCATTGAACAGATCTGGAAAAGGGGAAACCCTTGGTCTACCAGATCAGGGTCAGCCTTAGCCAGCTGCACGTCCTTCTGCCAATTGCTGTCACTTGGTTTCCCCCTGGTGGCTTCTTCGTGCCTAGCACCACTCAAGGCGACGTGAATTGCCCAAAAGTTGGATGGAATCAAGAGCCTTCCATGGGAAAGCTCTCGACTTAATGGAAAGCTAGAGATGGAAAGAAAAGGAATAACAGAACCGAACTTTTAAATTACCATCTAGACCCTGTAGCCAGTGAGTCCTTGCTTGTTTCACCATGACTTGGCCCAGAACAAGGATAAAGCGGTAAAATAAAGATAGTGCATATAAAAGATATCCACATCAGTAAAAGTCAGGCGCTGGTGGGTATGGGACAGTGCCATGCTCACTGAATAAAAACGGTAGAGTTGGAAAAGGTGAGAGGGCCTCCCGAGAGGATCAGCTCGTCCAGGGCCTGGTAGGTTCCTGCCACAAAGCCTGCAAAGCCCAGGATGCTGATCAGGGCGTCCTTGGCGATGGTGAGGGGGCTCATGCCCTCCGAGTAGTAGGTGGTGATCTCCAGGAGGGGCGGGATGATGAGGGCCAGGGCGCTGCTGCTCACGGACCCCACCAGGGAGAGGACCAGGTCCAGGCGGGGGACGAGGATGGCCAAGGTGCCTGCAGGAGATGATATGCGATGCATGGATTTTTGGGACTTAGCCAAGTTTTTCAAGTTTGGTTTTAAAATCCTTTTCTTAAAACACAAACCAGTTGTTTCTCACATTTAATTGCATAAGTAAAACATCGAAAGTCCTGTAATACTCTGATCATATTCACTAGAGGTTACACATTAAAAATCTGGCGTGTCTCAGGGCCCCTGGGTGGCTCAGTCACCTAAGTGTCTGACTCTTGACCTTGGCTCAGGTCATGATCTCCCGGTTTGTGGGTTCAGGCCCCACATCAGGTTCTGCAGAGCCTGCTGGGGATTTCCCTCTCACACACACAAAATAAATAAACTTAAAAAAAATTGGTGTGTTTTTAATGATTTTTCTAAAATATGCATTCGTATTTATTGGGAAGAGAAATCTTCCCTCTGCCTACTTAGGCCGGGTGGGGGCGAGGGGAGGCAGAGGCTGGGGATGAACTGACAATGGATTAACCGGTCAAAAGACAGTCTATTTAGGGTTAGGGAACCTTCAGATGAGTTGGCTCCTCCCAGAACAGCCAAAGATAGGGGTCCACATGCCTGTCTCATAGGGTGAAAGGAGTGGGCAGAAAGAGCATCTATGTAAGAAGAAAAAGTGGAAGTTATAACTGGTTCCTATCATTTATTTAAGGAATTTGTCTGTAATGATGGTTGGTCTTTTTTTCTGGTTGAAAACCTTCCAGAGAGGGGATCTATAGAGGCTGTACTTCTTCTGGGATCCTCCTTAATTCAGCAATGGACGTTTAGACAAGGGTTTATTTTTCCCTTCCCTGTGGCTGCTGTTTGTTCAAATTCAGTTTAAAATAATTTTTATGCCACCGAGGCACACTTTGAATCCTCCATTATTCAACAATGATTAAGCTCTTACTCAATAAATAATATTAAATATCAGTGCTGGGAACTGTCCCATCTGTTTGGGATGGATCAATGTACAAAAAGACAGAAATTAAACACACACACACACACACACACACACACACACACACACCTTGGGAGGGGGGGATGGGCTAAGTGGGTAAGGGGCACTAAGGAATCTACTCCTGAAATCATTGTTGCACTAGATGCTAACTAACTTGGATGCAAACTTAAAAAATAAATTAAATTAAAAAAACTTTTTAGAGCTAACATTTTAATAATTAACACAACTATAAGCACCTCTTACTTGCAAACAATTAGAATGTGAAATTATTTATAGGGGAAAGGGGTCTTCAGCTGGAACAAGATTGCAGGGGCTCATTAAAAGAGTATCTTCTCCAGGTTTTGCATCCATGTCAGAAAACATCTAACAGACACTAGAAGCTAAGGATTTTGAACTTATCCATTTTTTAGTAGGATATCTTACAGGTGTGGGCTTCTGCATTCCTTGTTTGACCTGTTGGCAGATTTTCACCAAGAAAGCCCAAAAGCCTCTCCCGGGCCTGCTGTGGAGGAGTGTGGTGTATCAGAACCGCAACAGGTCTGGAAGGCAGGGTTCTGGCTTCCCCTTGTGTGGCCTTGGGGAAGTCCCTAACCTCCTTCTCAGCCTGTTGCCTCCTCTGCAGAATGCGGATAAATGCTATCTATCTTTGTAGGTAGCATGGTGCACACTGCAGACGGTGTTAAAGTTTTAAACTGGTTTATGTCCCTAGATAACAGAGTTAATTGATGTAAAGCCCTTAGAAAAGTTATCTTTATTGTTACTTCAATTTGTTTCCTCATTTGTGCTGATTGAGGCAATGCATTCAGAAGCTGGAGGCCTCAGGAACTCTTATCTTCGAGGACAAAGTCCTTGATCTCTAAGGTTCCAAATGGTAGTGTCCCTGCTTCCTGGGGTAAACTGGGGACAAATCACTTTAAAGAAAGAAAACCAGTGTCCATTGAATTGCATAGGTTGGTCTAGTACAGCAAGAAGCAAGAATCTCCCTGAGAAGGAGTCTTAGAATCACAATTAAAAGGAACCTTAGAGCGGTGCCTGGGTGGCTCAGTCGGTTAAGCGTCCCACTTCCGCTCAGGTCATGATCTCACGGTTCGTGGGTTCAAGCCCTACATTGGGCTCTGTGCTGACAGCTCAGAGCCTGGAGCCTGCTTCGGATTCTGTGTCTCCCTCCCTCTCTGCCCCTCCGCTGCTTGTGCGCGCGTGCGCTCTCTCTCAAAAATAAAATATTAAAGGAGACTTAGGGATAGCTGGGGAATACCACACTCCACACAGAAATCTCTGTCATCTCCTTCGCCCCTGCTAAAACACCTGCACAGTTGGGCTGCCCTGGATCATGGGGCCTGGAGCATGAGGAGGGCTGCCAGGGGGTGACCGTGGCCAGCTGAAGCCCAGGGGGCAAGTCCAGCTCACTGCTGCCAGTGGGAACGTGAGCCTAGGCTTGCCAAATCATTTTGTTTCCTCCCCCCCAATGTTAGAAGTCTGGATGTATATCAGATCTCAGACATTTTAAATGTTGGCTGAAATTTATACAACACTCAGGCTCAAACAACACACCTCTGCTGTCCGATTAGACTCACTGGCCACAAACCTCTGTCTTGGAGGGTGTTGGCTCTGGACTCAGATGATGTGGGTTCAAATCCAAGTTTTGGCACCTCCTGGCCAATTATTTACTGCTCCCTGCTTCAGTTTTCTCCTTTGTAAAGTGAAGTGTATCATAGTCCTACCTCATTAGGGTTCCTGCGGGGCTGAATAAAATACTATGAAATACGGCCTATGGGGCGCCTGGGTGGCTTAGTTGGTTGAGTGTCCAACTTCGGCTAAGGTCATGACCTCATGGTCTATGAGTTTGAGCCCTGCGTCGGGCTCTGTGCTGACAGCTCGGAGCCTGCAGCCTGCTTTGGATTCTGTGTCTCCCTCTCTCTCTGCCCCTCCCCCACTCATGTTCGCTCTCTCTCTCTCTCTCTCTCTCTCTCTCTCTCTCTGTCAAAAATAAATAAACATTAAAAAAAAAGAGCACAGTGGCTGGTACACAGTAGGTATTTAATATCAGTTCTTATGATGATGATTATTGTTCAATAAGCTGTCACTCCCTCAGGCTGGACACCTGCGAATCTGACTAATTAGGTACCTGTAAGAATTAGGTTGTCCCTGAGGCTTACATGAGTTACTACTTGTAAAGTATGGTCCTTGAAATACAATTAGTGCTCAAACAATGCTGGTTATCATGATTATCCTTTACCATCTGGCTGATTCCTGATAGCCCTCAGGGAAAGAGCACCATTTTGCTGTGCCTTGTACTCACATGTCAGGCAGACCATGGCGAGGCGGATGGACAGGTCCAGAGGCAGTGCCCAGCGCTTTGACACCTGCGAGGTGGCAAAGGGGATGATGATTTCTGCAGGGACGTAGAACTGCAGGGCATAAGTGCACAGGATACCCACGATGTACAAGAGCTTGACCGACTGGTACAGCCTGCGGGACAAAGCAGAGCAAGGCTCCCTGAGGCCACCGTGCTCTGAAGCCTGGGCCCTAGGAACATTAACCTCTGACCTTGGGATAGTCCCCGGGGCTGCAGTTTCCTTGTCAACATGATGGGCAGGGGGCTTCTTGGAGCTAAGAGGGAGTCACAGCAGAGCATGCAGTGAAAACTAAAGAATAAAGTATCACGAATTCTAATGGAAACAGGTCATCTCCAATAGAATCTTGAGCATGGTTACATGTAACACCTTCACAAGCCACTATCACTTGGTGGTCAAGTTTAGGTTTTAGGAACTACAGGCTCAGGCCAGGTACCCCGTGCAGGGAGACAGAAGTGTTAAGTGGTGAAGACCAAAAACCCTGGGTCTAAAATACTCTCGTCCCTTGTGATCTAATGTCAGTCCTTAGCAATGCTCTGGATTCCCCCAGAGCTCTTGGCACATAACAGGCCCTCAACAAATGCTTCTAGTGGGTTGAGAGAACTACAGAGTCCCGAACCCTTGCAGGAAGACGCGGTCTACAAACAGGGTTGTGTGCAGGCTGGGGGTGAAAGTAACCCTTGTAGGCCTTGGACTGAGGCAGAGACGGTGTGTTGGGTTTTACCAAAGCCTGTTTTGACCTATGGAGATAGGACTTTTTCCTTTAGTCCACTAATGTGGTAGCTACATCTCACATACTTAAGAAATGAGTGTGTGTGTGTGTGTGTGTGTGTGTGTGTGTGTGCTCGGAGCCATTCCTTAGACTAACTTCCACATTTCTGAGTTTCTTGTTCTCACTAGTCCTTCTGCCTGAAACACCACTTACTCCATTTCCACCTGTCCAGATCCCACTGATTTTTTTGAAATTTCCATCTTTTGAGCTGTACTGCATGCCAGATATTTTTAGACATGCCCAGCTTAATCCCCAGGGAAACTCTGCATTATTGATGAAGAAACTGAGGGTCAGAAAGGTTGAGGAAATCACCCATGACCACAAGCTAGAAGGTGGCGCAACAGAGACTTGGGCCCATGAGTGACAGAGTCTGCCTTGTTGGACAAAAAGATTCCCGTTCTGATGGATTTCTTTCCTCAAAGGTTCCCAAAGCCTCTTTGCTGCTCTGGAGGGCTCCTTTTTCTGTTCCATTTGTGTCTATACACTACCTATCCCTCCCCCATCCTCACTGGATCACGAGCTGGGGCAGGTAGCGAAGTTCAAGATCTTAGCCTACTCAGTCGGTGCCTCCCAGCTCCCTCGTGCCTAGACTGGCGTCTCCACCTAACTGGCATGCAGGAAATGCTTGATGCATGACATTATCAACTTGAGAAAGGGGCCCCATTTAGGTAAATGAAGCCTCCAAGTGACCCTTAAAAAGATAAGCCCCCTGTCATTAATGACCTGCCTGGGTGTGGGAGACAGTGCCACACAACGTGATATGGGTTCATGTTTCTATTTAAATCCTGGCTAAGTCTGGGTCAGCTAACTGTTGCATGAATTGGTTGCATTTGGACATAAAATGTTCACAGTGGTCGTCTCAAATTGGTCCTTGCTTCACTACTTTTTTCTCTTACTCTGACCGGGAGGATGTATACCATTGGCTGTGGCAAGGAAGGCTTGGTAGCATAGGCCTTAGGAAGTGTCGCTGGAAATGAGTGTTGCTGCCCAACGACTCCTTTCTCTGCCTCTTATTCTCCCCGAGGGCCCCTCCCTTCTCTCCTTGGGTGGCCAAGGACTGTCACTTCTCTCTCTTCCTAAATCCTGTCCTCCATACTAAAGCTATCAAGGCCTCACTCAACACGGGAGGCTGTTGTTCAAAGAGGAGCTCCCTGGACAGAGAAACCAGAGCCCAGGGTGCCAACGACAGTTCTGCTTCTCGCTGTGGAGGCCCTGTAGGCCTCAGTTGCCATCTGTGGAAGGCAGGAGGAAGTAACTCACACATTTCTACCCGGCCCCACGTCCCCCCCACCTGAGGGCCTGTGAAGTTACCAGCAGTTGGGTAGGTTAAGGGTTATGCTGGCCTTGATGTTGTTTCCAAACCGCAGGTAGCCCAGGGCCCCGATGCCAATGTACAGGGCAGTGATGATGGACATTCCCAAAGACAGGATGGCTGGGAAGCGGCGGGCATCCTTCATCTTGTTTTCCAGGGGAAGAACCTACAGAAGCATCATAGCATAAAAAGAGAGAAGAAGGAGAAAGAGGAACATGAACATAAAGAAGAAAGGCATGACACTTCTGAGTATATCCCAACATACCGGAAGCAAGGGCTGGAACTGATATTCATAGCAGCATTATTTCCAAAGCCAAAAGGCAGTAGCAACCCAAGGGTCCAGTGATGGATGAATGGATAAACAAAGACGGTATATACGTACGACTAATATCATTCAGCCTCAAAACAAAAGGAAATTCTGACACATGCTGTAATACGGATGAACCTTGAGGTCATTATTCCGAATGAAATAAGCCGGTCATAAAATGGCACATACTGCTTGACTCCGTTTACATGAGGTGCCTGAAGTAGTTAAATTCAGAGAGTCAGAAAGTAGCATGCTGGGTTCATGGAGGGGGGAGTGAGTGGTTATTGCTCAATGGGTACAGAGTTTCGGTTCTGCAAGAAGAAAAGAATTCTGGGGACCGATGGTGGTGATGGTTGCCCAATAATGTGAATGTAGTTAATGCCACTGAACTCTACACTTAAACATGGTGAAGATGGTAAGTGTTGTGTTAGGTGTATTTTACCACAATAAAAGACGAAGGAAGGAAGGAAGGCCGGCCGGCAGGCCTGGACTCACAAGATGAGCCCTGGAACATTCAGAGCTGGAAGGGCTCTTCAGGTTGTTCAGACCGAGGAGCTCAGTGCCCTGGGGCAGCCCCATCTGGTTAGCAGATGCATTTTGTTAGGCCAGCATAGCCTTTTAGACAATTGAAGGTGAATGCCTTTGGGCACAATATTCTTGCCCCATTCACCAGGCCCGCCTCTCCCCTCACAGTGACATATACCTGGCCTCTTTGCCCACATTGCCTGCTAAAGGCATTTGAGTTTGAGACTTCCAATTCTAGTGCATTTGCTGCTTTCTGTCCAGAAGGGGAGGCTGAGATTCGGCTTACACAGTGAGCCGGTGACAAGAGTTGGGACTGGGGGTTCTTGGTTCCCCAGCAGGACACTCCCCTGCACACCGCGTTCTCAGGATCCTTTTTCCCCACATGTATATCTGGCCCTAAGAGTGTCCGAGTTGAGACCGCCTACCTGGAGCCTGCTGGGCACCCCAAGGTCACGTCTATCTTTGGAACCAACCTTCTGGCCTTCCATCCCATGGAAGGCTTCTCTCGGCTGACAGTCCGCTTCCACCTTCTCCTTCTCCTTGATCAGGCCATGGGTAAAGCGCCCTCTACACACACCATTAGGCTGATCTGTGCTTCAGTTTCTGTATCTGAAAACTTATCTGTTGGAATTTTTTTTTTTTTTTTGAGATTTACGTGAGGACTGTAATGGCATACAGTAAGGGCTTAGTAAATGTTAACTGTTCTTGTTTTTAATACTGTGAAGACCACATCTCTATGAAGATGGAGCCTATATAATTCTTATTTTGCAGATGAAGACTGCGGCAGACTGGGGCTGTCCCCCAAAGTTCAAGTACTTGGCTTGTATCCAATCTTGCCTGTACCCCTCCAGCGCTGGATATATTTATTACTCGGTAGGACCTTAGCATCTACTCCCTTGTACTGTTGACTCCTTTTTTTGTCCTATAGGCATCCCAGCTCCATGCAAATGGAAAATGCTTGAGGGGAATGCCATGTCAGGGTCATGGTTGTATCTTTCCACTTTCTTCCAGATGAGGGGCAGGCTCCTAGCTGCTGCAGGTGCTCAGGAAAATGTCTGGGGGATTATATGGAAAGCTAACAATCCAACCTGAGTTCTCCCACCCTGCAATACATTTTTGTTTTTAATTTTTAAATGTTTTATTCTTTATTTTTGACAGAGAGAGACAGAGCATGAGCAGGAGAGGGGCAGAGGGAGAGGGAGACACAGAATCTGAAGCAGCTCCAGGCTCTGAGCTGTCAGCACACAAAGCCCGATGTGGGGCTTGAAACTCACAAATTGCGAGATCATGACCTGAGCCAAAGTCAGACACTCAACCGACGGAGCCTCCCAGGTGCTCCTGTAATACATTTTTGCTGCATAAATTCTCCAGGCTCACAATGACTTTTTTACTCAGTAGCTGGATTTCTCCTTCTCTCCTTTCTCCTCCCACAATCAACCAAGGAGATAAATGGCCATTCACATAAAGTGGGAAGTCCCTGGACTGGGAGTAAGGAGTGCTTGGTTTTAGCCACAGCTGCAGCTGTTCCCAGCTGGTGACCTGACTCAAGTCCCTTTCCTGTCAGGGCTTAGGCTCCTCTTCTGTAAAGTTGGAGACTGGGCTAGAAGATTTCTAGTGGTAATCTGAACTCTGATACTGATCATCATTAGTATCCAGTAGGTGTTTGATACTTACTGAACAATTACTTTCATCATTAGCTGGGGAATTAGAGTTCAGAGAGTAACCCATGGCTGAAGTAAGATTCCAGCATAGTCTGCCTCCAAAGTCATTTACTCAACCACGGCACTCTGCTTTTTGCCATGAGTATCCAACATTCTAAATATAAAGTGCTTCAATTTCCATTAAGATGGTGTAAGCACGTTCCACCATAGCTCTCTTCCTGATTAAACCTAAAAGCCCTGGGCAAGATACACAAAACAACTACCCAAGGACTCTGAAAAGTATGAAGAGGGTCCCTACTTTTTTGTTTCCTTTTTTACTCTCAACGCCACACTCCCAGGGCAAGTCCCCATCACAAAGCAGCATCTTGGTGGACCAGTGACTGTGGTGGTCACACAGGCACCTAAAAATCTGACACAAGCTTTTCTCTTTGAGCAAAGGAACTAGGGGAGGGGGATTTGGGGGTCTATAGAATGTAGGGGTAAATCAGCACTGGTATATAATTTGCAGGGTCTAATGGAAAATGATAATGCAGGGCACCTTGTTCAAAAATCAAGAATTTCAAGATGATGAAGGCAGAGCATTAAACCATGTACGGGATCCTTCCAAAGGCAGGTCTCTATGTGATTGCACAGGTTGCATGTCCATGAAGAAGGCCCTGGAAGGAATCCCTATTCATTCATTCATTCGTTCGTTTTTATTTTAGTTTTTCCCTCTCTTTTCTCTCAGTGCTTAACCCCAGTCAGAGTCAGTCACAGGAAGTGTGCATAGCACTATAGGAAGGCTAAAACCCTAGCTTTCTAGCCAGAGAACCAGAAAAAAAAAAAAGCCACTGGAAGCTGATGAGTGTGCAGGAAAACATGGATAGGAGGATGCTGGAGAAACTGACCTCCTGCATCTGTGGGTGAAGTCCTAGGCTCAGCCCTAAGTTGTGCATGTATGGAAATTGGATGTGAAAGATCAAAACATTATTTAAAGAAATGAAAGAAGACCCAAATAAATGGAAAGACATCCCATGTTCATGGAGGACAATACTGTAAAGATGCAAAGGCAATTCAATGGAGAATGAACAGTCTTTTCAACAGATGATGCTGGAACGAACAGTTGGTCATCCTATTAAACAAAAATGAACTCCAATGTATAAGCATCTTTATCAAAAATTAACTCAGAATGGATCACAGATCTAAATGTATGATAAAATTATAAAATATTTAAAAGAAAATATAGGGGAAAATCTTTGTGGACTTATGTTAGACAAAGTGGTTTTAGATAAAACATTAAAAGCAGGATCCATAAAACTAAAATTTTGATCTATTGGACGTCATCAAATTTTAAATCTTTTGCTCTATGAAAGGCACTGCTAAGAGAATGAAAAGACAAGCTACAGACTACAGAAAATATTTGCAAATTATATATCCAGTAAAGGACTTGCATTTGGAATATGTATAGAATTCTTACAATTCAACAACTGTTAGGTCATTTCCAGTTTATGACTATTATGAACAATGTTGCCATTGTCATAAATTGGAAACAACCTAGCTGCTCTTCAACAGGTAAACCGATAAACAAATCGTGGTATTGCCCACACAGTGGATGTTCAGCCATCGAAAGCAAGGAGCTATTGATGGATGCAACAACACAGATGATCTTTTTTTTTTTTTAATTTTTTTTTTCAACGTTTATTTATTTTTGGGACAGAGAGAGACAGAGCATGAACGGGGGAGGGGCAGAGAGAGAGGGAGACACAGAATCGGAAACAGGCTCCAGGCTCTCAGCCATCAGCCCAGAGCCTGACGCGGGGCTCGAACTCATGGACCGCGAGATCGTGACCTGGCTGAAGTCGGACGCTTAACCGACTGCGCCACCCAGGCGCCCCCAGATGATCTTTTTAAAAAAAAACTTTGTATATACTTTATATACACTTTATATATATATATATATATATATATATATATATATATATATATATATAAAGTTTATTTGAGAGAGAGAGAGAGAGAAAGGGCACTCATGTGCATGTGTGCACAAGCAGGGGAGGGGCAGAGAGTGAGACAGGGAGAGAGAGAGGATCCCAAGCTCTGATGTGCGGCTCGAATTCACGAACAGTGAGATCATGACCTGAGCCGAAATCAAGAGTTGGGCGCTTACCCAGCTGAGCCACCCAGACGCCCCACAACACAGATAATCTTACATGCAGTCTCAAAAGGTTACATACAGCATGACCCCATGTGTATGACATTCTGGAAACAATAAAACAATAGAGACAGAGAATAGAAAGAGGGTGGTTGCCAGGGGTTGGTGGGGGGCGAGAGCTGACTACAATGGGAGCAGCACAAGGGTTTTTTTTGTGTGTGTGTGGTGAGGGAGTTGTTCTGTGTCCTGATTGTGGTGTATCTATGACTCTATGTATTTCCCAAACTTAGAGAAATGTACACCCCCCCCCAAGTGAATTGCACTGTATGTAAACTGAAAGTAAACAAAAATTACATGCACAGCACTTCCCTTCCTCAAGTGTGGAAGCACAAACTATATAATAATCCATCGTAAACGTGTAGTACTTTCCAGCTTAAAACTCCTTTTGTTTGCTTCATTACATCCTGTAAATTGTATACCTCCGTTTGCCTTGCTTTTAAAAGATTAGGAAACACATGTTGGCATGAAGATAAATGTTTAATAGATGTATTGGGACAAGAGGTTACTTTCTCCTATGTGCACACAGAAACCCAGAAACCCAGAGCTCCCAGCTCCTGTTCAGAAGGCCACCCACAGCACCGGGGAAAGGCTACCCCAATTCCAACCTTACCACGCCAATGCTTTCAAATGAAAAAATGGCTGTTCCAAAGAACAGAGGATAGGTCTTCCAACTTGCTACCAGTGGCAACCGGCTGGGGTCTGGAATTTCCTACGGGAGAGAGAAATGTAGTAGGACCTTTATTCTTAAAGCGTGTTTGGGCTCATTTAAGAGGGGAATATTCTGACAGTAAATCTAAATTAAAAAACAAAACCAAAACCAAAAACGAATGTCAAGAAATTCAGAAAACTTCAAAAGGAAGTAGGCACCAAAGCTGATTTTAACACCACACGATACCGAAGAGCCAGAGGAAAGAGACATTGAGGTATTCAAAGTACTGAAGGGTCAGGACCTCATGATGTGAGTATGGCTTACCAGAATCCTCCAGAAGAAAATCTTACACACCACAGGTTGGTACCAGCCTGAAATGCCCTTGGACACTTGGTATGTACCAGAGGTTAGGGGTGACACAAAGTGCTGTGTCTATAGTTTCAGTGATATTCTAGGGAGTCCAAAGTAGTTAGATAGATATGAAAGTCCCCTTTTATAGATCCTCAATGAGTTATAAATTGAAGGGAAAAAAAGTACTGAAATAAATATTTTATGTGCCCTGTGACCTGGAATGTGACACCAATTACAGAGCTATTTCTCTAACTGGGCCACCTCTGGAATGGTCTAAAAATGACTCGAAGGTAGCTATCTCACTAGGAAATTCACTTTTGTAGGATTTATTAATATATTGTCTTAAGGAATATAAGACCGATCTGTAGTCCTCCTACAATACTTAACTAATTTGTTATTTTTATTAAATTCCATGGACACGATAATTTTTTTTCTTGTGACTTCTGAAAGAGAATAACATCTGAAAGGTATGAGGTAGGCCAAGGGTTTAAATTTCTATGCAGCCTTGTCCAATAAATACAATTAGAAAGGATGGAAAAGTAGAAATTGAGGGAAAATCAGTATCCATAATTCAACCTCAAAGGCATCATAATTTGCATTGTGACAGATTTGCTTGTGGTCTTCTGAGATTAGTCTCTGTGATAATAGGATCCAGTAGGGGATCCTATTTTTCATTTGCCTTTTGCTGCTATCTAACCATTAGAGGAATGGTCTGTAGTTCACCAAACAAGATGTTTTCCTTACAGAGTATAATTTTTTTCAAAGCCCAGAATTTGACAAGTATTGGAGAAGCAATATAAAAGAGGAGATACCGAGAAGAAGGAGACTGCGCAGAGACACCTTTGCGGAAAAAATGGTACAATGGTACTAGGCTGGAGAGTCAGGTACATACCTACCCTCAGGGCTGGCTCTAGGCAGGTATCTAGAGAAAAGTCTCTGCCCACTGGAGGGGTCAGGTGTGTGGTGTGCACTAACCTGGGCAATATACTGGGTGATGATGATCAAGCTGACCAGCATGCTGATGTTGGCCAACATGGAGAAGACGGTCAAGACCCTGAGGTTCCGGATGAGGACCAGCAGCACCAGGAAGGGCAGGAAGGCAAGCATGTAGAGTCGAGAGTCCATGGTGGGCATCAGAATCACTGTCTCATTGTAATGGCAGTTGTTGGTGGTGCCATTAACTGCTTCCACTACCTGAGGAAGAAATGGGAAAAGCAAGGGGGAAGATTCAATGTATCTGTTGGCCACACGATGAGCTTAGTGCGTGGCCCATAATCAAATCCCTCACAAAGAGCTGGAATGTCTCACACGCCAGGGCCTCACAAGGAGTTAGGGTGGGTGTCTCTTTTGCTTCTAACCAAAAAACCCATCGCTTACTGTTTCTTAATTGGACCAATACTGGCATTCTGAGTGAGAGAATTATTCTTTGTCAGGACTGCATTCACTGCAGGACATTTAGCATCCCTGGACCCCACCCAATAAAAGCTATTTGCATCCCCCAATCATTGTGATGCACAAGAAACACCCCTCTGCACACAATACAAACATCCCCTGGTAAAGTCAGGGGGAATGGGGGAGAAGAGAGTTGGTACTACCCTCATTTAGAATCAGCCTGAATTAACTGATACAGTTGTGTTCTGCAAGCAATACAATTAGAACAATTAGAAACTAGAGTTAGGCAAGAAGAAAACGTAAAAGCAATGATAATCTCAGTACCCGTTGGTAGCCAGGGTAATGTCCTGGAATATATTCATCTATGCATTTTCTTGTCTTTTTTTTAAAAAAAATGTTTAAATGTTCTTATTTTTGGGAGAGAGAGAGAGAGAGAGAGAGAGAGCACGCACACATGGGGGAGGGGCAGAGAGAGAGGGAGACACAGAATCCGAAGCAGGCTCCAGGCTCTGAGCTGCCAGCACAGAGCTTGACGCAGGGCTCAAACCCATGAACCCTGAGATCATGACCTGAGCTGAAGTCGGACGCTTAACCTACTGAGCCACCTAGGTGCTCCCCATTTATGCATTTTCTATACCATGTCACAAATTACATGTATCATATGCATCCTTTCCATTTTACAAGACTGCAATCACAGCATATGCTCTTATTTTGAAGTCTCCTTTTCATTTAATATACCACAGCTACTTGAATGAACGATTAAGTCTATTTTTTTTCTGATTCCTCACTATAAAAAGGAAAATATTTGGCACATTAGCCAGCACTCATGGTCCTCTATACTGGGCACCATTCAATCTGGAAGGCTCTTCCTCTCCCAAAGCCGACACCTTCTACAACCAATTCTATTGCCTCTCCTGGGCAAGTCCTGCACATTCCTGCCTCCAGGTGTTCATGCCTCCCTTCTCCGCTGCCAGAACCTCTCCTCCAACCTTCCTTCAATACCCAGCCCAGATGGACCTCCACAAGGGAGACTTCCCTTGCTCTAATGATCTTTTCTGCCCCACATATTTTGCCCCTTAAGTTCACAATTAAGCAGCCCTGCCCTCAGAGTGTTGTCAGTGGTGTCCTGACCCAGCACCAAAATACACTGATGCTAACTTTTTATTTTTTAGAACACATTCTACTGAGCCCACAAACTCTTCAAGTGAATGCTTGCTATGTCTTTAGACAGAGATGATAACGTTCAGCAGACTGATTTCCAAGCGGCCATCTGATGACGTGTTTTCAGAGCCTTCAAACAATCAAACTCTTTGACCCCATAATTTTACCTTAAGGAATATATGCTAAGGAAATAAAGGGGTATACAAACATTGCCACAGATTATAGTAGAAAAACAAAGGGAAAAAAAGAAAATACCCAATGACAGAAGACTAAGGCACGGCTAATCTGTGTGATGAAATATGAAACTAGCAGAAGTTATATTTAAAAATATAAGTACATTACAAAATGCTCACCAGCTGATACTAACTTAAAACAATAACCTGAGTGGTTGAATTAACAATAATTTTGTTTCATTTTGAAAAGCAATATGGTATGGTGTTCAAGAACTGGAGCTCTGATGTCAAAAGGCCTGGATTTTTGACTGTGCTTCTGTGATCTTGTATACATTATAGTTCATAGCTTTAGTTTTCTCATCTGCGAAATGGGAATAGCCACAGTACCTACTCTGATAAGGCTATCGAGAGAACTGAATGAGGGGAAGCCCATACCATGCTCCTTGTTCCTGACATAGAACAGAGGCTAACTCTGAACGCTTACTATTTTTTCCTTGTAATTTCTTTACATTTCTAAATTTCTAAATCATTGACTAAGGATGGCCTTTGTTACTACCCATATTATTTTGCTTATATTGCTACAAGATAACTTCTGGGCTAGATCAAAACAACACCCTAGAGACAACAACTGTTAAACCGGAGGTTAAGAAGCTAAAGGTAGATAAAGATGGTCCAAAGAAAGAGGCACTTGAGTGGCTCAGTCGGTTAAGTGTCCAGCTTCAGCTCAGGTCATGATCTCACAGCTCATGAGTTCAAGTCCTATGTCGGGCTCTGTGTTGGCAGCTCAGAGCCTGGAACCTGCTTCAGATTCTGTCTCTGTCTCTCTCTGCCCCTCCCCTGCTCATGCTCTGTGTCTCTCAAAAATAAATAAACATTAAAAAAATTAAAAAAAAAAAAAGATCGTCCAAAGAAGATTAGATATCATCCAAAAAGAACCATATCCATTTTAGGAGAGTTAAGGGTGATTAAGCTCCAAGGCTGGACAACTGACAAAATCCAAGGTCCTTCCAGCTCAGTTTTAGAGACGGGCTTTGAGAACGGGTCCAAGGTACCAGACCAAGGGTACTATGAAAAAAGTAACCACTTGTAGAACAGACACGTGAGTTGGGGGAAGTCTGGGTTCTTTGATAACATCTAATTTAACTTCCTTTGTTGTACTGATGAGGACACTAGGAGCCCAAGAGAAGAAGCCACATTTGCTGAACAACTAAATGAGGACCCTCCTCTTCCATGTCCTTTTCCCTTCCACCTTCTCTAGAAGACTCTACCTGTTTTAAATTATCAGCCAGAAACACAACGTACACACAGCAGAAGCCCAGCTGGGTGACTATAAGGAAGAAGCTCACGATATGCCTGGAAGAGAAGGGAGAGAGAGAAAATGCGTTATAAAAGAAGAGTTGATTTGTCAATTCGATGTCTGTCCCTAGGGCTTGTTGTCCCTGTACCAGCACCCTCCGTTCTGCTACCTCAATCAACAATGGGGCAGTAAGAAGTGAGGTAACCACAGCTCTTTTTTTTTTTTTTTTAATTTTTTTAACGTTTATTTATTTTTGAGACAGAGAGAGACAGAGCATGAACGGGGGAGGGGCAGAGAGAGAGGGAGACACAGAATCGGAAACAGGCTCCAGGCTCTCAGCCATCAGCCCAGAGCCCGATGCGGGGCTCGAACCCACGGACCGCGAGATCGTGACCTGAGTTGAAGTCGGACGCTTAACCGACTGAGCCACCCAGGAGCCCCTGACAGCTCTTTTTAAAAAATGTTTCTCAACCATCCTCACACTCTCAGCTCAGCAAGTGGTGAGATTCTTCGTGGTTAGGAACCTCCCCCATCCCTGGCTCTGTGGCATTCCTCATAATCGATACTAAATTGATGTAGGGCAGTAGGCACCACATTTTTAAAAATTTTTTTTTTTTCAACGTTTATTTATTTTTGGGACAGAGAGAGACAGAGCATGAACGGGGGAGGGGCAGAGAGAGAGGGAGTCACAGAATCGGAAACAGGCTCCAGGCTCTGAGCCATCAACCCAGAGCCCGACGCGGGGCTCGAACTCACGGACCGCGAGATCGTGACCTGGCTGAAGTCGGACGCTTAACCGACTGCGCCACCCAGGCGCCCCTAGGCACCACATTTTTAATTAGCTATCATTAACATTAAAATTTTCTCCACCAGGTGCCAGACACCTCATTAGGCTCTGAGGAAACACAAATAACACATGGCGCCCTCCTCTAGGGGTTCATAGAGTCGTGGGTGAGATGGACAAAAAAGAATATGGCACCGAGGGCCACGGTGAAAAGGACACCTTCCCCAAATTATAGAGCAGACAGCCTTCCTAGAAAAACCAGTAACTCGGTGGGAATCCCTTGGGGAGGGGAAGAAAGAGAGATATTTTTAAAAAGAAGACGAAGAGGAGGAGATGGAGAGGAAGAAGTGAGGAAAGCATTTCAGCAGAGGAATTAGGCAGATTTCTCTGGCCTTGTGGAATCCATTGGAGGGGGCAAGACTCAGGATGGGAAGACTGGATAGGAGATTCTTACAAGAACAGAGGTGTCCAGCAGCCTGGACAAAGACAAAGGCATTAAAGCATTTTAAGGCGTACTAGGGATCTAGAACTTAAATAACCTGTTGACCACCTACATCTGGGGGAAAGGGAAAGGAAATGATGAAATGTGACTGATGGGCTTTGGCTCACACAACAAAACGAACTGGAAGGAAGGAACAGGTTTTAGGAGAAGGGCATGAATTGACACATTATTCAGTAACTGAATTATTGAGCCTGAGGTTCCTAGAAGAGACATTCAGGAGACCACTCATACAGACAACTTATATATAAGGAGACCCTTATATAGGGTCTGGAACTGCTGATTTGTCAGTAATGGATAAGGTCTTGAGAAGGCAGGTCAGTGCTGGGGAGTGTGTGGGGGGAGGAGAAGAGACGGCAGAGTTCCAAACTCTAGAGAACACCAATATTTAAAGGGGAGACAGAAACAAAGGAGCCTGCAATGAAAGCAAAGGACTGGCCAGAGAGGTAGGTGGGAAACTAGGAGTGGGGAGAGGGTTTAGTAGAAGCCAAGGGAAGAGAGAATGTTTGAAGAAGAGAATAGCCAATTGTACCCAGACTGTTGAGAGGCTCTCTAGGGCAAAGAAGGTGCAATAAAGAGGCCTTTTAGGACACTGGTGGAAAGAGCTTCAACAGAAGCGTAAGGACAGAAAATCTAGGTGACCCACGGAAGTGGTGTGAACCAGATGTACGGAAGCAAAGTCAGAGGGTGTGCTGTTCTTTCACGGAGCTAAGTGTGAGTCTGGGCTTGATGGGCCCATTCCTTCCATTCATCACTGTAGACCCATTGCCTAGAACACATCCTGACACACTGCAGGCATTCAGTACGTATCTGCTGAATAAGCAGCTGCTGAATGTAAGATAGGATGGTTGCTGGAGGATGGCGTGAGGTCCAGGAAACTTTATGAGTTTATTTCATTATTTTTAAGATGACGGTGCATGAGTGCATTTAAATGTTGAGAGGAAGAGACCACGGATCAAAATAGAAGTTCAAGTTATAGGAGAGGGGATGATTCGTGGAGCAAGAGCCCCAAGAAGAGCAGGAAAAGCTGCTTTAACTTCATTTTAATTTTAACTAGGCTCAGGGCACTTGGGTGGCTCGGTCGGTTGAGAGTCCGACTCAGCTCAGGTCATGATCTCATGGTTTGTGAGTTCGAGCCCTGTGTCAGGTTCTGTGCTGACAGCTCAGAGCCTGGAGCCTCCTTCAGATTCTGTGTTTCCCTCTCTCTCTGCCCCTCTCCTGCTCATGTTCTGTCTCTCAAAACTGAATAAACAGTAAAAAAAAATTAAAAAAAATTTTTTTAACTAGGCTCCACACCCAGTGTGGGGCTTGAACTCATGACCCTGAGGTTAAGAGTTGCATCTTCTACTGACTGAGCCAGCCAGGTAAATGCTGCTTAATATGTCCCATGATGAGTACAAGGATTTGAGGGGTAAGTGATAGGGGAAGCCTCCTCTTGGCTCACACTCTGGGAAAGTTCTGGTTATCGTCCCAAAGTCTTCCCTCGTCCGCTCAGAGGCTGAATTTATTGATTCAGTATGTGAACAGACTTTGGGCCGAAGGAGGCCCCAGACCCATGATGGTCTGTCGACTACATTACATGAGAGGGCACAGCGCAGGGACTGTAATGGTGTAGGGTATCCGAATTCAACAGCGACTTTGGCATACATGGTGCTCAGAAAAGAGTACGCAGACAGGGTGGGGACAGGCCTGAAAACAAAAACGGAAGAGTAGATTTAGCCCCAAGTACCACAGAATGGAAGGGGTTGACTTGTCAGTGTCACCCCTGAAAGCAAAAGACAGGAGTTGCCGGAGGAGGACTTCAGCACAGCCAAGGGTCCTTGACGTCTTGGTCTTTCTTCCCTTTTCTTCTCACGATAAATTCTCCCTGAGGGACCTCTTCTGACCCCTGCCACCATGGCTGATGACTTCGGTTCTGTATCTCTTGCATGAAGATATGTTCAAATCCAAATATATCACTACCCACCTGCCATCTCCACTTGAACTTCAAACTCAACTTGTCCAAAACGGAAGTCCTCAGAAATCTGAGTCAACCTTGCCTTTCCTTTTCCCACAGTCCACGGTCCAAAGCATAACCAAATTCACTTTTCCCTATCCCTATTGCCACCACCTTGGTCCCAGCTGTCACTGCTATCTGCCTTGATATTGTCAATAGCCTTCTCATGGGTCTCACTAAATCTATGGTTGCTCGCTTACAATGTATTCTCCTAACAGAAGATTTTTTTAAAAGATTTTTTAAAATGTTTTTTATTTATGGAGTACTTGGGTAGCTCAGTTGGTTAAGTGTCTGACTTCAGCTCAGGTCATGGTCTTACAGTTTGTGAGTTCGAGCCCCACATTGGGCTCTGTGCTGACAGCTCGGAGCCTGGAGCCTGCTTTGGATTCTGTGTCTCCCTGTCTCTCTGCCCCTCCCCTGCTTGTGCTCTCTCTCTGTCTCAAGAATAACTAAACATTAAAAAAATTTTTTTAAATGTTTTTTTATTTGAGAGAGAGATTGAGAGAGTGGGAGTGGGAGAGAGGCAGAAAGAGAGAGAGAGAGAGAGAGAGAGAGAGAGAGAGAGAGAGAGAGAATTCCAAGTAAGCTCTGCACTGGCAGCACAGAGCTCGACGTGGGGCTTGATTCCACAAACCATGAGATCATGACCTGAGTTGAAATCAAGAGTCAGACACTTAACGGACTGAGCTACCCAGGCGTCCCAAAGCCAGAGAGATCTTTAAACAATACAAATATGATCATTTGCCTGATTAACACACTCCGGTTGTTTTGAAGAAAAGAACAAAGCCTTTAGGAGGATCTAAAAGGTACAGGTTGCTTGGGCCCCTGGGTCATTCCTCAGTGTCATCTCCTTGATTCTCTGCCCTCAAGCTACCTAAGTATTTCTGTGCCTTGAAACTGTCATGCATACTTTCGTGCTTCAGACCTTCACACCCTGCTCTTCCTTCTTCCTGGAAGGCCGTCCAGGCTCCTGCCCACTTCCCCTAGGTAATTCCTCATACTCAAGAATTCTTCCCTTCTGGGCTCATCTCAACTGTTCCATCTTAGGCAGCCCACATGAGCTCATGCGCATCTCCTTACCTGCCTGGTAGCAACTAGTATTTTTTTTTAACTTTTTTTCTAAAGTTTATTTATTTATTTTGAGAGAGAGAGAGAGACAGAGAGAGACAGATACAGCATGAGTGGGAGAGGGACAGACAGAGAGGGAGAGAGAGAATCCCAAGCAGGCTCCACACTGTCAGCACAGAGCCCAATGTGGGGCTCAAACTCACGAACTGTGAGATCCTGACATGAGCCAAAATCAAGAGTCAGGTGCTTAACCAACTGAGCCACCCAAGGCACCCCAGAAACTAGTATTTCTTTCCTTCATCACACTTATCCCAGTGGTTATTAAGTGACTGTCTCCTAAACTGTGTAACGCTGGTCTTTGCCACTGGATTATGGGTTCTTTGAGAGCAAAGCCTCCTTGCCTTGCTCTCCACAGTATTTCCAGGGCCTAGTACATAGTACAATTGGACAAATGCAGTTTAATAAATAAGCAAACAATATTAAAGCTGCAAGACAAAGGAATGAGCACCCTGTCACTGGAGGTATACAAGGAGGGGGGCTGGATCGGGAAGATTGCCAATGAACCCTGTCCATGTGGAAAGGTCCAGTATTCTGTGCCACATGAGCCAGATTTCCAGGGAAGAAGGCATCCCTGACAGCCACACATGTCCTCCTCCTGTACCTTACTCCACTTCAGGCAAAGCAAGAACAAGGTACCTTCCCCAGTGGGCATGGCTCCGGAGCCAGGCGCTGGGGCTGGCTTCCAGTCCGTGCAGTACTGTGTCCCCATAGTCCATGAAGGGCTTGTTAAGCCTGTGGGAGAAAGTACACACACAGTTACCAAGAGGCACTTTAACCTAAGATCACGTACTGAAAAGTCAGGAGACACACAGCAAGGCAGGACCCCGCTAGAGTGGAAAGAACACTGGGGCAGAGACCCAAGTTCTAGTTCAGACTTAGACACCTGGAGGTACTTCTTGGGTGGCTTGTGTTCCTTCCCTGTCAAGTGGGGTGGTTACTACATGACAAGGGTAATAATGCATACCTCACGTGGGCACAGTAGTTTTCAAGTCCATGATCCCAGTGGATTCTCATCACAGTTCTCTGAGGCAGGGTTAGGCATGGATTGTTTATGCCTGATTTCCAGATGAGCCAAGCAGATAAGCCCAGTGGCCTGATCAATATCACCTATTGAGTCGTATGGCAGAGCCTCGCCTTAGATCCCTGTCCCACTGCTTTTCTCTTTTCCTTGGCCTTCTTGGACGAAATTCAGAACTCTGGCTTATTTAGGAGGTTTCTGGGATGTCCCTGAGACCCGAGTACCAAAGGAATCACCGGGAGGATGCTGTTCTCCTTACCTGTGGCAGAAGCGCCGGGCACACTTGACCAGGATGTGCATACAGTGGCAGGCGATGAAGCCCATTGCCAGCAAACTGAGCGGGCCCATCTGGAAGAAGGGGGAGTCAAGGGAATGGGAAGAGAGAAGAGGATGGATTTATGAAGAGCACTGCAAGGAGATACCTGGTAGCACAGACGCCATTCAGCACCCGAGGGCCTTTCCAGCAAACTGCTTTGCAAGTCCCTGCTTGCTAAAGCAGCAACAGCTGTTCTTTCGAATATAATCTCAAGTGGTACTCCGATAAAGTACCTAAAGCAATTCCAGTGGGTGCTGTGGTGGGAGTAGGGGGCTCCTTCTGAGACCCCCTACTGAGCGCTAGTGCTCCATAGGACACAACTGGAAAACTAGTCATAGTCCAACCCCTGCGTCCTACAAGGGAGAAAACGGAGTCCCAGAGAAGGGACAGAGTGGCCAAGGCCACTCAGAGTCTGTGGCAGAGCCAGAACTCAAACCCTGGCTAGATGTCTAGACTCTAAGTCTGGACCCAGCTGCCTCCCAGAAAGACTGCTCATTGCAAGCCACTGAAAACCCTTAGAGCCTCTCCTCCCACTTCCCTTCTACAATCCAGTCATACTGGCCACCCCCCCCCCCCCCCCCCCGCCGCAGCAGCCCCTCTTACCAGGATGCCTGCATTCTTCACAGCCAGGGGAAGTCCCAGGATCCCTGTGCCCATGTTGCCTTTTACCAGGTGAACCAAGGTCTGGAATGCTCTAAAGGAGAAGAGACATGAGGGTGTAGGTGTTTGAAGGTGAGGAGGTCCAACAGGCTCCTCTCACAGCATGCCAACACCAGAGTTCAGCTGGATAGGTGGGTTCCTGGCCATCTCTCGGTCCCCATGGCCTTGACTGGCACCTCTGGGTTTCCTGTGGGGTAACCAACCATCTCAGTTTGCCAAAACTCTTCTGGTTTTAGCAGCTAACACTCAGTGTATATGATTTTAATATTTAGTATATAATAGACACTATGCTAAGTACTTTACCCATATTACCTCATTTAACCCCTTGTCAAGACTAGGAAGTAGGTTATTGCTTTTATTTTGCTGATGAGGAAACTGAGCACAAAGATCTTTTTTTTTTTTTTTTTTTTAACGATATGTCCAAAGATAGACTAGGGAGTCAGGATTTGAACCCAGAACTGCCTCAGAGTCCTTGTTCTTTACCCCACTTTCACTGGACTGCCTCCTAGAAATAGGCCCAGACAGATGCATAAAGGGATAATGCTATTTCATAACCGAGGAAACAGAAGCCCAGAAAGGGAATGATCCAAGGTCAGAGAACTAGTAGCTGAAATAGGACTGAACTCAGAGAAAAGGGAAAAGGGCTGGCTGTAAAGAGAAATCATGGTGACTTCTGAATAAATAGGTCAGATGACTTGGGTCTCCAGATGGGGTCTATTGAGACAGGATCATTTGAGGACTGGGCTCCAGAGGAATTTCTTTTGCCCCTCAGGCCAGGACATCAAGCTAGGGAGTGGCTTGCCTCCTTCAACCCCCAACAAAAACAAAACCAAAAACTCAGACCCCTTCTTTAAGACAGACGGGAAGGTTGTGTGAAGGACACCATCAGGGCTAAGTTCTGGGGAGGTGAATTACAAAACAATCTATTGCTATACCTCTTTGTACGTGGACCAGGTTAAACCAAGGTGGGTGTTGGGTTCACATCCACAACTTTAGAAACGCTGGAAGTTCCCTACGGGAGCTTTCCAGCAAGGACACTGACTGTGAAGGACACTGACTGTGATGTGTTCTGGAAGGAGCCTGGTCTCCGAGGTTGGACGAACCCGGGATTAAATCCCAAGGCCACTACTTAACTAGCTGTGTCATTTTGGGCAACTCGTCTACTTTGCTAAGCCTCTGCAAATGTTGGAATGTTGGGAGGAATGATATTTTTAAAGGATTGCCTCAACCACCCTCATCTTTATGTTAATCCCTAGATCCTGTAGCTTTCCAAGGATCTGCCCATCCATTTGTTAAGGGTTAAAGAGAACAATTGAGGGGGAAAGAGGGCGGAGAGTCAGGTGCCTTTCTCTCTCCCTGTGGGTGTCAGCATCGCTGACTGAGCACTTGTGCCGACTCTCCAATAATAGGCTTGTTTTGCAACAAGGAAAGGGTCAGTAGGTCACGTTAGACATTTCTAACCAAAGGACTTAGGAAATCAGAATTTAACTTTGGGCTACTCAGCCAACTTAAAAACTTAGTGGGGTGAGCTGGGCAAAGCACTGGGCTGGGAGGCAGGAGACCCATGATTTATGGCCCTAAGTCATTTGTTGACCTTGGACCTTTCTGGGATTCACAGCATCCAGCTTTTAAGGGTGCTGTACTTGAGGGCTTTATGCACAAATCACCTCTGCAGCCATCCTGGGAGGAGTGAAATGTCATTTCACAGAAAAGAAACTGGGGCACAGAGAAAGTTCCGTCACTTGCTCAGGCCAGTTAGCAGCTAAGTGGGAATGTGAACTCGGGTGAGCTGACCTGAGTTCCATGCTTGCCTGACTTGTTTCTCTTTTGCTCCAAAAGCCACAGAGGATCCCTCTACTTCTCTCATGCTTTTATTTCTTTGATTCTTGAGTAGTTGAAATTGCCTCCAAACCACATGTCGTGAAAGCTAGTCTCTTCCCTGAAGGCCTCGGATTGAGAAATATCCCTACTCAGCAGTGGATGGCCCCAAGGCCTGGAGAGTTCGCCCTCAGTGTCAGGAATTCACAGCCCCCAGGATTAGCCCCCGGGGCAGCTGAGCCCTGTCTGGTGGAGTCATTGTGTCCACAGGGTCCTGGGCAGCAATGGAAAGGAGCTTTGCTCGCCCTCCCCACTGCTCGTCCCCTCCCTTCAGGTGTAATTCCCACAGGCAGCCTCTCTAAATTTGCGCTGAGGCCAAATTAGCCCCATTTTGCATGTGGGGAAAACTGAGGCTTGGGGAAGGGAAGGTGCAGAATCACAAGGTAAACGCAGGTGTTTTTTCTACTACACCAGTGGGGTCAACAGGTTCTCTTGAAGCGGCGGCACTCTCCACCACGCCACCTCACCCACATTTCCTAGGTGGACTGGCCACTCTGCTTGAGTGGTGGACGCCGAGGTTGCTGAGCCCCGTAGCTTGGCTTCCCCACCTAAACTCCTTCTGCAGACCCTTCCTTGTCATGGTTTGCAAGCCCCCTCCACTCCCAAACACACCCCAAGGAGGTGGAAGAAAGTCTTCCTCATACTGTGCTTTTGATGTCCTCACCATTGAAGTAGAGGCCGAAGTAGAAGCCAGGGTAGCTTGAGGATGGGGTGGGTGGTGGGTAAGGCTTGGCTGTCGGTGAGGCCACTGAGGTTTCAAGCCCAGATCTCACCTTCTCCTCTGAGAAGTTGGGGATTCTGCCCTACTTCCCAATGGTCAGGATTGACCAGGAACAAAACTGACGTAGGGCCAGCTCTGGATTCTAGCGCCCCTCCTGCCAATGGCCCAGTGCGTGGCCTGGGGTAACTAGGCCTTAACGTCCCCATCTGCACCTGTGGAGGGCGGGGCCACAAGTCTCCGCTCTCATCTGGACCCAGTCTCTGACTGCTCCGTTTGTGACCTTGGTTTTCCCATCTGCACAATGGGGTGGGGGTCAGACGCAGCCACTCGAGGGTTTTTGCCAAGGCAAGCGTCCGGGCTCGAAGGCAGAAATGGGGGTGGCAGAAAAGAGCACTCACGTTATGCCTGTGGTTTTCTCTAAGCCTGGCGACTCGGAAGGGTGTCCATCCCAGAAACTGGAGTCCTTGCTGTGCAGCCTCTTGGCACTTTTGGGTGGGTACCTGAGGTCCAGTTTGAGGTCAACGGCTCCCTGGGGGCCCCCGGCACTCTTTGTCACGGGCATGACTGCTTCCGAGAGAGGGCTCCGGGTGATGAGGAGGTCTGCTCTGGAAGGAGGCAAGCAGGAAGGTATCTGTCAGGTGCAAACCCGCAGCTCAGCGGCTTGGCTCCTGCCTCAGCAGGCTCTGGCGGAGCTGGAATGAGGACCCGCCCACCTCCCCCGGAGCGCACTCGTCCTGCCCCCAGGAGCCCAGTGCAAGAGAGGCTGGAGCAGGACAGGCAGGAAGGGATCTGGGAGGGGAGTTACCCACCTCACCTGCACCAGTGACTGCAATACCCATTATTTTAAGAACTCACATTTATGAAGCCCTTCACTAAGAGACAGACGTTCTCCTGAGTGCTTTGCCTAACATTTTCTCATTTCATCCTATAAATTAAATGCCAAGGAAATCAGACCCAACTAAAGGGACCTGCCTGAGATCACATAGCTAGAAAGTGACAGAGTAGGGACCAGAGCCCAACTCGTCAGGCTTTTTTTTGTTTTTTAATGTTTTTATTTATTTTTGAGAGAGAGAGAGAGAGACATAGAATCTGAGAGAGGGAGACATAGAGACTTGCGCGTGCACAAGTGGGGGAGGGGCAAAGAGAGAGGGAGACGTAGAATCTGAAGCAGGCTCCACGCTCTGAGCTGTCAGCTGTCAGCACAGAGTCCCATGCGGGGCTCGAACTCATGAACCAGGAGATCAAGACCTGAGCCGAAGTCCGTTGCTTAACCATCTAAGCCACCCGGCAGGCTTTTTAACTAACACCTTATTTCTGTCTCCAAGGGAATCCTATACATCCCATCTCCTTATTCATCCCAGGTTGGGGGCTCCACTTCCCACTGGCTGACATCTGTTGTAAGGCCTCCTTCCAGGTGCTTCCCTTTCTTGGGAAAAGTTGGGAGAAAAAAGAGCTAGCACTCACCCACCTGCAGAAGCCTCTTAGCTTTTGTGGAGCTCCAGGGAGAGAGCCGTGACGGTTCTTTTGGAAAAGGCAGAGACTGTAACAACCCCCAGCCACATTTCACTGGGTAGGACACTGGCGCCTGGAGAGCACGTGATTTGCCTAAGGTCGCACATGACATTCAGGATTGAACTCCGTAGCTAAAGAAGGCCTTGAGGGGGGTTCTCTAGTGTTCCAAGCTCTGTCATTATCTCTGCTTCAGTGACAGATGAACAGGCCAAGATTTCCTCCTTCCTTCAAAATTATAGCATTTTACTCAAGCCACACCACTCCCTGTACCATCATCTCATGGGCCAAAGGCTTTGCTCCAATGATCTCTCAGCTAACTGGTGGCGTCTGAGACAGATTTGTCCAGGCCCTCCCTTCCACGGGACTCCTTCCAAGGTCCTGGGTGCAATTTTGAATTTGTAATTTTGTATTCTTATTCCGAAAGAGGCCCTTTCCACCCCTTACCGACACCCCCCACCCACCAAGTGGCTTAATCGTCAGGCTCCAAAAAACCTGGCTACCTCTCTGGGGAGCATTGCCACTTTGTTTTTACAGATGTGGAAACTGAGGCTTAGAGAGGTAAAGAATAGCATGCCCGAGGTCACAGCCAATCCTGGGCAGAGTCCCAAATCTACCCTAGCCAGATCTTTCTGTCTCTGAGGCCTATGGCCCTGACCACTACATTGACCCCTTGGTTTGAATCCCGGCCCCACCCTTAAGCTTCTTGCCCTGAATCGACTGAGACACTTGCTGTGGTTTGAGAAACGCCCTCTCTTCGCTAGTCTGGCACCGTCTGTGGGACAGCAGGCTGCAGCCTCTGGTCTGTCCAGCCGCAGCACGGAGACTCTACAATTCGATGCTAATCTCGGCTCTCACCCCACCAATAGATCTGTGTGCCCGCTTAAGCAACAAGATGGAGAAATAAGATTGTCAAGGAGCTTGAGATGTTTGGATATGGGGCCAGTTCCTGTTTTCCTCCCCAGGTTGTGAGACGCCGGAGCTCATCTTCGGACCTTTGGGAAAGGAGCTGCTGGAATCCGGGACTTTGCTGGGGCTCTTCCCAGGCATCCTCAGCTAAAAGGAAACTGGCAGAGTGCTGCCCATAGACCTCCACCTTGCTGTGCCACCTGCCAGCTGGCCAGAGGTCTTCTTCCAGGATGGGGGGGGTGCCCTCCAAACAAGCCCTTTGACACTGGCCCAGGCACCTGTAGCTCTTGGTTCCACGGTGGCTCTTAACCACGAATCTGTGGTGACGCTGGGAGAGGTATTGCTCCTCTCTCTGTCCCCGCTTTGTGAAAAGGATACAAAGTGGTAGGGGATTTCCAAAGTGCCGAGGACCCCAGGGCTTGTGTTTTTCATCCCCACGGGATGCTGAGCTGCACACCCAGCTTCCCTTGTTGGGACACAAGCAGCTACTCACTCGGCATCTCCATAGAGGGTGGAATAAATGGGACTTAAATAGTGATAATCATCTTTTCTGACCCTTTACAGTAAACAGAGGGCCTTGTTTCTTTGATTCTTTGATGGCAGTTTGGAAAGCTGGAGGGTATCAGAAGCATCTCGGGGAGGTGCTAAAGCACAGAGAGACTCTGACTCATTGAAGTCGGGAGAATCTGGGCCTTTGCATTTAGACCCACTTCCCCGGGTGGTTCCGCTACTGGCCGGAGTTTGAGTTCCACTGTGCGATGGGGTAAAAGTAATTGTGCCCCTTTAACAGATTAGAGAACCGAGGCAGAGGGCTGGGAAGGGCCTTGCGTGGAGTCGTGCAACTTGGTGGAAATGAACACAAAGTAGTCCTTTGGGGCGGGGGGAGTTGGAGACTCCAGAAACAACACTGAAACTCCTACCCAGATGGGAATTCTTGCCCGGCCTTGTTCCCTGGGGAGCCCTTCACAGCCACTGGCTGACCACTGTGACTTTCTCACTGACTGCATGACAATGGTGATAATCGTAATTCTCGTGGATGCAGTCTATTCTCTGTGCCTAAATCTAGACTAAGTGTCTAGATTACATAAGGAAGGCACTATTATCACCCCCACTTTACAGATGAGGAAATCGAGGCTCAAGGAGGTTACTTCACTTGCCTAAGGTACTACAGGCTGAGCTCTGATATGAATCCAGGCCTCTTGGAATGTGCCTCTGAAGCTGTAATTTATCCCTGTGTGCCCTGATTACGCTTAATGCATAGCAGAAACTCCAAAATAATAATAATTAGGAAAAACCCCTCCAGGGGTGCCTGTGTGGCACAGTCAGTTAAGCGTCCAACTCTTGATCTCGGCTCAGGTCGTGACCTCACAGTTCGTGAGCTCGAGCCCCACGTCGGGCTCTGCGCTGATGGTGCGGAGCCTGCTTGGGATTCTGTCTCTCCTTCTCTCTGGACCTCCCCTGCTTGTGCTCACTCTCTCTCTCTCTTTCTCAGCATAAATAAACTTAAACACCTTTCCATATACATAATTTATGTGGCTCAAGACTTCGGGGTTTCATACAGCTATCAAATTTCCAAATGAATTCTAGGGACTGGCATAGATGGCCAAATTCTCATTTTTCTAAGTACCTTAAAAGGGTCGTCATTTCCTAAAAGAAAGAATATTTTGATCTCTAAAAGCTGGAAGGACATAATCTCAGGATAAAGGACAATGTCTTTTGATGTTAAGAGCACTCCTTCCCTTTCTGGTGGGGACTGCTCTGGGGTTTCTCACCTGTGACATGCTGACGACATGGGTGTCTCTCCCTCTCTAGGCAGGAGGGAGGAGCAGCAGAGAAAAGGGACAAGTACAGTGAGTGCGCCGCTCACCGTCAGCACCCCAGAGAGGGGACCTCTTTTTCTTATGTCATTTTATCACTAGAAGGAACTCAAAAGGTCATCTTGTTGCGTTGTACTACCTTACCGATCAGGGGACTGGGGCTCAGAGAGGGAAGGGACACAATGAGTTCATGGTGGTGCCATGACAGGGCCAAGACTATGACCCAGTCCAGGTCCGTTGATTTCCAAGCCCTGATGCTTTCACCATTTCCCAGACACCTTGAAATGCAGCACAGAGGAGAAGTTTTGCTCATTCATTTAACTGATATTTACCAAGTCCCTGCCACGTGCCAACTGCTATGTCCCTCATAAGCAAACAAGCATATGTGTCTTAGCTGGAGCCACAGGACAGAAGACACAGGCTGGGCAGATACAGCACAGACATTTACTCCCTCACAGTTCTGGAGGCTGGCAGTCCTAGATCGAGGTCTGGCAGGG
This sequence comes from Prionailurus viverrinus, assembly GCF_022837055.1. Taxonomy (NCBI): domain Eukaryota; kingdom Metazoa; phylum Chordata; class Mammalia; order Carnivora; family Felidae; genus Prionailurus; species Prionailurus viverrinus. The sequence goes on along the minus strand of NC_062561.1, from coordinate 196,764,638 downwards.
TCAGTGCTTGGTGCAAGCTCTCCTCCTGGTCTGTAGCCAGCCAGCTGCCTTCTCCTCATGGTCTCCCATGGTTCTCCTTGGTGTAGTGTGTGGACAGAGTGAGGTCCCTCTCTGGTGTCTCTTCTTATAGAAACACCAATCTTGGGGCACCTGGGTGGCTCAGTTGGTTAAGTGTCCGACTTCAGCTCAGGTCGTGATCTCGCGGTTTGTGGGTTCGAGCCCCGCGTCGTGCTCTGTGCTGATGGCTCAGAGCCTGGAGCCTGCTTCGGATTCTGTGTCTCCCTCTCTCTCTCTGTCCTTGCCCCTCTCACACTGTCTCTCTCTGTCTCTCGAAAACAGAATAAATGGTTAAAAAAAACTAGTAAGAAGAAGAATACTAATCTTATTGGATCAGAGACCCACCCTTGTGACCTCATTTAACCTTAATTACTGCCTTAGAGGCATCTCAGAATACAGCCATCCTGGGGTGGCGGTTAGGGCTTCAACATCTGAATGTTGGGAGACACAAACGTTCTGTCAGTGACAACCTGCCTAGTGTGGGAGCCAGACAACAAAGGAGAAACAGATAGTAGTAAACTGGTCAGCGCCTTGAAGGAAGATAAGGGTGGTGGGAAGTGAGAGGCAATCTAGGTAAATTTGTCAGAGAAGGACTTTGAGAAAGTGGCCCTGGAGCCAAGAACCAAAAAGAAGAGAAGAGGCCAGCTGTGGGACAACTGGGGACAGGGGCAGAGAGACGGCTGGCAGCGTGTTCCAGGCAGAGCTGGGAAGGGAGGGGGGGCCCAGGGGAGGGCACAGCAGAGTGTGGACGGGGGCCAGGGAGGGGAGTTGTGGCAGTGCAGGGGACAGAGGCCAGACAAAGGCACAGGCAGGTGGGGGGCGGGGGTGCAGGTCCTGGCAAACGGTCTGGATGTTATTCGAAGTATGCTCTGGAAGATCTGTGTGAAGAAGAGGTGAGTGAAGAGCAAGACAGAGGCTGGGGGACACCAAGGAGGTGACTGCGGACCAAGTGAGAGACAATGGGGGCTTGGGCTGTCGGGGTGCTGGTGGCGATGGAGGTGTGTGTGTATGACCGAGACAGACAGACAGACAAAGGCCCAAACAATGATACTTCGAGGAGCACACAGATCTAATTACAGATGAGAAAACTGTATCAGATCTAATCTGCAAAGGTCCACCAGGCTTACCATGCCATTTTTAATATTAAAAACTATCCCTCAGAGCTCCTAGATGGCCTAAGAATGTGTTTGTGTAAGCGGCCATGAGCTCTGACCCATTTCTAGGATTATGGGCTTGTGGGGGGAGGGGAGAGGTAGATGGGTCAGGGAGGGGGAGAAAGTGGCTTCAGAAGTGGCTTCTCCTGGAGGACAGGAATGAGGAAGGACACCATGGGGCCTCTTCCAGCTGCTGCGGGGCTATCTCCGCTCATACTATACGGAGTGAGTCGTGTTCCCTTTGCTTTCAGTAGACACGAATAGCGATGATGGTGCTGATGATAATAATACTGTAAGGAAGGCTTCCATTAATGGGCCTTTCCTACGTGCCAGGTACTCAACACTCATCATGTTACTTCACACTCCCGGCACCCTTCATCCTCACTGCCCTCTCCCTCCTCCGAGCCAGTACCACCTCCCCCTTGAAAGGCAGTGGGAGCTCCTTGGGCAGTTTCCTTGCCTTGCTCTTCCCCACCTAAAATCTGTCCTCACAGTGGCCAGTGGTGATGCCCCTCCCCTGCCTACAACCTCCCCCTGCCCTGAACTGCCCCGAGAATACAATCCAGACTCCTCACTGTGGCTCGCAAGGCCCTGCACGGTCTGGGCCCTGCCGTCCTGCCAACCTCGCCTTGTCGCCCCTCTCTCTAGAACAGGACACCCAGCCATGCCAGCTGCCTTTTTGTGCTCCAATAAACTCTGTCCTTTTCTCCTTGGAGATAAGCATTTTCTGCTCCCGGTGCCTTCACCGTTTATCCTGTGCATTTGGCCCCTTGGTCTTAGCTCGAGTTTCTTCTCCTCCAAGGCCCTCCCCTGACCACCGTGTCCAAAGCAAGTGCCCTCGGCCACCCAGTAACTGTGTCCCACACCCACCGTTTACTCTCATGTTGCTTCACACTGTATGTAATGGTCTTGCTTATGCTCTTGCTTTCTCACACTAGAATTTAAGCTCCATGAAAACAGGAAGGCCTTGGGCACCTGGAATCCCCAGTGCGTAGGGCCAGCCCATGATAGGTTCTCAAAAAACATTTGATGAATGAATGTATTTGCATTTAACAGATGGGAATAAGGCTCAGAGAGGTAAAGTCCTTGCCCTGCTTACATCAGTTTCCTTTGGCTGCCTTAAGACACTGCCACCAACTTGGTGGCTGGAAACATCACAAACTTATGCCCTTGGAGCTTTGGATGCCAGCCTAAAATCAGTTTCAATGGGCTAACGTTGGGTGTTGGCAGGGCCCCAGCCCCTCCCGAGGCTCCAGGGGGAGTCCGTTTCCTCGTCTGTTCCGGCTTCTAGAGCTGCGTTCCTTGCCTCCCTTGGCTCCTGGCCCTTCCTGCATTTTCATGTAGTGACTTCTCTTTCTGACTCTGTGTCTGTCACGTAGTTTTCTTTTGTCTGTCATCACATCTCCCTCTGCCTCCCTCTTAGAAGGATATTTGTGATTAATTTAGGGCCCACCTAGATAATCAGGATCATCTCCTCATCTTGAGAGTCTTGATTTAACCATATCTGCAAAGTGCCATATAAAGTGACAATCACAGCTTCTGGGATTGGGATGTGGATATCTTTGGGGCCATCTTTCACCTGATTACCTTACACAGCCAGTCAGCAAACCCAGATCTGTCTGACTTTAGAAGCAAACAGTAGACTGTTGAGCACATAGTGTTTATATATAGACATTTCTTTTCCCTGGCTGGGTTAGTGTACCTAGCACATGGGTGTGCACACAATTCCCTCTCACTTAGTGTTCATCAAATAAATGTAACTGTCTCCCTTGGGGCATTAGAGCTTGTCTCATTCCAACTAAAGCCGCAGACACAGCTTCTGGGACAACCCATTTTCCTTGTCATATCTACCCAATACAGATACTGCTGATGGCTCTGGTTCAATTTGACTTCTTCCTCAGTTCCTTATCTACCACTTGATGACTTTGTGGTTGTTTTGTCCCATTCTCCTTCCCCTTCCCCTCCTTTTGCCACCTCCCCCTTCACCTTCTGCCTGTCTGTCTGTCTCTCTCCTTCTTTCCTTCCTCCCTTTTTATTCTTAGAATGTCAGAGGCTCATAGAACCTGAAGCATAGAGTAGTTTCTTCATTCTGTAGGTCGTGAAACTGAGGCTCAAAGAGGGGAAATGATCAGGTACAAAGACACACTGTGTTTGGGACAGAGCCAGGAAAAGAACCTAAAATACGGTTCTCAGTTTAGGGACTATCTACCGAAACCTGATGTTGTCTTAAAAGTTGTTTTATTATTAGTAGAGCAGTTTTAGGTTCACAGTAAAACTGAGCAGAAAGTAGATTGTTCTCATTATACCTCCCGACCCCAAATGCTCACAGCCTCTAGCCTCCCCCACTAACAACATCCCCCACCAGTGTTACAATCAGTCAATGAATCTACACTGACACATCATTATCACTCCAAATCCAGAGTTCACGTTAGAGTCAACCTTTGGTGTTGTACATTCTGTGGGTCTGGACAGATGTACAATGACACGTATCCACCGTTATATTATCATACAGAAGAGTTTTTCTGTCCTAAAATCCTCTGTCTATTCAACCCTTCCCTCTCCCCAGCCCCTGGCAACCACTGATCTTTTTACTGTCTCCATAGTTTGGCCTTTCCCAGAATGTATGTAATAGAAATCATTCAGTATGTAACCTTTTCACATTGACTTCTTTCCCTAAGTAATATCCATTTAAGGTTCCTCTATGTTTTTTCATGGCTTGATAGCCCTCTTTTTTTTTAATGTTTATTCATTTTTTGAGAGAGAGATAGATAGAGTTGAGCAGGGGAGCCACCCAGGCACCTTACCCATTTCTTTTTAGTGTTGAATAGTATTGTACTATCTGGGTGTACCACAATTTATTTATCCATTCGCCTACTGAAGGGCATTTTTTTTTAACGTTTATTTATTTTTGAGACACAGAGAGAGCATGAATGGGGGAGGATCAGAGAGAGGGAGACACAGAATCTGAAACAGGCTCCAGGCTCTGAGCCGTCAGCACAGAGCCCGACGCGGGGCTCGAACTCATGGACCGCGAGATCATGACCTGAGCCGAAGTCGGACGCTTAACCGACTGAGCCACCCAGGCGCCCCCTGAAGGGCATTTTGATTGCTTCCAAGCTTTGGCATTTGTGAACACACCTGCTATAGACATCTGTGTGGATGTTTTTATGTGGACATAAGCTTTCAACTCATTTGGGTAAATACTGATGTGTTCATTTTATGAAGTCTGGTTTATAGAACAGCTATTCTGGAGGAAATGATCTCTTGCCTCGAAAAATATCTGTACTTTGGACAAGTCCCTGTGCTTCTCTGGACATAATCACATGAGCCAAAATGACCTTGGAGAACACAGAGTCCAACCTCCCCATTTTATATATGAAGAAGTAGGCCCAGGGAAACTGACTCTGCCCTGCACCTAGGCCCCCCCTCCTTTAGCTGGGATTGGGGTTGACGGATTGAGCTCTGCTTCCGTAGGAGGACAAGAAGGAGGGGTGACTCGGGGCTACTCTCCCTTTCTCAGTAGTTCTAGAAATAGTCCTGGCACTAGCTGCTATTAGGCAGATTGGGACACACACACATGCCTGAAGCAGCCACTGTGAGTCTGGTGGTCCAGGATTGGGTTATACGTTCATCCCTGGAGGGGAGGACAGAGTTGGCCTCAGAACTATGTACAGGGCGGGTGGCAGAAGTGGTTTTCCAAAGGATAATCAGGGAACAATTACCAGAGGAAGGGAGGATGGGTCCTGGGCAGCAGACAGAGATGCTCATTACATAGGAGAAATAAAACTTGAACACTGGGTGCTGGAATGCAAGGGACAGCATGGTGAGACCTCTCCACTGATCAGAGAAAGGCACTTTATTTTTTACTTATTTATTTATTTATTTATTTATTTATTTATTTATGTATTTATTTTTTACGTTTATTTATTTTTGAGACAGAGAGAGACAGAGCATGAACGGGGGAGGGGCAGAGAGAGAAGGAGACACAGAATCAGAAGCAGGCTCCAGGCTCCGAGCCATCAGCCCAGAGCCTGACGCGGGGCTGGAACTCACGGACCGCGAGATCGTGACCTGAGCTGAAGTTGGGCGCTCAACCGACTGAGCCACCCAGGCGCCCCAGAGACAGGCACTTTAAAATAACACTGACATAGCGCTGGAAGTTAACTTGGTGAGATTTATCGAAATTTTAGAAAGCACATTCCCTTTAACTCAGCAATGCACTTTCTAGAAATCTCTCCTACGGAGATGCTTGCATGGCTAGACACCAGGGTGTTTACCGCAGCATTATCTGTACCAGCAACAGGTTGGAGACCACCTGCACGTACATCAAGGGGATCCCGATGAAATAAACTATTGTAATTCTATTGAGGAAAATGTCGCTGCAGCTGTTAAAAAGATTCAAGTACATCTGTACCTACTAATGTGGAGGGATGTTCAGGGCATGTTATTGTGAAATACGAAATGCCCACCACACTAAGTATAATATAATCCCCCCCCCTTTTTTTTTCTAAAAATAAGAAGCCATCCACACATACCACCATAAACACCCACCCATATGTAAATACACATGCATATAGAAACACTGCTATGGTCTGAGTGTTTGAATCCCCCTAAAATTCATATGTTGAAATCCTAATGCCCAATGTGATGGTATTAGGAAGTGGAGCCCTTGGGAGATGATTCGATCATGAGGGTAGAGCCCTCCTGAGTGAGATTAGCACCCTTATAAAGGAGGCCCCAGAGAGCTCCCTTTTCTCTTCTACCACATGAGGATACAATGAGGATTCTGCAGCCTAGAAGAAGGGCCTCACCTGACCATGCTGCTACCCTGATCTTGGACTTCCAGCCCCAGAACTGTGAAAACTGAAGTTCTGTTGTTTAGAATCACCTAGTCTTTTTTTCTACAGCAGAGTGAATGGACTAAGACACACACAGATCACACCCATGTTTGTACGTGCATGCAAAGATCTGGACAACTTTATAATAGTCCTTCCTACACTGTAGCTGTGTAAGTGGAGACACAGGGGTGGAAGCAGGGGTGAGAATTTCACGTTTTAATTTCAATGCTTTAATTTTTAAAGATATATATGTCATTTTTGCAACAAAAATCAAAATTTTAAAAGGGTATGTTAAGCGTATGGTGGGGATGGGGTGGGGAGTCTGATAAGGTGCTAGAAGAAAAACAGAGGAGTGACAAGTATATGGAGTACCCAGGTCCCCCCTGAGCAGGAGACAATCAGCACCAGGAGGAGAGGGGGTGTGTATTCCTTTTCGTTCTTAGTGCTGTGAGCCACACATAGTACATGTCTCTGCTGTCTCCTCCCTGCAATTCCCCTCTCAGGACTGGCTCTCCCCCTGCACTTTTCCAAGGAGAAATGCACACACTGAAGTCTAGCTTTGAGCCACCCTCCCATCCACTCATACAAAGACAAGGCAGGAAGCAGTTCAACAAAATCCTCCCATACTGAGGTTAACTGCTGGGTTTTAGGTTGTGGTCAATCTGTCTTCTTGGCTGTAGCTCTCTGCCATAAATTCAGTAAAACACATGCTACAGAACTGGCGATAATTTTCTATCTCAAACTTAACTTCAGAGGTGTCTTTCCCCCTCTACCTGCTTATGATTCCTTGTTCAAAGGTGAGGATCATTAAGGAAGAAAAAAAGAGGAAAGTAACTGGGGCCAAGGAGAGAGATCCGGCAGCTAATATTTACCCAGGCAGGGTGCTCTTGTGGGTACAGGACTACGGTTCCCCAGGACTTAACCCGTCCAGAATTCCATTGATGTTAACAACCAACCTGGGAGGAAGAAGGGGAGGGGTTATAGTCCCCTAGCTACCGATGAGATACTTGAGGCCAGAGAGGTTTAATGACACGTCCACATGTGCTGGTGGACAACCAGGAAATCCTCATTCCCAAAGTTTCAGTCTTCTATTCAGAAAGCCACAGGCCTGTTCCTAGGTCAGCCTTAACCTCCCTCCCAGCTTTAGCCACAGGCCCACATAGCTAAGGAATTTGTCACTATGTGTAACAGGCAGTAGTAAGCAGCAGAAGATTGTTGGCAGTCAATAGCAGCATGACAAAAGCCATCACTCTCTTTTGTACTAAAAGGAGTCATTCTAGCACCAGCCAGGTGGGGTGCATCTTCTGACATGGGAGAGATGGGAGTTTCCATTGCTGATTTTGTAGAGTAAGAGACTTTATTGACTTGTACTTTCTTACAAGATGAGTGGGATGCCAAGAATTGATACTGATCTTGTTCGATTTCTCTTTTTTGTGACACCCGAAAGCAGGGATTGGTAAACTATGACGTTGTTTTGGCCAAATCTATCCTGATGCCTATCTTTGTAAATAAAGTTTTATTGGAACACAGTCAGGTCTTCCAATTGTGCATTGTCCATGGCTGCTTTCACATCACAACAGCAGAGTTGCTTAGTTATGACAGAGACTGGCCCACAAAGGTTAAAATATTTACTATCTGGTCCTTCATAGAAAATGTTTGCCAACCTCTGACAGAAGCCAATCAATCTTTTCTGAACGTGAACTCCGTGCCCTCTTAGTCTTCCACTTGCAGAAACCCACTGCTATTTTACAGGATTAGAACTTGAATTTTGTGACTCGTTTGACATGTTCCCTGTGAAATTCTTCCACTCCCACCCAATGAGTAACCATTACTGGCTGGAGCAGTGGTCCTCAAACTTCAGTGGGCAGGACAACCACCGGGGAAGCTGGTTAACATGCTGATTCCTGGGGCCCACAGCAAACTGTTGATTTAGGAATCTACATTTTTGCAAATGCCTCAGTGATTCGAAAGCAGTCGCATCAGAAACCATGTATGTGAAATTACTTAGTCCTAGAGATTTAAAACACGTCAGACTAAGGATTTCCTTTCTCCAGAGCAATGACACCTGTTTAAACCACCATGCCTTTAGCTGCTAACGTTTCCACACCTTCCTAAGTTGGCTAACTTTGGCACAACATCCATTAATGTTTTAGATCTCTCCTGGCCGTCCCACTGGACGTACATCTCTAATGCATTTTTTCCTGATGCGAAAAAAGAGTTGCCAGAAAAACGTAAACTTGAAAGGAGGTTTTTAAGAGGCAATGGTTGAAGGAGGCATCTTTCTCTTCTATTCTATGTTCCTAAAAGACTCTCAGCCAGTAAATGAGAGGGCAGAGGAAGAGATTCCATCTTTAAATAGCTTTATTGTTATAATTTACATACCATAAAATTCACCCACTGCAAGCGTACAATTAAATGATTTTAGTAAATCTATAGTTGTACAATCTTCACCACAAGCCAGTCTGGAAGATTTCCATCACACCAAAAAGTCTCCTCCTGCCCATTTATAGTTGATCCCTGGTTCTACCCCCCAGCCCTAACCAATAATTTATCTGCTCTTTGTCTCTGTAAATTTGCCTTTTCTAGACTTCTCACATAAATGGATTCACACAATATGTAGTCTTTTGCATTTGGCTTCTCTCACTTAGAATAATATTTGAGAGGTTAATCCATAGTGTAGCATGTATCAGTAGTCTGTTCCTTTTAATTGTTGAATGATATCCCATTCTACGGATATGCCACATTTAGTTTATCCACGTACCAGTTGATGGACATCTGGACTGTATCCAGCTTTGGGCCTATTATGAGTAATGCTGTTGTGAACATTTGCAAATACATCTTTGTGTGGACATCAGCTTTGTTTCCATTTTTCTCGGATACGTGCTTGGATGTAGAATTTCTAGGCTATGTGATAAGTATAGGTTTCACTTTTTGAAAACTACCGCACTGTTTTTCAACGTGTGACTGTTTTACATTCCCATCAGCGGTTTGCAAGAATTGCAGTTTCCCCACGTCCTTGTCAGCACTTTGTATGGCCATCTTTTTGATTACAGTCATTCTGATGGATGTGTAGTGAGATTCCGTTTTAATTACAATAGAGAATTAAAGAACGTTGACGCTATTAAGGCTCTTAGAGCCTCAATTCTCTCATTTTGGATGAGGCAACCTTGAAAGAAGGTGACCTTGCTCAAGGTCACTGACAGATTTAGTCAGGGTTCTTTAGTTGTAAATGTCAGAAACCTCACCCAGTGTGACTCAAACAAAAAGAAAACTGGCCCAGGGAATGGGAAGTACAAGATGGCACCTGCATCAGGCACCTGTGGAGGAAGGAACTCCAATGATATCGACAGGCCTCGTCTCCATCTCTTGGCTTCATTTTCTCCTGCTTGAGACGTGCTTCTGCGGTGCAGTCTGAGAATCTGTTTACTACAGCTCCAGGTTAATCTGTCCGGGTTGAGTAATCCCAGCACAAAGATCCCCCTTTCCTGATATCATTGATCAAAGCCCTTGGGTCACATGACCACCTCCGAACAAAAAAATATGGGCAGGGACGTGTCATGTGCCCACTCCTGGAGTTAAGGTGGAGTCTGCCCTTCTGAAATTACATGGACTGGGAGTGGAGAAAGGGTGGTTCCTTAAGGCAAAATCAGGGCACTGTTTCTAGAATGAGGGAAAGGACACTGGGAAAGTGGACCTTCTACATGTCCACTCCCCAGCTAGCTGAAAATAGCCCTGGGACTAAAAGTCAGTTCTATATGAACCCCTCTGTTCAGTGCTGTTCCCCCAAGTCAAGATGCTGCTCATGTTATATAGACGCTAGGCTAGTGCCGTATCTTCATCTGGTTGAGGTGACCACTGATTGCAAACCTGTCATCATTCCTCTCTAGTTGATAGGCTCAGGGAAAGCAATTATTTCCGGGGCTGCAGAAGGCTGAAGGCAAGGTCACAACTGGCCCCAACAATCGGTGGCAAAAGAGAGGTCAGCCTCTTGTTAAGAAGACTTTGAAGTGTGTAGAGCAAAGATGGCTTAGATTGGGCCCTCAGAGATCTAGCCAACCCTCCCATTTTACAGATTGGGAAACTGAGTCCCAAAGAGATGTCACTTAAGTCATGTAGTTGAAGTAGTTTCATGGTGTAATGGTTATGAACATGGGCTTCATTGCCCAGGCCCGTGCTTAAATCCTGGCTCTGCCACTTACTGAAAGTCTGACTTAGACTGTAACCTAATCTCTAGGAGCCCTAGTGTCTTGTCTCGTAAAATGGAGGAGATACCATTTACCTTATAGGGTTCTGAGGTTGACTTAAGGACATAATGTAGGGGGTGCATTTTGTAAATTTCCTGGCCCACGGCAAGCCTGGATCAAGGGTGCCTGTTCCCGGGGTTGCTGGAACCAGGTCTCCTGGATCACAGATCTGTGTCTCCTCAGCTCCCAAACTATTAGGACAAGAGATGGGTTAGCCTGGCTTGAAGAAAGGCAGGTTCTCCTCATACCTCTCTGGCCCTTAGAGGAGGAAAGAGCAAAGTAACGAGAATCACTGACATCTGTAGAAAATGTATCTTTTCAAAGAATGCTTGTCCGCATATCTTCATTTGTTTTCCACAACATTCTGAGGTGGGTGATGCTGGACTGTTTAACCACATTTGTAAAACTGAGGTGCCTGAGGGTATGTGGCCTGGCCCAGATCAGGTAGGAGTAAATGACAGAGCTCAGGATTAAAACTCAGATCTTCTGACTCCATTTCTGCCCAGCACCATGGAGGTCCCATAAAAATACAGGCATGGACAATGAAAGAAGGCTCTTTGCTCAAACAAGGCTAGAACTTCAGTTCAGGGAGTGGACGGAGAAGGGTCAAGTTGAAAACTGGTAACTGTTCCAAGATGCCAGAGGAGCTGGGGGAGGTGACAGGGTCTCCCAGCTGGCTTGGTTTGTCCAGGGCTTGGCAGGTCCCCACCACAAAGCTCACAAAGCCTAGGACGATGATCGGGGTGTCCTGGGTGGTGATGAGGGGACCCACCCTCTCTGAGTAGTAGCTGCTGATCTCCAAGAGGGGCGGAATGAGGAGGACCAGGGCATTGCTGTTCACGGACGTGACTAGGTCCAGTTTGGGGGTCAGGATTACCATGGAATCTGCAGGTGAAGAAGACACCTGGTTTCCAACTGACCTAGAGGGAACATTCCTACGGTAGCAGAATCCCAGCATGGCAGAGCGTTAGAAAACATTTCACTGGGCCACAGAGAAGATTTCGCGGCTCTGCTAATAACGCTTTATAGGGATAGGCTGTTTTGGTGGGGCAACCTCAATGTGGCTATATTGAGGCTATGATTTGATAAAGCCCGAAAAACAAATCAGTAAGCTTCTGGTCTTTTGTAAAAGTATCAAGGAGGGTGGAAACATTTCTCACCCTTTTCTTCAGCTTTATCTCATTTGCAACCCTGGGGTATACCTGCGAGTGAGACAAACTCAGGAATGAGGAAAGAAACAAGCCTCTTTAACCATCACATGGAAAGATAAGCTGGAGTCTGTGGATTTTGATGTACTCATAACAAAATGTCCTCTGAGTCAAAGTGACTACAGAATATTTGTTTTCTGGTGTTTTGTTTTGTCTTACTGAAATACAATTGACATATAGCACTATATAAGTTTAAGGTAAAGAGCATAATGACTTCACTTACATATATCACGAAATGACCACAACAGTAAGTTAACATTCATCTTCTCATATAGATACAAGAAATAAAGAAAGAAAGAAAGAAAGAAAGAAAGAAAGAAAGAGAAAAAAGTATTTTTTTCCTTGTAATGAGAACTTTTAGGATTTATTCTCTTAACAGCCTTCACTTAAACCACACAGCAGTGTTAGCTATGGTCACCATGCTGTATATCACACCCCCAGCACTTATATATCTATTTTATTATTTTTTAATGTTTATTTATTTTGAGAGGAGGGCATACGTGGGGGGTGGGGTGGGCAGAGAGAGAGGGAGAGAGAGATTTCCAAGCAGGCTCTGAACTGTCAGCACAGAGCCCCATGTGGGCTCGATCTCACGAATTGTGAGGTCACCACCTGAGCCGCAATCAAGAGCCAGATGCTTGACTGAGCCATCCAGGTGGCCCTACATATCTAAAACCGGATGTCTGTACCTTTGGACTGCCTTCATTCAACCCCCACCCCTTGCTTCTGGTAACAAATCTGATCGCTTTTTCTATAAGCTCGTTTGTTGTTGTTCGGATTCCACATATAAGGTGAGATTGCCAGAGTATTTTCTTTTTCTGTCTGACTTATTTCACTTGGCATAATGTTCTCAAGGTCCATCCACATAGTCACAAACGGCAGGACTTCCTCCATTTTCATGGCTGAATATATTCGATTGTATTTGTATACACCACACACACACACCATGTATATATATAAAATCTCTTTATCCATAATGTTTATTTTTATTTTTTTGAGAGAGAGACAGAGCATGAATGGGGGAGGGTCAGAGAGAGAGGGAGACACAGAATCTGAAGCAGGCTCCAGGCTCTGAGCTGTCAGCACAGAGCCCGATGCGGGGCTCGAACCCACGAACTGTGAGATCACGACTTGAGCTGAAGTCGGACGCTTAACTGACTGAGCCACCCAGGCGCCCCTCCATTCATCTCTTGATGGGACACTTAGACTGTCCATGTCGTAGCTATTGTAGATAATGCTCCTATATGGACATGGGGGTACACATATCTCTTTGACATAGTGTTTTCATTTCCTTCAGACAGACACCCAGTAGTGGAATGGCTGGCTCATATGGTAGTTCTGGTTTTCATTTTTTGAGTAACCTTCATACTGTTTTCCACAGTGGCTTTAATATTTTCTTTATGACTCTTGAACAAGTCACCTGCCATCTTGGAGACTCTTTTTGCTTGTCCATAAAATGGCAGAGTAGGGTAAAGGTGAATCAAGGGAAGTTTGGGTTCTATTGTTAGCAAATTCTCCCAGTTCTGATATCCTGTGGCCCAATATAATCTTTACAATACTTTGCATTTGTTTATTGCTTAGCTGTCAACAAAACATATATATGAGTGTATAATACACATAATTATATATGTATATATATACATATATTAACTATAATATGTATATATACACACACACACACATATATATATACATTAGTTAACTCCTAGATCTCTTCAAACCCCCTGAGGTAGGCTGGGTGGGAAAGAAACTGAGGCTCAAAGATCAAGTAATATTCTTGAATCTCAAGAACAAGACTTTTCCCCAAACCTGGAGATTGGAGACTGGATTTTAGCAAACTGATCTCTCCTTTTCATTATTTTTGTGTCCTTGGACCATCTCTTCTTCTTTTTCTTTATCTCCTGAAGGGCTATAGCCTCCTCCCTTTGAGGAGGGACAAAAATGCTTAAATGCCCTTGAAATGCTATTAGGTGCCCAGGAGAAAGCTTGATAAAAGAGAATATTTTTGTCAGTAGAGAAAACTTTTAAACCTAAAGACTGAACAGTTGACTTTTGCTTTCTGTGTTTCTAAGAGAAGAGAATCATCCTTTTCAGGGGCTGATCAGGATTCAGAACAGGGTCGGTCACCCAATAAGCAGGTGGTGAATGACTGTAGAGACCTCTTGTCATAGGAGCTCAGAACTCTGAGAAGCCTCTGAAGATTCTACCCAGCTGTTCTTTGACTCTAAGACTCTTGTCATTTCATTCAACCTTTCTCCCCACTCACGTCAATACTCTGTCTTCTAGAATTGTAAGACTGGAAGGGACCTGAGCCACCGTGCCTTTCAAACTGCTTACGTAGCAAATGTGTGGATAACCATAGTACCTAGCCCTTAGCAAATGTTTGCTGCTTACATGAAGGAAGCAATGAGGTTTTCTACCGTCATGAAGAAAAGTTCTGGAAGGCTTTGCCTCCTCCCCTTGGATGTCAAACCTCACAAGCATATAACTGGCATATGTAAGTGCAAATCAGGTACAGAAGAGGGAATCCAAATAGTCAATGAACATACAAAGAGATGCTGAATTTTACACACACAATGAAGTAAGTTTTCTTTTCTAACCACTCAGATTGGTAAAATAAAAAAGGAAAACATAAAAGAGGTTTAATAATAGCAGGTGTTGGTTGACAAAGGTGTAGGAACAGAAGTCCTTCTGTGTTCTGTTAGGAATCTTCTTTGAAAGATAATTTAGTAGTAACTTCTTTTCAGCTACTCAAAAATGTGGGTGCTAAAGGTTGAGTTCATCGTATTTTCTGGAAACTGCTCTTCTGTCATCACAGGCCCATGCAAGACTCCTATCTTGGTTGGCTCATTTACCTTTCTCCTTTATTTATGTCAACTGGAGGCTATTTTCCCACCTCACCTCCATGGGGAACGTTTGGCAATGTCTGGAGACATTTTTGCTCAACACAACTGCCATGAGCATCTAGTGGGTAGAGACCAGGGATAGTGCTAAACATTCTCCAATGCACAGGACAGTCCCCACGACAAAGGATTAGACAGCCCAAAATGTCAGCAGTGCTGAAGTACAGAAATGCCGATTTATACTATTCCTTTCCCCGCCCTAGGCAACAGTTCTGATATGTCTGGCCTGTACTGTCTTGTATTTTCTCTTCTGAGGTGTGTATTATTGCTTTGTTGCTCTGTATGCTTCATGTAAATGGTATTATGTTAAAATCTCATTCTGCCTTCTGCTGTTTTGCTTTAGCTTCTGTTTTTAGACTCCATCCGTGTTCCTGGGTTTACAATCATTGTTACAACTAAAAGTGGTTGTGTCCATTGGCCTGGGGACGCCACTCCTTGGGGTCTATCTTGAAGAAGACTCACATTTCCTAAGAATGCACACACTATAATATTCTTTGTAGCCCTGTTTGTCACAGAATATTGGAAACGAGTTGAATGTTTTGTAATACAAGGTTGGTTACGTAAATTGTAATAGAAAAATCTTTATTTCCTCACTCAGTATCAACTTCCGTGAGGCCAGTATCTGGTTTAAATTGCTCCTATGAGGTGTGGTGTAGGATGTTTGGCAGAATCCCTAGCCTCTCTGCCCACTACATACCAGTAGCTCCGTACCCCTAGTTGTGAACATCGAAAGATGTCTCCAGATATTGCCACATGTCCCCTGGGGAAGGGAGCAGGGGTCACCTCCGGTTGAGAACCACTGGTGTAAGTAAAGAGGGAAGATAAATAAATAAATTCAGGGAGGAACTCTGCATGAACCACGACAATCATTCCTTATATTTGTATAGAACTTTGGAGTTTTTATATAATCTGGTTTTCTAAAAAATATATTCACTGTAGAAAAAGTGGAAAATATACATAGAGAATGAATATATACACAATTCCACCACCTAGAGATCAACTGTTATCCCCACCCCCACTGCCCCTCTGGACACACACAAAACACACACTCACTGATCCACACACACACACACACACACTCAATTTTTACAAATGGCAGTGGATGATATGCATCATCTTACTACACGTCTTTCTCAGTTAATATATCATTAGCACATTTTAATGTAAAATTATGGCATTTTAAAGCATAAAAGGGGGGGAAAGTAAAGGCGAAAGGGAAACAGAACAGAAATTGATTCCACTTTAGAGAGGAGATAATTGAGGTTTAGTGAGGTTAAAATAATCTCTAGTTAATAATAATAATCTGCCTTATTATCAGATCCAACAATCAACAAAGATTTGGAAAAGCAAATTTTTTTTTTTAATTTTTTTTTCAACGTTTTTATTTATTTTGGGGACAGAGAGAGACAGAGCATGAATGGGGGAGGGGCAGAGAGAGAGGGAGACACAGAATCGGAAACAGGCTCCAGGCTCTGAGCCATCAGCCCAGAGCCCGACGCGGGGCTCGAACTCACGGACCGCGAGATCGTGACCTGGCTGAAGTCGGACGCTTAACTGACTGCGCCACCCAGGCACCCCAAGCAAATTTTTTTTAATGTTTTTTATTTATTTTTGAGACAGAGAGAGACAGAGCATGAAGGGGAGGGGCAGAGAGAGAGGGAGACACAGAACCGGAAGCAGGCTCCAGGCTCTGAGCCATCAGCCCAGAGCCCGACGTGGGGCTCGAACTCACGGATGGTGAGATTGTGACCTGAGCTGAAGTTGGACGCTTAACCGACTGAGCCACTCAGGCGGGAAAAGCAAATTTAAGAAAAAAGATGCTCAAGAAGGTTAGGGCATAGTCTTGTTTTCTTATCCATTCCTTTTGAGGAGGAACTAAGACCCCATATCCCATAACATTACATAACACTTTAGAGAAGGCAAGCTGTGTACTGCTCTTCCTTAGATTTTCTTCTGATCAGTGGCTATGTCATTCCTGGTGTATATGGAGGTGAAGGGCCAGGACAGGGTACATCCTACTTTTATTGTGACTGTGACAGGGAGCAGGGACTGGCCTCCCTCTAGTGGTGCCTTAACATCATCCTCCTGCCTGAAGGAAGACAGCATCTTCCCTTTGAACTCAGCTGCCCTGTGAGCTGGTGAACTCCCTTCCCTGGAGGTGTTCAAGCTCTAAAGTTCAACTCTAAAATCCTATGAAATTGTTTTGAACCCTAGCTTCCAAGATTCCAAGATGACAAGCTTCTAGAATTCTGAGATTCTGTGACTCTAGCAGGGAATCTCTTGGCTGTTACTCTGGTTGTCCTCTTCTTAAAGAGGCTGTTCTCACAGACTGATTCAGCTCCAGCACTGCTCTCCACCACCCCAGAAGGCAAAAAGAATTGAGAACATGACTATTTATGAGTACTTCATGGCATTTCTGAAGTTGATTTGGACAAAATGTGTGAACAAATGGAGAATTCAGTGGGGAGATGGAAACTATAAAAATAGTCCAGTGGAAATGCTGGTGATAAAAAAATACTATGAAGGGTTTTTGAGGAAACTAAGGAAAGAGTCTGTGAAGTTGAGGATAAGTTCAAATTGAAATACAAAAAGGAAAAAAGAGTGAAAAAACCCTGGAACATCAAAGGGCTGTAAGACAATATAAAACAGTCTAACATATTAGTAATTGGAAGCCCAGAGGGAGAAGAATGTGGCAAAAGAAATATTTGAAGAAATAATGGCCAACAGTTTTCATAAACACATAAAACTACAGATCAAGAAATTCAGAGAAAATCACCAAAACAGAATAGGATAAATACAATGTGCGTGCATACACACACACTTATCTAGACACATCATATTCAAATGAATAAAAACCAAAAATAAAGAGAAAACTTTATTTAGCCTCCATTTTTAGACTCCATCCAGGAGTCTAAATGCAGCCAGGGGAAAAAAGACACGTATATACCGAGAAAGGAATATAAGAAATGTAGTATCCTCATCGGAAATCATACAAACCAGCAGAAAATGAATGGCATCTTGAAAGTGCTAACACATAAACACTCTCAACTCAGAGAAAATAGTTTTCAAAGGTTTAAGGAGCAATAAAGACTTTTTTAAAGCAGCAAAAACTGAGATAATCCATTACCAGCAGATCTGTGCTATAAGATGGG
The DNA here is from genome assembly GCF_022837055.1 of Prionailurus viverrinus. NCBI lineage: Eukaryota > Metazoa > Chordata > Mammalia > Carnivora > Felidae > Prionailurus > Prionailurus viverrinus. The sequence continues at coordinate 196,747,082 of NC_062561.1, read as the reverse complement.
TTAAAGGACGTTCTTCAGGAAGGAGGAATATGATGACAGTTACGGATCTACAAAAAGAAATGAAGACCTTTGGAAATAGTTAAAGGAAAGGCAAATACAGAAGATACTTTTCCTTTATTTTTAAAGAGATTGGATTATCTAAATATCTAAAGCAGGGATCAGCAAACTATGGCCTGTGGGCTATTTTCATGAGCAAAGTTTTATTGGAACACAGACATGCCCATCAGTTGATGTATTGTCTAGGTCCGCCCTGAGCTATAATGACACAGTTAAATAGGTGGAATACCGGTATACGGACTGAAAGCCTAAAATCTGACCATCAGGCCATTGAATAAAAAGTCTGACTATCTCCAGTTCAGAGCAAAAACAGCAGCCACATATTATGGCTTTATAGCATATATAAAAATAAATACATGAGAAAAATAGCACAGAAATGGGAGGAAAGACTTGGTAGTGCGCTATTGTTAGGTTCTTATACTACACATGAAACGGTAAATTGTTATTTGACAATAATCTTGATTGAACACAGGAGAAGGGAAGCAAAAATAAGATAAAAACAGAGAGGGAGACAAACCATAAGAGACTCTTAAATACAGAGAACAAACTGAGGGCTGCTGGTAGGGTGTTGGCTGGGGGGATGGGCTAAAGGGGCGAGGGGCATGAAGGGCCCTTGTCGGAATGAGCACTGGGTGTTATTTGTAAGTGATGGATCACTGAATTCTGTTCCTGAAATCATTACTATACTATATGTTAACTGACTTGGATTCAAGTAAAATAAAAAAAGAAAAGAGAAGAAAGAAGAAGAAAGAAAACAGAAATTAACCTGTGATTAACTAAAGATGTCTAAAACTGAGGACAGCTCCTAAACAAGTTGAAAGAGGTAAACATACTAAGATGGAACCTTTAAAAATACTCAATCCAGGGGCGCCTGGGTGGCGCAGTCGGTTAAGCGTCCGACTTCAGCCAGGTCTCGATCTCCTGGTCCGTGAGTTCGAGCCCTGCATCGGGCTCTGGGCTGATGGCTCAGAGCCTGGAGCCTGTTTCCGATTCTGTGTCTCCCTCTCTTTCTGCCCCTCGCCCGTTCATGCTCTGTCTCTCTCTGTCCCAAAAATAAATAAACGTTGAAAAAAAATTTTTTTAAATAAATAACCCATGCATCAAAGAGGAAGTTGTAAGGATAATTAGAACCCTACTTTTGCTGTGACGGAGCATCCCTCCCTCACTGTATGGGGGTCTGGGTGGCACAGTCGGAATTTCCCAAATTCCCTTGTTTAAGGATGGGCATGGGTGACTGAACTCTATTTCCATAGAATGTGCATCTTCAGCAGAGAGCACAAAGACAGAAAAGAACTGAAGGAAATTTATCCCAGGGGCTTTCTCTTCATTCCTCTGACTTTAATCTCAGGTTCTCCCTGATTTCTGTCTTTTTCAAGATTCACTTCTTTAGCTTCTCCCTTGACTCTGAGCTGCCCCCAAATCCCTACCACGACGGCCCAGTGCTTCAGTGATGGGCAGGATGATCTCCAGAGGGACACAGAACTTCAGGGGAGGTGAGGCAGACACTGTCCAAGGAGAGGAGCTTGACGGACGGGCACAACCTTTGGAAGGCAAAGGGGATCAGGAAAGATCCATCTGTGGATACCAGCAGCCTCTAGAGGACCTGCTGAGGGACAGCAGGGAGACCGGTGATGCCTCAGTGAGGGGCAGAAATGGGGAACTGTCAAACTGCCCTGAATCATCCCTTCAACACCCTAAAATACAGCAATGTGTTTAGAGGCCATACAGTGCAAAAAATTATACACAGATTTCTAGCCACCAAAGGCTTACTCCAGAAAGGGTAGCAAGAGCCTCAGTCTCTGAAGGGCCTGAAGGGACTGAGACCCACAGAAAAGGAGGCGGATCCATGCTTCCCAGCTCACCTTCTTCAGGGACATCTATTCAATCAGTGGGGTGATGGGTGAAACCACCAGCCCTTTCAAAATAGCACACTCTCCCTCTTTCATAATCAAATTCACGTGAGGCCAAAGTGTATGATGTGTATGTTCGAAAAACTAGATTGTGTTGCAGGAGGTCTAAATCCTAACTCATCCTCTACCATTAACTATCTAGAGGGGCACAGGGTGGCTCAGTCAGTTGAGTATCTGACTCTTGATTTCGGCTCAGGTCATGATTCCAGGATCGTGGGATCAAGCCCTGCATTGGGCTCTGTGCTCAGTGCGGAGACTGCTTAAGATTCTTTCTCTCTTTCTCCTTCTGCCCCTCTCCCCTGCTTGTGCACACTCTCTCTAAAAACAAAACAAAACAAAACAAAAACAAAACACTATCTAGGTCACTTTACTTCCCTGAACCTCACTGGCCTCATCTGTAAAATGGGGATATACTCTGCCTACCAAAAGGCAGGGGCTGTATCTGATGGTCTCTGGTCATAAACTGTGAAATACATGGGGCACATTTTTATCAAGAATAGAAAAAAGAACCACACTACTTTTTAGTGGACATAAGACAGAGAAAAGATGAGTGAGATTATGTTATTATAATGCTCAAAAAGCCTTTAATGGTATCTCATCACCCACATGAAAGAGTGTCAAACCTGAGCCTGGGATTAAAAGCCCATTGTGTATCAAGTGCAATTTCATCGATTCATCTCACAACAGTTCCTGCCTCTGCCCCCAACCCCATGCTCAACACTGCAATAGTACCAGACAATGAGAGCCCTCCCCTGAGCCTGAGACACACCCTTGGCATCAGTGCCTTTGCACATGCTGTTCCCTCCGCCAAGAATGCCTTTCCCTCCGTTCCTAATCTGTCACATTCCTGCTCATTGTTCAAGTCTCAGAGGCCCCTCTGGAGCCTCTCTGTCCCCTGGTCAGAATTAACTGTCCTTTTGAGTTTCTGTAACACTTGGTCCTTGTCCAGGTTACAGAGACTCTCACATAGAACAGGAATTGGTTGTGTGTGTGTGTGTCTGCCTTTCCATGAGGCTAGGGAATGTGGCCAAATCATGTTAGGACTCCTTGACCTGGTGCTGTTGTCTCCCTTGGCAGATGGGGTTAAAGAGACCACGCCTGTAAACCATTTGGGAAATTCTCAGTAAATATCTGTATTCTCTCTTCTCTATCGTATATTTTTAAATGTTTATTTATTTATTTTGAGAGAGAAAGCCCGTGCGTTCACACACATGACTGGGGGGAGGGGTAGAGACAGATGGAGAGAGAGAGAATCCCAAGCAGGCTCCATGCCATCAGTACAGAGCCCAATGCGGGGCTCGATCCCATGAGCCACGAGATCATGACCCAAGCCGAAACCAAGAATTGGACACCTAACTGACTGAGCCACCCAGATGCCCCTCTTCCCCATTACATTAACGATGAGTTGAATCAGTCATTCAAAATGAAATCTAAGTTACCACATATATTTCTAAATATTTACTATTTACACATTAGATTAAGAATCTGAATTTCTGTTCTTCAGGGCCATTAACTTACAGTAGCCAAGAATCAATTTAGAAGTCACACACAAGGAAAACAATGTATCTCAGTCTAGATTCTTTTTTCTTTTTTAAAGAAAGGGAATCCCATGTATGAGATTGCATTTTCAGGGGAAGATAATAATAGCGAAAATTAATACTGAGTCACTGCTATGTGACTGTCACCGTGCTAAGCTCTATTTAAATTTACATAGACTATTTCCGAGGATGTTAATTTAAGGGCATAAAGCAGGGAGGAGAATACAAGAAGGGGGGGGTCTATGTACCTGAGAACCTGAGCACTTCTGGGAAGTCACGATGGTGAGCAAAACGGAAAAGAAGCTGTCAGCCACCCTATAGCGATATCCCATTGACCACCTTGTCTGACTTACCAAGAAGTTGTAAGAACGTCTACCAAATAATCTGTGGTCCTCAGATTTGACTGCAATTATGATATGTGTTCATGGACCTCGGTTGGATTAACTGACCTAGCAACTGTCACCCAATCGGTTAGCAGGAGTGACCCCATCCCTGCTCTCAGTCCAACTAGGTTCCAGGAACTCCTGACCCACCCCAGCAAGGCACAGGGTCCAGGCCAGCCAATCAGCTTATTTCATTTCCCGGCCATAGGACTGGTTCAGAATGGACATGTGACCCTGGCTGCGGGAATCAGAATCAAATCGGGGATTTAATGGACCTTTTGGAAAAGAGAAAAGCTCTTTACACAGGGCTGAGAGTAACTGAGAGGCTGTTAGTAGTTAGTTATCTGCCACTGTATGCTGTGTGGGAAGAGTATGCTTGATAAAGTCCATGCAGAGGAAAACACATGACAGATGAAGACAGAGTCCTGCTGACACCACTTAAACAGCTGGATCCAGCTGTGCCTGAAGGTAGATATATGCATGGACTTCTCTCTCTTTTTCTTTTTTCTTTTTTTTTTTGCTAAAATTTTTAAAAATATTTATTATTTTTGAGAGAGAGAGAGAGAGAGAAAGAGAGCAAGCAGGGAAGGGGCAGAGAGAGAGAGACACAGAATCGGAAGCAGGCTCCAGGCTCTGAGCTGTCAGCACAGAGCCCGATGCGGGGGCTCCTCACAGACCGCGAGATCATGACCTGAGCTGTAGTTGGCCGCCCAACCGACGGAGCCACCCAGGCGCCCCTCTCTCTTTTTAAATTTAGGCCAGATTGGATTGGTTTTTAGTCACTTGCAAATGAAAGGGATCTGGTTAATACATCAGTCAACGTTGGGAGGGCACTTAGAAATCATTTAGTCTAATCCCTTTGTTGGGTAGATGGGGAAACTGAAGTCTATAGGAAGAGGGGGGGAAATATCCTATCTAGAACATAGGAGAATTAATGGCCATGTTGGACAAGAATCCAGATCTCTTGATTTATCTAGCCCACCTCTTTCCACGGTCTGGTTTCCTAGTATCTCTTCTCCACCCTGGTAGACCTGACCCTCATTTGTGTTACTCCCCTCTGATAAGGGGACGCTTATCGGCCCCACCCTGCACATCAGCCTTCTGGCTCTGAAGCCTGAACGCACTCACCAGAAGTTGGGGAAGTTGAGGGTGATGCTTGCCTGGGGGGTGGTCCCAAACCTGAGGTAGCCCAAGGCCCCTAGGCTTATGTCCAGGGTGGCGATCTTGAACAGCCCTCCGTGTAGAATGAGCGGAAACTGAACATGGTACTGCATCTCGTTTTCCAGAGGCAGAATCTGTAAACAGAGGAGCCATAATTATATAGTGGCCCCCGTTTATGTAAAGACCCCATTCACTCACTGTGTATTATTCTAAATTCCTTCATCTCAGCCATCATAAAGCTTGAGAGAGAAAAACTCCAAAGACATGGCCCCACTAGGTACAAGGAACTACTGAATTATAACAGGACCAATTACTGAAAAGACCTTAAAGGTATTCTAGCCCAGCGATCTATACTTGAGTATCCTCTTCCATGCTCAGGAAAGGCTCTACCCCTGAGCAGTTTTGTGGCCCATGGATGATGATGATTTCCCTTACAGAAAACCTCAGAATGTACAAGCTGGGGTCTTTGTAGGAGTTGTGCTTCTGCATGCAGCCCACCAGGGGGAGCACCATCCCTAATTTCAGGTCTGGAAGGGGACCTCCCAGCACTAACAGGTTTGTAGCCTGCAGTATAATTTTGGATTCCTTTTGCTTCAAGTTTACAGGGGAGACTATCTTATACACCAGAATATGCGAATGGATCCTGACTGAAGGATGGAAAAGAATATAGATTGTACTGGAGAAATCTGTTTCCTTATTCATGGTGTGAGTGTCTAGAAAAATCTGTACACATTCATGCTTTATTCCAGCTCCATCTGTCTGTCATCTGTGATTCTGTATCTCGTGGTAACATGGGGGCATCAGCTCTGAATAACAGCTCAGGATGCCCTGTGTGTGTGTGTGTGTGTGTGTGTGTGTGTAGGGAGGGGACAGTGGAGAAGTCAGTGGCAGGGGGACTCCGTAACAGCACGGTCAAACAAGGGGTGCCTGGGTGGCTCAGTCGGTTAAGTGTCCAATTTTGGCTCAGGTCATGATCTCACGGTTTGTGAGTTCGAGCCCCGTGTTGGGCTCTGTACTGACAGCTTGGAGCCTGGAGCCTGCTTTGGATTCTGTGTCTCCCTCTCTCTCTGTTCCTCCCCTGCTCGCACTCTGACTCTCTCTCATATAAACATTGAAAAAAAAAAAAAAAAAGGAGAACTAGCAGGGAAACTGAAAAGAGAAGAGGACGGTTGGAAGCAGCATCTGAGAGGACAAGTGCATTGATCTGGAAGCTGGAAGGTGAGGGCTTAAGCCTTGGCTTTGGAATTTAACAGCGATATGCACTTAGACAAGCCTCATTGCTTCCAGTCCCTGGTTTCATTATCTGTGTATGGATGTGAGCATCACTTCAAGCTGTGGATCAAATTCTGATCTCTTTATTTATTTGGAAGTATTCCAGACTTATGGAAAAGTTGCAAAAATATACCCTTATACCCTTCCCATATATCCTTCACCAGATCCCCCAAAGGTTAGCACATTTGCTATGTCACCATCTCCTCTCTATGTGTGAGTGCAGGATATACACGTTCCCACACATAGATGTGTGTGTGTGTGTGTGTGTGTGTGTGTGTGTGTGTATGTGTGTGTGTATTTTTTCCTGAGGTATGTGAAGGTAACTGGTTTGTATTAAATATTGTGTTCCTCTTGTGATTTCATTCAAAGGGTTCAGAGGGTAAAAAAATGTTTGAAAAGCGTTGCTAAATTCCGTTTTGTACTGGCTTTTTAAATAATTTTTCTCTTGTTGCATTAAAATATCTCTAGCACCCAAAAGTGCTGATTAAGGGCAGAGCAATGTAAATGGTAAATTTTTAATATGAAGACACGTTTAAGGGTTTAAGCAGGTTGTCTGCTTGGCAGGGATTGTCATAAAGAGGTTTTCAGTTCTCCTATTTTACAGATGGGTAAAGTAAGGCTCATTGAAAAGATCTGCCCAACATCCACAGCTTTCTGTCGGTTATGTTTCTCTAGCATGTTGGTATTCTTACCCACACTAGGTGAAGGGCTGGTGAAGCTATAATAATGACAGCTACTAACTCTGTGCCAGCAAAATGCTATTTTACCGACATTATCTCATTGAGTCCTTACAGCATCCTTGCTTTGTAGGCATTATAAACCCATTTTACAGATGAGGAAACTGAGGTTCACAGAAGTGTTAAATAGCTTGTCGAGGATCACACAGGTTGAAAACATGAAGCCGGTCTCAAACCGATGTCTGTCGGCTCCATAGCCAATGCCCTTCACCTAGACTATCTCGCTTCCTCGCTCTCATCAGGGGTGGGGATCCTTGCCCCATCTCAAACCTTCTCACCCCAATACCTTCAAAAGCAAAGATGGCTGTCCTGAAGAATCAAAGGGTAGGTCTTCCCGTTTGCCACTAGGGGTCTGGGATTTCCTGAAGGAGAAATTCAGGAGGGGCGGGAGTGGGGGAGGGTGATGATAATGGTTATGATGAAACTGACCTTGAGAAAACACAGTGGAAATCCTGCATACAGAGAGCCGGCCAGCCAGCAGAGTCCTACAATATGTCCCACTTTCTGTCGACCTGCACCTGTGGTGGATGGACTTTGTTTCTTTAAGAGGACAGAGGCAGGAGGACACTCAGGACAGAACTGAGAGTGGCAGGGGCGGAGTTCTAGGGCAAGTGTCTGGACCTCAGTTTCTCCATGTGTAAAGTGAGTGTGCTGGGGAATTGGGTGGGGTGGGGGTTGAAGTTGGCCTTCTGCCCTCAGCCATTCTCTGGAGCCAATAACCTGGGGTCAGTGAGAGAACGAGGGTGTCTAAACAGCACAGATGCCAAGCCCTCTGACCTGATGCCTTGATTTTACAGATGGGGAGCTCGAGGCTCTGCAAGCCTAATAGCGATCCTACTAAAATGGTTCCTGTCTGATACAGATATGAGCAGCTAATATTTCTTAGGTCCTCAGGATGGGCCAGCCACCATGCTAAATTCTTTTTTTTTTTTTTTTTTTTTGCCTTAATGTTTATTTATCTCTGAGAGAGAGGGAGAGACAGAGCACGAGGTGGGGAGGGGCACAGAGAGAGAGAGAGAGGGAGACACAGACCCTGAGCTGTCAGCACAGAGCCCGTCGCGGGGCTCGAACTCACAAACCGCGAGATCATGACCTACCGCGAGATCATGACCTGAGTGAAGTCAGCAGCTTAACCGACTGAGCCACCCAGGCGCCCTGTGTGCTAAATTCTTTAAATGCCTGGTTTAGCCCTCACTATGACCCTACAGGGCAGGGAGTGTTATCTTCATTTTAAGAATAAGAAAAATCCAGGCTCAGGGCCTCTTTAGTTTCAGTGTCTCCTTCCAGAAAGCAAGGACGTTGAGCTAAAACAGCATGTCTGAAACTTCCGCCGTTTACCATATGTGTGTTCCACCTATTTATGTTTCTCAAGTCAATGTTTTAAAGCGAAATCGGTTTTAAAAAGAAGTATGGCAATGGAATTCTGAATTGCCAGGAGTAGGAGAGAGCATATTAACACGGATACATAACTAAGAAAACAGGAAGTACTTCCTAAACATCTGCCCCCAAACCCATTCCCCCACGTCACCAGAGGTATGGAAAAACACTTTGAAAAGCCACTGAGTTAAATGAACTCCAGGTCCTGTCCTATCTCTGACTCTGTAAGAACACAGAATCCTGGAGTCTGGTGAGGCTTGACAGCTTAAGAACAACGTCCTTCACGAGACACCAGCCATGATAAAGGAACACCTTAAAAATCCACTTGTAAACAAGGTGATCTCTAGGTTATTTATACCAAACTGGTCTCCAGGAGCCTCTGAAGCTTCTTTATTCTTTCTGGGAACAGAGAGAGCCTTTCCAGCCAGAATGACCTGAAGAGGTGAGTGGGGGCTTCCACTGTGGCTCAGGCTCGGGGTGGGGGTGGGGCCCTCAGAAGACAGAGGCCATCTAGAGTTCATGTGCAGTATCTTGTCCTTACCTTGCGTTCGGCTATTCAAAATAGCCAATAGTGACAGCTATTTCAGCTCAGTCCTGATTGGAATTCAACAGGCTTTGAGCTGGGGCATCACAACACGCACGCACGTACACAAAGCGCTTAAAGCTTGGTGACTCAAAGTGTGGTCAGAGGACTGGCAGCATTGGCCTCACCTGAGAGCTTGTCAGGGATGCAGACTCTCAGGCCCCACTCAGATCTCCTGGATCAGAACCTGCATTGTAACAAGGTCCCCAGGTGGTTTGTACGCACATTGGGGTTTGAGTGGTCCTTCTGAGGTGCCGCTGATGTCTCTGGTCCCAAGACCATGCCTGGTACAGCAATGCTTCAGAGTCATCACCCCAGTGCTTGGCCCATCATCAGAATCAGTTGGGGAATTAAACCACACACACACACACACACACACACACGCACACACACACACACACACACACACACAGATTCCTGGATTCCAAATTCCAAAGATTCTGATCCAGTACAACTAAAGCAGGGCCTGGGAATCTGTTACGAAACAAGATCTCAAGGAATTCTGCTGCTTAGCCAGGTTTGGGGGAGGTGTGAGCTTCCATTTAGTGGTATTTAACCAAGTTCCAGACAGGGGTCCAAGCTCTTCACATTAATCTATCTGACTTTCAGGACAGCCTTTGGAGATGGGTACTAGTATCAGTCCCATTTCCCAGATGGAAAAAACGAGGCACAAAAAGTGAAGTAACTTGCCAAAGTTTGAAATGGAAGGGGGGCTATAAATAGAATTCAGGTCACTTGGCTCTAGAGCAGGGATCTCAGTGCTCCTGACATCCAGGCTGTCCTGAGCACTGCAGGATGGTTAACAGCATCCCTGGCTTCTACCTACTAGCTGCTGGTATACAGAACTCTCCTAGTTGTGACAACCAAAAATGTCTCCATGAATTGCCAAAGGTCCCCCGGGGGCAAATCGCCCCTGGTTAAGAACGGCTGCTCTAGAGTCTCTACCTGCCTCCACCACACTTGCTCTGCTGCCTCAGAACCCCTGGGTTTGCACCAAGCACTTTTACACCACAATAGCCTAACAAGGTAAGAATTGCTAGCTCGATTCTAACGTATGACTTACTCAGGGTCATATGGCCTGTGCAAAGCTAGGACTCAAATCCACATTTCAGCCCTTTCCTCGATTGACCCCACACGGTGATGTCTCGGGGAAGGTTTTGTGCCTTGCAAGAGAGCCAAGTTGAAGGCCAGGGATGGATCATGCCCCTCACTACAGTTAATTGGTTCAAGGGTGGTACCTGACCCAAGCTGAACCGATGAATTCCTTCTCTGGATTTTTTGGGACCAGCTAGAACTCAGATTTGTTTCCTTCTGGTGCCTAAAGTGGTAAAATCTAAAACTCAAGAGCGGAGAACAGAGCTTGTTCGCATTGAGAGAAATAAAGCCAAGACATAGAGTCAACCTGAGCAGAGGCACCAGAAGCACTGATATGGCGGGACTTCTGGGTTTGTGCTGCTCGCAAAGTCTGAGTGCCTCGCGATCCTTCTTGGGGCCTGGCTGTTCCACAAAAGGGCCCTGGATCTTTCTCATACACTCTCCTTTCCCCCCCACCAGTTACTTTTAGTTGAGTTGAATAAGAGTCCTTATTAGTTTGTCCCTGTTAACAAAATACCTACTTGTTGGGGGGGGGGGGGAATCCTTCTTAGTATCAGTAATCTGCTGCTAAAATTCTATGATCCGTGTAAGCATGCTGATAATTAAGTTCCTATTATTTTAAGTGGGAAACATTATGTCACATGACACATCAACCCCAAACGCACAACCAATTTTTGAAACGTAAGTAAAACTCAATAAAATGTCTACATGTAAGCAATAAACTCTGATGTTTGCTATAAATGCTTACCATGTGACACTCAGCACAAATTAATGTGGCACTTACAAGAAGTTGCTTTATCTACAGTAACATCTTCCACATCCTCTTTGTGGACATTTAGTTGTTCTGCTTTCCAAGCTGTGTGGGATTCTAACATTTGATTGTGTCTGCAGCAGAAAAATGTAAGAAACGGCTGAAGACATTTCTCACAGATTGTTTTGTTTTGCCAAATCTGTTATATTGAGTTTTGGGGGCATAAATGTAAATGTTACTTACATAAACAGAGTACAGAAAAGTTGGAGTGGCACAGATGCGTTCATTCTGTGTAGTTTGGGAGTTAAAAAAATAGACATTCTATTAAAAAAAGCAATGGAAGAAATGTTCTAAGTGAGGATCCTGTATATATGTCAAAACCACATCCCAACCCGAAATTTCCTTCTGCAGGAGAAATGATGAACAGTCTGGAGGGTGCGTTTCCCTACTTTTGTTTCACACGCACCTGTGTGTGTGCACGTGCATGTGTGTGATCACGCGTGCACACACACACGCACACACATCCATCAAGAGGGTGGCCTGGGGTGAGGAACCTGCCTGGAAGAGGTGCTGGAAGATGAGGGCCAGGATTCCAGCATGAGAACGTTGGTGAGCACGGAGCAAGTCCACAGGCCTGGAAGGTTCTGGATGAACACCAGCGTAGCCGGGAAGAGGAGTACTGCGCAGATGCGGATGCCCAGGGTGGGCGTGGCAGGAACGAGCCCTCTGCCCCACAATCGCCGGTGGTCCCGTCCACTGTCTGATAACCTGCGGATAAGGAAGGAAGACAACGAGCCTCCGCTACGACCTCCAGGCCCCGCCCCATGCCCTCCAGGCCCCGTCTCCTTGCCCTCCAGGCCCCGCCCCATGCCCTCCAGGCCCCGCCTCCATGCCCTCCAGGCCCCGCCTCCATGCCCTCCAGCCTTTGCTGCAGATTTTCAGCCCTCAGAAGCACCAAGCCTCTGGAGGTTTCCTTTGTGGAACAGTTTCCCGCGCTCCCGACCTTCTCTTAGTGACTGGTCAGCCTGCAGGTACAATGCCCCGCAAACCAGATCACACCGCTAAACTAGATCAGAGCACCCAGCCCTTTTCCTCAACAGGGTTCATCACAGACTGTGACTTTACACTAGCTTGATTATGGTTAAATGTTTACCGTCCCCACCGGAGTGTACGTATCCAGTTTGCTCACTACTGTACTGCCAGCAAAGTGACCAGCACCGGGTTGATAGTCAACACCTATTTGCTGAATTGAAAGAGAGCTTTTTAATGAAATTCTGAACAGAGGGCACCCAGGTGCCCCCAGATAATTCTTTTTTTTAAATAAAAGTTTCGTTTTATTATTTATTTATTTTAATGTTTATTTATTTTTAAGAGAGAGAGAGAGACAGAGTGAGCAGGGGAGGGGCAGAGAGAGAGGGAGACACAGAATCCGAAGCAAGCTCCAGGCTCGGAGCAGTCAGCACAGAGCTGGACGCGGGGCTCAAACTCAAGAGCTGTGAGATCATGACCTGAGCTGAAGTCCGACGCTTAACCAACTGAGCCACCCAAGTGCCCCATAAAGGTTTTATTTTATGATGATAGAAAATATTTATGGTTAAAGATTTAGAAAACAAAGCAGAATTATCTCTGGAGATTCTCTCAACCTTGCTTATAACAGCTATACAATAAAAAAAAAAAAAAGAGAAATAGTCCGAATGTCTGTTAATAAGGACTTGGTAAATAAATCATCTGTGATGAACTTATGATCTATCATTATACAAGAAAAAAAAGTAAATAACAGATCAATATCATAGTTTGAAAAGAATGATTAGTACATGGGATATTTGAATATTCATGAAAAAATGTGAAAAATGATTCACATAACTTTTAGTGGTATATTTTCATAGGGGAGAGATTTATAGGGATCTTTAATGCAATAATGTTTATATTATTGTTTGATTTGTTTAAGAAAGAGCTGTGATGGTTTTGTGTTCTGATGGGATAAAATTAACCCTAATGATTTAAAAATGAAGATAAAAGATACACCTGTAAGTTCATCTCAGAGAGGTAGCCACTGTTACTGTTTTATTGTTAATGTGTATTTATTTTGAGAGAGAGAGTGCAAGAGCTCATGTGTTGGGGGGTGGGGGCCAGAGGGAGAGAGAGAGGGAGAGAGAGAACCCAAAGAGGCTCCATGCTGTCAGCGCAGAGCCGGATGTGGGGCTCAATCTCATGAACCATGAGATCACTGCCTGAGCCGGAATCAAGAGTTGGAAGCTTAACTGACTGAGTCACCCAGGCGCCCCCAACTGTTGTTACAATTTAGAGTAGATACTATATATATTTTTACTTTGTATATAGACACATGCAGACATTTGTATTTACAACAGTGAGTCCTAAATGTACGTCATACCTTGTAGCCTTTTGATGACCTATACCACTTGTGTTTGTTTAAGCACTCGGGTTTGAAGAACTAACAAATATCTATGAGCAGTTGCTTTAATAATTCCAGAGGAAATATTCTAATCTCAGTGAGCTCACAGCCTCTTTAGAAGGAAGGGATGTGGACACATAACTATATTCAAGGGAAGCTACATCTATCTATCTAATCTATCTATCTATCGATCGATCGATCTATCAACCGAAAAGGGAAATATAAGATAGCAATTCTGTGTGGATCAGGGAATGATACCCAGAGGGGGACGGGCACGATTTAAGTACTTGGAGATAACTGGAGGAGGAAGGACATTGCACGTGGGAAGAATAGCATAAGTAGAGGCTCAGTGGTAGGAAAAGACAGGATATATTTGGGAACAGTAGATAGCACAGGTTTGTTGGGACATGGGACACTTACAGAAGAGAAGTGGAAGATCAAGCTGGAGGGTAGGTGGGTGCCAGGTCACCCAGAGTCTTGTGAGCCAGATGAAGGTGTTTAGAATAATATCCTCTCCAACAGAAAGACCTTGATTATTTTCAAGTGGAAAGGTGTGCTTGGTTTTTTCTGTTGCTGCTGTGAGGTAGGGACCTGGAAGTCCCAAAGCAAAGGCTGAATCATTTAAGTTTTCACTAACTTGGTTGATTTGGAGAAAGCTGCTCAAAGCTCAAGCTGGGCTATCTCTGGCCATCTGTGTTTCTGCTCCAGGGCTCTGCCTGCTTACAGTTATCTGCCAGAAACATAAGGAACGCATAGAAGCCCAGGTGATCCACAACCAGGAAGAAGAACACGATGTACCCGGGTGTTCGGAGGAGATTATTATAAAAAGGAGGAAGGCAGAGAGAATATGGGGCCACCTCGTGTGTTGTGTTATCAGCCCCTGCCTCACCTCTCCTACTTGGATGCCATTGCCACCTACAGCCACAGCTATGAAGGCCTGCAGCAGCCTCAGACCTCCTCCAGCTCCAGAAGGCACAGGAATGACCCTGGAAGGCTCATTACCCCCATGTCCAGGTATGTTTTTAGGCAGAAACTTTGTGTCCAGGTAGTTATGGAGTCAAGACCTGCCTTGGCCTCCCTATCCCATTGCCTGCTGCCCAATCTCATCTGCTTGGAGAAGGAAGGCTCTGTGTTCCTGCAAATTCCAACTGGCTTGACTTGGACACTGAACACTTGCTCGGAATTGGCCATCCTTTCCCCCATGGAATGAATCTGTTTCCACTCTTGTCCTTCCAATCTATGCTCCACACAGCAGCTCTAGTGGTCTTTTAAAAACTCATTGATTATATCATGCCCTTCCTCTGCTTCAAGAGGGGACTTTTCTCTGCTCTTGAATTAACATTCTGATGCATGATTGGCTCTTGCCTGCCTTTCCACTTTTTCCTTCTACAGTCTCTTCCTCCTCAGAATGCCTCGCCAGCTTCTGAAGGGCTCTGAGTTCTTCCCACTTCATGGCCACTGGCGATACCATTTCCTAAGGAAGTTCTCCTTTGCCTCTTCAAGTGGTTGCTCTTACTTGTGCTCCAGATCTTGGTTTAAACCTCACCTCTTTAGACAGGTTTTCCCCAACCCCCTATAGCTCTTATTAATTCATAATTTTCCTTATGTACTTTCCATCTCTACTGCTAGGTAATAAAACTCCATCAAGGCAGGAGTCATGCCTGTTATATTTACTCCTGTCTCCCTAGCACCTAGCATGGGGGCTGGTCTAGAGTGAGTACTCAGTGGATACTTGTTCAGTGAATGGGTGAATGAATTAATGAGCAAATGGATCCTTGGTTTCTCGGAGAATGGACTCCTCTTCTAGAAAGTACACACAGTCCATGTGGCTTTGAGTCATTGTATACTGGCTGGCATTCCCTGATGTTCAGGGTCATGAGCCATCTCAGACTGGCCCAGGGCCTCCTCAGCTTGACCCCTGTTTGCTTATATCACCTTCTGGTTTCTTGGCCCTGGCCACTTCAACCACTGGAACTGGAGGGTCTCTACTGCCCATTTCCTACCCCCTGGTCCAAGGCAAGCTGGACCTGGGCTCTTTCTGTTTAGACAGGTCCACAATTAGCAGAACCAATAGGGTTAAATAGATATGTTCACAGAGTACCCCAAATCACACTTATAGCAAAATGTGATCTCAAAAGGTATTTATTAATGATTGCTGGTAAAGGTTCAACCCCAGCATGACACCCATTCAATTAAGAGTGATTTATTTCACACTGTGAAAGCAGTATCCAGTAGCTTCATTATTTAATCTTTTGAATTCCAATGACTACGGAATAGTGGGCAGTGGGGGGACAGAGAGGAAGAAGAGCTGACACAAAAAAACCAAAAACCAAAAAACACACACACACACCCCACAGCTCTGCTGTCAGAATGTCCCCTGACTGCAGGGAGAGGTGACTCCAGACTCTAGCCACCCAGAATCAGCTAATCCACACTCAGAGTAACTAACAGTTGTTCTTTCCCAGGAGAACTAGGAGCTAAGTGCATTTAGATCACATGTTTACCCAGAGTTGTGGTTTTTGGCCTGTTGTGATTCACTGTGTGACTTTGGGCAAGTTGTTCCCTGTTTTGAAGGTTCACTTTCCCCATCTGCACTTTTAGGGGGCTGTGTTCTAGAAACTCCTGGCTCTGACCCTGTGAGAGTCCATCTTGACCCATATGCAAGGCTTGAGTCTTGGTTATTGTTCCGTTGCTGTCTTCCTTTCAGGATTAAAGAAAACCCTCCTGTTAAGCACAGGAAATGTCAATTATATATATATATATATATTTGTTTGCTCCTAGAGGCCACTTCTATAGTCAACAGTGTATGGTTGTTTCTCAAACTTTCATACGCATCAGAATCATCCAGATATCTTGTTAAAAGACAGATTGCTGGGGCCCATCCCCAGAGTTTCTGATTCACTTGCTCTGGGATGGGACCCTAAAATTTGCATTTCTAACAAGTTCCCAGGTGACACTGATGCACCTGGACTGGAGACCAACTTTGAGAACTACTTTAGGACACTCAAAAGTGTTGATATTAATTAGGTATGTGTTTCTGAGGGACAGATATCAACATTGGACTAGAGGCTGTCTGAGACCTCAGTGGGACTCACCATCCTACTCTGTTCCAGGCAAGGAGAGGACAAGGTAGCCCTCCGGGGGCATGGTCCCAGAGCCAGGTATAGGGGCTGGCTGCCAGGGCTGCATCATCATATCCCCATGGTTCATAAAGGGCCCATTAAGTCTAAGGGAGAGGGCACAGGAAATGGGTCTTTGTTGGGTTTAGCAGCATATCGTGGGATGAAAGCAAGGCAGGCCGTTAGCACAAGGCTGCATGGAAAGGTGAAAGGTAGGTGTATGGCAGAAATGCTAGGTGCTAATGCCCACTGGTGCTCACTCTGCCTCCTCACTTCCCTGAAGGGTCTCCAAAATCATCTACAACTCACTAAACATTTAGTGAGTGCCTACTGAGTGTTTGCAGCTGTGCAAGGCACTAGGGTACATATTATTGAATAAGAGAGGCAGGGCCCCGTCCTCCTGGAGCCGTCTGCTAGGCAGATTAACAAGTCGCATGTACTCACTGAACGCATGGTGACAGACACTCAGGCCCAGAGGGGGCAGGGCACTTGTCCAAAGTCACACAGCGAGCTGACCTCTGGTCTCCTGGCTCCCACCACAGTGATTTTCCTCTTTTACGCTGCTGCTTCCCTGAGACCGCATAACTTGCTGGTCTTTGCGGTAGCAATGAAGATAATCATGCACGCTGCCCCTTGTTGCAACGATTTTTACCAGGAGTGTAGGGACTCATGCTCCTCCGGGCTCATCAGAATTTCAGGGAAATATAACAAGGAATGTGACTTCTTTGCCATTTAATTAAAAAAATACAGCGGTGATGAATGCCTATTATAAAAAGGTCAAAGGGTCTAGAAGTATATACAGAAAAAAGGAACATCCCTATTTATATCCTCCCCTGCCTCATTCCAATTTCATTCTCTTCCTTCTTTCCTCAAAAGTAGCTACTTTTCACAGTGTGGTGTGCTCATGTCCAGACCTTTTCTATGCATTTGTAAACATTATGTACACTAATTTATAAACATTGTATATATAAGCAGGCACTTAAAAGTGAGTTTTAAAATCATATATGTATAATATATTTATTTTTTTTTAGATTTCAAATATACCTTCATTTCTTCTGAAAATGGAGGTATTCTTGGTAAAACTTCGGCTACCACGCCACCCTTCAGACCAAATTCTGGCACAAGTTAACATAAATAGAACACACCATAAGGTCCTTTACAATTTACAAATGAATATCATATAGATTTTTTACTTAATCCTCAAAGCTATCCTATGAGGTAGACTCAACTGAATGTCTTACGACAGTTTTTCTACAAGAAAACCGGTGCTCATAGAAGTTGAGGGAATTGCTCAGTGAACCACAACACCCAAGAAACAAAGCTAGATCTCAAACCCAGCCCTTTTGCCTCCAAATGATTCCCACTGCATTGTGCCCTACACTATGTCCCAGTGGATTTAGCAGGTTTCTTCATTCCAGTGTTGAGCCCAGTGTTGTGAGTATCGTCCATCTCTGCCAAACAGCTCTTAAATAAACTGGCTAAAGCCATTCTGCATTAAGGGTATGGTAGAGCTGGGGCAAAGCATATATAATAGTATTTTTTAAATTGTGTGTGTAAGGTGAAAAGTGGACACTGCTTTTGTGATAGGAACTGCAGAGACAGAAACTGAATAAGCTCTTGGCTGATGGGGCATGACTGAGAGGCCTTGTTCTGGGATGTGCATAAAGAAAGGTGGCAGGAAACAGGGCAAACCATGGCGGTGGAACTAAAGCAAAGCAAGCCTTGTTTGCAAGAAGGCTTGAAGGCTCTCCCTGTAGCAGAAGTAGTGGGCACAGGGGCGCTTGGGGGGCTCAGTAGGTTGAGTGTCCGACTCTTGATTTTGTCTCAGGTCATGATTCCAGGGTTGTGGGCTTCAGCCCTGCTTGGGGCTCCTCGCTGAGCATGGAGTCTGCTTAAGATTTTCTCTCTCCTCTCCCTCTGCCCCTCCCCCCTGCTTGCATGCACTCTCTCTCTCTAAAATGAATAAGATAAAATAAGATAAAAAGAAGTGGTGGGCACAGTTCACCAGGACACCCACACAGTGCATGGCCACGAAGCTTATCACCAGCAGACTGAGAGGACCCAGACAGAGATGGGGATGTGGTCAGAAAGAAGAGAGTTAAGTAGGTATGTTAGGATGAAAATACAGGACAAAAATGGATTGGACAAGAGAATGGGAAGACAAGCCATAGATTGGGAGAAAATATTTGCAAAAGACATCACTGAAGAAGGATCGTTACCTACATTAACATTCAACAATAAAAAAAGCAATCTAATTAAAAAGGCAAAAGACTTGAACAGACACCTCACCAACGAAGACACACAGCAGGCAGAAAAGCATATGAAAACATGCTCCACATCATATATCATCAGGGAATTGCAAATTAAAACACTACACACCTGTTAGAATGGTCAAAATCCACCACCCTGACAACATCAAATGCTGGCAAGGATGTGGGGCAACAGGAACTCTCACTCTCTGCTGGTGGGAATGCCAAACAACACAGCCACTTTGGAAGACAGGTTGGCCGTTTCTTACAAAGCTTACAAAACATCCTTACCATATGATTCAGCAATAATGTTCCTTGGTATTTACTCAAATGAGTTGCAAACTTATGTCAACACAAAGATCTATACATGAATACTTAGAGCAGCTTTGCTCATAATGGCCAAAACTTAGAAGCGACCATGATGTCCTTCAGTAGGTGACTAGATAAACTGTGATACATGCGGACAGTGGAATATTATTCAGCACTAGTAAGAAATGAGCTATCAAACCATAAAAGACATGGGAGAAACTTAAGTGCATATTACCAAGTGAAATCAAGCTGGTATGAAAAGGCTACTTACTGACTGATTCCAACTATATGGCATTCTGGAAAAGGCTAAGCTATGGGGACAATAAAAAGATCAGTGTTTGCCTGGGGTGAGGTGAGAGAGGGTTAGGCAGATCACAGTGGGTTTCTAAGACAGTGATACTATTCTGTATGATACCACAGTGGTGAATACCTGTCATGTATTTGTTCAAGCCCACAGAACACACACTACCACGAGCGAACCCTAACATAAACAATGGATTTTGGGTGACGATGATGTGTCAGTGTGGATTCATTGATTGTGACGCACGTACCACTCTGGTGGGGGATGTTGATAGTGGAGAGACGTGAGTGTGTTATGGTAGGAGGTATACAGGAACTCTGTACTTTCTGCTCAATACTGCTGTGAACCTAAGACTGCTCGAAAAAAATAGTCTATTAAAACAAAACAAAACAAAACAAAACACCTGAATATTTAAGAAACGTGGACAGGGGGATCATGAACTCTGCAGTTTGATATTATTGATATAAGTATATAACTAGTCAGTCTCACATGGACAGACAATAAGACCTTACAGAGAGCAGACCAGAGAAGTAAGTGGCCATGAGTAAAGGAGGGACAAGAAAAAGGAGTGGCCCTAACCCCTCCTGTCATGGGCTCTATCAGAACACTAGAGACTCATACTAGGTGGCTGTATGTATTTGTGCTGCTGATAAAATTATGCTAATCAAAAAAAGCGCGCGCGCGCGCGCGTGTGTGTGTGTGTGTGTGTGTGTGTGAGTGTGATTTGTAACCCTCCCCTCCCCGCCCCCCCCCCGCCCCCTGGCTTGTGGGGCAATGGAACAGACCCTGACTTGGGAACTCAGTTGCCTGGTCTCCATCGTGGTATCGCCTCTGGTTTCCTGAGGCAGACGAGGTGATGTTAGTGGGCACAGGGGGTGGCTAGCGCCCTCCTCAGTCTCCAGGCTGTGTCTCCGGGCCCCGGCTGGCACAGGCAGAAGTGAGTCCGGTGTGCTGCAGTGACCCTCCTGGATCTGTCGTTCATCCCTGTTCCCTTGGCACAGCTGCTAACTCTAGATCTAATTGTACTCAGGGTTCCAGGACAGGAAGCCTGACCTTAACTTAGGGGTGTTCTGGGGACAAGTGATAGAGAGCATTTCCTCTGCCTTTCTCGTGATCTCTTGAGGACAAAGCTTCTCATAAAATGGGTCAGGTTGTGACAGAAGACCCACGGGATGCCAGCACCAGGCTCAGACCTGCCCTGCACAGGCTCTGAGGGAGAAGTGCCTCATGCAACCCTCTCAACGCCTCGGAAAGCAATAGGATTTATTCTCACAATGCTACCTATGGCTCAGAGATGGGACAGTTGGCCCAAGGTCACACAGCTACGGTGGGAATAGCAGAGCCGGGATGGGGGTGAGTGCATTTTCCTGTGGTCTTACACAGGACGTCCTGGAACCTCAGAAAGTCATTCGTTTCAATATTCTCTTCCCTCACATACAATGCTTCAATTGTCCTACTACAGTCCCCCTCTATAGGCAAACCGCAAGCAGACTGGCCCCTTAAACCTTCAAGGACAGATGATAATTTATCTTCCTAAAAAATCTCTGTCCATAACGCAACCTTCTTTAAAACTCCTTCTAGAAATTAAAAATAGACCTACCCTATGACCCAGCAATAGCACTGCTAGGAATTTATCCAAGGGATACAGGAGCACTGATGCATAGGGCCACTTGTACCCCAATGTTCATAGCAGCACTCTCAACAATAGCCAAATTATGGAAAGAGCCTAAATGTCCATCAACTGATGAATGGATAAAGAAATTGTGGTTTATATACACAATGGAATATTACGTGGCAATGAGAAAAAATGAAATATGGCCTTTTGTAGCAACGTGGATGGAACTGGAGAGTGTGATGCTAAGTGAAATAAGCCATACAGAGAAAGACAGATACCATATGGTTTCACTCTTATGTGGATCCTGAGAAACTTAACAGGAACCCATGGGGGAGGGGAAGGAAAAAAAAAAAAAAAGAGGTTAGAATGGGAGAGAGCCAAAGCATAAGAGACTGTTAAAAACTGAGAACAAACTGAGGGTTGATGGGGGGTGGGAGGGAGGAGAGGGTGGGTGATGGGTATTGAGGAGGGCACCTTTTGGGATGAGCACTGGGTGTTGTATGGAAACCAATTTGTCAATAAATTTCAGAAAAAAAATACTGAGAAAAAAAAAAAAACTCCTTCTAGGATTCAACAGTACTCATTCCCCTAAAAATCTTCCCTTACCTGCAATTTAAGAGATTGATAAAGAGGATGTCGCCTCTGTCCGATCATTCATTTTGCAAACCTATACTGGCTCCTTGTGCCCAGTGATAGGCTTGGGAGGACGCAGCGGTAAATGAGGCCGGGTCATTGTCCTCAGACTGCTCAAGGTCTGAACAGCGAGTCTGATCCATGCTAGAATTAGCTAACCTTTTCAGGAAATAATTGCTATTTGCCAGGCACCATGTTAAGTTCTTTGCATGACTCAACTTAATTGGTCCTTAACAATAATCATCTGAAGTAGAAACTATTATTATCCCCATTTGACAGGTGAGAAAATTGAGGCTAAGACAGGTTGAGTAACTTGTTGCAGGTTATATAGCTGGTAAGTGGCAGAGCTGGGATTTGAAGTCACTTACATCTGATGCCAAAACCAGTGCTCATTTCCACAATGTTCTACTGACCCAGGTTAATGTCAAACCTGGGATTCTTTGATTCTGCTGGCAAAGACTTGGCCTGTCTTCTTCAGTAGAGGCAGATAATGCTTTATAGGTGTCCTCACTGGCAACACCATTTCTCCAAAGAGTAGCTCAGACGCTACCTCTAATGCAAGCCTTCCCTGCTTTGACCATCTGGAAGAAATACCTTTCTCTTCTGAATCCTTGATTTCACTCATGCCATTCTGTCTGGGATTTCAGCTATGTGTGTACATATCTTCCTCTGTGAGTTGCGAGAGCCTTAGAGGATCGTGTCTCATGTTCATTATTGTAGCCCCATTATGACTGGGTCCTCAATAATGTTGAAAGGATCCCTAAAAAGTTATGCTCATGTGAAAAGCATTATCTTCAAGGAACATTATTGTTGCCCATCTCTACACCTCTCTTTGCCTGTCAAAAATGGAGAAGAGCCCAGATTTAGCTATTTGAGCTATTGAAAAGAAGGAAAGAATTCCCACAAAAGTCTCAAGGTACAAGATCCTAGACGCAGGAGCTACTGTTGGGGAGGAAAGGACATTTACAAGATCCCACTGGCCTCCTTAGATAGCAGGAGCCCTGGTGGGAGAGTTGCTGAGCCCTGCCTGGGAGCCCCTGGGACATTCCTTGGGCTGCACCATTCAGGGACTGGCTGCTGGCAGAGGTGCCCCCAGCCCCAGGCAGGTGGATACCTCACTCTTCAGCTCCAAACACTGTGTGTGAGGGGTGGAGAGCCTCCATCGCTTGGCAAAAGCTTGAGCAAGAACAGCCTTGGCATGTAGGAGCTGCAAGGCCCAGCTCTCAGCTGCTTGAGCCTTAGAAGCCTCAGGAACTTCAGTACAGCTCCACCCCACTGGCCTGGAGTGATGCAAGCTCTGATCCTCAGGAAGAACACAAGACCAAAAGCACGAATGAGTGGATGAATGCGCTTTCCCTCCACTCCCACAGAGACTTCTCACCACTGCTCTAAGAGTCTGTTCTTTTGCTTCTACCAGTACTGATTGAATGCCCACGTGCCAGGAACTTTTCTGGGTGCTGAGGATCCCCTGGTCCCAGGCAGTGTGGTGCCTGTTTTCCAGGAGCTTAATTGGACACCATGAATATTACTCAGGGTTTCTCATAAATAAGTAAAAGTTTCAACTGTGATAAGTGCTCTGAACACTTGAGTGTAATAAAAGCAGTTGGCTCTTGCAACGAGGTCAGCAAAGGTTTTCCCGAGGAAGAGGGAAGTCCTCTGCGTGGCGATGTTCTTTTCACCTCCTTGCTCTAATTAAAATGTGGCTCCCCTGAGGTCACCATTTTCTCTGCAGGTCACTGCTTCCAGATAGTTTGCCCTTCACCCCACCTTAGACACCCACTCCCCCCATCATAGCCTAGGCCTTGTCATCACCGGAGACTACACCACCTTCAAAATCTCTACTGCAAACATCCTATTCTCTAGATGGCTTACCAACTCCTATCGGTCCATCTTCTATCCATGAGTTTGCAGACCGCACCAGATCTTTGACATCAGGGCCCCCAGTCTACCAGTGCTACTCTGCTCCCTATCTACTGCTCGTCCCCTCATACCCTCACTGCCATCTTAACCCAGCTATTAGACAGTCATTGCAGTCACCCCTGCCACTCACTCTTATCCGTCTTATCCCTTTCCTTGTATTGGGTCCAACTTTCAAAGCCATAATACTGGGTAGATGCAACTTCGCCTCTACTTTGAGACTACACCCAAGCAGTTGAATATGGGTTGAGAAATATGCACAGATTTGCCAACAGGTTGCATCTTAAATTTATGAACACGACCCTCAGGTGGGTCCCAGCACTGTTGGGCAGATCTATGACCTATCTTGTTTCTGTTGCTTTCCCATTCTTCAGGAGGACTGTTTCTTATCTCTTCTCTTGATTCAAACCTCCAGTATTCTCCCTTTTTCACTCTCAGCTGATGACATTGTTTTTATTTCATTGAGGAAATAGAAGCAATCAGAAGAGAACTTCCTTATCCTCCACCCATGAAATCTACCCACTGACCTGTGTCTGAATCATATACCAGGCTTTTCTCCCACAAAAATAGGTAAACTGTCCTCACCTGTCGTTAAGTTCCTTTATCTTGCACACTGATCTCTTGCCCTTCCCTTTACTTAACCAAGAGTTTTGCTCTTGCAATGATCCTTCCTTCTCTCTTGGACCATCAAAATTCCCCTTCCTACTGCATTGTTCCAATGAACATATAAACATAATAGAGTAACTGTTCTCTCATCTGTCTGTTCTCTTTCATAGCACAACTCCTTGAAAGAGGTGTCTCTACTCACTCTCTCCAATTTCTCACTTTCCATTCTCTTGAATCTATTCCAGTAGACTTTGATCCTTATTACTTCATTGAAACTATTCTTGTCAAGGGTAACAATGCCTTGCATTCCAAAATCCAGTGGCTAAACCTGAGTTCTCATCTTGTCTTAGCTGGAGTAGAGATTTCAGTCTTTTTACACTTACAGTTTTCACCACAATGGTGGATAGACTGTAAGGTGCCACCTCTGTTGATATTCACGGTATTCGTGCTCTTGTATATCCCCTCCCCTTGAGTGTGGGTGGGGCCCATGCTTGCTTCTGACTAACAGAATGTGGCAAAGGTGATGGGATGTCACTTTCATGATTACATTATGTCATCTAAGAATTTATATAACCAGCAGACTCTCTCTAGAGTCCTCAAAGCTCAGCTGGCTTTGGAGAAGTGGCATGTTGGAAGGCTCACATGGCTAGGAGCTGAGGGCCAACAAGAAGCCAACTGCCAGTGAGAAGCTGAGGATTTCAGTCCTACAATAGCAAGTAAATGTACCAACAACCCAAGTGAGCTTGGAGGAAGATTCTTTGGCAGTTGTGTTTCCAAATGAGAACACAACCCAGCTAACACCTGACTACAGTCTTGTGAGTTCCTGTAAGCAGAGGACCCAGTTAAGCCACCCCTGACCCACAGAAACCATGAGACAATAGAAGTGTGTTGTTTTAAACCACTAAGCTTGTGGTAATTTATTACACAGCAATAGAAAGCTGATATAACTGCTTATCTTTTATATGAGGTCGTTGCTATGTTTTTTCCATAATGGCATCTTATATTGGATTTTTTAAAGACTCAGATACAATTTATTTGCTTATCAAACGGGTGCCATTCTGTGTCTTCATATGCAAATGGTAACCATAGAACCCTAGGGTCTAAGTGAAGGTCATCGGAAGTTACCAAGTATGACCTTGAATGAACACCTTTGTCCCGCAGAGGCTGTTTCCCATGTGTAAATGAATGGGTTGCAGCAGACCATCTCAGAGAAACTCTGAGGTGTGATACATAATGATTCTCTGGCTGACCTTGGGCCTGTCCAGTCATCTTTGGAAGGAGGAAGATTTGGGAGGTGAGCTTCCTTCCCCTATTCATTTCAGCAGCTAGGGGCGGAAGCCCAGACTGAAAGGGATTTGCTAAGTCAATGGTAGAGCTGGCCTCAGCCCTTTCCTTTGTGCTCCTATGTCAGTGCTTTTTCAGTGGCAACAGGAGGCCCTTCTCTCTTCTCAGCTCTCCCAGGCCCTTTGTTAGCATTGTGAGGTAAAGTCAAGGTCTGCCCACCCTACAGATGGGGCTTCGGGGGTTTGCTCCAGATCTCTCGGACCCTTGCCTGGGTCCAATCCTGGGAATATTCCTTGTCCAATGGTGCCTCTTCCTGCCTTATTTCAGGAGGACCTACCAGTTGGCCTTATCTTGTGCCAAGGAAGTTGTTGGCTGAGTAAAAGGTTAGGAGAAGTTCTGTGGATGAGGGGGAATCTGTAAGCAGGTTTCAGGTAGGGCGGGGGCTATAGCTTTGGAGAACCTGAGCCCAATAAGCTCTTGGAAACTTCCCCCCAAACAACCTTACTTTAAAAACTAATACTCAAAATAAAACATACACGCCCAGGTTTAGACTATTAATATTCTAACCAGAGGATTTATAATAAAAACTGGAGTCTTCTCATCTAACCTTCTCCATGAAAAGTCCCTCTTTCTGTGGCTAAGCTTTTTTAACATCTGTTTTTTCAGTTCTCTAGTTTTCCATCTCTCTATACAATATAATGAGTTTTCAATTTATTAATTCAATGTTAGTGCAAATTTATACCTGTTTTAGTTATTTACCTTTATAGCTTAAAATTATATAAGCATAGAGATAAATTTATTGTCAATTACAAATATTTGTACTGGTTTTCTATTGCTGTTGCAACAAATTACCACAAGCACAGCGGAGTAAAAGAACACAAACATTCTTGTACAGTTCTGGAAGTCAGAAGTCCTAAAATCAAGATGTTAGCAAAACTGTTCTTTCAGGAGGCTCTAGGGAGTATCGGCTTCCTTTTTCTCCCAGCTTCTAGAGCCTCCCACATTCCCTTGGCATGCAGCTCCTCCTTCCATCTCCAAAGCCAGTAGAATAGCATCTTGCCTCTTCCCTGACCTTCTAGCCTCCCTCCTGTAAGAGCCCTTGCGATGTCACCAGGTCCATCCGGATAATCCAGGATAATCTCCTCATCTCAAAACCCTTACTTTAATCACATCTGCAAAGTCCCTTTTGCTGTCTAAGCGTTGCGGGGATAAGGATGTGGACGAGACCATTACTCTGCCTACTCCATCATACATCCCAGTTTACCTGGAGCAGTCCCACTCTATGCCGATTGTCCTGATGCAAATATTAACAAGGCCCCTTTCATTCTCAAAAGTGTCTCCATTTGAAATCATATCGATACTCTACTTATCCAGCGTTTCCCAGTTTTTTTTATATCATAACATGTAGAAAATAACATTTTCTAGGTCCTCAGGATGAAAGAACAAAGCCTGTTTATGGTTAGAGCTAACTGTCTCAGGAGCTCTAGCCACTTTGGGACCTGCCTGGCTGCTTCAAGGGGCAAGAGTATCAATACCTCAGCACCCCATAACCCATTTGTGATACCCCATTGGCCATCGCACAGCACTGGGAAAGTCTTCCATTAAAGCAGTATAATACATTCAAAGCGTGCTCTTGTGATGCCCTCCTGTGTGAGCAGCCTTTGGTTCCAAGGGTCTCACACACGTGCATTGACGCTCCTGTCATTGTAATCCTGGGGGCTAGTGCAGGTTGTCGGACTGATGCACCCCTCTCCATCTTTTCACCTGCGCCTCCCAGTTCTGTGTCTGCAGAATCTTCTGTCCCTCACACACTCTCCCAGGCATCAGAATGCCAATATTGGTGGCACAGCACTCGTCCTGGATTCACAGGAGGGGCTTTTGAAGCACTCGTCCATTTTTTTCTCTGGGACTCCGGAGCGCCTAAGTGTCTTAGCTTTGTAACATACTCTTCTTTCTTTAAACGTACTCCATTTACCGCAGAAATACTCGTGGTAAAACATCTTATCATTATCACTGCCTTTCAGATCATTATAAAAATCACAACAGCTTGGCCAAGAGGCACATTATAACGGGTTGATCCGGCATCAGCACTTTTCATATGTACTTGAGCCGGTATTTACTTCCTTAGCAGGGTCTTTGCTTTAAATTGCTGCTTTTCATTTCCACTCTGTTCCTAATTTATTTTGCAGGATGCACTCTCCCTAGTCCTCAGCATGTGGTGTCATGATGGTGTTCAGCCTTCGTTATAGGAATATTATGTCTTCCAATACCCATGCCCAAACTGAGGATTTTAAAATTCATTTTTCAGCACTTGTGCCGCTTAATGAATCCTTGAATTGTATCGTTATGGCTTACAGAATGTTTTAAATTATACTAATGATGAGTGCTCACGCTACAGCTAATAACTACTCAGACCTCTCACACAAGTGCCATGTGACCAGGGCATTTCTCTCTGTATTCTCACAGAAGGACCAGGTGGGCACTTCTGTGTCCCAGCCAAAGTGGCCGCCGTATGGAAGTTATAGTGTAGCACAATTCACTGTGCCCTTCTGAGCATCAGTCTGGCTATTATGACATACTTTGTGAAATTTTGAATTTGGGTGGGATTCTAAAGGCTGTAAATTCTGCATACAAAGTGGATCTTTACTAATATTTTTATATCACACTACCTTAAATTCACGTAACTCATGTGCATACAGACTGTGTCGTGTGCATATGCACCCTGTTTTTTTTTTTTTCTTAACAAAACGTAATCATTCTCTATATGTTATTTTGTTACCTTTGTATGATGTGGGGGGCCAAGGGCTCCAAAGCAAGGGCTCTTTTCTAGAGCAAAGAGACACATGACCTGTGTGACACTCTGGGTGCATCGCTCCTCCTCTCTGGGCCTTGGTTTCCCCACCAAAGGATAGGGGGCTGGACTCACTGATCCTAGAGGCCTGCTCCTGCCATTGTCTTCCTGGTCTTGTAGAAGGCAGCTCTGCTCTTCCTGTGGTTCAGTCCAAAGTATTTATCTCCTCTCTCTCATACTCCATTTCCTTCCATCGACATTTAACATTTCCAATCTACCATAAAACTATTTTTCAGAAATTGACCACTTCTCACCATCTTCACTGTGCTTATTCTTGTCAAATCATCATAATCTTATTCCAGATTATAGAAACTGCCTCCTGACTGGTCTCCCCTTTCTGCCCATGCCTAAATCAACCCAATAAGCAGAGCATCCTGTTTTTAAAAAAAATTTTTTTTAACGTTTATTATTGACAGAGAGAGACAGAGCATGCACGGGGGAGGGTCAGAGAGAGAGGGAGACACAGAATCTGAAACAAGCTCCAGGCTCTGAGCAGTCAGCACAGAGCCCGACGCGGGGCTCGAACCCACATACCGCGAGATCGTGACCTGAGCCGAAGTCGGCCGCTTAACCGACTGAGCCACCCAGGCGCCCCCCTGGGCTCTTTACTCTGTTCCATTTGTCTGTGTGTCTGTTTTTGTGTCACTACCAGACTGTCTTGATGACTACAGCTTTGCAATGAATCTTGAAATCCGGGATTGTGTTACCTCAGGTTTTGTTCTTCTTTTTCAAGGTTGTTTGGCCATTAGGGGTCTTTTGTGATTCCATACACATTTTAGGATTACTTCTGTGAAAAATGCTGTTCTAGTTCTGTGAAAAATGCTGTTGGCATTTTGATAGGAACTGCATTAAATCTGTAGATTGCTTTGGGTAGCACGAACATATTAGCAATATCTGTTTTCCCAATCCGTTAGCATGGAATATCTTTCCATTTGTTTATTGCCATCTTCAATTTCTTTCATCAGTGCTTTATAATTGTCAGAATACAGTTCTTTTACCTCCTCAGTCAAGCTTATTACCAGCTATTTTATTATTTTTGGCACAATTGTAAATGGGATTGCTTTCTTATCTTCTCTTTCTGCTACTTCATTATTAGTAACAGATTTCTGCATATTGATTTTGTATCCTTACTGAAATAACCTATCTGAATTAATAGGCCTTACTGGATTCACCTATCAGTTCTAGCAGCTTTTTGATGGAGTTTTTAGGGTTTTCTACATACAGTATCATGCACACACTGACTACCTTTTAATTCTTCAAATAGGCTAGGCACATTCCCTCCTGGGCCCCTAGAACATGCTATTCCCTCTGCCCAGAATGCTCTTCTCAAAGAAGTCCACAGGGATTGTTTCCTCCCCTATTTTAGGACTTTGTTGAGATATCACCTCTCAGTAGTATATTCCTGACTATTTAAAAAGGCTTCAATCCCTCCTCTCTGCCTCTAGACTCCCTCTCCCACTTTCCTGATTTTCCTCCACAGCAGGTACACCCGCTGACATGACATGGATATTACTTATTTATTTTTGTTCTCTTCCCTCCCTAAAATGTTTCACAAGAGCGGGGATTTTTGTCTATTGTGTTCACTGTTTTAGGCCCAGTGCCTGGCACATATAATAAATATTCATTAATGAAAAAGAACCAATTTCTTTATTTTCATCTTCTTACTCTTCTATTTGATTCTTCATTTTTGTTATTACATTCTTAATTTCCAAGAGCTGTTTTTTTCCCCTAACAATATTTTTTAAAAGCAGTATTTTTGTTGTTGCTATTGTTATGTCATGGTGGCAACATCTTGTCTCTCTGAGGATATTTGTCTGCGTGTTTGTTTTTTGCATGGTCTCCTCCAAAAGGCTTCATGTTTGTGCATTTGGTTATTCTTTTGTCTTGGAGGTTTTCCCAGATGTCTTGTAATCTCTTTACAATTTTTAAATGAACCTTTAGGAGTACAATTTATATACAATCAAGTTAACGTATTTTAGGTTCCCTCCCCACCCCACCCCCCCACCCCCGCCCCCGGCCCATGTGGCTCAGTTGGTTAAATGTCTGACTTTGGCCCAGGTCATGATCTCACAGTTCGTGAGATCGAGCCCTGCATTTAATAAGTATTTAATTTAATAAGTAAAAAAATAAACCCACATAACCAGCATCCCAATCAATATACAGAATGTTAGCATTACTCCAGAAAGCTGTGTCCCTTTGCAGCCAATCCCCACATGTTTCTTTGACACATGTCAAGAAACCATTGTTCAGCTCTCTGTCACTAGATTTGGTTTTGCCCATTCTTTACATTTATATAAACCGAATCATATAGTATGCAGTTTTGTGTGTATGGCTTCTTCCACTTAGCCATAATGAGATGCATCCACATTTTTGCATGTATCAATAGCTCCTTTCTGCTCTGTATGCCACAATTTGTTTACCAATTCACTTATTGATAAGTGTGTGGGTTGTCACTGATTTAGCTTTATTAAGGTATCTGCTGTGAAAATTTGAATACAAGTCTGTGTGGACCACAGCCTGGACCCGGGTGAGGCAAGACAGGAAGCCTAGGTCACAAAATTTAAGGAGGCACCTGCTCTTGTGTTCATGTGAGTGCCAACCCTGCGCCTGTACAATCCTAAAAGTGAGTGCCTCTTTAAATGTCCCATCTGCGGCACCTTGCTTGCCTCCCCCTAGTCGAGGCCCTGGTGTGGATAAACACTTTTATTCTCCCTGGGTCAATACCTAGGAGTGGAATTGCTGGATCACAGGACATGTGTTTAACTTCATAAAAAACCATCAAAACAACTTTCCGAAGCGGTTGCATCACTGTCCACTCCCCCCAGCAGTGGATGAAACTTCCAGTTGCTTTACATCCTCAACAAGTGTATTTCCAGTTGTTTCTGTTTCATTGCCATAGACCAACTGCTTCCTGCAAATATGGCTCATCCCTGTGCTTCTTGCTGTTATCTTTATCTTCCTGGCTTCCCGGATCCAAACCAGATTCAGGAGAGCTTTTGTTGAGTCTTGCTGAACTGTTTCCACACCCATTGTTGCAAACAAAACAAATAGAGCCGAGCAGCTCTAAGTGAGCTCTTCCTTTTCAGGAAGAGCGTTTTCACTGTTGCATTCCTGAGATCTGTCCCCCCTGGGTCCCTTTGCTTCTCTTTGAATTTCTTTTCCATTTCCTTTATAGCTTCTGTCTGATCTCAGCGCTTTCGTTAGCCCTTACACATATTTCGGGATCTGTGGATTCTATCTTCTCCCTTTGCTGAAAATAGAGTTTTCAGAGTTTTTACGTTTTGCTTTTGCATAGTTTTCGAGGAGTAAAAGAGTCAAAGTGCTTTTTTATGTATACTTCCATATATTTTTTAAAATATTTTTTAAGTGTTTATTTATTTCCAAGAGAGAGAGTGAGAGAGAGCACAAGCAGGGGAGGGGCAGAGAGAGGGAGACACAGAATTTGAAACGGGCTCCAGTCTCTGAGCTGTCAGCACAGAGCCCGACACTGGGCTCAAACCCACAAACCGGGAGATCATGACCTGAGCCAGAATTGGATGCTTAAGCAACTGAGCCACCCAGGTGCCCCTATTTATGCATCCATATTGAACAGTGAATCTTCATTTATACTTCTGAGTAAACTCTGGAAGCAGAGGTGGGGATTTGTATAGTTGGGAAAAGTTCTCTGGGAATGACAAGGAGATGTAATTGTGTTAATTTCTTTTCTTTTTAATTTTTAATTTTTTAATGTTTATTTTTGAGAGAGAGAGAGAGAGAGAGAGAGAGAGAGAGTGCAAGTGGGGGAGGGGCAGAGAGAGAGAGGGAGACACAGAATCCAAAGCAGCTCCAGGCTCTGAGCTGTCAGCACAGAACCCAACGCGGGGCTTGAACTCATGAGCCATGAGATCATGACCTGAGCTAAGTCAGACGCTTAACCGACTGAGCCACCCAGGCGCCCCATAACTGTGTTAATTTCTAATTATGACTGCATAATGATAAGCTTGATAGAATCCTAACAGTATCTGAAAATGATGCAAAGGACTTTCTAATAAGAGTGTGGTGGCCAGATATAAGAAAGAATCCTTATTATAGTCAGCGCCTCCCAG
The DNA here is from genome assembly GCF_022837055.1 of Prionailurus viverrinus. Lineage (NCBI taxonomy): Eukaryota > Metazoa > Chordata > Mammalia > Carnivora > Felidae > Prionailurus > Prionailurus viverrinus. Next base: position 196,714,836 of record NC_062561.1, on the reverse strand, counting down.
GAGCCAATTGGGGAAGGCAAAGTCCCCCTTGCATCAGTAATTCCAACAGGGAGCTCTTTGGTTCTCTTAAGATCGGGCTTTCTTGACCATGACATCAGAAGGAGCCATAGAATCAATGAAATTCAAGACCTGGAGGTAACCTGGGCTCAGAAGCATTCCAAGCATAGTTTCTGGCACTGATCGGTCAATAAATTGCTGGGTTCTTCCAGGGATGAGATGAACTCACTGGCCTTGCTATTTTGAATTGAGCACGAACCTGCATTCTTTTCTCTTTCCCTGGTGAAATGAACCAACTGGGGTAGATATTTTAAAAAATATGGTGGGGTGAGGGGCACCTGGGTGGCTTAGTTGGTTAAGCATCCGACTTCAGCTCAGGTCATGATCTCATGGTTTGTGAGTTCAAGCCCCATGTCTGGCTGTGTGCTGACAGCTCAGAGCCTGGAGCCTGCTTCAGATTCTGTGTCTCCCTCTCTCTCTGGCCCTTCCCCACTTGTGCTCTGTCTCTTTCTGTCTCTCAAAAATAAATAAATGTAAAAAAAAAATAAATAAAAAATAAATAAATAAATAAATAAATAAAATATGGTGAGGTGCCTGGGTGGCTCAGTTGGTTAAGTGACTGACTCTTGCTTTTGGCTCAGGTCATGATCTCCTGGTTTGTGAGATCAAGTCCCATGTCAACACAAAGGCTTCTTGGGATTCTTTCTCTCTCCCTCTCTCTCTGCCCCTCCCTAGCTTGTGCATTCTTTCTCTCTCTCTCTCAAAATAAATAAATAAACATTAAAAATATATATATGGGTCATAGAACATACAAAGGCTTTAAATATATATATAAAGTAATATATGTTTATGAAATAATTGAGACAGTATATATAGATAGTTAAGAGTAAGAGTCTTAAGCAAAACAGTAAGTACTGTTATTCATGATTCTAGATTTTAACGCCACAAATCTGTATATGTCTCTCTGTATAAATATTTCTATAAATGCATAGTATAGTGTATGGAGAACAATACTCACATGCTGGCAACTGTAAGTCTTTGGAGGAAAAGCGTGAATTTGGGAGCAGGGAAATTTTCACTGTGTATATATCTATATATTGTCTAACATTTCTAATAATAACAATATATTAATATATAATTTCTACTATCTTAACAGTTTTATGGAGGTATAATTTACATAACAATAAACTGCACATATTTTTAAAAATTTATTTTTAAACTGCATGTATTGAATGTGTATAATTTGATAACTTAAAATCCATATTCACTTATGAAACCATCAGCACAATCAAGGTAGTGAAAATATTTGTCACCTTGAAAGTTTTCTTATGCCCCTTTATAATCTCTCCGGTCCTGACCTTCCCACCCACTCCAGGCAACCACTGACAGGTTTTCTGTCACTGGAGACTATTTAACATTTTCTAGAACATTAGGTAAATGGAATATTTTTTCTGACTTCTTTTACTCAGCAGAATTATTTTAAGATTTATCCATTTGTAGCTCTATCAAGAGTTTATTCCTTTGTGTGTGTGTGTGTGTGTGTGTGTGTGTGTGTGTGTGTGAATGGTTACATAATTTCAAATTAATTAATTAATTTGTTAGTTACATAATTTTTAAAGGAAACATTCAGGGAGAAGGAGGAAAGAGAAGGCTAGGTAACACATACACCTCAAACATACTGAGATGTTGCCATCCATTTAAAATTTTAAATATGTTAAAAAGTTAACGTTGCCTTACCTCACAGTCCCATTTCCAGGAGCAACCACAAATGAGTTTGTGCAAGCTTCGAAAAACAGGACAAGATGATTTTTAAAAAGATGTATTTTTTTAAATTATAAAAGCAACATACGCTCCCCGAAACGTGTTAAGGAAAGCACACCATGTGCAGAAATGAGCGCACGGCTCAGGGGACAGAGCTCTGGGGACTCGCCAGCCACGCTCCGAGCTCAAAGCCCCGCCCAGTTCTGCCGGGCCCGGGGCCCTGCCTGCGTGTCAGCAACAGGTCGCCAGGTGGTGCTGCGGAGCCGGGCTCCGGAGCTTCCCCGGTGGAGGGGAGCTGCCACGCGCTGGAACACGTGACCCGGGTCTCCGGCTGGGGAGCCGGGATCACGTGACGGGGCCCGGAAGCGGCTGCCCCGGCAGCAAAGGTGGGAGGGGGGGGATGGCTGGGGCTCCGAGCTGAGGCGGGAACGGGTGGGCTGAGCTGAAGCGGGAGCCAGATCCGGAACCGAGCCTGAGCCGGAGCCCGAGCGGTGCGTCCGCGCGCTGATGGGCCGGGGCTGACGGCGTGTCACCGCCTCCTGCAGGACCCACCTCGCCTTCCTCTGGGGCTCAGCGGATGCTCCGGGTCAGGCACCGATCGGCTTGGGGTGCAGGTCCGAATCTCCTCGGCTCCCCCGCCTCAGCCGCGGTAAGATGCGGGCACCCCTCCCAGGATGAGGCCAACTGGAGAATCCCTTTTCCCTCGCGCTCTATCCCTTGACCTCCCCCTGCCGTTTGACAGGTGGGGAAACTGAGGTGCCCAGATGAGAAAGGTCACCCTACCTACCAGCCAGGGCTTCTTCCACGCTTCCCAAGGGGGTCCTGTCGCCTGGGACAAGTGACCGGCCCTGTGGGAGCCCTGCTGGGGACTTGCTAATAGTGGGTCTTTGGGTCATAGAATACCAGAACTGGGATCCTGGGAAATCACTTGGTGCAACCCCATTCTAGAACAGTTGAAGAAATGGAGGATCTGGAAGGGGTCGGGGCTTGCCTAAGGTCACCCAGTGAGTTAGTGGCAGACCTGCGCCCCAACCTCCAGCGGCTGTTCGCCTTTCCCCACACTGCCTCCTGCGGAAAACTTGACATGCGGAAAGGCACCCTCTTCCTGTCCTCTTCTCTTCTAGCTCTGCCTTTTTAGCTCTACGGTCTCCATCTCCCGGATTGGCTTAGCTCTGGGTGTGGTTCCCTGTTTCAGTGTTCACGGTTTTTCTGCAGACTCATCATTCTGGAGGCTTTGCTTCTAACCGTCCTGCAATTTTGTGTAAATCATACTGAGATATGAAATAAGAATTGCAGAAGGTGGCTCGCAGCTGGGGCTGTGAAACGCCCTGGCCATTAACTCGAAGAATGCAAAGGCCTTGGCTTTATGTTTTCTGTAGCTTGTGTCATTTGGGGAATACTGGTTACTTGCATGCAGTCGTTTGAGGCTTGCTAAAATAACATAGCGGCATGGTGTAACGGAAAGAGCTGAGATTGGGGAATTGAGAGACTGTGTTCTAGCTCTGACACTTGCTTTGCAACCTTGGGTGACTCCCATCCTGGAGTGGGTGTAGGTTTCCCAGCCTGTACAGTGATGAAGTTGAATCCCTAAGGACCTCGTCTGCTCTGACATTCGGTGCATCGGGTCTGTTTGTTTTCTAATCAGAGAGGGTTTTCCCCTGTGTGTAGTACTACCACTGTGCAACAAAGATTAATCCAGTTGTCCAGGACGCGGTTCCCTACTTCAGTTATTTCTGGGTTGCCATGAAATCCTCCTCTTTCTTCTTATCTCTGTATTATGTCCAAGATAAATGCTGACCGCTGAAAGTCATTTTGACGGTCTTTAATCACTTTAAACATGATCAAGCCCCTCTTTGACTCTTTGTCAAGGGCCTAGTCTATAGTCGTTCACATGTGCACTTAGAGTATGTTTTCTTTAAAGATTTTTTTGTTGTCAAGAAGTAAAGGGGACACAAAAGACTGGATCTTTTGCTCTGAGTTTGAGACTGTGGGGTGGAGGCTGTATGAAGAAGAGGCTGCTGCGATGATGGTATTAAGTCTCTTTTCCTTTGTTTGCTGATGGTGCCATTTATAATCACCTGCCGTTGAGTCCTTATTTTCCCTTTAAACCGTGTAGCCGTTCATTCGGCGTCACCTCTGTGGCAGCGTGACGGGCTTGGAGCTGTCTTTGTCTATTCTAAAGGCAGATTCCATTTCTTCTGCGGTATTCCAGAGGTTATAACTAGGACCAGTGGATGCAAGTGCCGAAAGGGAAGTGGTTTTTGGGTGAGCAGAAGAACTTTCTAAGAATAAGTGCTCTTTCATGTGGCAACACAGAGCACGGAGCTCCCTGTCACTGGAGATAATTGTCCCTTGGCAATTACTTGTGGGAATGTCATGGATTAGATTATTGTATTGGGTAGAGCTTTGGGCTAGATAGAATGTTAGGTTTTCTTCCAACTCAGGGGTTCTGTGAAATTCTAGGACTGGACTTGTTAGCATGGAGAATGTGAAGTAGGGTGGGTAGGACAGATGGCCACTTTTGTGAACACGGTACTTTCCCCTTTGTCTCATCTCCTGTTAAGTACCCCTCCTGGTTTTTTAATTTTAATTTTAATTTTTATTATTCCTCCTCCTCCCTCCCCAGGGAGTGTCTCAATTCTTTAAATGCTTGATATCTCTCCCAAGGTCAGATTCTGAAGAGTCATTGTGCTGTTAATGATACATTTCTTTCTACCATGACCTGAAAGCAAGGTCCTAGAACTGGGCTGAGTAAATGGACTTTGGGTTCTACTTTTGCTGGCCTGGCTCTGATAACCCCTTCCAGAAGTGTGTGACTGGCTGACAACCACTAACACCTAGGATAGCTTTTCTCTTTGTCCCGTAGAGGAAACTCACACTGAGTCTTTTTGCCTCATCCGGGGCCGTGGAGGAATCCTGAGGCTCCTTCCTTAAGCCAGGCCTTACTGGGTCTAAGTACACAAAGCTAGCTGTTTTATGGGTGTGGGGTCCAGTGGATGGGACATTCTAAATGTACCAGAATAGAAACTACATGATATTGCATTTGGTGCCATCTCTTATCTCCCAAACATTTCTCTCGGAAGCCTTAACACCCAGGGCCAGTTCTCAATGACCCTCTCCAGTAGAAAATAACTCCACTGTGCCTCCCTATTCCGTGAAGTCAGAAATCTATCTGGGTTACTGGGATGCTCATGGCACATAGATCACCATTTCCAAAATGGGGGCTCATTCCAGGAGTGATGGAATGGAAAAGAACTGCAGAACCATGGGTGTGCATAGTGACCTTTCTGACTTCTTGTTCTTGAACTTCTCTGCGGTGATAATCACATCTAACTCTGAGCTTGTTGTGTCTTTTATTGTGCAGAATTCCCCATGCACACCTAATCCTGGCCCCAGTTTTGTTCCAGGGAAGATGGCAGGGAGGAGAGAGAATTTATGGTGTGATAGAAACACTGACTAAGAATCTGGAATGTTATATTCTAATCCCAAGTCTTTAACTAGCTGGGGCCTTGGTTTTCTCACCTTTGAATGAGAAGCTGGGGCTTTATCTTCTATAAGTCACGCCTGGTTCTGACGTTTAGTGGTTTTTATGACTGTGGGTAAAAAGTGAGTGTGTTTGTGTCTTTAGCCCCTCCTGGGCAGAGACTACTGAGGTCAGCAGCCCTCTCACCAGGCTCATTTAGGCAGGAGTCAAATTATGGAATGCACTTCTGTGGTAGGTTAGATGGAGTTTTATCTGATGCCCTTTAAAAACAGCAGATCACGTGGAAGTTAGAGATTTTCACTTTCCTCCTTGTAGATCACAGATAGCAACACAATCTGTGTCCTTGTTCATGACTTTGGAATCCCAGCAACAGAGAAAAGAAAACGCATCTAGAGAATTCGCTGTTTCTCTGGGTTCCAAAGTCTAACCCAATGTAATTGTTTAGGAATAATGGGTGGCAATTTTAGTCTGCAAATATCACCAATCCATGAACTCTGGTAGGAGGTGAGGCCTGGGGTACACCTATCATAATAAGATCATATGTATTTTTCTAGTGCTTAGTATGAATCCATCTGTAATCAGGATCATCTAGGAAGCTGGTTAAAAATAAACTGTTCATGTTGAATCAGACTGGGGTCAGAAATCTGTTTGGTTTTTTTAAGCAGTTTTATTGAGATATAATTCAAATGGCATGGGATATACTTCAGCCATTTAAAGTGTACAATTCACTGGCTTTTAGTGTATTCACAGAGATGTGCATAAAATCCATTTTAGAACATTTTCATCACTCCAAAAGAAACTCTGTCCCTTAGGTGTCACTGCTAATTCCTCTTAACTCCCTACCCTAAACCGTAGGCAACTAATAATCTATTCTCTGTTCTAGACTTTCATATGAACAAAATCATATAATATATGGTGCTCTGTGACTGACTTTTTTCAACTAGAATGTTTTCAGGGTTCACCCATGTTGTCACATGTATTTGTCAGTACTTAATTTATTTTTGTATTTCGTATTATGTCAGTATTTAATTTATTTTTATTGCTAAGTAGTATTGTATGGATACAGCACATTTCATTTATCCATTCATCAGGTTTATTTTCACATTTGGCTATTAGGAATAATGCTGGGATCACCATTTGTGTACAAGTTTTTCTGTGGACATACATTTTCATTTCAGGATATACCTAGGAGTAGAATTGCTGGGTCATTTAGCCTTTTGAGGAACCGTGCGACTTTTGTCCAAAGTAGCTACACCATGTCACATTCCCACCAACTGTGTTAGAGGATTCCAATTTCTCCACAGCTTCACCAGTATTTATTATTATCTGTCTTTGATTTTAGCCATCTTGGTGGGTGTGAAGTAGTATCTCATTGTGGTTTTTTATTTGCATTTACCTGGTGGCTAGTGATATTGAGTATCTTTTCAGATGGTATTGGCCATTTCCACCTCTTTGGCAAAATAGTTATTCAGATGCTTTGCCTATTTTTTAATTGTATTGTCTTTTTATTATTGAGTTGTAACAGTGTTTGTATTTTCTGGATTTAAGTCTCTGATCAGAAATATGATTTGCAGAAGTTTTCTCCCACCATGTGGCTTTTCACTTTCTTGATGGCGTCCTTTGAGGCACAAATGTTTTTTAATTTTGATAATGTCTAATTTACCAATTATTTTTTGCTTGTGATTTTGCTGTCATATGTAGAAACCACTACCTCATCTGAGGTCATGAAGATTTACACTTATGTTTTCTTCTAAGAGTTTTATAGTATTCACTCCTGTGTTTAGGTCTTTGATCCATTTTGAGTTAATTTGTACGTATGGTGTGAGGTAGAGTTCCAGTGTGGCTATCCAGTAGTCCCAGCATGATTTGTTGAAAAGATGATTCTTTCTCCATTGACTTATCTTGGCACCCTGTCAAAAATCAATTGACCATAGATGTGAGGGTTCCTTTCTGGACTCTCAGTTCTGTTCCATTGATCTGTATGTCTATCCTTATGCCAGTACCATATTGTCTTGATTACTGTAGCTTTGTACTGAGTTTTGAAATTGGGAAGTCCTCCAACTTTGTTCTTCTTTTTCAAAATTGTTTTGGCTAATCTGAGCCTTTTGGATTTCCATATGAATTTTAGAATCAGCTTGTCAATTTCTGCAGAAAGGCAACTAGGATTTTGATAGGGACTTCACTGAATCTGCAGATCAGTTTAGGAAATATTGCCATATTAACAACATTGAATCTTCTAAACCGTAAACATTGGGATGTTTTTTCAATTTTTTAGGCCTTTAACTTCTTTCAACAATATTTTATAGTTCTCATGTACAACCCTTATACCTACTTGGTTTAAATTCATTCCTAAGAATTTTATTCTTTTTGATGCTATTGTAAACGGAACTGTTTTCTCAACTTAATTTTCAGATTGTTCCTTGCAATTGCATAGAAATACAACTAGTGTTTGTATATTGACCTTGTATCCTGCAAATTTGCTGAACTTATTAATTGTCCTAGTTTTTAGTGGATAATTTTTATGTGTTTACAAGGCACCCATAAAGGTATTGTTCAGTTTTTGATAATGAAGCTAAATAAATAACACTTTAGTACTGTCTCTCCATCCCTTCATTCCTTTTTTTCCCTCCCCTACCTTCCCATAGGCCCCAAAGAAGAGCTATAAACATGTATAGGTGGACTCTCCTTCCTTTGTTGGAATTGGCCTTGTTTATTGTACTGAATTTGGAATAGAAACCAATCAGTAAACTCTTATTTGGTTATTTTGAGAACATTTTCATATTTTCAAAAGTGACTTACTATGAGGCCGATAGGTGGATGAAAGATGCTCAGTTTTTATTTTTCTGGAAATCAGAGAAATGTAAAATAAAACAAGTACAGGGGACCACCCATCCATTTAAAAGAACAAAAATGATAAAAGCCAACATTGGCAGAGTTATGAAGAGACAGTCATATTCCTAGTGACACTATAGGTTAGTTCAATCATTTGTATGGCAAGGACCATAAAAATGAGTGTATTCACCTAGTTTTACTCCAAAAGCGTATCTCCAAAATTAAAAAAAACTATGTGTATGAATTCCTATTAGATGTGATGTAAGAGATTTAAAAAAGAAAGAAAGCATAAGCTTCATATCCAACAGTTGGGAGCTAGCGAAGCAAATTATTATATCAGTATAATGATGGACTGTTATATTGCAACTACACATCATTAGTGTGTGTACTTTACGGATTCAGGGAATAGTAGATATGAAATAAGTGGGGGAAAACCTTCAAATAATGAGAACATTGCTAACTAAAAAATAGTTTATGTAAGGAAAAAAAAGTAAAATTTATTAAGATTATACAGATAGTTGATATTTCACTGCAATTTTGGTTGAATGTATATTTAAAGAAAAAAATTTTTTCCCACCGCACGTGTAGACTTTTCTTACTTTGTAGTGTTCACCCTTTTGGGTCTAAGTATCTAATGAAGATTTTGAGTTTGTGTTGATGGGCCACACATAATGTATAAACTCTCTTCTTTGTCCTCAAGAGCCTAAAATAAAGGACAAGCTTGTCTTGAATTCTCACATATTTTGCCCCTCATTTAAAAGTTAACAGGTGCTATTAAAATCTCCCACAGGGTAGAAATCTCAATTGCACAATAGACTTGGAAACCAGGTTTCATCAAAGGGAGCCCAGAGGCAGGGTGGCCTTGGAGGCTAGCACTCAGTGTGGACAGCTAGAGAGCAAGAGGAGGCTGCCTTGATGGCCAGAAAGAGCGATAGAAGGAACTCCGAGAAGTGATTGCCTGCACCCTCTAGAGCCCTTGGACCCCTCCTTCACCGCTCTGAGAAAGGTCTTCTGCTTGGACTTTCCCAGGGGTGGGGAACACATTGTCTCCCAGAGCAGTCTGTTCCATTGGACAACTCCTTCTGATAAAGGCTCTTCCTTATGTCTAGCCACAGGCCTGCCTCCCTCTACTTTCCAGCTCCTGACCCTCTTTCTGACTCATCTTTGAGGTCCCACAGGACAAGTGTTACCCATAGGACAGCTTTTGGAAGCAGTTTTTATACCTCCCAAGTTGCTAGTTCTCCAGGTTGAACTTTCTCATTGCTTCTAGTCGTTCCTCATTTAGGTGTTTTCCACTCCCTCCTCCTGTTGGTGGTGAGCCCTCACTATACTACAGTTTAGCATTGTTTATAGTGTACTTCCTGGAACAGAATATCGTGCGTGGCAAAAACAGTGCTGTCTACTACTGGGGGTTCTCTCTCATCCTAGTGCAACCTAGAATTAGCTTATTTGGCATCTGTTATTAAATCGTTGACTTCTGTTGAGCTGATCATCAGCTAAAACCCATAAATAGTGTTAATTTTTTCTTTTCAGCATGCATGCAGTGGCCAAGCCACATCTCCCACGTCCTGTGGTTGTTTCTCAGACTTCAGATCTATAGATTTCAGCTTCTTTTTTTGAGCAGTTTCTTACCAATATTGTGCTGTGGGTAACTTCAGTTTTTATATACAACATAAAGACACCTCTTTGCAGTATTTGAAATAAATTGAGCATCTGTGCCAAATAATCAATAGAGTAGTTTCCTGGTTGTTGGGGAGGAGTAGGGGGATTTGCCAGTCCCCGTATTCTGTCCCTTCTCCCTCAGTAATATGCATGAGTCACCTGGATGGCTCTATTCCTCAGACACTTGGTATGTTGGAAAAGAAATTCTCTTCTGTTTGCATAAATAATTAGTTGATTTTTGGAGTACTGGAGCTAGAGAGAAGCTGACAGATCTTTCAGTTCACTGCCCTCTACCCCTTTCTGCACATTTGGGATAAAAGAATTGTTCCAAGTTAGTAAGGAAACTGGCGAGAGAGGCAGGCTTAGAACCCAGGCCTTCTGCCATACATAGAACCTGACCTATTAGCTCTTGCCTAAATAGCAGCTTTCAACTGTCATGTTAAGATATTTTATAGATTTTCTCCCCCTGATCCTCTTATGAGTTTAATTGCCCTAGAACTAGAAGACTTCTTTGAATCCCTCTGGCTTGTGAGTAAATGATGCCCTCTTAGGTATTTAACAAAGTCGCCCTAGTGGTGAAGCTGGGCAGGATCCTCTGGGAGACTTCCACAGCCCTTACTGGCTTTCTGCCAGGCGCTTTCCTTGTGGGGTTATGTGGGTCCTCTCTCCATTACACTTGGGAGAAAATGAGATCACCCTGGATCTCTTAGGTGCCAGAGTAGGGCCAGTTTCCAAAGAGTCCCCTGGGACTTGACCTGTGGGAACACTCAGCACAGAGCTGTCCTCTGGCAGCTAGTGTTGGGGGCTAGGCAAGATGGTATCGTGATGCCCATCATTCCTGTCTCCTTACCAGGTATCTGAGACAGCACATCAGGCTCCGGGGCTTAGGCTGGGGAAGAGCCCACTCACAGGGAGGCAGGTATGCCAGTCTGCCAGTGTCAGAAGGATTTTTATTTGTAATCTTTAATGTACGTGTACCTTCCTTTCCTCACTCGATTGCAGATTCTTGGAGGGCAGGAAGTTGGCTTCCTTTCATTATAATATTCCCTCATTGCCAGTGGCAGTGCATTCAATAGATGTTTCCAGGTTCGGGCAGGGCAGCACAATATACGTTTCCTGCTTTGCTGCTACCTGGCTGTAGCAGACAGGTTCCTTCATCGTTCTGGGATTGATTCTGCATCTGTCAAATGCACAGTTTGTGGAGCGACCTCTGAGGGCTCTTTTAGTGTAGCGCTTAGGATTCTGGAGGCTTCCGGAACTGCCCAAATGTATCCTTCTGGTGTAGCTCAGAGGAGTCGTTGTTCTTCTCTTTTCTGTGGTAGCATTACTGAGAAAGTCCACCCTGGGGACGATACCCTCGCCATCTTTCCCCAACACACAACAGAAAGGGTTTTTTCATTCACCATCTTTAAAACGTTGGCAAATCCGTAACAATAAAAACAAGGGGAGTTGTGGAGGGGAGGTCTTGAGATGAGGGCCAATGGAGAGCCCTCTCATGCTCCTGCTCTTCCTCTGAGCTGCTTGCCTTTCAGGCTGGTTGCAAGAAAAGGGGATGGGGGTTGCCGGTGACCTCCAAAAAGTACAGGCCGGGCCAGAGGTCATGGTGGAGAGGGAGAGGAAGTCAGCTGTGGCTCTGGAACCTGGTGGGGAATCTGAGCAGGCTTGGATGATTGGGAGGGGGTTCCTTGAATGCAACAGAGTCCTTTTTCTAATGCACGCAGAAGAAAAATAAGATGCAGTGAGGGATACTCAGGTTCCCATCCTCTGAGAGCTTGCTCCTGGGGAAGATGGGCAGACATACCATATAACTGTTGTTCAAGGTTCAAAGAAATTAGCTCAAAGGAGGGGATAGTTACTCCCAACCTAAGGAACGGGGAAGGCTTCCTGGAAGCACCTGTCTGCATCTTACCCACCCATCCCGGGCAGTGCCTCACCTTTGCTCTGTCCAGGTATGCGGTGGCAAATTTAGAAATTTATGAGTGGGGCACTAACTGGAAAGGTTGGGAGACAGAAGCTGAGTGAGCTCAGCCCGCCCATGTGTACTTTGCACTTTTTCCATTTCCCTTGGTATCAGGCACTGTCACTGTACTTAATTCATAGTGCAGCTGTCACTGAGCTGTTGTGACCATGGCTGCTCCTGCCCCAGAGCCCACCACAGGCTTGGAGCTAAAGGCCCCGGCCTCTGGAGGTCTTAGCGCTGACCCTGTCCCTCCAGCTACCATGTCCACGCAGAGACTTCGGAACGAGGATTACAATGACTACAGCTCCACGGACGTGAGCCCAGAGGAGAGCCCATCCGAAGGCCTAAACAACTTCTCTTCCCCTGGCTCTTACCAGCGGTTTGGGGAAAGCAACAGCACAACGTAAGTTTCTTTACCCTCCTGGGTGGGATTCATGTTTCTACATTCTGTATTCATAATGTAGTCTCCCTTAGAGGTATTTTTGCTCCCCCATTTTTATCAGTTCCCCACTTTACAGATGGAAGGAAGATATAAAGAGACTGGGTGAGTAACAGTGCTGAGATTTGAGTTCCTTGCCAGCCACCTTCCCATCTGTTTTATATTCTTTGCTCCTTTCAGCTGCGTTGGTCCCCGAACGCTGGTGCTGAATGTAAGAGAAACTTCTAGAGAGAACGTTCTCTTAATTCAGAAGCACGGGTCATCTGTCTTAGAACCTCAAATACCTCTAGGCTCAATTGGAAGCTTCCTTTGCAGAGTCTTGCCCAGACTTCTGTCCCCATCATGAAACAGCCAGTTCATTTGGTTGAAGAAGTGGTAAGAGGGAGGAAGGAATAATTTCTCCTGCATTTAAAAAATTCAAGAGGTTGAGAAAAGGAGGTCTGCTTTGCATTGCCTAGGGAGGGCTTGAGTTTTATTCCTGGAAACTGAATCCCAAGGCTCATCTGAGTGCCCTCTCTGGGCCTCAGTTTCTCCAAATGTAAGAGAAAGTTGAGGACCCCACTGTGAAGGTATGCTGACTGTTTGGTACTTACCCACTTGAATTAGAAGGTTCAGAAGAGGGTTTTCTACCCCACTGAGTTTTCATACTCAGTCCTGAACCTCAAGTATGTTTTCTCCATCTTTTTTGACCCCTTCTGTTTATTCCTCAAGCTTAGCCGTTACCCTTTCTGTGTTCCTTTGTGGGTTGGGTGTGACTTAACTGAGGGATCCTTTATGTGCTAGACTTGTCCCATGTGACTGCCCAAGGAGGCTCTTGAAGCTTCTCTTGGAGGTCATTACTGGTGAAGCTCCCTTTGGCTGCAGGCTCTCCTGGGGCAGGGCATTTTCTCTTGGGATAGAACCAGAAGATATGGTCTGTCCACATTACCACTAGGTGATTTCTGCTCCTAAAGATTCAGTCTCTATAGCTTATGTCTCATGTGGCATGCTTTTGTAGATTCCCCCATTTCCTTGCAGTGCTAGCTGATGGGAAAGATTGTGCAGAGAACAACTGGCGGCAGTGAGGACCATCTTTGCCCTCTTTTCCCTAACCTATCCTCCCAGCTGGCCTCCCCCCAGGCAGAAGGAGCTCCAAATGCAGCCATTGACATGTGATAGCTTCCCTTCAGAAGTCATACGCGTTGTGCAATTGTTTTTCCAAGCTTCTCTCTCTATAGTTTCTCTTCTAGTTTTTGCTCTTGTTATCAGGCATCAGCTTGTCTGTGTAATGCTTGTCATATGGGGTCTAGATTTTCATTTTTAAAGGGACGTCCCTGAAGTTCAAAACCAACCACTAGCAACTTCAGGATGGTAGCTCACAAGTTTTGTGTGTATTGAAAGTTATGTGTGCCTGTTAGCTATTCTGAATATCTTTTTTTTTCACATTGCGTTATAACTAGTATCAACCCAAAACTATTTCTCCTTGCTTGTTAGAAATTGAGAAAATCAGGAGATCCCTTCCTTGGGCTTGTACTGGGATGTTTTCCTGGGTATACTTTGTTGTGAGGGCCTATCCTGCCCTGATACTGTGCTATAGGGTAGGTGACCAGGAATGCCCATCTGCAAGTGATGTCCAGTATCACAAGTGGTAGAGGGAAAAGTACTCCCTTGGGACTGGGAGGGTTGGTTGAGTAACCAGCTGGTTACTCAGGCTGGATCCACCTGAGCATTTAGGTGTAGAAAGCATGCCAGGTGTCATTAAGATATAAGCTGATTCAGGAGACCTCATTAGCTCAGGTGGATTTCTCACATATCAGGGTGTTAGAGACAAGCTCTTGAGCTGGAGTCCTTGTCTACTGTGCCTTGCCCCACCCTGTTATCTGCTTTGTCCAGGAGCAAAGAACATGGAACAAAGTACAAGGAACAAAATGCAAGGAATAAAGTACATGCTTGCATATACCTGGCTCTTCTAAGGGTTAAGGGCTCAAGAAAAATCCCTAATCAGGGGTGCAGATCGGAACCCCAGACACTTCCATAATGGTGTGTTTAGTGAGTTTATTTCCTAACACTTGGTCTTGCCAAGCCGTTGACTGCTTTGACAACAGCCTCATTTTACTCTGTTGGGCATTTTTCTTCTTGTTGCCCTGTTGAGTTACATTATACCAGCTGTTGGTTGAGCTTGGGTCCTTTTCCCCCAGGCCGGCAGGCTGAGAAACCAGTTGACTGCTCTAGGTTATCTAGAACAGCTGTTTGCAAAGTGTGACTCTCTGGGGTTCCCAAGACCATTTCAAGAAGGCTGTGAGACTGAAACTATTTTCATAATAATGCTAACATGTTATTTGCCTTTTCACTGTGTTGGCATTTACACTGATGGTTCAGCAGCGGGTAAAATTGCTGGTGCGTTAGCATAAATCAAGGCAATACTACCAACTTATGCCAGTCATCGTATTTTTCTCTGCCACACGTGTACAAAGAGTAAGCCAGTTTCACGTAAGCAGGTCCTTGGTGAAGCAGTGCAGGTTTAATAATCTGCGTGACAAAATGGGAAGTACGTGTGAAATACCACTGTTGCATACCAAAGTATGACACCTGTCTCAAGGACAAGGAGTGATTGAGTTACTGAACTCAACTACCTCTGAACTACAAGCTGTAGGTTATTCAGGCCTGAGGACTTGGCAGACATTTTCTTGAACATGAAAATAATGAGACCATAACCTCATGAAAAACAATGGTATTTGTGGTCCGCAATAAAATTTAAGTTTTCAAGCAAAACTAGAAAAAACCTGGTATCCAACACTGACCTTGACAGCTTCCCTCTACTTAAAGGCTAGTAGGGTGCCTGGGTGGCTCAGTTGGTTGAGCATCTGACTCTTGATTTCGGCTCAGTTGATGATCCCAGGGTCGTATGATTGATCCCCATGTGAGGCTCCATGCTGAGTATGGAGCCTGCTTAAGATTCTCTCTCCCCCTCTGCACCTCTCCCCAACTTGTGCTCGCTCTCTCCCTTAAAAAAAAAAAAAAAACTTCAGTGATATTAATAAATGTGAGTTTTTCTGATATTGTGTAGTGAAATGTGCCAGTGCTCGGAAGATCTGCGTAACTCAGGAAACCAGTATCTTCCAAATGGCCAGCCTGATATTAGAAAATTGCGCGTGGGTGAAAGATTCATGCAAACGGCAAGATCACCAGTAGATTTTTGATCTGATATGATATTGAAAAGGCCAGACTCCATGTTGTAACTAACTTCTAAGAAACAACTACATGTCAAGTATCAAAGGAAAACTACCATAATCGTCTAAAGAGATTACTAAAACACATTCCAACTGCATGTCTTTGTGAGGACAGATTTTCTTCGTGTACTTCAACCAAAACAACATATCACAACAGATTTAATGCAGAAGTAGATAGTGAAGCTATCAAGCAAGACATTAAAGAAGTTTGCAAAAAAACCTGTAAATTAGTACCAGTCTTCGTTTTGGAAAAGAGAATTACTTTTCATTAAAAAAAAAAAATCTGTTATTTATAGCGACGCCTGGGTGCCTTAGTTGGTTAAGTTGCTTTCAGCTCAGGTCATGATCTCATGGTCATGGGGCGGAGCCTCCAGTTGGGCTCCATGCTAAGCATAGAACCTGCTTGATTCTCTCCCTCCCTCTACCTCTGCCCTTCTGCTTGCACACACTCTTTCTCTCCCTCAAATAAAAAAAGAAAAGAAAAAAGAAATTTAAAAATCTGTTATTTATATTAACATATAATTTTATTTTTAAATTAACTTAATTTTAAGTAAATTAATTTACAATAGAATTTACTTATTTTATTAACATGTTATTTTAATTAATTAATCAATACATATTTTAAAATTTCCCAATTTTAATTTGTAATATATATCAGCAGACATAATCCATATAATCAAAAGCTATTTGGTATCCTTAATACTTTATAAGTATATATAGGGTTCCTGAGACCAAAAAGTGTAAGAACTGCTGATCTGGAACATAAACTGAACTACAGAGATTTGCAAGGTTTCCTCCCTGTACTCCCCATAGTTAAGACTTTGCAGTCCATGGAGTTGATTTTGTGATACTCATGGTTTTGGGTAATCTCAGCTTGGGGCCATTGATTAAAGAGAGTAATGTTGGCCAGTTGCTTAGAATCTTGGTGTTTCAGAGCTAAAGAGACCTTGGAAAGGATGCTGTCCTATCCAGTCCCCTTACTCTACAGCTGAGACTAAGGTCCAGACAAGGGAAGGGAATTGTATAGAGTTACTGGCAGAACCAGGGCTAATAGGGTCCTGGTCTCCCACAAAACCCAGCTCAGAGGCATTTTGGGGAGGCCTCTGGTAGGCAGGTGGGTTTGCTACAATGCTTACCTTTGCCTTGAGTGGATTAAACATTTGCTAAGGTAGACATTTGCTTCGCTTATCATCCTGCTTATAATCTTCTGGTCCCTGGCTGCTGATAATTAAGCAGTCACCCCTGTACTCGTGTGGTCCTTAGGCTGTTTCCTCAGGATAGTCCGGGAGAGTGCTCAGCCTCTTCTCATTTAGATTCAAAGACATTTTCTTGATCTTTCCTGAAAAACTTGGGGACAGTAGGCAGGTCGAGAGGTCTTCTTCCTAGAGGTAGAAGGAAAAAGGTTACCAAAAGTAAAATTCCATTCCAGAGAGTAGAGATAGGTCATATTTATTATGGTCTTTACGAGTGAACATATGTTATTTGCTTTTGGTTTCTTCTGAATTGCTGATTTGAAGAAATATATGGAAACATCATTTAGGAGGGATTTAAGGTATTTGTGCGGAAGAATTTCCAGACGGTGCCAGAGGCCAAATCCTGAGTGAGTCTATGTATTGGGGGCAAAGCGATGGCTATGTTTGACCTGTTTTGTATCCTTCTGGAGGTAGCGGGATAGAAAATATGGCAGATGAGGACATTCCTCTGCTATCAGTCCTTGAGGAAACACACTCCTCTGTGCTGATGCCCCCTGTCTCTCTCTAGCTTTGTATTTCCAGGCCTTTCTTCCCCAGGGGCACCCTTGCAAGCTCTGCCTGTCCTCCTGGACTCAGCTCAGATCTCCACCCTGGGACCCTCACCTGCCTCCCCCTCCCTGAACACTGTTTCCGGGCACATCTTAAGGCGTCTCTCTACCTGGGTGGTTATTAATGTATCTGCCTTATTTTTTCATTGAAACGTTATTAATTTCTAGAGACCGAGGTCCAGGTCCGTATCTGATTCATACTTCTTTCTACCACAGTATGAGCACAATGTTTTACACAGAACAGATGGTATTTGCTGGGTGAAAAAATGAATGAGGGTGCGGGATAGGCTTTACAATCACAGCGTGAGATGGACAGTCTATAATAGGTGAAGGGGAAATCTGTCCTCAAGGCAGAATGATGAACTAGGTGACGTTTGAAGAGGGCTTCTCCAATCCGACTTTTAATTTTATTATTTATTTATTTATTTTTGAAAATGCAGATTCTTTTATTTTATTTTAATTTTTTTATAATTTACATCCCAATTAGTTAGCATAGAGTGCAACAATGATTGCAGGAGTGGATTCCTTAGTGCCCCTTAACCCATTTAGCCCATCCCCCCTCCCACAGCCCCTCCAGTACCCCTCAGTTTGTTCTCCATATTTGTGAGTCTCTTATGTTTTGTCCCCCTCCCTGTTTTTATATTATTTTTGTTTCCCTTCCCTTATGTTCATCTGTTTTGTCTCTTAAAGTCCTCATATGAGTGAAGTCATATGATATTTGTCTTTCTCTGACTAATTTCACTTAGCATAATATCCTCCAGTTCCATCCACGTAGTTGCAAATGCTAAGATTTCATTCTTTTTGATTGCCAAGTGACATTCCATTGTGTATATATATATATATATATATATATATATATATATATACCACATCTTCTTTATCCATTCATCCATCGATGGACATTTGGGCTCTTTCCATATTTTGGCTATTGTTGAGAGTGCTGCTATAAACGTGGGGGTGCATGTGTCCCTTCGAAACAGCACACCTGTATCCTGTGGATAAATGCCTAGTAGTGCAATTGCTGGGTCGTAGGGTAGTTCTCTTTTTAGTTTTTTGAGGAACCTCCATACTGCTTTCCAGAGCTTGCATTCCCATTGACTTTTAATTTTAAATACAAAGTATTCCAGGGACTGGCCATTTGTGGTACCATATTCCTTTTGCTCTGTTCACTTTGCATACAGTTTTCTTTTAAGGGTTCTGGGCTTCTGTTTTTTATGTCCCTCGTTTTTCTCTTACACCAGTGTCTTGTCCTTCACACTGAATGCTTGTCATCCTCCATTGTGGTTTTGGATACGAGTCTCTGTAGTGGGCAGTTATGGTGAAACCCAGACCAGACCCACTAAGAAAAGATAAAGCATCTACAGAGAGCTGTGGTGTCCCTCTGGTCTAATGTGCCATAGAGATGGGGTTCTTGGAGATCCCACAGGGAATGGAGCTCATAGCACAGAGGCAAGGGGAGGGCTCGCGGGTCAGACTGCCTGGGTTTGAATCCTGGCTGAACTCTTTATTAGGTATATGACCTTGAGCAAGTGTCTTCCTCATCCATAAAACAAAGTTAACATCTATTTCATAGGGTTGTTGTAGACATTGAATGAGATAATGCATGAAAGTGTTTAGCACAGGGCTACATGCTTAGTAAATGTTAGCTGTCATTATTGTTAACATGCCCTTGTCTACCTTCTTTCCACTTCAGATGGTTCCAGACTTTGGTCCACTTGCTAAAAGGCAACATTGGCACCGGCCTCCTGGGGCTGCCTCTGGCAGTGAAGAATGCAGGCATCTTGGTAAGGATCTGCACTGGCAGGGGGAGTATCATGACAAATTTTAGGAGATGGTGTGTGTGTTTTTTTAAATTTGCTTCATTTAAAACACTTAAAAATGAAAAGCTTTTCTCTTTAATTCAGCTGAGAAAAAGCAAAATTCAGGTGTTTGTTCACTTAAACATATTTATTTAGGGCCTTGTGTGTGCTTGACATTGTTCTGGGTTCTGAGCGTTATCAGTGAATAAAAAAGAGAGATTCTTGCCCTCATGTAGCTTACTCTGGGGTGAGGAGGAGTACTTAAAATGTCTCAGGGAGTTTCTGTCAATAATATTAAGTAATGGACTCGTAACAGAAATCTGTTGGTTTCTTCCACAGTCCTTCCACGTCCCACTCCTAGGAGGCCAACTCTGAGAATTTTACTTTTTCTGTTATGATTCATCCCCTACAGACTGCAATCTAAAGCCATTTGGTTTCTCTTAGAGTTGGAGCTAGCTCAGAGATGTGGATTGCCCTTAGCTAAGGGCATCTTTTCCTGATCTGGCGTTGCCCTAACGAGACCTTTCCCCTTCCCTCCACCCCTTCCCTGTCTCTTCTTCCCAGAACATAGAAGCCTTCTGTTCGGCTGAATTGAAGCTGTTTTGGAACAGCCTTATGCTGTGTCATTCTTCTCCATGAGGTTAACTCTTTTGAAAGCATGCTAAGGTTCAGATCATGCCCTTCTCCCCGAGCTAACCCCCAAGATCACATTCCTATCTCGAATGTTGTGCCAGATGTTCTGTCACTGGAAGGTGCCTTAGTAGTGTTTGGATCACTTGCAAATCCACTCTCCATTGGGTTCACTCCTAATTCTACCTGCTTGTCTCTCTCTCTCTTGCCCACAACACCTGTCCCCAGATGGGTCCCCTCAGCCTGCTGGTGATAGGCATCGTGGCTGTGCACTGCATGGGTATCCTGGTGAAATGTGCTCACCACTTCTGCCGCAGGTGAGCGCTCTGATATGCCAAGTTGTCCTTTGGGATTCTGTTAGCCGCGCTGAAAGAGAGGACTTAGGCCACTCTAAATTCTCTGCGCTAGCTGCAGGTGGCTGCTGATTATTGCAGAACTCCCTTCCCCTGGTTATTTTTGTGTTCTTTTTCAGTTTGTTGTCATCTGTTGTATTTGCTTGTGTCCAGTGGACAGAGACCGCATTCTCATTTTATGTGCTTTGTAGTATTTACCCCACTGAAATGGTTCTGCCAGATGGTCGGTAATTATATGGAAGTAACTGACCTGTTGATTTAACACTTCTGATCCTTGAAAGCATTAGACGCAGGACTCAGTAGTTTCTCCAGGGTGACAGGTGGGGAACTGGCCAAGGTCTCAGGGAGCTACCTGTGTTCTGTCACTTTGTTGAACCCACACACTCTGCCTTTCCTCTCTCCCTCTCCTCCCAGACTGAACAAGCCCTTTGTGGACTATGGGGACACAGTGATGTACGGACTGGAATCCAGCCCCAGCTCCTGGCTCCGGAACCACGCACACTGGGGAAGGTAACCACTTCCCTCCTTCGTTGCAGCTGTGGCCTCGCAGAGCGGAGGCCCTCCGACAGGGAGGTGGGGTGCGGCACACGGTATAAGCAGTGGAAAGAGCATTGTTTGGGTCAATGGATTTGGCTCCTAGCTCAGCTCTGCCTGCAGTCATCTGGTGACCTTGGCTGTGTGACCCCTTTCTTCTCTGGTCCTCAGTTTCCTTATTGGCCAACCTGGCTGTTCCCAGCTTTGGCAGTCTATGACCAGTGATTATTTTTTATTCACTCATTTGTTCAGTAAAGATATTTAAGCACTTTCTTATAAGTCATGCAGAATAATTCTCGATACAGGGAGGGGGTTCCCCCTGGGGTGAATAGTGTGGTCCTGACCCTTTGCGGACTTGTAGTCTCTGTAAGGAGAAGGATATGTGGAAGGCTCAAGGACAAGAGATCAGGAATAGTCTATACCTGTAGAAAAAGTGTCAGAAGCTAGAAGCGCACCCTAGGGGCTCAGAGGGGGAGGAGATTTAAGGACGGTTACCTGTGCCAGATGCAAAGTGCACATGATAGGTGCTTTAAGGGCAGGGCACCGGGCAGGAGAAGGAAGTCTTTAAGGAAGAGATGAGCTGAGCTAGAACAAATGGGTTTGTTGGGGAAAGAGACATTTCAAGGGGGGAGGGAGGCGGGGAGTGTTTGGAAATTTCTCCTTAGGGTAAGTTTCCAGATGTCTGGAGAGAAATATTCTAATTTTTGTTTCCTGTTTGAGGAAATGGTATATTTAGAAGTAGAGAGTTGACATCAAAGGCTGAATCCTTTAAATTCTTTTTAAATGGAACTGCATTAAATGTATGTTCTCCAGGAAAACTCCCTTTTTGTGTTCATAGGGAGGTTTTATAGTTTCACACATAGCTTCCTCCTGTGATACAGGTTTATTTTGCGATTCTTTTAGCAGAATCATTTTCTGTGACTGGGAGAAGCCATTGTGCCAAGTGGCCACCATTGGTTATTTGGTTGGCTGGTAGTTGATTGATTGTTTCTCCCCGCCCCCTTCCCTCCTTTCTTCTCTCTCCTCTCCTCTCTCTCTGTTTCTCTTTCTCTCTCTCTCTCCCCATTTCTCCTCCCTCCTTCCTTATTTCCTCCCTTCCTTTCTTTAATGAAATTAATGTCTGTTCATGGTAAATTTTTTTTTTTTTTTGAGCAAGATACACGTTCATAAAGTGAAAAATAAAAGTATCTATTGGTTACACTTGCTTGGGTATACTTTTGGCATTTTCTGTATGTATACAAACATACACATGTTCTTAACATTTTTTACACAAATTGACAGTACTATAAGTACTATTTGGAAGCTGTTTTTTTCTTTGTTTATTTGTCTTTTCAGTTAAAGGTCCTGGACCTATCTCTACCAGTACATATAGATTTAACATACTCTTTTTCCCTGCTGTATACCTCTCCATTTAAGAATGGTCTTGCATTTACTCATTTTCCTTTTGATGATCTTTTAGGTTGTTGCCAGCTATTGTTCAGGGCTTCCATCAGTTGTCTGTTTTGGTACATCTGTTTCTGTGTACTTATGTGAGAGTAGGCTGTTTCTTAGATCCATATTATAGAAAGCAAGCGTAAAGGGCTCCACCTCCTGGGCTTTTATGCTGAGGGCTCCCTGTAGCTTTAGAACAAACAGTGTGAGACAGGATAGGCAGGCCGCGGGGGAGGGGGAGGCCAAGGGCTGGTCATTGGTCCTGGGGTGTGTGCTCCACTCTAGCCATTCTGATCTCGGGATCACCTGACCCCACGCAGCATTCTAGAGAAGACAGAGGAAGGGGACCTCAGCGTCGTCTTCACCCTCCTCCAAAGCTCCAGACTGGTGGCACCTTGCACGGTTTCTCCTTTTGTCAGGGCACCCTCATCCTTGTCACCTGGTGGGAAGGGGCTGTGACGGCCTGGGAAGAAGCACTGTTGGAACACCTCTGTCTCCGGGACTCTCTTGCTTTTCATTCTCATGATGTTTGTATTCTTTCCTTCCCCTTCTACAGGCACCTGGTGGACTTCTTCCTGATTGTCACGCAGCTGGGGTTCTGCTGTGTCTACTTTGTCTTTCTGGCTGACAACTTTAAACAGGTAGGGCCCTGGTTTAAAAAAAAAAAAAAGACAGAGAGAGAGAGAATGGCAAGAGATAAGTGGATTTTGAGTTTAGGATTCCTTCTAAGCCAGTTTTGGTCAACAAAAGAATTAAGAGTTTAACACATTATATAGAACGGTGTCTTTTGTGTAATTTTGTCTAAAGACCTATGACACTGAGAAGCTTCCAGGTACCTTATCTATCCTCCTGTCTTTAGATAAGATGTGCTCAAACCCAGCTCAGACAGTTGGGTTGCTGATGACAGTTATGAAGATCTCTGAAGATGGTTCACCAGCCACAGACTCCTGAATGGCGTTGTTTTCCTCCTGAGCCCCCAGTTAGGAACCCTTTGGGTGGGAGGTCCACCGGCCTCTGTCATTTGAGAGACTTTTCTGTTGCTTTCCTTCCCCTCATTCTAGGTGATCGAAGCGGCCAATGGGACCACCAACAACTGCCACAACAATGAGACTGTGATTCTGACGCCCACCATGGACTCCCGACTCTACATGCTCACCTTCCTGCCCTTCCTGGTGCTGCTGGTTTTTGTCAGGAACCTCCGAGCCCTGTCCATCTTCTCTCTGTTGGCCAACATCACCATGCTGGTTAGCCTGGTTATGCTCTACCAGTTCATTGTCCAGGTAAGAGCCCAGGCTCTCCCTCCGCCTGTTATATAATCAAAGCAGCAAACAAAACAAGTAAGTGGAACATAAATAGGGAGATGTTACTTACGTGTGGTATATTTCGATTAGGGGTTCTCAACTTTGGCACTGTTGACATTTTGGGCCAGATAAGCTTTCTGTCGTGGGGACTGTCCTGTGCATCGTGGGATTTTAGCAGCATCCCTGGCCTCTACCCACCAACTGCTAGTAGCAGCCACTCCCCAAGTTAGGCCAGCCAAAAATATCCCCAGACATTGCAAAGTGTGCTGAGGGTGGGTATGCGCGTGCCAAGTCACCCCTATTGAGATCACTGGTTTAGACTTTTCCTCAACTGGATAGTTAATATATGGATCATCGTGTAATGGGAAAATAGACACATATTAAGATGAAAAGAAAAATTAACTTCTCTAACTCGATATTTATTTATTTATTTATTTTTACGTGTTTGTTTTGAGAGAGAGAAGAGAGAGAGCACAAGCAGGGGGAGGGGGAGAGAGAGAAGGAGAAAGAGAATCCCCAGCAGGCTCCGTGCTGTCAGCGCAGAGCCCAACATGGGGCTTCCTCCCACGAACTGTGAGATCATGACCTGAGCCGAAATCAAGAGTCGGACGCTTTACCGACTGAGCCACCCAGGGGCCCCTGTAACGTGATATTCAGATAAAGTAATTCCTTACCACTCCAGTTATATATTTATTTGTCAAAATTATAAATCCAGTATTGCTTTCCCTTGCCTCGCCCACGGGGGCAGGTCTGTGGGGCAGTGCAAGAGAAGATGTGTGTGAATGGGTAGAAGACGAGGCGAGAAAAATGTGCCCTCAAACAGTGTGGCCCTCTATGGACGAGACAATGTGTTTTGCCAACACTCCAGAAAAAGAGGAGAATGAAAGCAGGTGAATAAAAGCATAACTTTAAAAAAAGGTATTTAGATGTAATTACTCAAAGGACTCAGTGCATACTCATTAAGATGCAGACAACACGAGCATCGAAAACCACATCTCCACCCCGAGGCTCTTTCAGAGACTCACTGTGTGTGATTGGTCTGTCTCCGTCTAGGTCCTGTGAATGCATCTACACATAACACGGACAGTATCCTGGTTTGAATTGTGTCTAGTACATAGAGAAATATATAAAAAAAAGAATGTTTTGTTTTGTGTTTAACCTAATTTTAAAAATTGTTAGATGTGCTGTTCCTCTACTTTGCTTTTTTGTTTCCGGGACAGCACCAGTGTGGCAGGGAGCTTTCCATGTTGTTACACATAGTTTTACCTCATCCTTTTTAATTGCTGCATAGTATCTCAGAGAATAGATGTGCCCTAGTTTATTTAACCAGTCCCCAATCAGTGGACCGTCAGGTCGTTTATAATTTTTTAGTGTTACTTTAGTATTCTGGCAGTGAGTTTTCTGAGGCCTTTCTTTTTGTGGCCATGTAGAAATACTCCCCCAAGGTATTTTTCTAGAGGTGTAGCTGTTGAAGAGTATGTACTTTTGAATTTTTATTTTGCCAAGTCGCTTTTTCCAAAAGCTTTTGACCAATTTCATCTAGGCTCCCTTCCATAGTATGTAAGTAGCCATCACTAGACATATCAATCTTTTTTTTTTTTTTTTAATTTTTTTTTTAACGTTTATTTATTTTTGGGACAGAGAGAGGCAGAGCATGAATGGGGAGGGGCAGAGAGAGAGGGAGACACAGAATCAGAAACAGGCTCCAGGCTCTGAGCCATCAGCCCAGAGCCCGACGCGGGGCTCGAACTCCCGGACCGCGAGATCGTGACCTGAGCTGAAGTCGGACGCTTAACCGACTGCGCCACCCAGGCGCCCCGACATATCAATCTTTTTAATATTAGTCAATCTGACAGGTGAACATTAACTCATTTTCACACGGTCTACTTAACAGTGACCAGGTCACTCACTGATACGGTTTCTAGGAAAGCAGCACATTGTGAAACAGGTTTTCCTCTACTGAGGAAATGACATAATGAATTTAGATTAACATTGTACTCAGTGAGCATTTACTGTTTTTTTTCTGTCTTAGTGAGTCAGATGGGTGGCCGATACTGACTTTTCTTCCGCAGAACTATTTTTTAAGAACAAAATAAACTGCTGTCTGGATATGTCCCATTTTTGATGAGCATGGAAGGAGGACCCATGAACGCATGATTGACCATTTCCAGAGAGTTTTCTTCTCTACCTCTGGCAAATTAAGTGAAAACAAGGAAGGGTAAATAAATGCATGATTTAACGTTGTAATTAGAGATCTGAATCAGTGCCTAGGACACACCGCAGTGGACATTAAAGCGAGCAAGGCCACCTCACATAGACGTGCACACACACTGCATTTAGTCGTTGGACTGCGGTGGTTGCCGTGATCAGAGGGCCGGGATGGGAACGTGGCTTCCAACAGTGTCTCCGCCCCAGTGGAAGGCAGTGTCCGTTTAGAGCGTTGTCTGTGCGTAGAGCAAACTTGCCTTGCAGATGAGGCAGCCCCGCCAATTTCTTGAGCGTGAGTGTGAGCCTGCCTCTGGGCTTAGCCAGGAAGCGTGTGTGGTCACACAGTGCTCTCAGCGCTGGGGTGGCTTGGGAGAACGGTGCTGTGGCTGTGAGTCGAGCAGCATCATTTTGATGTGCATAGGTCAAGATGCTCCCTTTGGGTCGTTTTTGTGGCTGTGTTGCTGCTGTCTTGTCTTGGCGTCTTCTGCTGTCCAGTGTTTCCGAACCCTTCCGTGGTCCCGAACGTGTGTGACCGGTGCGCTTGCTCTTCGTGCAAACACCATCTTGGAAGCCGACCGAGATCCTCCACCTGTGCAGGCTTCCCCATATCTTCACCACCTGGAATGACAGATGGCATGGTTCTGAGCAGAGGGCCTCCCCCGGAGGGGGCTCCCAGTAAATGTTTTTATCGCTGCATTTCCTTAATTCTGAGATGCAATGTTTTTCATAGTTAGGATATTTCCAAAATTGGAGTACATCTTGCAATCCTTATGTACATTTAACAGCATTTTCTCAGGAAGCTGTTATCACTGAAATTAATAATATCAGAACTGAGGAGGTAATATGTCGATAATGAGCTGATTTTAATTTGTATGTTTCTTTGCACGTTAAACTTTTTCCATTTTTTTAAAAGTTTATTTGTTTACTTTGAGAGAGAGAGAGAGAGAGAACATGCACAAGCAGGGGAGGGGCAGACAGAGGGGAAGAGAGAGAAAATTCCAAGCACTAGCAGTGCGGAGCCTGATGCGGGGCTTGAACTCATGAACCACGAGATCATGACCTGAGCTGAAGTCAGGAGTCAGATACAACTGACTGAGCCACCCAGGTGCCCCTAAACATTTTCCACTTAAGTGGTTGGTCTCTTAGGTCAGTAGCAATTATTAAGTATGGAAAATTATAAATTCCTTCTGCTGGTCTCATTCACACCAGTATCCCCAGACATGGATTCTGAAATTCCCTCTCTGATACTTCAGCCAGATCTGATGTATGAGCCTGGATAACAGTCAGCCTCTAACCAACAGATTGCTCCTGTTTCCAGGAAGCTTCCAGAAGTTACACTGTGACTCAGGAGTAATTTCAAGGCACTGTAATTTCACTCTTTGTCTCATCGTAGAGCAAAAATATTTATTAGTCTGTCTTCATTCCAGGTACTGAAATACTTCTTATAAAGAGATCTAAGAAATTTCTTAGTAGAAGCTCAGGAAGGAAAAAAAATGCATTTTTAAAATTATATTTTAGGGGAACTATAGTATAATTGCTTTGAAAACTTTCAAAGAGAAGCCTGTTATAGAGATTAATGTTAGATCTCCTTTTGTTCACTGGTACTATTCTGTCACACTGTTAGAGCATGCCCCATATTTGTCTAAATACCTCTATAGTTAAATCAATTTTAAAACAGTATAAAGGCAGCTTAAAATTTTTTTTTAATGTTTATTTATTTTTGACACAGAGACAGAGCGTGAGTGGGGGAGGGGCAGAGAGAGAGGGAGACACAGAATCCAAAGGAGGCTCCAGGCTCTGAACTGTCAGCACAGAGCCTGACGTGGGGCTTGAACTCACGGACCACGAGATCATGACCTGAACCGAAGTTGGATGCTCAACCGATTGAGCCACCCAGGCGCCACAAAAAATATTATAAAGGCAGCTTAAAAAGCAATTCTTATATTTAAGCCGTGTATTCGCGTGGTTTCAAAAACCACATTCTGAAAGGACAGCTCCTGTCCGTGTTGAGTCCCGTTCCTTTGATGCTCCGTCGCTGGGGGCCGTTGTCCAGTGGTGAGCCAGGTAGGATTCTGTGTCTGCACCTCCATGCTTCAACACCTGTACATTGTACCTGCAGTTAACAAGTGCTATGGTTTTCATCTGCCTATAATTTTAAATGCTTTTTATTTTTTTTGCCATTTTATCCCTAATGTTCCAATACTCCTATCATGTGTGTATCAATAAAATTTTTCAGGTGTTCAAACTCTTTTATAAGAATTAAAAGAAAGAGAAAAGCAGCTTTATCCATGTGGAGTGTTTACGTAGTGGCATTATAGTGAATATGCAAATTTTAAAAGTGAATGTTCTCACTATTATTTCGTAAGCGTTTTTCATGTGCTCTTAGTTATCTCAATTTTTACTTCAAAAATAGCACATAATCAGGTCGCCTGGGTGGCTCAGTTGGTTATGCGTCCGACTGCGGCTCAGGTCATGGTCTCACGGTTCGTGGGTTTGAGCCCCACGTCGGGATCTGTGCTGACAGCTCAGAGTCTGCTTCAGATCCTCTGTCTCCTTCTCTCTCTGCCCCTCCCCTGCTCACGTTCTCTCTCTTTCTCTCTCTCTGTCTCTCAAAAATAAATAAGCATGTATATTTTGATTTTTGTTCCCTACTCGGATTCAATTTCTGGGGATGGGATTACCTAATGAAAGAATGTGACTATTTTTTATGCAAGCTCCAGCATTTGAGTTTTTTATAGTACACTGGGATATAGTCTTTCCCCAAAGCAAATAGGGGTTTTCTAAGCCTGAAGGGAAAAAAAATACAAAGACTAAATGTCCCCGAACCATGTCAGGCGTCAGACTTTCTCCTTTTAGAGGATCTTGAATCTAGGAAAAGGTTATGACCTGTCTGATGTTGGAGTTCAAATCTCGAATCTCTGTATAGCCTTTGCTTTGTTTTATTTTCTCTTTCAGAATATCCCAGACCCCAGCCGCCTCCCCTTGGTGGCTCCCTGGAAGACCTACCCTCTGTTCTTTGGCACGGCCATTTTTGCGTTTGAAGGCATTGGGATGGTAAGAGTTTTGCTGTGATTCTGTGTCGCCCTTGGTGTCCTTGAGGTCTGCTCTTTGGAAGGCTGAGGAAATGCTGTTAGAAATTATCTTCTGAAACTTATCGGCCAGCTCCTGAACAGCAATGCAGGGATTCCACTGGGGTTTTGGAAACAAATTGTATGTGATTTGAGAATGTTTGCCTTCAAGCCCTCTCTGTTGCATATTTATCACCTATGTGGGCAATAAGCAATAATACATGGCAATTGGGAGTGCAGGGTCTAGAGTCAGACTGACTGGGGTTGAGTCCTGGCTCTCCCAGAGAACAGCTGTGTGACCTTGTGTGAGGACTTAACTTCTTTGTTGTTCACTTCTGAAAAGTGAACTTAATGATTAGTAGTTGTTAGGATTCAATGAGATGTGTGTAAAGTACTTTGCGTAGCCCCTGACACACAGTAAGTATTATCAATTAATAATACTATTGATTTTAGAATTAAATCAGTAGCTGCACAAATAATGTCTCTGCCCTGGAACATTGGTGTGCTGTGTTTTTTGTGTGTAGATAGATGGCCTTAGCTCTCACTGCTAGTTAGCTTCCCCCACCATTGCTATGATTTCACCAAGTTCTTCTCCTAAAGAGAGGAATCTGCCACTCATTTGCACTTAATTTGATTTTTATTTATATTTTTTCATAATAAAGTTCCAGAATTCTTCCTTGAAGAAAATTAGTAGTACTGTTGGCCAACAGCTTAGGAAAAGGGAAGAAGACACTTTTCCTTTCATGGAATATCTTTTTATCCCCATTTGGTTTCCCTGTCACTTGATATACTTTTAAGAAAACCTAGAAGCTGGATCGATTCTTTCGTCAAAATACTAAGGAGTTGCCCTGGTGGGATTGGTGCGATGTGTTAAGGCCCTAACATCACGGGGGAGACTTTCTGAGGGATCAGTGTGTAAGTTGTTGTCCCGAGGTTTTACACCTTTCCCTTTGCTCTTTCTTGGAGCTTCTCGCTGCCCAGGAAGATGGTCTCACCTTGACTCACAAACACAAACAGAACCCCGTATTGTAGCAGTGAGAAACGAGCTCTCAAGTGCTTGGGACTGGAAAGAAGAGATTGAGTAAATGTGGAAAGCTGCCTGGAGATCCTGGTTCTGAAGGAGCATTGTGCGGAACTCACCAGTTTTCCCTGGCAGCACAGTGCAGACGTTGTTCTTTGCTTCCTTTCTTTAGCCAAGGCCTGGATGTGGAGTCATCCTGTGATCATTATTATCTGTTGCTTGAGATTTCTCTGTGTTTCGACTCTTAGTTTGGATTTGAGGGCTGTTGAGCATGTGTGGGTGCAGGGCCCCTGCTCACTCTTTGTTCATGGTAGGCTCTGTGTTTGTGCCACTGGCCCAGGCCTGGCAGACACAGGGGAGACGGGCTGCCTGCCCTCTGGCTCTCTAGACTGTCCACAAAAGGTAACCAGAAGCAAGCTTAGCAACTGTTTCTAACCGGATGTGGATCAGCTGAAGCTGGAGGCCCCCTGCACTGGTGGGGGAGGGGGGGTGGTGTTGAGGGCCGGTTGGAAGTGCAGGGCTGTGGCTCCCTCACGGCGCCGGGCCTGCAGCAGGCCCTCCCTGCCCGCCGGGGTATGTCTGGCACAGACCCACTCTGCCTCGTGACTGCAAGCGTTCAAGGAAAATGAGTGTCATGACAAGATCAAAGATGGTTTGTGGGACAGCTCGACACTGTCACTCTTCCTTGTGAGCCCGGCCAGGTGCAGTTGGTAGCAGGTTGTGAAGTTTCCGGGAACTAAAGTGGCAGTGTTCCCTGACCTGTGTTTTGCATTCTTCAGACAGGTTAGCAGAACTGTGGTCTCAGGCGAGGTCTGTTCCCCATCATGCCGGGTGGGCATGAGGTGGGAGGGCTGCCGGCGGCCGTGCGGCTGCGCCGAGGGGCAGAGAGCACACCCCCCCCCCCAACCCCGCCCATGGGGCTCCTGGAGCCGGAGGCAGAGCACTGGCCTGGGCAGGGGTCCTGGTCCCAGTCCGGCCCACGCTCGCCTCCCCGCACTTCCCGGCTCACACAGCGGGCTCTGCCTCTCCTCCAGCTCTGAGGAAATAGCTTGGATTTGTTTCTGTCTCCTGGGGCTAAAGCAGTTATTTCTGAGCCCATTACAGTTTTGTTTTTCACCATTAATGTTCCTTTTTCCTGTGTTTTCTCTTCTTTCTCACTACTCTTATAGGTTCTGCCCCTTGAAAACAAAATGAAGGATCCTCAGAAATTTCCGGTCATCCTGTACGTGGGAATGGCCATCATCACCGCCCTGTACATCAGTCTGGGGTGCCTGGGGTACCTGCAGTTTGGAGCTAACATCCAAGGCAGCATAACCCTCAACCTGCCCAATTGTTGGTACGTGGGGAAGGATGGAAGCGTGGGAGCCCTGGATGCTTGTTTCATTTAGTTTGTAGTTTTTAAAATGTTTACTTATCTATTTTGAGAGAAAGAGAGGGGGAGAGAGAATCCCAAGCAGGCTTCACACTGTCAGTCCGGAGCCTGATGTGAGGCTCGATCTCATGAACCGTGAGACCATGACCTGAGCCGAGATCAAGAGTCAGATGCTTAACTGACTGAGCCACCTGGATACCCCTGGATGTTTTTTTAAATTCATGGGTCAGAACGTGGATTTTCTTCCTAGTCACCCCTTAAATCAGCTTACTTCACTTTAGCCCACCACTGCCACCCCCTACTCACCCCCGCCCCTGCCCCCGGCCAGCACCATCCTTCCTTGGCCCCCCACTGAGCCCTTTGACCCATCTGCCTGTCCTAGTCTTAATCCTTCTCCAGGTCTGTTCTCCCATTCCCTGTACGAGCCAGGACTCCAGTCATGGGTGCATTCCCTTGGCGAGAGCCCTCAGGGGCCTCCCTTTGCTCCTCCAGCAGAGACAAAAATCTGCAACATCCCTGTCAGGACCACTCGGGCTCTAGCCCTGCCTGCACCTCCTTCCTAGTCCGTGAGGAAGACTTAGTCAAGGAGCCACTCTTTCTGAGAAACTTTCTCTGCTGTTCCACCCGCCACAACCTCCAGGCTAGGTCAGATGCCCCTTCACTCTGTTCTTACAGGATCCCATTCGGACCCTAGCCTGATTCCTGTTCCAAAGCGCTATAATGTTCTGTTTACCTGCACTGTGATCTCCCTCCACCGTAAGCTCTGCATTCTACCCCGGCCCCCGGCACAACGCCTGGCACACGATCATCATGCAGTAGATGCCTTTTGAACAAAAAGGAGGACTAAATGCTAGAACTGTGAGGCATGTTGTGAAGAGATGTTTTCAGGGAGCAACTGGGGCATAGAGGGTAGGGGTGGTCTGCCATGTTCACCTCTGTGGCCTTGGACAGGTCACAGCTGCTCACTGCCTCAGCTCCTACTTTGGGGAACCAGGAGTAGTCATTTCTTCCAGGATTGTCAGGAAGACCAAGTGCTATGTGTGAGAAAGTGCTTCGTCATACTCTCCTGGTGCGATCAGAAGGAGAAGTCTGCCCTGAGCTTTCTTCTTTGTTTAGAGGAGGGATTCCTCTGGAGGCGTATGCCACATGGATTGGTTGATCAGGTAGTATGCCATTTCTCCCTAGAAATCTGAACCTGGAAGGGCCAAGCATCCCATCGGTTCACCTCAAGCATTCCAGACAGGGAGAAAAGAGGGCGAATAGGCTGGGTTCCCAGCTTCTGCTGTGCCTCTCCCGTGGCAGTCACCGGCTTGATGAGTGGGTAGAGGCCTCTCACAGTGGACTTGGGGCTGTGGGGAGCCCTTCTCTACCTCACTTTGCTTAACTCTTGGTTACTATCTTGCAGGGAAACACTGAGACATACTGAAATGCTTCCTGAAAAGGTAGCTGTCGCAGGGTGTGTCTGAAGCAACAGTTCTGTTTTGAAGATGAGAATTTCATTGTGGAGGGCAGCTGAGCAGACACTGAGAAGCTTGTTGAGTGCCCTGGGGACCAGGGAACCTTTCAGACTGGCCTGGTTGACCTGCCTGTGCATGTTGTTAGAGCTCTGATCAGCGAGGCATTGTACAAAGGCAGGTTGAAAAAATTGAGAAGAGTGTTTATTCGGTTGTGTCATCAGTGTTTAGCCCAGGGTGCCCTTAATCAGCAGGGGTCTGGGGACAAGGGTTGTGGTGTGGCCAGCCAAGTGGCAGTCCTGCAATGGGCTGTTGTTTTCAGAAAGTCTTTCCCTTTCGCTCTGATGCCTGCTTTTAAGTTTCCAAATGTTCCTGCCCTTTCAAGAGCCAGGTGGTAGGTTGGCATAACTGAAGATGAATGGATCAGGAACAGCAGAAGCAGCCCACATAATCTAAAGCCATGGATGAGCACCTGTCATCGTCCCTTTGACACTCCAAACCCAGCTATCTCATCTTTCCTCCTCCATTCAGGCGTGATTTATTTAGCCGTCCCTGCAGGTGACGATCCTGCTTCCAGACTTCCCAGCACTCCAGAAGGCTTTGGTGTTGTACCGAGTTTAATTATAGAGGCACCAGCTGATTTTTCCAAAGCGTTTTTATTATCTATTCTTGGAGCAAGTAAGACCTTTTGTCAAACTCAGTCTCTCCCAGGATGTTCTCCTGTTTATAGCATCAGAACATCTTCTAGGCATTAAGTTCAACCACAGAGAAACTCCATGCACAATATACACAATGCAATCACCACTTTTAAATAGATTTCCAACAAGGTGGGGGAGGCCAGTGTTTCTTGCTGCTGAAGGCATGAAGGTCTTGCTTGAAGGGGAGCTTTTGCTAAGGGGCAGGGTAGCCTTCCCTGGATTGATCATTTCAGATCCATGAGTACTTATGGATCAGGCTTGTTTTCTACTCTGCACAGTTCTAGGCAAGAGATAAGACAGAGCTATCTGTTGGTGAGTTAACCATCTCCCTGAGGAGCCACACGTGAAGCAATGGTAGGAAGACAGCCACAGTGGTGTGGGAAGATGGGTTTTGCTCTTGCTTCTTGGTCATGTGGTCCCCTTCTGATTCTAGGGAACAGGGAATTGAAGGGGAAGGATAGAAAAAGGCCTGTTACGCTTTAATTGCATTTTTAATTGTTTTGATTTTTGAAGGGTTACGTGTCCATGGTAAAGATTCCAGCTGTTCAAAGCGTAGACAGAATATGTTTGTTTCCATTTGCTTCCCCAAGTCCCCAGTTTTACAGTTTACCATTTCAGAGGCAACCACATTACCGATTTCTTGTGTTTCCTTTTGGGGATGGTTAGAGTATGTAAGAATGTCATATGCATGTGTGGGGTAGGGGGAGGGAGTGTTTTTTCCTTCTTTTTCCTTTTTTTGGACAATTTGTAGCACACTGTAGGCACTGTCCTGCTTCACGCATTTTTCACTTACGTATCCTGGCGCTGGTTCCGTATCAGCACCTGTAGTTCTGCCTCCTACTTTTTCACAGCTGTATGGGACCCTATGATGTAACTAGTTCCCCACTGGCTAACATTTCAACTGTTTTCAGCCTTCCATACGTAAACAATGCGACAGTGACATACTTGGAGGGAAAAATGTTACGCAACGTGCAAGTGTATCTGCAGGGTAAATGCCTCGACATTAAGTTGCTGGGTCTGAAGGACACGCGCGTCCGTGACTTGGATAGACATGGCCACGGCGAGACCGTCTTGCCCCCTCACTGCTAGTGCTGTGGCACAGAGCAGGCTTTGGAATGGGTCTCGGCTCTCTCTCTGCAGGCTGTACCAGTCGGTCAAGCTGCTCTACTCCATTGGCATCTTCTTCACCTACGCCCTCCAGTTCTACGTCCCGGCCGAGATCATCATCCCCTTCTTCGTGTCCCGCGTGCCCGAGCACTGCGAGCTGGTGGTAGACCTGTTCGTGCGCACTGTGCTGGTCTGCCTGACATGTGAGTAGAAGACGAGATAATTGCTTTGTTTTTTTTTTTTTTTTTTCCCTCCCCAAAGGGCACCCAGTCCTCAGGGCTTTCTTGAGGGAGAGCCTGGTGTACTGAAACAGTTGTAGTGTGTGAGCGGGGAACATGGCCTGATGTCTCAGGTGCGTAGTTGAGGCCCGGCCAGGCGGTGAAGTGAATTGATTGTATATGTACTCGAAAGGGCATGGGAAGGAGAACACAAGTTTATTTGTAGATATGGCGTAAAATGCTACGGTGGTGGTCAGAATTCATAGTAAAGATGTACAATTACTATCCCATGTCCTTGGGGTAAAATAAGGTAACAGTGTAAAAGAGAGCCATTTAAACCATATGCATGTGAGTATAGGTTACTTTGATAGCCACTACATGTTTATTTGTGTTTTCAAATAATCCTTTTCCAGTGTGACGATCTATTGCTTAGATTTCATGTTGAGCCTATATGATACTCTTCTAGACGTTTACTAAATGTGTTTCTTAGAAAATGTATACTGATTAATCTAGGTGTTTGATTTTTACCTTTGTGTTTTATTTCTCCTCCCTGACCACACACCCCAGAGTGTGAGTTAAGAGACAAGATATTACTCTATTTGCTGTTGGTAGAAACCGATGTACATTTTAAAATAAAAATCAATTTTTCCTTTTTTTTTTCTTTTTTGGTAGGTTCTGTGAGTTGATAGAATAGAGAACCCCTGAATAAATTGGTCTATAATACCTAATGTAAATTTCTAGGAGATTTGCAACTTGTTTCCAGATCATAGTACTTGAATCTAGATGTTACTTTTTGGCTATGTTGGGCTTTTTATTTTATTTTTAAAAATTGTGCTATTTTGGGAGAAGAATTATCTTGACTTATTATATTGAGACTTCCCTGGGAACTTCTTAAATTATCCAGTCCAAGGCTCTATCTTTGGAATAAAAATAGGCCTGTATGGTTTTTAAATTGAACCAGAATGGAGTGTTTTAGGGATAAATGGTGTGAAAGTTATCTAGCATTTACTCATAGTGTGGAAGATCAGAAATGATGGTATGGGTTAACTGTTGACAAGAGAAGGGCAGTAGAGGTTAGACACGGGGGACAGACTAGTGCCTATTCCAGAATGGACCTCCTCAGGGAATAGTATCGTGCCTACCTAGAATGGACCTCTTTAAGGGAACAGACTACTTCCCATCCCAGAATGGTCTCCTCAATAGAGCTGATAGTGTTTATCTCAAAAGGGACTTACTTGAGGAAACATTCTGGTGTGTATTTCTGAACAAACTTCCTCAGAAGAACAGTCTAGTGCCTATCCAAGAACAGACTTCTTCTAGGGAACGGACTACTGCCCATCCCGGATCAGCCTCCGCATGAGAACAGCTTAGTGCCTATCCCAGAATGGTCTCCTCAGCAAGACTAATAGTTCTTACCCTAGAAGGGACTTGAGACACCAGTCTCAAGGAGACAGACTAGTGCCTATTTCAGAATGAACTTTTTCAAGGTAACAGCCTAGTGCCTATCCCAGAGTAAACCCTCTTCAAAGGCACGAACTAGTGCCTATTCTAGAATGGGCTTCTTCCAGGGAACAGATGAGTACCTATCCCAGATGGGCCTCCTCAAGGGAATGACTTAGTGCCTATCCCAGAATGGGCTTCTTCAAGGGACAGCCTGGTGCCCGTGCTAGAAAGGACCTCTTTAAGGAAAGTGCCAACCCCAGAATGGTCTTCTCAATAGAACTGACATTGCTTACCACAGAATGGGCTTCCTAGGGAACAGGCTAGTACCTATCCTAGAATGGTCCTTCTCCAAAAAATAGACTAGTGCCCATCCCAGAATGGACCTTTCAAGGAAATAGACTGGTGGCTCTACCAGCTAGGACTTTCTCAAGGGAACTGAACAGTGCCTATCTCAGACTCATTTGCTCAAGGAATAGACTGGCTCCTGTCCTAGAATGTCTCTTCAAAGAACAGACTAGTGCCTGTCCCAGAGTGAACTGTCTCAAGGGAACAGACTAATGCCTGTCATCGAACAGATTTCTTCAAGCCACCTGCAGTTCTCTTTCTCATTTCATTTCAAGGATGTGGGTGAAGCTCAGCGTCCTGAATCTTTGTATGGAAGGAGGTCACTAGAGCTGAGGAACCAAACCTTCTGACTTAATGTTGGGCATATTCTGTCTGAGGATTTGTTGCAGGGTGGGGCTGGGGAAGAGCCAGGCAATGAGTGGACTGCTTGCATTTGCCAACCCTAGCAAGTTGATGGCAGCCAAGAATCTGGCTTCTCCTTATAGCCTTTGTTTGGCAGACCTTCTGGCCCTCTGTAGTCCAGCCTATAGAAAAAGCCCACTCAGCAGCTAATCCAGTGCCCAGAGCTACCTACAGGCCACTGCTGCCCTAGAGCAACTGAAAAGGAAACAATTGTAGTGTATCTTTGCTTTTCTAGCAATTTGCCTTAATGTGCGCTAAGATGCTCTGGATTTTGTTCCTATCTTCTGCCTGCAACTCTCATTCTTCAACACAGATACGTGTGTTCCTCTGTGGATGGTTACCTCTAAGGATTGAAGTCCAGCCTTCATGTGCACAGTGTATAATGTCAACCCTCAGTGTTCTGATTCTGGAATCCAAAGGGTGCTGGAAGCAAGGATGGGATGGTTCAAATAATTGGCTTTTTTCAAAGTGGTTTCTCTAGAAAAGGTAGGTCTGTCTAGGCAAAATGTGCTCTAACTGCCTAGACACCAGCTTCTCCTTGCCCGGAGAGCTGGGGCGGTGATGCTGGGCCTGATTCCTGTCCTGGCCCCATTTTCTTCTCAAACCTGGCTTAGCCTCCGGTAGCATATGTCTTGCTTCCTGCCAGGTTTCTTTCCACCGCGCCCTGCAGGAGCCAGGAGTCTCTGATTCATAGACCTCATGCTATCCTTAGATGTCTCCTGGATTTTGCTTTGCTTTTCCTGACTCTGTCTGTGGGTCTCATCTCCCTTCTACAGCATGATGCTCAAAGGACTCAAGCTGCTTTTGATCTGCAAGTGCATTCAGTTATTTCCCTTTCTGTGATCTATTGTGACTTAGCATTGCATCGTCAGCCTATTAAATGATGCAGCCTTTTCATCTCTGAACACCCGGGCTTCTTTTCCCTTCCCTGGAGACTGTGAAGTGATTGTGGGATTCAGGAGAGGCATTTCACTGCAGCACCAACTTAAATGTATTTATGTGAGTTTATTTTGTTTTTGTTTTTTTCCTGTACTTTCAGATCTTTGCTGCATAAGGTTATTTGGTGTATGATTTTAGAACTTTGCTGAAACTGATTGTTTTCTATTACACCCATACATTTTAGTAGCAGCTTATTTTATTGCTATTTATAGTGTTTTCTTGTCTTTTTTCCTCCTCCTCCTTACCTTCCACCCACCAAGGGAAACAGGGGAATTTGGTCCAGACTCAATTTTTTTTTTGCATTGGGAATTCGACTTTCTCGCCACTCCCCCTTTTTGCAAAGACTTCTGTGTCTACTCTTTGGTGCTTAATTTCAGACTCTTGGACAGGAGGGGAAGGGAAAATACACGCATCAGAGAATGGTGTTCATTGTGTTGCGATTTCATATGCAACAGTATTTCTTTCCAGCCCCTATGTTTCAATTGCAGACTTCGCAGGTCACCTGTGTGCAAGGAGGAGGGGCTGGAAGAGGCTGGTGCCAGAGGGAGTTCAGAAGTGTAGAAAGAGTAGTTCCTTTGAGTTCCATGAGGCATTAATCTGTCCTTCAGTGCTTTGAACTAATTCTCTGTGGCATTTCCCACGTGAAGCATCTTCCTTCGGTTACATATGAAAATTTCAGAAACCTATTGTTGAAGATGTAATCACATAAAGCCTTATCAATTAAAAGGCCTGTTTGGACTGGAATGCGTAGCTGTGGAACATTCCAAGCAGCCAAACCCTGTCAAGCATGAAGCTGCCAGGTCCGAACAGAGTGGCTTCTCAGCAGCTTGTGCTCCCTCCCATCCCTCCATCTTGCAGCTACAGTGACAAGGGGCAGTGGTGGTAATTAGCCGTGCACTGTGGGTCCCTGGGGAACCCTCCCGAGGCCTCAGTTTCCTCAGCCAGAAGATAGATGTGCAGGGTACCAGATTGCGAAGATTTCTTTCAAGTCTAAACTTCTGTCATTTGGCACAGGTGCTTTGAGCCTGAGTTGAAATTTCTACCAAACTACTGCTCAAAAAAAAAAAAAAAAAAAAAGTTAATGTAGAAACATTTCAAGAATGTCTAGATTGAAGAAGAAATTCCAAATATCCCACTGACTTAACAAAATAATTTTTTTTTGCATTTTATTTTCTGTGTTCATCCTCGTAGGTGCTTTTAAAAATAGTTGCAGTCGTAGTATACACAGGAAACTTCGTCTTTTGCTTTTTATTTGATATTATGTCATGAATATACGTATCCTTCATAAATATTTTCATGACCATATCATATTCTATTATATTAGTGGATCATATTTACTAAACTACTCCTTTGGTGTGGGACATGTAAGTTGTTTTCCTTGCTTTTGTATTTTTTTAAATTTATACTCACCCTAAATGAAATGACATATTGTGTCCAAGGCTGGTATTAATTTTAAAGGTACATTTCTAGACATTCAGAGTAACACAGGTGGGCTGCACCAGCATTGAGCACAACGAAACAGCAGGAAGAGCTTCCAGACATGGGGCTGGCTGTAGGTGTCCAGCATAGTTCTGTAAGTGTGTGTTCTCTAAAGTGCTTTGTCTTCTCTTGTGCACACGTCAGCTCTTTCGGTTGCTGGTCTAAAACCACAGGCTCCAGAATCCCAGTCAGTTCCATCTCTGAACATGGTCGTTTGCCCCCTGGTGCTTCAGCAGTCAAAAGGTCACATTTTTAGTGTCTCTTAACCCAAAGGGAACATGTTTTGTAATACCGTTGGAGCCCTCTTGACTAATCACGTGGACTAGCTGAGTTGTCCTCAGTCCCCCATTTCTGCACATGCCACAGCCAAGCTGCTGCAGAGGGCGCTGCCTTGCTGTTTGGGAGGGCGCTGTGGGAGTGTTCCTCTTTGTATGGGGTGTGCTTGTGGGGGAGCAGGGAGAGAGTAGGGAGAGGATATTCCTGGTTGGCTGCTTTGAGATCTCTACCTTCTGGAGTTTCTCCTTCCAGAGGGCTTTAATTCCGAGTAAAGACATTTAGTGCTAGAAGAGGTTTTGGTTACTCCCACATCTTTCCTAAGTACTTGATTCCCATGTCTGGAATTAGCTGAAGCTAGCTGGCCGCATTTTGCATGATGGCAAAACAGGCACCCCTGCTGTTGAGCCCTTGGGGCTATTTGTGCTAATTTGGTTGGGTCCTCTTGTCTTCCCCTTCCCCCAGCATTATTGGTGTGAGGCTTACTGTTCTTGCCTTCTCCCCACCCCCCTCATTATCTTTCTCCAATGTTAGGCTTTATTTGGGGTTCGCTTGTGGTATGTGGTCCAGCTAGGATAGCCCTGTGATCCTGGCCTTAAGAGAAAAATTTTGCCACTTTAAAAAATCTCTATTTAGAGATATTTTTGTTAGGCACGCTTATTGTGTATATCCTTTGTAGCAAACACAAGGGCAAGTTTTTAGATTGCTTTTAAAATGTCATGCTGAAGTGGAACATCTCTGTCTAATCTGAGAAAAGATTCTAATCGCAGGAGCTTGTGTCACTGTTTCCACCTAATGCTTATCATAGAGTAGAGCACATCTGACCTCACTTAAGTCCTATCACGACGTGCCATATGTCCCCCAGGTTAACGTGAGAGAGGAAGAGGGGATGTCAGACTCAGAGCTGGGAGGGCGCAGGCAGGTCATATGACTTCTTTCCTCCTCGGGCTTATTGTCTCTGATAAGGGACACCCTTCTCTTGAGTGGGGTGGAGCATCCATGGAGGTCAGGGGCTGGCACCGGAAGAATAACTCACACTCCCTTTAACGGCACAAAACCAGGCAGGCTGGAAGCTGTGTTTAGGGCATACCCATCTGTCTAGGAGAGGAATCCCATTGCTCTGCTGTGCCACAGTCGAGCAGGACATGGTGCTTCCCACTTGACAGTGAGTTGACGGATCCCACAACACACTCCTAAGTGACCACACCTGCTTTGTACTGTTCCTTAAGATGTCAGAGGCGGGTGAGACTTCAGTCCTCATCCAGGGCTCGTATGGTCACCTAACCTCATGGGTGAACGAGCTGAGGCTCCAAATGGTGAACCCGTTGGTGCTGGGACCGGTGATTGTATTAACTCACATTTCATTTTTTGTGCACTTAAGTTCTGAGTGCTCTGAGATCTCGATGTGAACGGTCTCATGTGACCATTCCTATTTAGTGGTAGGTTAAGTAGCTGGCTGGTTAGTGGTGGAGCTGGGATTGGAGTCCAGGTTCTGAGTCCAGAGCCTGCACTCTCAACCACGTTCCTTTACCAGCCTCTCCCGGGGTTCAGATCTGATTGCTGCCCCAGTGCTATTGCCACCGCACCCCTCACCCACACTGGAACCATGGGAGCCGTCACTGTGAGGTTGACATTAGGCAGATGTAGACCCAGACCCCAGAGAGGGGAAGGGAACACACAGCACGGACCACACGGCAGATCAATTCTCGTTGAGCGCTAAGTTGTCCGTAATGAGAACGCCATTTTGTCATCAGCTTACAATTTAGTCTTTTTTTTTTTTTTAACGTTTATTTATTAAGAGACAGAGGGAGATTGAGCATGAGCAGGGGAGGGGCAGAGAGAGAAGGAAACACAGAATCTGAAGCAGGCTCCGGGCTCTGAGCGGTCAGCACAGTGCCCAAGGCGGGGCTCGAACTCACAAACCGCGAGATCATGACCTGAGCCAAAGTCGGACGCTTAACTGACTGAGCCACCCAGGCGCCCTAGTTTACAATTTAGTTTTATCCTTCCTCCAAATTCAACCCTGAAGATTTGAGGGATATCACCAACTCTATATAGAAATAGCTAAGGGCTGAAACATACTGTTTTTAACTTGCAGTGCAAGTTAAAAGCCTACACTTTTTATGGGCTTCCTGAAGGCTTCAGAACAGCGAGGGTGTTGATGGATAATTGCCATTACGGTTGAACACTAGAATAAGGAAAGAGGAAGGGATTGCCTCAGGGCTATAAAATGATGCTAGAAGCAGATCTGAGGCTCAGTATCCTTGTGCCCCCTTTTGTTATCAGGCTTCAAAACACTTGTCTTACTTCCTTTGCAAAGCAGAGAGAGGTCAGGGCTGACTATATACCGGTTCTCTGCTAAATGATTGCAGTGCGTCCCTGGGAAAGTTAGCCCGACATCTGACTCCCCCAGTTCTTCACAGACAGGCTCTTTGTGTGATCAGCCAGCGCCCCTGTTCTCCCTCCTGCGGGTGTCGTTCTGTATGTTCTTAATCGTCAGGTGTGTGACGTGACCAGACACTTGAGGGCCTGCATTCTGTCCCTTCCTATCATTGAATCTGCCTAGGGACAGTAACCATGTTGTGAAGTTACATACCCATGGACCCGAGGCAGATTCTGCCAACGAGTGGCTGCGTCGCAGTGCTGCCTATCAGACGCTAGATGTTCTGCCGCGAGGGGAGTATTCTGGGTCTGTGCTGTCCAGGACGGTCGCCATTAGGCACAGGCAACTGT
Source organism: Prionailurus viverrinus (assembly GCF_022837055.1). Taxonomy (NCBI): domain Eukaryota; kingdom Metazoa; phylum Chordata; class Mammalia; order Carnivora; family Felidae; genus Prionailurus; species Prionailurus viverrinus. The sequence continues at coordinate 196,672,883 of NC_062561.1, read as the reverse complement.
TAAGTCCTTGAAATATGGCCGCTGTGAATGAGGAACTGGATTCGTTTAAGTTGACATCGCTTCAGAGGAAGTGTGAGACGGGAGACGTGTACCTGTCCCTCTCCTGGTAAGCTCCCATCCCACGTCGCCTCCTCTCTTACTACAGGGAGTGCTATTCCAGCTTAAAAGCAAGTGTGTCTCACAAAACCTGGCTTCTACATGCAACCCAGTCCATTTGTCTGTAGCTTAGCCAAAGAAACAGTAATCGATGCGGACAGTCCCATCTGAGGAGTAAAATTGATCTGAGGGTAAAATGGGGTGCATCGGCCTGAGGTGTCTGTCTGGCAGTCTCACCACTGTGATGCCTTCCTCAGAACGACTTGGCTACTCTGCTTTGTGAGATGAAGGGGGAACTGAACCCCCCCCCCCCCCATGTAAGATGTGACTCGTAGGAGCCAGTGAGGTATGTGCTCTGGAGCACGGTCTCCATGCTGGGGACCTCCGGTTGGAGCCTGCCGTGGGGAAGACAGTAATGAGTCAGTAATGCAGTTGCATGGGCAGCAGCATATATAGTAGAATGATGCTCTGAACTCTAGCGTGAGCCTCTTGTACCCCAGGCCTTTTGTGAGGTGCCTGTGCAACCCCGTTGGGCCATCAGGGTATCTCTGTGACATAGGAGCCATTTGTATCCTCATTTGCCAACAAGAAAACCGGGGAATAGAAAGGAGCGGTAACATCCCCCCTGTGTCACCGATGCCAGAGCCCGCAGTCCTCGGGGCATTTGTGGAGCAGTGGCCTTCGCGCCTCGCCCCCGGCGGAGGGCTGAGTCAGATGAGAACGGCGGGCTCAGCGGGCGCTGGAGTAAGTGCGGTCGGCGACGCCTCCTCCCCCTGGTGTGACAGCAGCACTGTCATTGCCACGGGGTGGAAGCTGATGGGGATTCCTAAGGCGGCCTGCGGTTGGTTCTTCGTCACTTCCGCCTGGTGTGGGAGCCATGGGCGCGAGGCCATCATGTGGGGCCTTGCCCCTCAGGTGAGCCTGCACTCTGAGCTACATCTACTTTCCCTGTAGGAAAATGCTCTGTGAGACGGGGTTTATTCTGATAGCATTCCAGAAGGATGGCTCCCCCCCCCCCCCCCCCGATTTTGTTTCTTGTCAGTTAAGTGAGATATTTGTGGGGAAGGTACCCTCGGCAGAAGAAAATGACCAGTCGCACAGAAACAGTCCACCTCCCTCTCTGGTAGGGACCAGGCTGCCCAGGAGTGTAATTTGGTTCCTTTGCTTCGGAAAGATGGAGGTCGTATGCTGTAGCGGGAAAAGCTGAAAGCCAGGAGATCTGGGTTCCAGTCCCAGCCTTGCAGTGAGACCCAGGTTGTGCCACACCTGCGGCCATTTGTTTTCTCATCTGTGCAAAGAGGCACTGGATGGGACGATGTCTAAGTTTCTGCGGAGCTCTCCATTCTGGAAGAAGGACTCGTGCTAAATTTGCTCAGCAGTGAGGAGGTCTCTCCCGGCTCTGGGCAGTCCTGAGCAGGCGTGTCCTCTCTCTCCTGCAGGCGTCTTGGCCATCCTCATCCCCCGCCTGGACCTGGTCATCTCCCTGGTGGGGTCCGTGAGCAGCAGCGCCCTGGCCCTCATCATCCCGCCCCTCCTGGAGATCACCACCTACTACTCAGAGGGCATGAGCCCCATCACCATCGCCAAGGACGCCCTGATCAGCATCCTGGGCTTCGTGGGCTTTGTGGTGGGGACGTATGAGGCCCTCTACGAGCTGATCCAGCCAAGCAGTGCTCCTGTCTTCATCAACTCCACCAGTGCCTTTGTATAGCGACCTGCCCGCCCCGCCCCTGTGTGTTCCCCAGCCCCTGGCCCCAGAGCCTCAGCTAGGGTCGGGGCTCTGGGGAAAGGTGAGGTTGCTGTCCAGGAGCTCCTCTACCCGGCAGCTGGGTGCCCTGGGCCAGGTAGGGCTGAGGGCACAGGAGAGAGTGGGTAGCAGATATGCAGAGGCCCCTCTTAGTGGCAGGGCCACCCCTGTTCATTTGTACTTACGTTAACCCAGACCTTTGCAACTCTTTTCCCTCATCCTGTCTCCTCCCTTACCTGCCTCCCTCCTTCTGACCCACCTCACCCAATTATTCCTGTTGCACAGCTCACTTTATTTAAGAATCTTAGCATCCCCCACCTCCTGTTTTCTCCTTTCCAGGCCCAGGCCTGGATTAAATGAGTGGGAGGGCTGGGCCTCTCTCTTTCTCATACCTCTCCCAGGTATTTTACCTCAGTTTCCTCCAACCTGTTCAAGTCTCCAGGAGGTGCCTGGACCTACCTAGTAGTTAAAAACCAGCCTTCCAGAGCTGGAGCTTTTAATCTTTACTCTCTCTGCCTGTGACCCTTGGCAACACCTCCTCCAAATTCCTCGTGTGGGTCACAGTGTTATATTCTTAGATGCTTTAGCTTCCGAAAGATATCAAGTCCTGCCTAAATTGAAAATATTTATATTTTATTTAAAATTAGCTTCTGTTTTTAGATTGTCTCTAGATCTGGGGTTATTGTGGATTGTTTCTTCCTCAGTAAGCTTTTACTAGGTTTCTCCTGCTGAAAAGAAACTTGCTCTAGGAAATTGTGCTTAGGTCCTCAGCACCCTTGTCTGAGTACCCCAGAGGTTTTAATCAGGATCATTTTCACGTGTACCTCTGTGGGGAGGGTATAGACTTTGCCTCCCACTGACCAGCCTGGTTTCATATTGAGAAGACACGCAGGACTCAGGATATGTTTGCCAGTGCACTGGGCCGAGGAAGGATGGCCGGGTGGGATGTGCTGCTTTCCGCAGGAGGCTTATAAAATGGTCGCGTCGTGCGCTGAGGCCCCCGACGCGCACATGGCACGCTAGCGTTCAGTTGCCAGCACGTCGGGAGGACACCCACACTTCGCCGTGGATGAGAAGACGGGGCCAGTGAGCACAGAGCGTGAAGTTCAGTTCACAGAATTAAGAAGCAGCTGGTCTGACACTACACGTGGTGCTTGGTTGTTTACAATCAACGGGGGACAGGCCAGAAGCAGCTCCCCACCCCGGGCTGCCTCCATGACCTGGACTTCTTCTAAAGGGAACCACTCGGTAGGGACTTAGGTCCCCTATGTTTTAAACACTAATCATAACCCCGTCCCTCCCCCTGCATGCCTCCCTGAGTGTCAGAAATAGCCTCGGTGTTGGCTCACCTCAAGGCCAGCCTTCAGATTTGGGAACAAACTGTGGAGAAAGCAGAGAAAGGTTCGTGGCCTTGCTTTTGGCTGCCTTTTCTCCCCCCTGTTGGTGTGAGAAGTATTTCAGAAGGCATTCATTAAGTCTCCATCCCCTGAGCTGTGTGTGTGTGTGTGTGTGTGTGTGTTCATGTGTGTGCAATAGGGTCCTGCTGTCCTCCACTCCTGTCACCAGGCCGTTTCTGACCTGGAGACACAGTTCGCCCTGAAAGTTGGAGAGCAGCGTAGCTTCATCAGGGTCCTGTTTGTTTGTGTTTCCCCAAAGCTTGTAAGGGCTCTGACCGCCCCTGTCCCCGCCCCCAGCCTAGGCTTTTTCTTTCTTTTCTGTTCCAAAGCCAAATTCTCATTGCAATGACTCCCAGCCTACTAATAATTTATGAACTTAGGGAGATGGGATCACTTGTGACTTGGTCTCCATTAGGAGAATGACGGTTTTCACCCACCCTTTCTGTGGTCACCAGTAGGTGCTTATGGGACTCAGATTCTAGCTGAAGGGGGCAGCGGCCCTGCCCTGTGAAACCTCAGGCGCAGAAGGTGCCAAAGTGGGTTCAAGAGTTGCGCTCATCTGTTTGCAAGCCCTGGGCTCCAGCCGTCTTTCCACGGCAGTCCTGAGAGTTGTTTTCAGTGAGAAGGCACATGCCAGAAGAAGGGAATCAGATCTGTGTCCTGCCCACAGCCTCTGTGCTGGAGGCCTCTGTAACTCAGGGAGCTGCTAGAGGCCATCCTGTCCGGTGGGTAGCAAGACTTGACCTGAGGACTGGGTGGCACAAAACAGTGGTCCTCTGGTCCCAGGTCTTAGCAAAATGCAGACTACTGTTTCAGGGTCCCTGGCCTAGAAAACGTGTGTGGGAGAGACGGCACCACTAGCTTTGGGGCTTCTGGAAGCTAATTTGGCACAGCCTTGTCCCCGTTTGATCTTTTTCCTGTGCTCCTGCTGCTTCAGAAGAGCCAGGCAAGGGGGGCCCTGTCCATGGACCTTTCCGGTTGTGGGGTTGTCAAGTAAAGGGTCAGCCAGAAGATGGAGGGTAGGGGGAAGCGGCCCTCTGGGCCAGCTCAGGATAGCTTGCTCTTCTGCCCACGAGGCTTCTGCAGTTAGGGGGCCTTCCCTGGTTTCTGTCCATGGCTCATCAGGAACCAGCTGCCCAGCCTCTCCCTGTGCCCTGCTCTGGCCCCTGGTGAAGCAGGCCCAGCATACACAGAAGTCTGATTAGGGGCAACGAGGCTCTCGAGTGTGAGGCTGCATCTGCCAGGCCAAAGGCAAACCGTGGGATTCTCGGGCCGATACTGTTAGGCTCTGTGCCCCTCCCCCAGCCACCCCAAGTGCAGCCTCAGATTTCCAGTAGCCCCGAGGTGGCTTCCCAGAGCCCCTTGTTTTGTTTTTGTGTTTGTTTTTGTTTGCAAACGCTGCTCTTAGGAGGTTTCCAACTCTCTGTCAGCAGCGTACCTCCCCTCAAATGGCTGGGAAGAGCATGATCTGTCATCTTGTGTGTAGTTTTCTGGAAGTTGTCACCATTCACAAGTGTCATTATTTGTATATTGTGCTGCTGTCTGGCTGCTAGGAGCCCTTCGTCTGCACAAATCCGGGCCAGATGCATATGAATGTGTGGTGTATCTTAGCTCAGAACCTGCAGCTTCCGCCCTCCCTCTCTGCCACTCACCTCTCTGGCCGGATTCATTGGCTGGTGCTCACTGGTCACTCTACCCCCATGAAAGGTACAATCTGCAGTTTATTCACTTGTCTTCAAGTGATGATCCCAGAAAGGAACATGGGGAAATCTTTCCTCTGCCCCCATTCTCCTGGCTTACTTTTTTCTTCCCAAACGTCTCCCTTCCTGAATTGTAGAATATCTACTCTGTATAACACTACATATTCACCTCATGTTTTTTGGAAGTGCAAAATCTCAATTTGTGTCTGTTTACAGCTCTCTCTATTCACTGCTCACAGCAAAGGGGTCTGTATCAGTGGCTTGTATTTCGCAGCCGATCAGATGTTAAGGCGAGCCCCCAGCATCGGCCCTGGTCCGAACCCGACGCCACTTCCTGACAGCGGAGGCACATGGTACAAGTCGCGTGACCTCGTGATTAGGGAGTCGGCTCCAAGTCTGCCTTAGAATTAAATTTTCCAAAGTACATTACAAATCTCCAAGACCGTTAGGGGAAAGGAGAGGGTGTGGCTTGTCTTTGAAATCATGGTCAGTACTTTTAGACAATTTAATTAGTCCTGCTGGTTGCAGGGCTGTGTGCTCCGACAGCATCGGCTTGTGGTATTTCTTCCCTGTTCTTTGTACCACCAGGTCATTATCTGGCCCGGGTATGTAAGTGGTGCTGATATGTGGTCACCAGAACGGGGGGTGGGGGGGCGGGGAAACGAGGGTTAAGGGTGCCTGCTGTAAGCCGTGTTCTTTTGTTGAAATCAAGGCGATGCTGGGGAAGCTGTTTTTAGTGAACAACGAATTTATGTGACTCTTGTAAACCATGTCGATGAATGTGCAAATAAGACGAATATGAAAAACTGCCATCCAACAGGTGTTGGTAACCAGACGGTACCGTGTATATTATACCGAGTATGTGCCTACATGGGTGTCATTTCTCACAGGGTATGTGTAGAGAGGTAGATCATGCAGGAGCTCATAGAAGAATTTGTTTTGGGTTCTGCACTTGGATCATGTGTTAAACTTTTCCTTCCTCAATAAATGAATTTTATTTTTTATTTTTGAGAGGTTGCAGTCTGCATCTTTGTGTTTGCCTTTTTGTTTTGTTTTGTTTTTTTTGTAGTATCACTCAGATCTCTTTACTAGATCTTGCGAGGTTGAAATGTTTTTAGTTGCTGTCCCAGAGCTCCTCCGGGAGAGCAGTGCAAACAGTAGGGCCACCTGTGGAATTGAGCGTTCCCAAGAAAGGGGCCAGGTAGGTGTTTTTCTGTCAGACAGTCCTGCCCTTCCTTAGCCTACTCCTGCTTTTATTGAAAACTTGAGTAGAAACTCTCAACCCTCTCTGTGTATATCAGACGACCGTACTTGACACGTATGATGGGTAGTTTCACGTGGTAACGTGGCTGGGCTATGACGTTGAGTAACCCAGTTATCCAAACACTAACCTCACTGTTGCTCTGAAGCTATTTTGTAGACGTGGTTGATGTTGATAATCAGTTGCCTTTGAATAAAAGTTTATCCTTAAAGTGTGGGCGGGCCTCCTCCAATCAGTTGAAGGGCCTTAAGAGGAAAGTCGAGGTTTCAGTGAGGAAGAAGTTCTGCTGCAAGACTGCAGCGTCAGCTCCTGTCAGGACGGCCAGCCTGCCAGCTTGCCCTGTGAATTTTGGACTTGCCAGCCCTCACAGTCACATAAACCAATTCCTTGAGATCCCACCCCCTCCATGTAGGTGTATATGTTTAAAGCAGGGAGACAGATTTCAGGACAGTGGAAGAGAGGACTTCCTTTCCCCTTTTGTGACATTAGGAGGGCAGACAAGACCGTCTGAGCTGCCTCTTTAGGGGATCAGAAAACCAATCTTGGGCAGCTACTGAATTAGACTCATTCAAAAGCGGAGCCCCCGAGGCACAGTATTGAAGTATATAGCACTTTACAGAGAGAGGAAGGCAGGGAATGGATTCTGACTCCTTTCCGTTTTCAATATTATTTCTGGAACTGGGGGGTCAAAGGGATTCAGTGACTGTTCCAAGCCATCAGCCAGTGGCAGAATTAGGACACATACGCAAGCACGGAGATTCCAGAACCCAAGCACTTCCCCAAGGCACTGGCTACCTCCCCCTCTTTGTTACAGCCTCAGGAGGGAGGCCCACCTTTAGGGATTATGGCGAGAGTTAGAGGGAATGTTCTAAACTGCCTGGCATGGAAGCTTATGAAGCATTTTCTGAAATATCAGTCGAATGGAAGGAAAGCAACGTGTTGCTCACGTTGTGGAGAACATTCAAAACTTTTTAGGTTTTCCACCTCTTCACATTTTTGGTCCTGCTCACGTTCACACTTAATGGTTGTAATCCCTCCTTCCAGATAACAAGGACCCTCGAGGGAAGCCCGCTGTACTGCTAGAGGCGTAAATTGAGTGACAGTGGACTGACTTTGGGCCCTAAACTTGGGACTCTTGGCTAAGTAGGCTTGCTTCCTCAGACTCTGCCTGTTGCAGACATACGCAAGAAACTATCCTTAACTGGTGCACTTTACTAGACCCTTGGTCATTGGTCTCCCCCCATTTTGGGGGAAAAAATTGGAGTATAGTCTACATGTAATAAAATTCACCTGTTTCTTAAGTGTACAGTTTGATGAGTTTTGACAAATGCATGCCATCATTTGACTACCATTTCAATCAAGATGTGGAATGTTTGCTTTACCCTGAGAAGTTCCCTTGCAGTCAGTCCCATCCCCATGCCACTGGACTCCTTGGCAACAACTGACCTTCTCGGTCTCTAGTTTTGCCTTTTCTAGAATGTCGTCTAAATGGAACCATTAAGTATGTAGTCCTTTATGTCTGGCTTCCTTCACTTAGCAAAATGCTTTCTATATTCATCTACATCATTCCACGTATCAGGAGTTTGTTTCTCTTTATTGCTGAATAATATTTCATTGTATGGACGAACCATAATTTGTTTATTGCCAATTGTTGGATGTTTGGGTTGCTTCCAGTTTTGGGCCATTACGAATAAAGCTGCTACAAATATTCGTGTACAAACCTTTGTGTAGATACATGTTTTCATTTCTCTTGGGTAAATGCCTAGGAGTGGAATTGTGGGTTTGGATGGTAAGTGTACATTAACTGTATAAGAAATTGGAAAATTGTTTTTCCAGAGTGACTCTGCTATTTTGGATTCCTCCCAACAATTTATAAAAGCTCCAGTTGCTCCAATACTTCATATTGTGGTCTTTTAAATTTTGGCCATCTTGATGGGGATGTAGCAGACCCTCTTTGTGGTTTTGGTATGCCTTTGCCTAATGACTAGTGACGTCCTGCACTTTTCCTTGCTTAGTTGCCATTGATCTGTCTTCTTTAGTGACGTATTTAAGGATTTAGTCTTCTTAAAAATTTTAAAGTGTTTTTGTTTTGAATTAACTATGGATTCACAGGTGCGAAGAAATGTATGGGGGTGGGGATCCAGTGCAGGGGGATCCCTTCTTCCAGTCTCCCCCAGTGTTGACATCTTGTATCACTGTAGTACATGATCAAAACCAGGAAATTGACATTGGCACAAAGCATACAGCTCATTCAGATTTCTCCAGTCACATACACACTCATTTGTGTGTGGGGGGGGGGGGGGGGTGGGGTGGAAGATTCTTGTCTATGCCATTACGACAAGACTCCCAACACACTGCCCCTATGTACCCACACTCGCCTCCTGTGCTCCCCCACATCCCTCACCCTGGGCAACTGCTAATCTGTTCTTCGTCTCTATCACTATGTGATTTCACAAATGTTACATAAATTGAATTACACAGTATGCACCCTTCTGAGACTGGCTTCTTTCACTCAGTAAAATTTCTTTGACGATCATTCAAGTTGTTACCTATTTTAATAGTTTGCTTTTTTTTACTGCTACCTTGTACTCCACGGTATGGACGTACCACACTTTGTTTAACCACTCACCCAGGGAAGGAAATCTGCATTGTTTCCAGGTCTATTACAGATAATGCTGCTGTGAATATTCATTCATGTACACGTTTCTGCATGAAAACAAGTTTTCATTTCCATGGGATAGAAATCCAAGAGTACAATTGCTGAGTTGTATGTAAGCCCATTTTTAGTTTTAAAAGGAACTCCCAAACCACTTTCCAGAGTGGCTGTACCATTTTACATTTCTATCAGCCATGTGTGAGTGTCCCACTTTCTCTGCATCCTTGTCAGCGTTTGATGTTATCATTATTTTTTATTTTAACCATTCATCAGATCTTATAAATGTTTTGTTAGATGTACACCTAAGTATTTAATTTTCTTGGAGCAATGGAAATGGTAATATGTTTTTAATTTCAATTTCCATGTGTTCATGGGTACTCTATAGAAATGCAATTGATATTTGTTAATTTTGTGTCCTATGACCTGTCTTGACTCACTTAATAGTTCTTTGAGTTTTTGTCTAGATTTCTTGGGAATTTCTGTGTAAACAGTCAGGCTCTTTGCATGTAGAGATAGGTGTATTTCCTTTTTTCCTGTTCTGTGTACTTTTTCCCCCCTTATTACTGCAATGGCTAGAACTTCTTGCACTATGTTAAAAGAAAAGAGTGGTGAGAGTAAACATTCTAGGCTTGTCTCTGATTGTACAGAGAGAACATTCATTCAGTCTTTCACCGTGAAGTATGATTTAAACTTTCAGATTTTTATAGAAGTTCTCCTCTGTTTCTGTACTGAGATATATATATTTTTAAAAATCATGAATGGGTGAATTTTGTTAATTTTTTTCTCCATCACTTGATATGATCTTACAATTTTTCTTTTCTCACCTATTGATATGGTGGATTAAATTTATTGATTTTTCAATATTGAACCAGCCTTGGTTACCTAGAGTAAATCCTACTTAGTCATGATATATCATTCTTTCTAGATACTGTCGGATTATCTGTTATTTTGGACTCACCCTGATATTTAGTCTGACAAATGTAGACTCCAGAATAGTGCCTTTTTGTAAATGAACAAAACCATTTTGCCATAACTGCTGTTCTTGGCATGAGAGTATTTTTTTTTTTTTTTTTGCCTCAGGCCAGGTTCCCAGCTGCTGTAATGCTACATAAAGCCCACATATGTTTCCTTAGGACAGTTTCTCAACTTCGGTATTATGTATGTTTGGTGGTGAATAATTCTTTGTTGTGGAGAATATCCTGTTCATTATAGGATGTTTAGCAATATCCCTGGTCTCTAGCCACTAAATGTCAGTTGTGGTGATCCAAAGTGTCTCCGGACATTGCCAGAGGTACTCTTGGAAGGGGGTGGGGGTGGGGGGGGGAGGGGGTGGGCGTGGGGACTGGGGGGTTCAAATCATCCCCCTCTCCTATTGAGAACTACTACCTTAATACATTTAGCCCCGTCTTACCCCTAGCTGGGGTAATGGATTTTTTTTTTTAATCTGGCCATGGAACAAAGGTAAGTGTGTGGTTATGGATACTACGAAAAGATCTGACTTTTTAATATTAGTGATAAAATAGCTAACGTCTTTTGAACCTTTACTATGCTAACTACGCTAAGCATCATTATTATCACTTCCAGTACTCCTATCCAGTGAAGGGAGGTGCTGGTAATGTCCCCATTTTTGAGACTGAGGCATGAGAGGTTAAACGACTTAACCAAGATCACACTTTCTAAGTTGTGGAGCCGGGTCTGTGTGGCTCCAAACCTTATACTTCCCGTGAGATCTTCCCTGCCACTCACTCTGTCTCTCAACACCCCTCAGCGGACACAGGACGTTTCCAGGCCCTAGTCTCCCACGTTCCGACTTCAACCCACCAGGACTACCCGCCATTGCCCAAATACTTAAAACCTCTAGGCCTGGCTGGCCCTTCTCTCTGTGCTAAATCTGAAGCTCAATTTTAAGGCCCAGTTCGGATGGCTGCTCCTCTTTAGAAGTTTCCCTGGCCGCGTCAGTCAGAATTTATGGTTCCCTCCTCAGCAGAGCGGTAACATCCCTTATCTGGGTAGCTTCATGTCCACTTATGCTGGACAGTTGTGGCTGCTTGGTGACTCCCTAGATCATGAGCTTCCTAAGCAAGGATCAGATCAGGCTAGATCTCCCCGTGCTTGTCTGTGCGGGGCTAATTATGTATCTGGAATTAGCTGGTGACTAATTGGTTTGTGTGGTTTCCTTGAGTAGGGAATAGTGCCTGGCCTCCAAAGAGCTGATGTCACTATATTTACTTTTAGTTTTGCATCAATCTAAGCAAGCCCTTTCCTTGGTCCGACCCTGGAGATTTGTTGAGGAATCTTGAGAAAATTCTAAATGTCTGTCTTTTCCCAGCGGGGTCCTTGAGAAAGTCCCTGCTTTTTACTCAGTGAGACCTCTGGCGCCTCTCCTCAAGACAGAGCTGGCAGAGGCTGCCTGAGGTCTTTGAAAGTCTGTCCTTAGACACTGCAGCATGGGTGGCTGTCCAGCACTTGGGGCCAGGTGCCCCCACAGGCTGGCATTCACCACTTCACCGTGGGGTACCAGGAAGATGGGCCTGATGTTCCACACTGAACTAGCCGTGGGCCTTGGGCAAAGCACTCCGTATCTCAAACCTTTATATCCTGTTTTCTCCCCCTTCTATCTTTTCAAATATCTGTAATCATCCTTCCAAATGAGAATGGTTTTCCTCCCAAGGCCTTTGGCTCTACCCTTCTTCCACCCCAGATAAGTCCTCCCCACAGGATGTCATGTGCCCCCCCCCACCCCCCAGCAGTGCTCCAATTTCTGGGAGATACATTGGCCTTCATCAACCTCATGTGATGGTACAGTTGTGCAAGCCCGGCCTCCCATCACGGCCCTCTGAATGAGCAGGCTCACAACTCCTTTGCTGTTGTCTGGTGAATTCCAGCTGCTCTTCTACCGTGGACATGATTGTGAGTCCTCACTCCCACGCCTCCTGGCTGCCCTCTAGCCCCCACTCAAGGTTGCTGTGGCACTCTTAAGATCCGGCCTCAGAACTGGACGCAGGATCACAGGAGTGGCTTGGGGTTGAACCCCAGGGTCGAGCAGACCCCACCTCCCAGGATCTGGACACTCGCCTGTTAATACCACTTAGAATAATGTGACACTCTAGGCCTTGAACTCATTAGACTGAAACCTCTCAGTCCTCCTTGCTGCTGTCCCTCAATCCCCTGATGTCCCCCTGCAGTTTGTTTCATGAACCCAAATGTAAAGCCAAGATCGGGAGTCAGGCAGCCCCATATTGAATCCCGGCCCTGTCACTTGTGAACTGGGTGACCTTACTTTAAGTCACTAATGTAAGTTACAAGCCACTTAATTTGTGTGTGTCTCCGTTCCTCCGTCTGTGACTGGAGGTGACAGTACTTACCTCATGAGGTTTTTGTGAGGATTCAATGGGACAAGATATGCCAAGTGCTTTCACAGCACCTGTCCTATAGCAAGTGCCAGTAAGAGGTGGGAATGAAGATGATTATGGTGAACTGTAGAAACGCCCAGCCTGGTAGTCAGGAAACCTGCCTGTCTGCCTTTCTCTGCCACTGTTGTGCTGTGTAAGACTCGGATGGTTGGAACCAGAGCCCCAGTGACTTGAGATGGGAAAATTGCCCTAAAAACCTTCGGGTCTTCCACAGCTCAGTAGGCTGATCTTGATCTCAGAGAGCCCTCTGCTGGTTGGTACATGAAGGTGCAGGCTCAGGAAGACTGGGAAAGAGGGGGCCTTTTCTGGAAAACGGGGCTGTCTGGAGAGAGGCTCCCCCATCCAGGGGGAGAGCAAGTTGTGTTGAAAGGAGATTCCCAGGCTGGGTGCAGACTTGACTGTGGGCCTCACGCCTGTGAAGTTCTACCTGCGGGACCTCAAACCCTTCTCCTCTGTGGGCCTGGGGATAAGGCACATCAGGAATGAAGATACAGTGGATCTGCGCTTCCCAAAGTGGACCCTGGACAGTCATTTAAAAAATCTGAATGTTTATGTGTTTTCATGTATTCTAGAAAACAAATACCGACTTTCAAATCCTTTAGTTTATCCATATATCATTTTGGGGTGAATACAAATGTTTTTTCAAATCAGAACGCACTGAAAGAAAATTATTGAGTAAACAATGGCACAGGTGGTATTCTATTAGGGCAAAAATCATAAAAGTGGTCAGCAAAACAACAGAAGTCTGGGCAACACCGGACTAGCCTGTTTGTGATTTCCTGCACAGCTCTGATAAATTAATCCGATCTATATACTATCTAGTATTACTTCCTAGCATAGGTTACCATTTATTGTTTATGCTTCTAAAAATCGGAACGCCAATTCATACCTGCCCGGGGCCACGTTGCTCTGTGGCAGAGGGGTTTGGAGCCCAGCCTATCTGGCCTCAGAGCCACAATGTGCGGTGGTGCCTCCCACGATGTGTCTTCTCTGCCCACCCCACTGGGACCGCGGCGGCAGGGACTGGGCTTTCCAGTCTCAGTGTCACTGCAGGGCCTACGTGGACCACAGTAGCCCGGGACCAGCTGGGCCTCCGGGCAGGCCGTGGAGAAGCAGCCCAGCCATAGACTGGCTCTGGGCACCGGGAGGGCTGGCTCCCCCAGGCCTGTGCTAGAAAGTCTCCTCTCGCCAACCAGTGCTGTGAGGTGCAGAGAGTGTTGGCCGGGGGTCAGCAGCCCTCCAGTCTCGTCCTGGGCCTTTCCCCGACCTGCTGACTGGTGGACTTGTTCCCTCACTGCAGGCAGTGTTGGAATTGGAGGCGTTTTTCCCAAGTGTTCGGGGCCCCGCCGCCAGAGGTTTTGATTTTGTTTGGGTTGGGGGCTCACAAATCTACATTTTAGCCATTTCGCTAGGTTTGGGAATCACGGTGCTCGATGACCTCTGGGGTCCCTCCTAGCCCCCAAATTCCATGAACCTCAGCTCAGAAGGGCCCGTAGACCCTTGGCCCTTCCCCTGACCCAGCCCCAAACAGGATAAGTGACACAGAAAAATAACAGTAAAAAAGATACTTTATTGTTAAAAAACAACAAATGACCAATGTAAACCAGTCATCCCGTCACACACACCATCACGCACAGCTATGAACCAGTCACGCAAATACACCCTTACCCACACAGTTCCCTCTCACTATCAGCAGCAACCCGGTGGGTGAGAGTCTCTATTGCTCTTCCTTTTGACTTTTGTCTCCAGAAACAACATGCATGAAAAGGCAGTGGACCGGAGAAAGGGATTGGCAGGGGAGAGAGTGGCACGGCCACCCCGGTCACTGCCGCTCCTGGCTACATACACTCTACACGTGCCCACACTGACCCTCCATGCATAGGGTTGAGTCACTGCAGGTAACACTTCAATTGGCAGGCATCTGAGCTGGCAGGGAGAGGCAGGGAAAGGCAGAGCATCCGGCTCCGTGCCTCCCCCCTGCCCTGATGCCCTGAGTGGGAGTTCTGAGTTCCTTGTGTCTAGGGAAGGAAAATCCCTTTGGCAACTCATCCAGACAGCAAGGTTGAAAAGTGCCTAAGAATTTTAAAAATGAAGAATTATGCCCTTCTTGCCTTTGGCCCAAAGTGCTTGAGAAACTTGGGGTGAAGAACCCAGAGTTCCATGAGGTCTGAATTCCTTAACAAAGAAGGCGCAGGGCTGCACGAATCCTGACCGGCCCTGGCTGGAGGAAGGTCATGGGACTTGACAGAGGCAGAGCAAGTTCCTTGCAATCTGGATTCGAGTGGAACCCCAGGAGACTGAGCCAAGCGACGCTCCTCGGGAACCCTTGTCGCCCTCATTCACATCGTGCCCCAGGCCTAGCACAGTACCCGACATGGAGCAGATGCTGGAGTAATGTACGAATGAGGCAGGGTGCACGGCCGGCTTGGTCCCTGCTTGCGTACTGCTTACCTCTCAGCCCCTAGAGAGGGGCCTGGGCCCCGTCTTTGTGGCGTGTCAGGCACGGACCTGCCTCTGCCTCCAGAATGGGGCTGTGAGTAGGTGTAAGGGTGCACCCTGGCAGAGCGGACTCAGTAGTTCAGGCCCTGCCTCCCTGGGGACTGAGAGGTGGCAGGCAGCCAGACAGACTGCCTCTTGTCCATCCCAGGAATCAGTGTGTCCTGTTTCTCCAGGGTCAACTGCTCTGCGCAGCCCCTTGCTGCGGGGGGGCCCTGGTGCTATTTCTGGAGCTCTTCCCTCAGCTTCCCTCCATCCTCAGGGGCTAGCCGGGGGTCTGGGAGAGCACGTTTCAAGGCATGGCGGCCTGGACTGGGGGCTTCCCTCCCCTTTTCCAGCCACGCTCATCTCACTCGTACAAGACGGAAGGAAGATGCCAAGTCCATGGCCTCTCACCTGCCTCCCTCTGAGGACAGCTAGAACATGACCTCCTCACAGCTCCCATAATCACTCTCCACCATGTCAGAGCCCTCATAGTTGGGGGGAGCCTGGGGCTGGCCCCGCCCTGTGGGATGCCCACCCCCAACCTCACAGTCGGCATAAGAGGGCCCAGCCCGGCTGAGGCGCATACTTACCCCTTTGTAGCCCCCCTCTGCCAGGCAGGGCCCTCCCCCTCCCTGCCGGAACTGTGAGTGGTAGTAGCTGATGGCCGTGTACTCATTGAGACAGGGGGCCAGCAGGTGTTCCCGGGGACTGGGGGGCCGTGGGGGCATCAGATCTTCCAGGTTCTGGTTGCTGTAACGGGGTGGGAGAGGTGCCCGCTTGTTTTCCAGCTCCAGTGGGAAGGGGAAGCCCCCATAGAGGCCAGTGGGGTCTGGCATCACGGGTGGGGTCTGGTGGCGGTGAGGCGATGGTGGCAGAGGGCCAGGGGTCACTTCAGAGTGGGGGTATTCCCAGCGTTCCTTCCTGGAGTAAGTAGGGGGCCAGACCGTAGCTCCAGCTGGGCACACTGAAAGAAAATGGAAAGTTAGGGTGAGCTCTGAGTTTCCCTGGTAAAGGTTTCCGCAGGCCTTAAAGGTACTATACATGATTCAGCATGTGGTAGAAATGGGCAAAAGAGTGGGGGGGGGGGGGGCGCGGAGCGGGTAATGTGGCTTTCTACGTCGTGTTGTCTCTGGCAGCTTAGGTTGATATCTAGAATTCAATACGGCCGACTTCACGGCCAAAGGTTTAACCCAAAGCCAGCTCCTCTTGCAAATATGTGCCGATGATCCAAGAGTCAGTGAATAAGGGAAGAATATGGACAACTCCACACGGCCCACACCCCGCTGCTGGGGCCAGCGACTCCATCCCAGCTCCTACCGGTAACTTACATCTCCTTGACTGAAGGAAACAGACACACGGTTTGGGGGGTGTGATGGCATCTATCACAGAGCATGATTAAATAAGATATGGCTTGGAAGATTGGAGACCAGGCATCCTTGGTCCTTGCTCTGTCCTTGCTACTAAATAGTTGGGTGAGTTAGAACAAGTTACTGTGTTTTTCTGAGCCCCAAATTACCCTATCAGCAAAAAGTTTATGAAAATACCTGTTTCGACTATTGGTGAATAAACCAGAAAATATACAGCACTTTACGAATTCACCTCCTAGTGAGCCAAAAGTGAGAGGTCCCTCCTGTAAGTCAGCCAGGTCTGGCCCAAGGCTGCTGTACCTCCAGACTGGATGGCCAGAAGTTGGGACTACTGCTCTTTCCTTTTTCAAAAAAAGCCTAAAGGTACAGAAGCCCCGCCCCCCCTTCACCCCCAGGATCCCATTCACCCCTATCCAGGGTCTACAGGCTTCTGCCATAGATATCAGTCCTCTGGAATGAGTTGAAATGTGGATGAGGGGATCATGGTGCAATGGAATGAGCCACAGAGTCTGAGGCCAGAGACCTGGCATCTGGTCCAGCCCACTGTGACCTTGAACACATCCCTTCATATCCCATCCCAAAGGGATAGACTGGATGGTGGCGTCACGTAATGGAGTGTTCAAGTCTACGACTGTATTCCATCAATACCAGAGGCTAAGGGCCTCTGGCTATACTGACCCATCTCCTCGCCTGACCATGTCCTCTTTATGATGGACTCATTGTCAGAGTGGGAAGAGACTGCAGCTGGTGGGAGTCTGGGAGGCACACTGCAGACCACTGGCCGTTGCTTAGAGCTGGGTCCAAAAGTGACAAGTTCATTTGGACCTGAGGTCTTGCTGGGCTCCAGTTGGTTCAGGTTGTTGCAGGAGCTGGCGCTCAGGGGGTTGAGCTCGATGGCAGGCATAGTTTGGGTGTCTACACCAACACTCCTGGCCAGGAGGTCTGGGTCCTCCATGGCCACGGGCTTGTGGGACTTGCAACGGCGGCAGTAGAAGAGGAGCCCAACTGTGCTTAAAACGATAAACAGTAGGGCCGCTATGATGATTAGAATCTCCTGCTGTCCCCAGTCCCCCCTTGTGATCTCAGGGGTGACTAGGCAGTGACCTTCGGAGCAGCCCCTTGCTTCCATTTCACACCTGCAGAGACAGAGAAGTAGTTGGGGGGTTGAGTCACTACACTTCCCTTTCCGTGTCCCCTCTCACAAAGATTTATGGACTCCTACACTCAAGCCCACCTTCTCCGATTTTCAACCAAAAAAAAAAAAAAAAAAAAGAAAGGGGTTGGTAATGGTCACACGTATCAAGTTTAGAACTTTCCACCCTCCACCAGTAGGGTGTGGGAGTCAGTTACATGTTCATTCATGACCTAGATTTGGAATCTAGGCTCTAGGCCCATCCATTATTTCCCACTCATGAGATCTAGGTTTTGGATATACTCTCCATCATTAAGGTGAGACTTCCAATCGTATACTGTGGTCGAGGCAACCAACATACCCAGCTGTCCTCAGCAATAATGTCAGAGTCCCAGCTACAAGTCAGCAGTCACCCAGCCATGGCAACAGGGTGCCAGTGTTACCCACTGTTCTTCAGGAGGTCACAGAAACCCAACGTGACCCTGCACAGACCTTACATTGGACAACTTGTTCAGAGAGAGTACTTGGAATTGTATGACATCTCTGATCACCGTCAGCTTGGCATTTCATGGAGCAAGGCTCATAGGAGGGAGGCTTCTGTGGCCAGTTTTGTCCACTTTTGAGGGATATTGGGAAAGGCTTCTTCCAACCTGCTTGAGTCCCAGTGTCTAAAACTTCACCACCAACAGTTTGTCCTTTGGGGTTAGACATTGTCCTCCCCAGTTCCTCTTGTAAAATGCAGACCCCACTTTCAGGCAGGAAGTACCCTGTGGCACATGTGCTGAAGAGAGGTGCGCTGTGAGGCCAGAAATGCCAGGTGCTGAGAGAAAGGACTTGGGTCATAAACACATGGAGGGATTTGGACCAGCCCTTTCCTTCTCTGGGCCTCAGTTTCCTATCTGTAAAGTGAGTGGGTGAACTACATCAGTGGCTATCTTAGGCACACACTGACAGCAAGGGGATCCCTTGGAAGCTTGTTCTAATTAGAATCCCAGGCCTCACTCCTTGGATATTCTGATATAGTAGGCCCAGAAATCTGTATTTTCCACAAGTATCCCTGATGATTTTTTAAAGGCTCCCAAGCTGGGGAGCCATAAACCTAGATAATTGCCAGGCCTCTTTACCTCTAGGATTCTAGGGATCTGAGGATTCTTGGACTCCCCCAGGCCAACATAATACAAGGCACAGGTAGCTTACAGTGGGGTTCGAGACCCACAACAGTGCGTCATTGTCCTAGTGGACAATGTGGAGTCATTTGTCTAGAGGAGTCATTGTCCCCGGGCCACTTTCTGAGAAGTCGCAGTCCAGAGCAAGAGAGTAAGAACTTTAGCCATGTTCAGACTTCGGCAAAGATTAGAAAAGCCTGAGGAGCTGATTAGAAGTGCAGATTCGTGAACCCCCACCTAGTGAGTCTGATGCAGTGGGTTCAGAATAAGGCTTGAGAAATCTTAATAAGAACTCTCCTCTGAGTGCTCTGATGCAGGTGGTTGGAGGGAGAAGCCTCACCCATGGAAAAGACCAAGAAGCCAGGTCGCTGGAGCACTCCACTCCTGGTCTCCCATTGGCTTCTCCGGAGGTCAGAGTGCAGACGTCATTCATTCCCTCATGGGGCCAAACCCAGGGTGAGGAGCCAATGGCAGGTGGCCTCCCCTATGCTTACCTGTCTCCCATGTAAGGGTGAGGGCAGTTACAGGAGGCTCCTTCAGGGGAGGGGATGCAAGTGCCACCTTCCAGGCACGGTGTCACAGTGCAGTTTTCCCTTCTTTGTTCACAGTGCCTCCCAGAGAACTGTGGGGGACACCTGCAGACATACCCTGGGAGGGAGGGAGGAGAGGGGGGACAGTCAGGCAGCTGCAGGCTGAGAGGCCCTCCGGGACAGAGGGGAGGCCTCGGCATGTTTGCAGACCCACGTGTTCACGTTTAGTTATTGAATGCCTCCTTCTGTGACGAGCACCGTGTGCTGCCCTGCTGGGCAAGAAGACATGATTCCCTGCCCTCACACAACTTATAGTCTTCGGAGGACCGGCATCTGAAGAATAGGGGTGGATATCCTTCTCATCGTCCCCGACAACGCTTATTCAGTGCTGGTCACCGTTCTAAGAATCTTCAAGTGTTAGCCCATTTGAGCCTCATAACAACTCTGAAGCTGGTTATGTCATCCTCAACAGGTACAGGTTGATGGCGGGTGAGGAAATGAGGCACAGAGAACATATGACGCTTGTTCGCGCTCACACAGGAGGTAAATGGCAAATTTGGGACTCCGACCTATTGAACCAGTTGTGTAGAATATCGGTATATTAGTCATCACCATTGAACAACAGAGCTTAGGGAGCCAAGGGACAGTGGGAGCTGCAGGGCCAGGGAGGTGGGAGGGGCCAGAGCACCGCCAAGAGCCTGATGCAGGAATTAGGAGTTAGGACTCCATCTTAACAGCAAGGGGAAGCCACTGCAAGGTTCCAAGCAGGAAACGGATGCACTCAGACCTGCTTTGTATAAAGATCCCTCTGGAGCCCTGCTGGAAAACGAAGGTGGGGGCAGAGAAATGAGAGAGCAGGAGGCAGCTGGCACAAGGGTGAAAGATAACGGCTGCCTGGTAGTGCGGCTAGACAGGAGGGCTGGCCTCCTTCGATATTTCGCAGATGGAAACGACAGTCCTATCACCCGAGCAAACATGAGAAAACGGGAGGATGTCGAGTGTTGACAGAGATATAGGAGCCTCATGCCCTGCTGGCGAAAGTGTGGGCTGTGTGGCCATGCTGAAGAGCGATTTGGCCCTATTGAGTCAAAATGATGATCTGCATTCTCTGGGCATGCGAATCCCATCCCTGGGCGTGATGTGTGTGCGCGTGTTGGAGGAAGTTCTCCTGCAGGTTCCCAAGAAGATACGTGTGAGGATATTCATGCAGCATTGTTGATGGAGATGGGATGTTGAAGGCACCAGGGTGCTCGCCGCTAGCTGAGTGGAGAGAGAATGAGGGCGCGTGGGCATGCTGGGGTACTGTGGCAATGGACACGAACTGTGGCAGCGTGGATGGACCAGTGTAAAAGGTTACGTATCACTTACATAATCAGAAATTCAAGCATGTGCAAAACCAATAATGTACAGTTTGCAAGAACTCATTTAAAAACTTTAAATCCTTGCCTATGGGCTTGGGGAAGGGGAAAGGCAGCTGAGTGTAGATTAAAAGGCAATAAAAAAGAGAAACTTGGTACCGACCAATGTTAACCCTTCGGTGTATGATGAACTCAACCTGTGGCACCAGAGGTCCCTGTTCGTGCCTGTCTTATCCAAACAAGTCAGTCCTTGTTGAGGAAGAACAAAGACTCCTGCCTCCCCGTGGTGTAAACCTAGCAGATCCCAACCCGTTACTCAAGAGATAGTAAGGGGAGGAGAGAGACGTTTGGAATCAGAGGGCAGGAGTGCTCTACTGGGATCTACACCCCAAACATGCCTCTCTCCCCTGACAGCCATGTGCCTTTCACCAATCTGGGTATCCCTTACACAACCCAGCAGTTTCCTGTGCTGTAAAGTGGAGCCATTGGTGACTTTGTTCCAACGCCCTCTCTCCCTCATGGCGCTGTGCTGAAGGAACATACTTTGTAAACTCTTCAGTGATATATGATTGCTAGGTCAACAGGCTAGGGTCTTCTGAAGAGCCT
This sequence comes from Prionailurus viverrinus, assembly GCF_022837055.1. Classification (NCBI taxonomy): domain Eukaryota; kingdom Metazoa; phylum Chordata; class Mammalia; order Carnivora; family Felidae; genus Prionailurus; species Prionailurus viverrinus. Next base: position 196,651,973 of record NC_062561.1, on the reverse strand, counting down.
CCTGGGATAAGCCTTGGAGTCATTTCCAGCCCTTACCTGCCCCACGGGTCTGTGAGCACCTTCCGCCATTGAGACATGGGTTTTGGCTGCAGTCATCACTGTGCACGCAGCACTGGGTGAGGGCCTGCCTTTCCAGCAAGCCTGATGCCTTCTTGCCATGGACCAGCAGCTCCAGTGCCTCTCCGTTGACCACAACTGCATCCAGGCAGCCTTCGAAGCCCTGGGACACATTTGGGGAAGAACTCAAGAGAACAAGGCCACCCAGAAAGAGGTCCCCTTCAGGCCTGAGACCCCGGCAGTTCTTTGGGAGCATGAGGGAGGTGTCGCTGGATCTGTCAACCAAGAGGCGAAGGGAAGTGTCTGTCTCCTCCACCACAACGGAGTGCCACTCTTGGTCATTCACATGGAGCCAGGAGGAAAGATTGCCATAGAAACCACCTGGGCAACGGTATTCCAGCTGGAGCACTCCATCCACCAGCTGCAAAGAAAGCCCAGATGCCATCAGCAAAGCCAAGAAGTCCTTGGAAGAGCACTGCTAACAAGCTGCCCGGGCAAAGAATGTCGGTTGTGTCTTCATGGGTCAGGGAGGTAGTGTTTGGTGACTTTTAAGGCTGTTTTAGACATTGTCTTTGTGGAGTATAAAAGCCCTCAAAGTACTCTTCTGTCTATGGTCTCATTTGGCCCTTACCACACTCCATGGATGATCTGGGTAGGGATGGCATCTCCTTTCACAGATGAGGAAACTGAGGCCCAGAGATACCTTGCTGGCTGAGACCGTGTCTTTTGGATTCTTCTTTGCAGGCCTTTGTAGTACATTCCTCAACATTGGCCTTCAGGGACACCAAAAACCTCCCTCACCCCCCCCCCCCCTTCTTCAACAGTTCCACTGTAATCAACGTAGGTCTCTAAGACCTTTCAAGAGGATCCACAGAGGGAGACCATTTTTATAATAATCCTAAGACATTATTTGCCTTTTCTCCTCTCATTCTCTCACGAATATACGGTGGAGACTTCCAGACATGTGCTACCACAACTGATGAACACAGAGGTACATCTAAAAATCCAGCTGCCTACTGTTGAGCCATACATGTGTAAGAGAGATATGCAAAATGTAAAACAATGCCACTCTCTTCTTTTTTCTTAATTTTGGAAATGTAATTATTATTCACAAAAATATGGTATTTGTGTTAACATGTAATAAGTTTCTTGTTATTTTTATTTTTTTTAAGTTTATTTATTTTTCAGAGAGAGGGCAGGGGAGGGGCAGAGAGAGGGAGACAGAGAATCCCAAGCAGGCTCCACAGTGTTAGCACAGAGCCTGATGTGAGGCTTGAACTCACGAACAGTGAGATCATGACCTGAGCTGAAACTGAGAGTCAGACGCTTAACTGACTAAGCCACCCAGGCGCCCCTCTTTTTAAATGAATTAATAAATAAAGATTTTAACATTTCTCAGTTTTAATTTCTAATACTGAAAATAGTGATAGCTGTAACCCACATAAACAAAACTTCCCTAGGATCTTCAATTATTTTTAAGAGTGTGAAAAGTCCTGAAATCAAGAAATCTGAGAAAACACTAGGTTAAATCATTTTAGTTTACCTCAGCCCAAGAAATAGGACTACTGTGGCCAAGAGATAGAACTTCTGCTTACTCGGCTGTGTAGAGCTTTTTCTGGGTGAAATTTGAAAATCCAATCCAGTGTTTTATAGAAAGTAGCTGCTTGTTTGTACCCCACTTTCCCAATTTTTGCCCTGCTTGAATACTACCTATACCGTTATATACTTAAAAAGGAAACTTACTACAGAATGTAGACTCAAAACATTGTCCTTAAATCACTCCTTTCACTTGGTTAGGACCACAAATCTACTGGTCCCATCATCTTTCCATTGTCTCTCAACCTCTGTAAGGGCCTCACTTGGCTCCTTATCCAGTTTAAATTCCATAGCCAAGTTCCTGTCCTCTCTTTCTTGGTAGAAGTCACTTGTCAAACCCACAAATCTGGTAAAGTCCAACCGTCCCCCAACTGTATGTGAGCATCATGGAGGTAAACATGGCTGGAGAAAAACATTCAGGCTTGCTTATTGACCTCTAATTTCATGACCGTGAGTCTCAAATGAGCCCTTTATGGTGCGTAATTATGGTGCTATCTTCCATAGTCGGTTTACTCTCCCAGATGACTATTCTCACGACTTCTCCCTCCTGAGACTTCTGATTCTCCCCTCCCCATCCTTGCTCTTAGCAACCAGGTTGGGACTTATCGGCACTCTTACCATCACATCTCCCCACCTTGGTGGAGGCCAGTCTCTCCATTCATGCACTAGATCACAACCCCCTTACCTTCTCAAGGGTGAGTTTCCATCAACTTTCTTTTTTTCTACATCACAAATTGTTCATTCCCTACTGTACCATTCCAGTCATCACAAAAATGCTGTTATTGCTCTAATCTTAAAAAAAAAATGTCTTGAACCCACTTCTCCCATGAGATATCACTTTCTTTGCTCCCTCTTTGTAGCAAAATTCCACCCACCATCCACCATGATACAGAAACCACTGGTTTCAGGGTATTCAGTGACCTCTGTGTTGTCAAATCCAATGATTAATATCACTTCCCATCTCATTTAACCTCTCAGAGCAGCACATTACCAGCTGGTCCCTCCTTCCTTCATGATACGTGTTCTTCATTCAGCTTCCTGGATACGATACTCTTGGTTTCCCCCCCACATCACTGGCTGCACCTTTTCAGTCTCCTTTGTTGGATCCTCCTCTTCCCCCAGGCCTCTCGATGTTGAAGTGTCACAAGGATGAATCCTTGGTCTAATCTTTTTTCCAATCTACACTCCTTGGTGATCTCACTCAGTTTCATGGCTTTCGATACTAAGTATATGCCGAATGCTCCCAGATCTTCATCTCTACCCCAGACCTTTCTCACAGACACTATACTTGTTTATCCAGCTCCACTTAGAAGTTCAATAGGCATCTCAGACTTACACCTCCAAATCTGAGCTATCAATCTTCCCCAAACCTGTTCTACCCATAGCCTTCCCAGGGTCTGTTGGCAGCCACTCCATTCCTTCTAGTTACTCAGGCTGAAACTTACTCCTTGCTTTCTCTCCCAGCCCTCATTCAATTCGTCAGGAAATCCTGTTGGCTTTACCTTCAAAAATCTACCCGATTCTGAACCCTTCCTCCCACTGCACTGTCATTACCCTGATCTAGACCACCACCATCTCTCACCTGAATTATTGCAATAGGCTCTTGGCTGGTTCCCTCTGCTTTTATCCTTGTTTCTCTAAAGTTGCTTATCAACCGGAGCCATGGCGGCCCTTTTGAATATGTCACATCATGTCAATTTTCTGCTCAAACCTTCTTATGCCCTCCATTTTGCTTGGAATAAAAGCTGAAGCCCCTAAGTGGCCTATGAGAACTTTATAGGGATTCCCTCATCCCATTATATATCTGACTTCGACTCCTACTACTAATGTCTGGGATGTTCCTTAAACATGCTAAGCATTCTCCTACCAAAAGGTTTTTGCATTGCTATTCCCTCTCCCTAGAACGCTGTTCCTCCAGATGTCTACCCTCACCCCCTTCACATTATGGTTCACTTATCAACTCAGTGAAGCCTTCCCTGATCACCTTACTTAAAACTGCAACCCCCCCCCCCACCCTCCTGATCCCCCTTATCCTTTTTTTTTTTTAAGTCAATGCACTTATCACATTTGGACAAACTATACTTTTCTGAGCCATTATATTTATATTTATTGTCCGTCTTCCCCTTGTAGGGTGAAAACTCTGAGAGAGATTTTTGTCTTATTCACCAATGAGACCCAAGCATCTAGAACAGTGCCTGTCACTAGGTAGATGGTCACTAAATATTTATGGCATAATAATTTCTAACTAGCTGCCAACGTCTTTTTCTTTGTCAACCTGGGAGATTGGCTTGAGTGTTGGAGGCAGGCAAACTGAGATGTCCTATGAGATGTAATCAGAGGGACTGAAAGAATTCACTTTTCTTCCTTGTGAGTCCATGTAACTTAATGTTGGGTTTGTAGCCTTGAGCACCTGGGTGTAGCCAGCCTCCCACCCATCTTGGGAAACACTTGTCTGTTACGCAGCAAAAGTGACAAAAACAAACAGACAAAAAACCACCCTGGCTAGGTGGCCTCATCCATTTCTCCCTCTATCTTCAGAGGCTCCCTCTCCTCCCACAGAGCAGTCTGACCTCTGGTTGTCCTTGGATGTAGATCTCCAGGTTGGGGGCTTTGGCCTTCACAAGTGGAAGGCCTTGCATCTTAACTCAGTAGTCACACTATCATCCCTGAAAACCATGCAGGATTTTCTTTGCCAGAAATTGGGCTTCTTGGCTCTTCCCCCTGCTGCCCCCCAACAGCCTGGCACACCCACGTGAAATCCCTCAGGCTGTAGTGCCTTACCTTCAGGGAGATACACACTGTCTCATTGCTGAACAGGAGAACAGCCTGTGATTGGAGTGTTTTCAGACGGAACCGGATGTGCCAGTTCTGAGCCTCTGGAAGACGGTACCGTCCAAAGCTTTGACCGCTGAACCTTGTGGCGGTACCTGGAGAAGCAACCAGAGGTGTCAACTCCTTATGAAGAGGTCCCCTTGGAGTCCCCGAGCTGACTTTTGTCTCATTCAACGCTTGGGTGACATTGCTCACATTTTATAGATGAAAGAATGAGGCTTCTTGGGGGTGGGGGGTTACTTGTCCAGGGCCATGCAGCTAGACACGGGCCATCACCTTGCACGCTTTCTTTTGGCCCCAGAAACTCTTGCCTTGGGTCCCAGCTTGAGGGAGGAACTGTGAGCCCAAACCAGTAAGAAAGCAAGAATCAAGCTGGAAATGTAACCAATGAAATGTGTGGACATGAAAATTTCTACCCTACGTAGTTTCTGTGTTATTTTTGACATCACTGGGGGAAGAAGGAGGTAGAATTGGAGACGATTCTGCATATATATGTGATTTCAGGAATACCACAAAGGTCATTTGCCTCAGGATGTCTCCTTCACCATTAGGAAGGTAACCATTTGAGTAAGCTCTTAACCATTTGAAGCACTGTGAGAGGTGGAGAAGACCCTTCGATAAGGGAAGGGGCCCAAACTTCTGTAAAGTCCTGCACGCACGTTGCCCTGTAGCAATTGGTAACACACAGTTGCAGAGTAAGGAGTCTTCACTTAAACTTGAGTTTCTCCTGCTTGTTTGACCAGGGGACCCTCTTATGTGGACCACTTATTCAAAGCCCTTGGAAATAGCGTTGTGTGGGCCTGCCTTGGGAAATGCTACATTATACAGATTACTACCTTCCCCAGAAGTGAGTTCAGTTGTTGAATCCCTAAAACCTCAGTGTGGATAAGCTTATCAGTTGTCCAGCAAGGGGAGAAGCTGTATAGGCCCCAGATCTCCCAGATTGTTGAAGAGAGAGAATAAAAGCCAAGAGGAGAAGGAAGAACCAGAAAGCCTGAGGCACATGGCATTTCAAGATCCTAAGAGTCTGTTGTACTCTAAGTCTAAGACTCTCTGATGCTGGCAATTCCGTTGTAGTAGGTCATTACTCGATGGGATATTGAAGATGATGGAGATCAGGAATTCTCAGACCTGGCTGAATATCAGGACCAGCTGGAGAGAGTTTTAAAATACAGAATGCCATGCTCTACCCTCAGAGAGTATGACTCAGTAGTTCTGGAGGAACAAGAGAATCTGCATTTTGTTTATTTATTTATAAAGTGTATTTTTTAATTTTGATTGAGACAGAGGCAGAGTGAGGGGGGAGAGGGGCAGAAAGAGAGGGAAAGAGAGAATAACAAGCAGGCTCCGCGCTGTCAGCACAGAAAGGGGCGAAGCAGGGCTCGATCTCACAAAACCGCAAGATCGTGACCTGAGCCGAAACCAACAGTTGGACGTTTAACGGACTGAGCCACCCAGGCACCCCGAGAGTCTGCATTTAAAAAAACCTCCCCACGATGGGTGTAGCGACTGGCAGGGAGACAAGGGAGGTTCCCGAGAAGTGATCCTTGATACACGTGCTAGTTACCCGGATGTGTTTGGTTTGTGAAAATTACTTGGGCTGTACAAGGGGTCCATGGATCCTTCTGTGTGCCGCATTTCACCAAAATGTTTTAAGAAGTAACAACACAACCCTAATTGATTCTGGTGATGGGTGAGCCAGCCTCTCTAATATTTCTCCAAGTGTAGACCTTGGACCACCTGCTTCAGAACTACCTGAGATGCTGTTTAAAAATGCCAATTCCAAGGAAAAAGAGAGAGAGGATGAGAGAGACCGACAGACAAACCAAGAAACAGACTTTAAACTGTAGTGAACAAACTGAAGTTTACCAGGGGGGAAGTGGGGGGAGGGATGGGAGAAATAGGGGGATGGCATTAAGAATACATTTATCATGACGAGCACTGAGTAATGTATAGAATTACTGAATCACTCTATTGTACACCTGAAACTAATGTAACACATAAAGTATGTCAACTGTACTGGAATTAAAATAAAAACTTTATTTATTTATTTATTTTTAACATTTATTTATTTATTTATTTATTTATTTTTCAATATATGAAATTTGTTGTCCAATTGGTTTCCATACAACACCCAGTGCTCATCCCAAAAGGTGCCCTCCTCAATACCCATCACCCACCCTCCCCTCCCTCCCACCCCCCATCAACCCTCAGCTTAACATTTATTTATTTTTGAGACAGAGAGAGACAGAGCATGAATGGGGGAGGGTCAGAGAAAGAGGGAGACACAGAATCTGAAACAGGCTCCAGGCTCTGAGCTGTCAGCACAGAGCCCGACGCGGGGCTCGAACCCACGGACCGCGAGATTGTGACCTGAGCCGAAGTCGGCCGCTCAACCGACTGAGCCACCCAGGCGCCCCTAAAAACTTTATTTAAAAAATGCCAATTCTAGGCCTCACCCAAGATTTTCTGAATAACAGACTCTGGAGGTGATACGCAGGAGCAGTTCTCTTTAAAAACACACTCCTCAGATGATTCTGAATAAGCATGAATTTTAGAACCTCCTCTGTCTGGTGCCAGGTGACCGCATGAGAACCTTCGGCCAGCACAGCGTTCCCTGCAGGCAACCCTGGGGCAAGAGACACAGAAGGGAAACCCTTCCCTCCCCCACCCACCCAGAGTAGCTCACCCAGCCTGAACACAGTGGGACCTAGAAAAAGCCCACAAATCTTTGGAGAAAGAATTTCCCTAATGCAAACTGGGGAGACCCATAAAGGTAGGCCAGGCCAGGCAGGGGGCGATGGTGAAGGGGAGGCGATGCCGTTTTCCCTTTGCCAACATCCCTAAGCGGGTCCAGAACACTGATTCTTGACGCCAGGGGTGCTGGAGTTGAGTCTAATCAGAAAACTAACTTCCTGTGGGTTGCGGTAAAGAGCTCAAGCTTTAGATTAGGACACATGGCTATTTAATTAACCAGCCCTTCGTTGGAGGCTGTGCAGTGTCCAGCAAACCAACACAATCCCCATCCCTCAGTTTCCACTGTAGTTGGATCTGGTGACCCTGCTTCTCAGGGTGTTGGTGACAGTCAGTTCAGGTAACGTAGACACAGTGCCTGGCGCACAGCAGAGTCCTTCTAGCAACCACCGCCACCGTGTGAATGGCAACCATCACTGACGGGGTGCTTATGATGGGCCCGGCAAAGGCTAAGTGCTTTTATATCCATTAAATAATTTACTCCCCAAACCTACTCCAGAAGGCAGATGGCAATATTTTCATTACCTTATAGTTGAGAAACTACAGTTCAGAGGATTTGGCAACCCACCTAAGGTCACACAGCTAGCAAGAGGTGGAGCTGGGGTTTGAACCTGAGCTGTCTAGTCTAAATCTTGAGATTATAAGCACCACGCTGTAGTAGTAATAACAGTAGAAGAAGTAGCAGTAACTTGTGTTTACTGACCACTGTCTGTATGTCAGGCACTTTTTTTTTAATGTTTATTTTTGAGAGAGAGAGAGAGAGAGAGAGACAGAGCATGAGCATGAGCAGGGGAGGGGCAGAGAGAGAGGGAGACACAGAATCTGAAACAGGCTCCAGGCTCTGGGCTGTCAGCACAGAGCCCGACGCGGGGCTCGAACCCACAAACCGTGAGGTCACGACCTGAGCCAAAGTCGGAGGCTTAACCAACTGAGCCACCCAGGCGCCCCTATCAGGCACTTTTCTAAGCAAGCCCTTGATACTTATTTGTTATTTTTATTTTATTTTATTTTTTAATATTATTTATTTTTGAGACAGAGAGAGACAGAGCATGAACAGGGGAGGGGCAGAGAGAGAGGGAGACACAGAATCTGAAACAGGCTCCAGGCTCTGAGCTGTCAGCACAGAGCCCGATGCGGGGCTCGAACTCACGGACCATGAGATCATGACCCGAGCCGAAGTCGGGCGCTTAACCGACCAAGCCACCCAGGTGCCCCTTATTTGTTATTTTTATTTTATTTTATTTTTTCATTTCTATTTGGTTCTTTTTTTTTTTTTTTTAGCAAGCCCTTGACATTTAACACTCATTTAATTCCTCTAACCGCCCAAAGGCAAGGAGAGGCTAGATCATTTTCCTAAGGTTAGGTGGCGAGCAAGGGGCAGAGCTGGGATTCAAACCCAGGCAGTCTGATGTCAGAGTCTGCTCTTAGCCATCATGCTACTTACTTGCCTCTTGATTCCTGTTATTTTCAAAACTCCAAAAAGTGGCCGGGAATGGGGTGCTGTTCCATGACTAGATTTGGGGAGGCTGCCACCTGTCTCGCGGTGGCCTGTGGACTGTGGACTTTAGCCCTGTTAAAACCCCCCTCTCACTACCCCCCGGGGCCTCCCTGGGATCTCCACCCCCAGAGCCAGTCTGGCTGAGCCCTGCAGTGCTGGGTGTCTTGGAGAAGCCCGTCACTCACCATTGCAAGAGCAGCTCCTTTCCAGGCGGTGCCGCGGGGTCAGGATGCTGAGCCTGGCTGTGCTGTAGGTGGGTCCCACCCTGGGGTCCAGGTGCACCGTCTCTTGGCACCTTTGACCCTGGCAGCGCGGGCCCTGGCAGGGCACCACGGGCATGGCTGACCTCATCTGAATTCCCACCGACTGCTCCATCTCCTCGGCCGAGCGAGTGATGATGGATGCCAGCTCCTGGAGCTTGTAGAATGTTCCGGAATGCCCCTCAAAGACCAAGAGCACGTCCACCCCAGCCGTGGTGTCTGCAGGCTGAAGGCTGGCCAGGTGGATGTTAGCTCGTCTGATGTCCAGTTTGTTGCTGAGGAACCTCTGCAGGTTCCTCCAGTGGTCACTTACCAGCTCCTCCGGGGTGAGCTGGTGGAAGCCCATCCACAGGGCCTGCTGCAGAGCTTCCCGCCCTACGTGCCACACGTGGACGTGGACCCCCGCAGTGGTGGCGAAGGTCCCGTCATCGACGGTGACGTTGAAAGCATAGCGGCCGCGAGACAGGCCCTGGGTGGCGATAATCTTGCCATCAGTTGCGCCCACTGAGAAGTGCCTGCCCAGGGTCTCCTCTCCTGCCAGGCTGTAGGTCAGCGTGTCCTGAGGGTCTCGGTCCGTGGCGTGGATTTTGCCCACCATGCCCCCCTGGAACTCCTCCTCCCCGACGGTGATGAAGATCTCCAGTGGCAGGGCCGAGGGTGGGTAGTGGCTCTGCTCCGTGATGTGGACTCTGACGGACGTCGAGGACGAGAGGGGAGGGATGCCGCTGTCTGACACCTGTGGACAGAACGGGCACTGCCGTCACCATGGGCTGCAGCTGTCGGTGGCCCAGACCAGGCCGGGCCTCCTTGGGCAGCCTGGTCTCTCCGCTCAGGGGGCAGGCTCAACGCGCTGTCAGAGGTGAAAAAGAAAACAAGGGCTCCAAACGCACCGGAGGTTTTGTGGAGGGAGTTCCATCCCCTACCACATGGTAAAGCTGAGCTCCCTTTCCTCATTTGACATCTCTCCGAGCCTCTTCCTAAATCTCTCTGGCCACTCGAACGCGAGCCTCCTTCCTCTCCAACGTCCCTCGTTCTGTCTCCTTCCTTTTTTAAAAATTTTTAACGTTTATTTATTATTGAGAGACAGAGCGCCAGCAGGGAAGGGCAGAGGAAGAGGGAGACAGAATCGGAAGCAGGCTCCAGGCTCCAAGCTGTCAGCACAGAGCCCAATGCGGGGCTCGAACTCACGAACCGCGAGATCATGACCTGAGCCGAAGTCGGATGCTTAACCGACTGAGCCACCCAGGTGCCCCCTGTCTCCTTCCTTAAGCGACGCATCACATGTCTCTTCGTGATTCCTATGTGCATCCTTCGTGGTCCCTATCAGCCTAAGGAGGTTCTCCTTGGACACCCCTTTACTATGTGATTGGGGTTGGAGTGGGCCTTTGTCCCTCAGCTAACAGATACTCGCTGAGTCCTTTCCACAGGCCAGAGACAATAGATACATCACTAAATACACAAGGGAATGTCAGACTCGGAGGAAGTACCGTGAAGGAAATCACCGGAGCATGGGGCAGAGATGTGAAGAGTGAAAGGGACCTAACCCAGATCAGGTGGGAGGGGAGGCATCTCTGAGGAGCTGAGTCCTGAGGGGTGAGGAGAGGTGAGAAGAGCAGGTGACACAGGGAACAGCAAGCGTCAAGCCCTCGGGTGGAAAGAGCGTGATGAGCTCGACCAAGCAGAAAGGGGCCCCGGCTGCTGGGGCGAGTGGGCAGGGCTGAGGGCAGAGGAGGGCTCGAGGGAGGCCGCCCGGTCACTTACGGGCTGAGGAGCACAAGGTCAGGTTTTATGTCAGAGTCATGAAAAGCCACGAAGGTTTTAACAAGGCCATGCCGTGACCTCAGTCAAGCAAGGAAGAGAATGTAAATAAAAAATGCCTTTTTCCTTTCACGTTTTGCCAAGCATCCCTGCAACTTTGTGTCCAGATTAGCAAGAACGAAGTATCCTTCCTCTCCTCAGGGACGTTATCATTTTCACAGCTGTCAGCCCAGGGCCTCCACAACTTTCTCTAGAGTCGTATCTTATTCCCGTGCTTTGAATGGGGGGAGAAGGTTGTGAAATGACACCTACTACTGGGATTTGTGCATAACACAGATGAGGTCATCAATAGCAACGAGAGTAGTTAAGACCACTGCTAAGTATAACATACACCTGGCATCACTGTGAGCAAAACTGTGTGCCGCTTTTAAATGCTTCCGATGCATATATGAGATAGCATATCAGCACTAACCCAAACCCTCGCCTTTCTTACGAGATAGATGCCACGAAATCTCCCATTTTACAGCAGGTATAACTGAGGCTCAGAGAGGTCAAGTAACTCGCCCAAAGTCACACAGCAGGTTAAGTCCCGAGCAGAATCTGAACTCCTACCTGGGTCCATAGCCCGTTTTTTTGCTGGCCTCTAGTACCTCCCAGTGAAGGAAAGTGGAAATACAGGACAAATGCAGGAGATGGTGATGTTGATAGTTACCAAGCGATTGTCTGGGTCAAGAAACAGAGTTCAGGAAGCTGATTGTCTGGGTCAAGAAACAGAGTTCAGGAAGCTGTTCTCTTTCATCTCTCCCTAGGCAGTCATGTCCATGCCCTGAGCTTTGAGAACCCTCTACATTAGCCCACACCTGTGTGCTGAGCTGCAGCTTCTCATTCCCAACGACCTGCTGGACACTTAGATGTCTCGTGGGCACCTGAAAGGTGACCGGTGCAAAACAGGATCCTCACTTTACCCCATAAACCTGTTCTTCCCCCACCCCACCATCTTTCCAGCCTCATAAGTGGCCCCACCACCCAGTCTTCACTGGAGCCAGGAACCTGGGAGTCACCCCTGATTCTTCTCTCCCCCCCCCCCCCCCCCGTTTCCAATCTATCACCAACTGCTGTTTATTTCCATGCAGAGCTTGTCCCTAATCTATCCACTCCCTGCGTCTTCATTATCAGCTCAAGGTTTCAGCACCATTGGCTCCAGCTGGGATTGGAAGTAGTAATAAAAGTAATACCAAGGCTTATAGTTAGGATTGGCTGTACTTTCTGGTTTGCCCCGGTCAGTCTTGATTTTCACTAATTGATCCTGTTGTGGCTCAATGATCGCCAATGAATGTTTTTAGTGCCTCTCTCCCTCTCAAGAGCGTCGCAGTTTGGACCTCACGTATATGGTCACCCAAGCTATGAGACCTCCATGACCCAGCCACCCCATGTCTTCAGCTTATTCCCATTATAGATCACCACGCCGACCACATTAGCTCCATCTGAGGCCACTTCAAGCGCTTGTTCCAGAGCTTGAACTCTTGGCTTGAGACATTGGCTCATCTTGTTCCTGCCTGTGACACTTTCCGGCCCATTTTCACACAGCTCACTTCTCAGGTCCCAGCTGAAAGGTCCCCTCCTCATGAGGGCAGCCATCCTCTGAATATGTCTCCCCTGTGCCCTATGAGCCTCTCATCACTTTCTTTCTTCATCTGTTTATTGTTTATCCCCATGATTGGAATCAAAAGCCCATGAGGACCATCCCCTTCTTTCCCCCTGCTACATTATTAGCAGCAAGCATAGGGGCTGACACGTGATGGGTGCTCAATAGTTGTTCAAAGACTCAGTGAATGGCTGACCGGCTGGCTGGATGAATGGATGGATCCATCATCCTGATCCCAGGGAAGAAGTTCACAGCACAGTAGGATCCACTGTGACTTGAGATTTAAGAAAGGGATTTTGAGGGAATTAAATGAAGAAGAAACGTTTAGCCACCATCTTGACAACTTTACTTTGGCTGTTCTCGGGCTGCCCTTTGCAACATCACCGTAATCCCCTTCACACGTATATATGTTCTCCAGTTTGGACCCCACACCAATTTCTGTGAGGTTCAGAGAGCTGTTCTGGCTCAGGGAGTTAGAGCCAGAGTGAGGGTATGGTTCTGCCTGGAGGCAGTGTAGGAATTAAGAGCTTAGGCTCTAGGGTCAGAGTGTTTGGTCTGGAGCAACCCACCTCTGCCGCTTATTAGCAGTATTGCTTTAAGCCAGGCGCTCAAGCTCCCTGTGCCTCAGTTGCTACATCTGTAAAGCGGGGGTGGTAATTGTACCTGCCCTAAAGCCCATTGAGAGGATTTAATGCAATGAGACCCGTGGAGCACTTAACCCAGGGCCCAGCACCTAGTGAGAGCTCTGTACACTTCCCCCTAATAATAGGAGCACTGACAGTGCTTTTGCCAGCACATTACTGTCCCCATGGTCACCACCAGTGGCCCAACACAGCTCTCACCTTGATCTGAAGCTGATACCACTCCTGGACTCTCTTTCTCAGGCCCATGGTGGTCACCAGCCATCCATCAGGGGTCACTCGGAAGGCAGAGCCATCATTCCCCTTGGTGATTCGGAATGAGTAGGGGGGGCCGTTCTCGGGGGAGTCTGGGTCACTCAGGATCAACTGCAGGACTTTGCTGCCAATGGGTGAGTTCTCCTGAGACAGAGAGTGACAGGAAATCAAAGAGCAAAATGAATTCCAGTCCTTCCTTTTGCATCTTTCTGGGTCCCCTCCTCTGGGCTGAGTCCTCAGCACTCTGGCTGCTCTCAGGCCATGCCTGGACCTCGAGCTGTCATTCATTCATTCATTCATTCATTCATTCATTCATTCTGCCAGCCTCTGAATTAGTTGTTGGCTCCGCCAATCTTGACCAAGAGCTTCCTGAGGGCGGTGCTGGGTCTTAGAAACAAAGCCCTTTGAGGCCAGAAGGGTCCCTAGAGTCCCCTTATCCTACAGGAGGTGACTTGTGCAAGTTCACACAGCTGGCGATTCATGTATATAAATTCGTAAGCGCCTGGGATCCACGTGGAAATTTTGGGATTCGTAGGGTCAATTGAACACTTATAAATGGTTTCCTGTTTAGAAGACCAATGGAACAGCCACTCAATGAGAACAGTTAAAAACGAGTAGGAATTCAGAATTCAGCTAAAAAATAGATTTCCTGGGTACTGTTCCAGTCTTTGCTCCATAACATGGGAATTCAGTATCTATAACACAGTGGTGGTTCACTGTCTTTTTGCAACAAAATCCTATCTATGAACAGAAATCCGATGGACAGAAACTAATGGTTGCCTATCCAATAGACATTCCTTCTTCCTTTCTTACAAAACCTGACTTTTGTTCAGGTGTGGGGTGGCCGTATCTCAGAAAAGTTGTGTCCTTATTAAGAAGAGATGGACCAACTGATGAATGGATAAAGAAATTGTGGTTTATATACACAATGGAATACTACGTGGCAATGAGAAAAAATGAAATATGGCCTTTTGTAGCAACGTGGATGGAACTGGAGAGTGTGATGCTAAGTGAAATAAGCCATACAGAGAAAGACAGATACCATTTGCTTTCACTCTTATGTGGATCCTGACAAACTTAACAGGAACCCATGGGGGAGGGGAAGGAAAAAAAAAAAAAAAAGAGGTTAGAGTGGGAGAGAGCCAAAGCATAAGAGACTGTTAAAAACTGAGAACAAACTGAGGGTTGATGGGGGGTGGGAGGGAGGAGAGGGTGGGTGATGGGTATTGAGGAGGGCACCTTTTGGGATGAGCACTGGGTGTTGTATGGAAACCAATTTGTCAATAAATTTCATATATTAAAAAAAAAAAAAGAAGAGATGGACTATGATTGGTCTAAGTCAGTTATAAAATCTGATTTCAAGTGCCAGTTTTTGGTTTAATGTTGATCATGTAATCTGATTCTGATCATTGGAGAAGTCAACCAGATGAGGGTTTTAAGAAGTTTTCTTCTTTGCCAAAAACAGAGTGGGGGGAAGTCCCCTTCTGTTTGCCTTTGAAGATGGTTAGACAAGGATGTGATGCTGGAGCTGCAGCAGCCATTTTGTAACCATGAGAAAGAAGGTGAGGGAATTTCAAAGAAGCTAGCTCAAAGCTGTGATACTGTTTTTCTGGTGAAATAACCAATTCTGGAATAGAACTTCCCACCATCATACCTTTTGTTACATGAAATAAATCTTTATTATTTAACAAGGTTTTAGTCAGATAATCTGTTATTGGCAGTCAAAGCATCCTACCTAATACTCATAATACACAAACAAGTGAATGACTCTGGCTGATACATAGCAGGACCCATGATTCTGCCGTCTTATCCTCGTCCTCACCTCCCTCACTTCTTATGGTCACAATTCCCCGGTGAATCCCTAGGCCCTCTTCAAATCCCATTTGTAAACCATCAGTATGATGAAAATAGCATGAGATCTGGAAAATCTCCTGCGTTTAAATCCCAGATTTGCCACATTCTAACAATGGCACATTTCTGCACCTCCATTTTAAAAACCTGTAAAGTGGACAGAGTAGGCCTCCTTATCCTTGGTGATATGTTCTAACATCCCCAGTGGATGCCAAAAACCATGGATAGTAACCACACCTTGTATATACTGGGATTTTTTTCTATACATACATACCTATGATAAAGTTTCATTTATAAATGAGGCACAGTAAGAGATTAACAACAATAACTAATGATAAAATAGAAAATTATAACAATATACTCTAATAAAAGTTATGTGAGTGTGGTCTCTCTCTCTCTAAGTATCGGTATTCACCCTTCTTCTTGTGACCGTGTGAGGATAGTAAGGTGCCTATATGATGAAGTGACGTAAGATGAACGACATAAGCACACAGCCTGTGTGATGTACATTAAGCTACTACTGACCTTCTGATGATATGTCAGAAGGGGATCACCAGCTTCTGGACCGTGACTGACTAGGGGTCAGCCTGGCTGAAACCACAGAGAGCAAAACCACGAATAAGGGGGCGGGGGGCAGTGGTTACCGTATTACCTGTTTCATGCAGCTATGCAGGTCCCAAATGAGGTAATGGATGTGCAAGTGCCTAGCACATTGCCCGATTATTTGTCAATGCTGTAATTCATAGTCCCCTTTTGCAGGCTGTGTTGCCATTAGGGATATCAGTTGGCAAGGTCACAGCCCATGTTTGGGTGAACTGATATCAGTGGTGAGCACCCTCCACTAGGAGGGAGATGAAGGCAGGAAGGCTTCAAGATGTCTTTGGAAGCTCAAGCGTACCTGGATGGAGGTGCTGTAGTTGAGCTGGAAGAACCTCGGCGGGTTATCATTGACATCAACCACTTGGATAGCGATATCTGTGTCCCCATGCAGTGGGGGCCGCCCGCTGTCTGTGGCTCGGAGCCTCAGGGAATAGCTAGAAGTCTGTATAGCAAGATGCCAGTAGAGAGTTAGCAACAAGACCCCTCAGTTCTGCCCCATGACTCATCACTAATGTTTTCCCCAAAATGAGATGGAGACGCTCCGCTATGCCTGCCTCCATTGCCCTTACATACTATTTTAGGGTCCAGGTTTTGGAGTCAGGAAGAAATAGGTTTGATCTCCAGTTGAACCATTTCCTAGCTGAGAGACATGGAGAAGGTGACTAAACATCTGTGAGATTATTGGGACCCACGCCCTAGGATTATTTTAAGGACCAAATGTATGTAAAGCACTTAGCAAAGTTCCTGGCACAGAGCAGGTGCTCAGTAAACAAGAATTTATTATTGATTTATTACTATTGATTTATTATCTAATGGCTCCTTGTCAATAGTAAGAAGCTAGCCTGAGCTCCTCTAAAGGAGGTTAAGGGTCACTTAGTCCCTCTCCTGCCTCTGGCCTCATAGGCCACAGAGACCACACAGAGAAAACAAGTGAGGGCAGGTCTGGAGAAGTCAGCATGGGGTGCTGAGCACAGTTCTCTGGACCTGCACTGGGACCATACCTCTGCTCTGATGAGCTCGGGTCGGGCCCCTCCCACATGACTCACCTGTTCCCAATCCAGGGCCTTGGCCACCTGCAGCTCCCCCTTCTTGGGGTGGATGGTGAAGTGCCCGAGCTGGTTCCCTCCTACCAGGCTGTACGTGATGGCACTATTTACAGGTCCGTCTTCATCAGTTGCTGACACCTGCAGCAGTGGGAGGGTAGTTGTGAATGGAGGTCAAGAGGGACCTGAGGGAATATTGGCCCCTGAGAGTGTAAAGGGAACAGATGAGTGTCCCCTCCAATGATTGCCATCGGAGTGGCAGTCCCATGGGCCACAGTCATACCTACCAAAGGAATCTCTTCATTTTATATCGTAGTATAGATTTCAGCATGCCATGGTTCATTCATGTACTCATTCACTCATACCGACAGGATGCTAGGTCCGGAACTAGGAGGTGAGGGGCATGCCAAAATGAATATGCCCACCGGGAAGTTTAATGTCTAATGTTATGGGTCATTCTGATTTGAGGAAAAGTGTGATCAGCTTTATGAGAGCACAGAGAACACAGTGGTAAATTCTACCTGGGGAGATTAGCAAAGCATTCATGAGTCCCAGAAGGATAAGAAGGGCTTCTGGGAGTGGAGCCAGCATTCCAGACATGAGCCCAGAATGTATGAAAGTGCAGAGGCTGTTTGGGGAAAGGCACATCTTCTTTGGTGGTTGGAGCATAGGATACATGTCAGAGAGTAGACGGAGATAAGACCAGAAGGCAGAATAAGGAGAGGTCATGGTCAACTTTGAATATGGGCATACAGTTTGTTTTCACTCTATATAGTAGGGAGCAATTACATGTTTAAATGCAAAGAAGTGTTATTTGGTGCCCCTCCCCCCACACTGAGTCTCCACATCACACACTGTGACCAGGTCCTTCCCAGACCTGGGCGCCTCTGGACAGAGACCCCCTCTAAGGCCTCTCCCATGCCCCGCTCTATCAATACATGATCTAGACCTTATCAAACATGGCCCTGAGACCCTCTGTCACGAGAAACAGTTTGGCCAAGTGGCTGCAAGTCAGAATCAAGTCTATAGTATACAAACTGATTAACTAAGCCATGCTCATAGACATCTGGGGGAGGAGGAGATAAGAACCCACCCAAGTCCATGCCTCCCAAAGGGCAAAGTTGCAGATCCTTACTGTGAGCACGACATCACCCACGGCAGCGTTCTCCAAGACCCTTGTGGTGTACAGATCCTGGGGGAATCTGGGCCGGTGTTCGTTGACATCAGTGATGTTGACCACGATTGTAGTCATGTCACTGAGGGAGGAAGAGCCTTTCCGGCTGCACTCTACGGATAGGAAGAACTTGGGGCTTGTCTCAAAGTCCAGATTCCTGTTGACATACAGGATCCCTGAAGAAACAAGAGATAATGGGAGCAATGAAGCATTTGGGACCACAAAGGCAGAGGGCTGAGGGGTCTTGAGCTGAACCCCACGAGAGGCAGCTCAACAGGGTTGGGAGAAACAGATCTCCTCCTTCCTGTCCTCCATCATCTCTTCCTTCCTCTCTTACATCACCATCTTTGTTTTCTATTTCCCCATTACCCTGCTTTCCTCTTCCCTTTCATCTCCTCTCACTTCCCTTACTGTCATTTTCAACAGCACTGTTTCCCTCACTTATCTTTGTAATACTTCACTGAAATTTCACTTAAATCTGTAATACTGAATCTCTCTCATGTAGATCTGTAATCACTCTGTAGAGCAGGAAGAACTTGTCGTTCCCATTTTCTAGGTGAGCCAACTGATGCCCTCGAGGTAAATGAGCTGCCCAAGTTCGCCCGGCTAATAAATGACAGAACTTAGTTTTCAAAGACTTTTATAATACTCCAAGGTGCTCAACGAACTGCTAGGATGTAGATTTATTTCTCTGACAGTTGGAAAAGAAGAAGGATGTATCCGGCTGTTCCTGGATAACCAAATATTTAATGGTAGAAAAATCTTCTTTATAAAGAATTCTAGTTAGTAAATGAATGAGGAATGATAAGATTAGAAGGCTGCCCCTTTTCTGCCCCTAATGAAATCATGTATCTAGGAAATAATCACCAACGTTTGCTAAAACCATTAGAAGGATCCATCTATAATGGATGGGTCAGGTTCACAACATGCAAGCTCATTGTCAGTCTTAACCTCAGAAAAAACCCATCAGTTATCATATGCCTCCCACCATAGTGCAAAGGACAGCACAGCCTCATCTCTGAAGCACTGTTGCCACAAAATTGAGCTTGAACCTGATCAAGGTCTTTCATTCAAATGTGATTTATAAAGAATATGAGGGCTAGAGAGATATATGACATCATAAAGATACAGCTACTAGTCAACCCAAATTGAAAAGTTCTGCCTGACACTGACCCATGTTTCATTAGTTAGACCACACGGCAAATAAAGAAGGAGAGGAAAATGTTAGAGATTAAAATAACTAACCAAATGCAATATGTGTGCATGGGGGTGGTGGTGAAGGGTAAAGATGAAATCAGACTGGCCTATGTTGACAATTACTGAAGCTAGGTGATGGGAACATGGGGTTCATTACGCTGTTCTATTTTTTATATAGTACAGCCATTAAAAAATACTGCTCAACAACAGATGCTCAAGGCAGCTGATTTTGGAGGTAGAGAGTATCATTGCAGGGGTGCTGTGGAAAGGGATCTGACCTGGGCAGCCTCTGAGGCCCCTCCACGAGGTTCTGTGCGTCTGACTTAGACTTTTCTGTGGCCAGGAGGAAAGAAGAGACTATTCCCCAGTTCTCTCCTCATAAGAATAAGGGGAGAGGGGGTAGTGCTGGGATATTTGGGGAGGGCTAGAGGTGGGAAGCAGGTGGCCCTGCCCTGGGCTGCTTATGCCCCAGATTCCAGCAAGTGCTTCATGCCTCTGCAGCCGAGGACAGAGAGTGGCCTCAGCCTCCAGAAGGTGGCCCGGAGCTGGGAGCATGAAGCTACAAACTGTGAGAGAAGACTGGGTCGCCAAGGGTCCTGGGTGGGGATGCGGAAGAATAAAGGGGGTCCCCAGATAGGCTGGCCCCAGGTTAAAGGAAGGAACATGGGACCTGGAGAGATGCACAGAGCCAAAGGAGTTCTGCCCTGGGAGGGTCTGCAGGGGGCACCCCCCATATGTGAAGCTAGTGCTCCCCAAGACCCTGTGTGTGTAAGTGCAGGTAGGGGATGAGGCTGCCTCAGGTGCTGGCTCACCTGTGCCGGCATCCAGGCGGAACCTCCCCTGCTCGTTCCCACTGACCACACGGTAGCCGGTCTTCTCGGCGCCGGGGCGAGTGAGGGTGGCCAGCTGCAGCACCTCCGTGCCAAGCTGAGCATCCTCGGGCACCTGCACGCTGTGCTCAGTGCTCAGGAACACAGGCAGGTAATCATCGAGGCCTACCACTGACACGGTGACCGTGCCCAGTGTGGACAGCGGTATCGGGGAGCCCAGGTCAGAGGCACGGACGGTGAGCTCCAGTGCTTCCTGTGGCTTGACCCGTAGCGGCTTCTCCAGCCGAATCACACCCGTGGTGGCCTCGATGGAAAAATGGCCTTCGGCAGAGTCCGTCAGAGAGTAAACCACTTGGGCGTTGGCACCTGTTGGGGAGACCAAGGGCATGGTTCCTTCTGGCCCTGCTTGCAGTGAAATTTCTAGCCACAGGAGGGCCTGGGGAGGAGGGTCCCCATAAGGGCTAACATGCTCAGGCTGTGTTAACAGTGAGAACCTCTCTATTGGGGCACCTGGGTGGCTCAGTTGGTTAAGCAGACGTCTGACTTCAGCTCGGGTCATGATCTCGTGGTTCACGAATTCGAGCCCTGCATCGGGGCTGTGTGCTGACAGCTCAGAGCCTGGGGCCTGCTTTCGATTCTGTGTCTCCCTCATTCTCTCTGTCCCTCCCCCACTCATGCTCTGTCTCTCTGTCTCTGTCTCTGTCTCTCTCTCAGAAATGAATAGAAACATTTAAAAAAAAAAAAAAGAGTGAGACCCTCTCTGTAGGGGATTCTTCACCAGGGGCTTCAAGTCCTCATAGAAAGGTTCTGGAGGGTAGGACATCTGCAAACCCGTGAAATTATCTGAAAATGTTTATGTGGGGTTAGAGTCTAACATCAGCTCATAAAGTGAAAATTGTACAAGGTCAAAACCATCTATGTTGAGTTGCTCGGTTGTGATAGAACAATTCAGTATCCTGGTTATGGTGGTGGTTACATGAAACTATATGTGGAATAATATGGAATAGAACCATACACACAAAAACTTGTGCTCACATGCACACATTCAAATGAGTGCGTATAGAAACTGGTAAAATCTGAATAAGGAGTAAAGTCCAGTTACCAGTAATGTCCCAGCCCCAATTTCCTGCTACAGCTAAAATCCCACCACTGGGGGAAGTTGGGGGAACCGTGCAGGGACCTCCCAGTACTATTTTTGCAGCTTCCTAGGTGTCTATAATTATGTCAAAATAAAACACTAAGGAGACACACATCTCCATGGGTATGGAAAGTTCTTAGTAAATCAAAACACACAATGTTTCTCCAGCTTTGGCTCAGATTCTGTTATTTTCTTTGGTCGTGTACGAGCTGAAGCAGTTGGCTTGTGTAGGGGCTGACGTGCAGGAAGAAGAGTGAAGACTCAGCTACAAGATCCTCACTCAATGGGAGGAGTGCATCCCTGAGCCTGAGGGTCTCACATCTCACACACATATGGGGACACACACCCTTTCGGTTGAATGGCGGCAGAAACTGCCTATTAGAATAGTTGGATTTACATAAATTAAATGTGCATGCCATGGAACTCCCCCATATATACCTTTTTCTAGAGAGAGCGAGCTTCTGGTCAGGCCACATTTGGAATATCTGGGTGGAATATTTGGATTAGAATAATAACAGTTTTGAAGGGTTAATGGTAAACTAGTATAACGCCACGGGATGTATCCTAGAAAGAAGGCGTGATCGGAAGCATGTAATTGAAGGAACTAGGTCTCCTTCACCCAGGAAGGAAAGCTTGGGGCTGGAGCAGGTAATCACCACCTCCCGGCCTCAGAAAGGCTGTCGTGGGCGAGGGTCTAGGAGATCTGTGTGGCTACAGAGGGCAGGTGTCAACTCAAAATAGGTAGCACTTGATAATTATCTGAGGTACCATGGAAGGTCAGTAGGTAGCTGCTAGGAAGTAGGGAGGTACCTTGAAAGGCAGGCGAGTAGTTGCCTAGGAAGTAGGGAGCTTCCTGTCCCAGGAAGTGTCCAAGTACTAGGTAATTGAGCACTGTGTAGGGCCTGGTAGCCATTAGATGACTTTGCTCTATTTGCCCTCTCTTGAACTCCTAGATCCCCTTAAAATCTTCCATCTCCTTCAATGCCTGTCTAAAACTTAAGAAAATTGGGCATATGCACTGTGTGTATACATGTATATATATATATATATGTGTGTGTGTGTGTGTGTGTGTGTGTGTGTGTATACATATATACATACACACACATGCACACACACTACTTCATGATGGCAGAAGTTATAATTGGTACAATATGGAACAAATACTCATGCATGAATCAAACTTGCCTTGTAAATTAAAAAAAAAAAAGAATTAACCCTAATGCAAATAATGTCATTAAAGTTAAGATGTAAAATACTGAAAATGATTTCGCTTTATCATATAGAAAATTGATCAAAGAATTTAATAGGCTTAATAGAGTTTATGCCCCAAATTCCTTTCTTGTGGCAAATTCATTGGAGTTGAATAATTCCAATTTGTGTATTTCAGATTAGATGTTTGTATTTAAAGTGTCCTTGAGGTTAAATGGCAGCATTGAAAGGGCTCAGGTCTAAGTGCCAGTGACAAACAATGAAGCCGAAATGCCCTGTACTGGCCTCAACACATTGCCCAAATCTTTTGTCACATAGCACTTAGGTTTGCGGTGTTGTGGACATTTTCCTCTTGTAAGTGTTTGCAGACTCAGCAAGGAGGCAGAGTCCTTGCTGAGCCCCAGAGCAACACACAGAGAGCCAAACCCTCATCCCATCCCAGGTGACCCCATGAGCAAAGGGCCTCCAATCATTCTCCTCCTCACCTTGGTCGGGATCCCGGGCCAATACCACAGCCACGGGGGTCTTTACCGTGGTGTTGTCGAAGACAGCCACAGCACAGTGGCTGGGGAAGAAACGGGGGGCATTGTCATTCACATCCTCCACGTAGAGGGTCACATCTGCCTGGCACGACTGGCCGCCTCCATCCGTCGCCTTGGCAACAAGGCTGTACGTGTCCTTCTTCTCTCGGTCTAGGGCTGTAAGGGTGGTCAGCTCCCCTGGCCAGAGAAACGACAGCCAGTGAGCTTTCTCTGGGGGACATGCCTCCAGCACATGCCTTCTAGGTATCTACACAAGGCAACCACAGGGACATAGAGTTTTGTCACTCTGTGACAAAAAGGGGTCAGAGAAAAGGGAGTATATACAGTTAGGAAAGAAGCTCAGCCCCACACCTGCCTGCTTCCCTAATTCTCCCAAACACATCACCAATTTCAGATTCTCACCAATGAGCTACAAAGAGGCACAACATTTTTAAAAGGCGACTAGACAATTTCTAACAACACATAAAATGTGTTTATCCTTTGGTGCGCCTGGGTGGCTCAGCCAGTAAAGCGTCCGACTTCGGCTCAGGTCATGATCTCACAGATCTGACAGATGGTGAGTTCAAGCCCCCTCGGTGCTGACAGCTCAGAGCCTGGAGCCTGCTTCGGATTCTGTGTCTCCCCCTCTCTCTGCCCCTTTCCCTGCTCATGCTGTTTCTGTCTCTCAAAAATAAAATAAACATTAAAAAAAATGTATCCTTTGGCCCACGATTTCACATCTAAGAATATATCCTATGGAATAATCAACCCAAGGATAAAAATGTATGTATAAAGATGTTCTCTGTAGCACTGTTTATAATAGCAACATACTGAAAATATCCTGTATGTCTTTCAAAAAGGGACTGGTTATATATATTACGAATTAGCCATACAGTAAAATACTGTGCGACCCAAAAGGAATTATGATAGAGTTTTATGTAATGCCTTGTTAATACCTCCAAGATGTTGCTATGTGAAAAAAAGCAAGTCACAAAATAGTATTCTAGAGTGCTTCTCTTTGGGGAGGGGCTGATTATTATACAGACTTTCCAGTTTCTGCATAATACACGCCCACGGTGTTTGGATTTTTGTACAATGAGCATGTATTATTTCCATATTTAGAAAAACCACCCCGTTTTTTTAAGACCCCACCAATCATCCTACAGCTGAACAAACAGCCCCAGAGAGAGATTAGGTAACCTGCCTGGGGTGACTCAGCACGCCCATGCTGGAATGAGAAAGGACAAGGTTGTCTCCTATTTATCCAGACAGCTTCCTGGGACACCACTCTCACCTGCCACCTCCCTGCTCAGGAATCTCCAAGCCATCCTTTGAGCTCTTGGTTCCAAGCCAAGTGTCAGCAGCTGGCCGTCTGTGGCCTGGGCCTTCTGTGCTGCCCATGCCCACACCTTCCCCCATCGCAGCTGGATGGGGATCCCACTGTGCGGCTGTTTTTCCAAAGAAAGCAGACCCCATCCTGTCTTCTCCATCAGACTCTCACAGCCCATCCTCTCCCAGGCATTGGTGGTCTACCCTGCAGGGCTCTCTGCTTCCAGCTCTGGGCTTTGTCCTCTAATAATAACGACAATGTCAACTGCATCCACTGAACTCGTACTACGTGCCTGACCTGGGCTAGACTTCTATAGACTTTCTCTCTTGGGATTTTCTACAATAATGTTTTGAGGTCTGCAACATACACGTCTTGAGATCATGTCCTTGACCATGAAGCTCACCTGCCTAAATCCTCTGATGGCTCTAAAGGTGGAGTTTGTGCCCCCCCCCACCCCTACCCTTGGCCTATCTCCTCCCCTCTGTGCACTAGTTTCTGGCCTTGCATCAGGACCTCAGATGAATGTGCTCTCTCCTAAAACAAGGCTCTTGTATAAATTCTCCTTGAGTGTCCATCCCTCTGACTCCCTTAACTCTGCCCCCAGGGCTCTCTCCCTGCTCCTGTCAAACCTTCCCTTAGCATCTTGCATCTTTTCTTAACTCAGCACGTTCAAACCACTGATCTGATGACTGCTTTTCCCATAAGACCCAGAGCCCGTCCGTCTATTGATTATGTCCCGCCATCTAGTGCAATACTTGGCACATAGTACCAATGTGTTTGCTGAGTGAATGGATGGATGGACAAGTGAATTCTCGCTTCTTCTCCAAGGAGCCTAGCATGGCACTTGTCACTGGTATTCACTAAGTAAGTTCTTGGCTGGATCCCGCAGCTCAGGAAACCCACCTGTATGAGGATCCAGCTTAAATTCATCTGCTCCAGGCCCATGCAGAGAATATGTGATCTGAGCGTTGGTTTCGGAGTCCAAGTCTGTTGCAGAGACTTTCAAAATGAAGTGTCCTGGAGATATATCTTCACTGACTTTGCCAGTATAGAGAAGCTGGAGATGGAACACAAAGAGGAAGATTGTGGGAGATACGCCTGACTGAGAGAGAGGCAGAATGACAGAGAGGGAGAGAGAAGCAGAGAGAGAGAGGTCAGAGAGCAAGATGGGGAGAGGGGAAGAGAGGGAAGCAGGGCGTGATTAAAAGAGAATAAGAAGAAACTGCAAGGAAAACGGAGATTGCAAACAAGGAGCACGATGGCAAGAGGACTAGTCGGAAAAGAAAGAGAATGAATGGGGAACGAGAGAGAAGATCCACCATCAAAAGCCCACACTCAGAGCTAGAAGGACCTGCTTCCACCTACTCCACACGGGTCCTTTGAGGCTTCTGGAGGAGGTTGGTGAGATGAGCCTGATGTGAGGCGTTCTGGAAGGTGTCAGGTCAAGCCACTCCCTCCAGGCCAGGCATCCTGGTCTCTGTGGTGAGGCCATGCTGTCAGGCTCACCTGCCTATACCCCAAGACAGACCCTTGGCTGTTTGAGTCAGGTCTGGACCCTGAGAGCCCCCAGGGTCTGCCCCCATCCTCCCTTCACTACAGGTACCTTCATAGCAGGGGATATGGCACAGGGGAGAGGCTGGAGCTCCCCAGGAGCGCAATGTTCCTCTACCTGCTGGCTCTGGGCACAGGTTCCAAGCAAATGGTTTCCCCCACTGCAGGGTGTGGGTGAGCGTGACATCCTGCTCTGGGTGGAGGCTTTGGGTCTGGGTGGGCTGTACAGAGATGGCCACCCAGACCTCTTTTCTCTGACTCTAGTGATGCAGTTGACCACCTCTGGGAAGGCCAGGGCGAGCTTGGTCCTGGCCTCTCCCAGCATGGGGAGGATGCAGGCTGGTTGCAAGGATAGTTAAGGGGAAAGAGGAAGAAAGTATGGCCACCATCCTCCCCAAGAAAGGCTGCCCTTCTGAGACCCAAAAGGTGGTCATCTTGGATCCCACAAAGGCATTTTCCATGCACCTGATAATATAGGTTTTCTTTTTCTACGATGATTTTCTGGAGTTGGTGTGTAGAAGACAGAGGAAGAAAAGGTGATGGGATATATGTATTTTTTGTGTTATAAGGTATGTGTTGCATCAATGTGTGCAAATAAGTGAAGTGCATATATATATGCAATGCACATGTAAGTATGTTTGTGTGAGTTATATATGTGTATTTCCACATCTGGATGGGTATACAGATGGATGAATGTTGTGTGTATGCAGGTATATGCTTATGTATCTGTGTGCATATATGTATGGGTATTTGCATGTATATGTAGAGTTGTAGACGATCCTTTGTGTGTGTGTACATGAGTGAGTATGTGTAAGTTTGTATTTATGTGTATATACTGAATGGCTGGATTTTATGTAAATTTGAATTACTGTAACTTGAAATGTTATAACAGTAAAATGTTCTATCTGAAAACTTTGAGGCAATGCAAATCACCAAAGTTAAGAATTATTTACTGTATTTTAAAAGACATGTTTAGGGGCACTTGGGTGGCTCAGTCGGTTGAGCGTCCGACTCCGGCTCAGGTCATGATCTCCCAGTCCGTGGGTTCGAGCCCCGCGTCGGGCTCTGTGCTGACAGCCCGGAGCCTGGAGCCTGCTTTGGATTCTGTGCCTCCCTCTCTCTCTCTGCCCCTCCCCCTCTTGTGCTTTGTCTCTTTCTGTCTCCCAAAAATAAAGAAATGTAAAAAATATGTTTCAACACAAAGCTACATGGCAATGATTACTCGCTTAGTTCCTCTAAGAACACAGTTCTCTTCCGAACATACACACACATGCACACACACACACACCACCACCACCACCACGATTCAACGTTTGTTTTCAAGAGTAATTTAGGGTTGAATTAAGTGAAGTCCTCAGCAAAAATGCAACTGCCCTGCCTGCATGTTTGTGTATACTTACAACCTCGAGGAGGGCATCTAAGGTCTGTATTATCCATGTAGGTGTGGGGATATGTATATATGGGCATGAAAGTAGTGTGGGGTGTCTCTGGGGGCAGGTCTCTTTGGATGTAATGAGCCAAGCTAACAAGCTGAGTGGAAGAGGGGTTTCCCCCCTGGGCACAGCAGATTGTGCTTGGAGAATAAAGAAGTTACTTTACTTCTGGATGTATTTTTCAGGGAAGTAGACCTTTGTAGGGAGTATAGGGGGAAAAGTATGGACCAGGGGTTCTAGAGAACTTGGTGACATCCCTATGGCAGCAGTCGAGGGAAGGAATTGCCTAGAATGAACCCTGCCTAGGGCACTAGTCTGAGGCCAGCTGGGGAGAAGCAAGAGCTGGTCAGTGATGCCAGCCTCAGAGATAGTCCCCCGAGTCCTTCTCCTTCCTCTTCTGCCTCCACTGCCACCTCACCCTTACCCGGCCCTTACCTGTGAGCACTGCGGGCTGTTATCATTGATGTCCAGAACAAAGATCTCCACGAGGACCGAAGCCTGGAACTTGCCGTCGGAAGCTGTGATTCTGAGCAAGTACTTGGCCGTGTGCTCACGGTCCAGGGTCTTCCTTGAGAAAATCCTCCACTCATCTCCAACTTGGCTGATGCCAAACTGGCCCAGGGGGTCTCCCTCTAAAAAGATGGAACAGAGCTTCCAGGAGCTGAGGAAAAGGAATAAACCAGGCTTTGTGCCATAGGTGGCTGCCCATGTGACACTTTTTCCAGGATTTCTAGGAAAGACAAAATTTTCCTCCCTGGATAAGGGACCCATATTTCTATTGAGTCAGTTATTTGGTTCTGGCTTCAAAGGCCTCCTATGAAGTGGAATTATCACCGTGAGAAGCACCACTCTAAAATATGTGGCTGAGGGGCAAATTTCCTATTTTTTGTGCTTTGGAAGGCATTGTGGGGAAGTTAAAGGGAAGTAAATTTCAATTCTATACAAGAAATAAAGAAATACCATTTTGGGGCACCTGGGTGGCTTAGTCGGTTAAGCATCTGACTTCAGCTCAGGTCATGATCTCACAATCTGTGAGTTTGAACCCCGTGTCAGCTCTGTGCTGACAGCTCAGAGCCTGGAGCCTGCTTTGGATTCTGTGTCTCCTCTCTCTCTTCCCCTATCCCACTCAGCTCTGTCTCTCTCTTTCTCTAAAAAATAAATAAACATTAAAAAATTAGGGGCGCCCGGGTGGCGCAGTCGGTTAAGCATCCGACTTCAGCCAGGTCACGATCTCGCGGTCCGGGAGTTCGAGCCCCGCGTCAGGCTCTGGGCTGATGGCTCAGAGCCTGGAGCCTGTTTCCGATTCTGTGTCTCCCTCTCTCTCTGCCCTTCCCCCGTTCATGCTCTGTCTCTCTCTGTCCCCAAAATAAATAAACGTTGAAAAAAAAAATTAAAAAAAAAAATTAAAAACAAAAGCTCCTTTATGGCCACTGGCTAGCTGGTTCAGTCACTGTACAGGGATTGGGGTAGTTTAAGTCTGCAATAGGTATCTATTGCTAGGGAAAGCAGCTCGTAGAGTGTGGTTTTAATGCCAGATCTGACTCAGGCTTGGAGTGCGACCTTGGTTGAGTTTCTGCCCCTATCTGGGCTTTGGTTTTCCTGTGTGTGAAATGAGGGGACTGAGCTGGAATCATATCTATGAGTGTTTTCACTCCAACACTTAGGTCCTATGATTGACTTAAGGATCTTTCTGGTATCCACAACTTGCTCTAGGCAGAATACACTGCACAAGGACAGTCATCTGACAGAGTTTTCAGGGATCATAAGACTACTGATGCCTTCTCCATCCTCTAGAAGCTGAGAACAGTTACAAGTATCTCCCTTCTATTCTTTCTACTTCACCTAAAGTAATAAGAGATCTTCTCTGCAAAACACTTTCCAATTTACAGGGGGCTGTCTGAGCGTTCTCAAATTAGATCTTACCAGCATCCTTGTGAAGTGAATGAGAATAGGCATGCCAAGTCTATAAATGGAATCTAATAAGCCACAGAGCCAGGACTTAAACCCATGTCTTAGGGCACCTCTTACTAGACTTTTTTCAATGTACCCCAGTGCTGCCATTCCAAGACAAGTATTCTTACCTGTAATGTAACAGGTGACCTGTCTGTTCTGCTCAGAGACATCAGCATCCAAGGTTTTAAGAGTGGCCACGAGTTCACCAGGTTCACTGTTCTCAACCACAGATCCTCTATAGTCTTCAGAAGCAAATCGGGGAGCATTGTCATTCTCATCTGTAATGGAGACTTCAACCAGGACCTGAGAGGAGAGCTGGATGGTCCTTCCATGGTCATGGGCCACCACATAAAAGCGGTAGGTCTGGCGTGTCTCACAGTCAAGCTCCTGGAGTGTGGTGATCCAGCCAGTCTCACTGTCAATGGCAAAGAGCTCATGGATATTGCTACCAGGATCCACTGGCAGCCTGTAGCTCACCTGGCCATCATTCCCAGTGTCCTGGTCATTGGCAGTCACCTGAATGACTGAGGTCCCCACTGGCATATTCTCAGTGAGAACAGCCTTATAGGGATCGGCCTCAAAGATAGGCCTATTGTCATTGACATCCTTCACTTGGATATTGACAGAGACCAAGGAGACCAAGGGAGTGTCATTATGGGGACAATGTGCCATCAAATCAATCTGGTACCATTTGGTGGACTCATAGTCCATGGCCTTTCTCACCTTTAGAACTCCTGTGTTTCGCTCCAAGGAGAAGACACCATCCTTGTTGCTCTCTGGTGTGGTGCCCTGCACTAGACTATAGATGACTGGATCTTGAGCTGCCACTGCTTTAACAGAACCAATTTCAGACCCTTCTGGAAGATCTTCAGATGCAGAGAAAGTATACAAAGGTTCAGAAAACTTGGGCAAGGATACTTCATTAGGAACCACCTGAAGTCGTAACAGCACCAGAGAGTTCCAGTGAGGAGGCCCCCCGTCCTGGGCTTTGATTTTTAAGTCAAAGGCTCGGTTTTCCAATCCCACCAGGCTCTCTTTCACCTTGACAACACCAGTAGTTGGGTTGACTTCAATGACCTCTTCATCCAAGTCCTCCACTGAGTCCACTGAGTAGGTGACATCTGCATTCCGACCTTCATCTGCATCATAGGCCAACACCTGGATAACTGGGGAGTCTTTACTGACATTGGATTGAATGGACACTGTGTACTCAGATGCTTTAAATTGTGGAGGGTTGTCATTTTCATCCGTGAGGATGATCTTCACGGTGCAGAAGGCCACTCTTCCTCCTCCATCCTGAGCCATGACTTTAATGGCAATAACTCTTTCTGTTGAATTTTCCCGATCCAGTTTCTGCAGAGTGGTGATCTGGCCATTGGGGTTTATGGAGAACTTCTCACCTGCTAGTTTATTGATGATGGTATAATCTACAGTGCCGTAGGGACCACTATCTTTGTCTATGGCTAGCAACTCAATCACCTTGGTTCCCACCTTTGCATTTTCTGCCAATTCTGCCTCATAAACATGCTGCTGGAACTCTGGGCTGTACTTGTTGGCATTTGTAGTGTTGATATACACAGGCACAGTTGCTCGGAAGACCCCATCAGAAGCACCTACCCTCAAATTGTAAGAAGAGTCCAGGTGCTTTTTGCAAAGGTTGAACATAGAAATTATTCCTGATGAGCTGTTGATGGAGAAGTGCCTGTCCTGGTTGCCAGAAAGAATCAGGTACTCCAGGCGGGAGGTATCCCTGCTGTCAGGGTCGAGAGCTTGCACTTTAAGAACCAGGTGTCCACATGTTGCCAGCTCACTGACATTGGCTTCATACTGAGGTTGCCTGAACTCTGGGGGGTTATCATTGATGTCCGATACATTAACCACCACAAGGGTTTCACCAGTGAGTGGGGGATCTCCTCTATCCATGGCCCTGACCTTCACATGAAAGTGTTGTTGAGTTTCATAATCCAACTCTTGAACGGTGGACATCTCCCCTGTGCTCCCATTGATCTGGAAGAATTTGGAAATATCTGAGCCATCCTCTACAATCTGATAGGAGACATCACGGTTCTGCCCTGAATCCTGGTCAGAAGCCAACAGTTGGATCACAGGGGTCTGGGCAGGCAAGCCTTCCGATACTGAAGTCGTGTAGACCAATTGAGAGAAAGTGGGAGGGTTATCATTGACATCCTCCACCAGGACTTCCACTGTGGCTTCAGAAAATGACCCCAGAGCTGTGTCTGTGGCTCTAACTGTGAACACGTGTTTGGTCTTAGACTCATAGTCCAAAGGGCCTGTTACTGTTAGAACACCAGTCTTGAAGTCAGTGGTGAACAGCATCAAGGGCTCTTCCTCCACGATGTTGTAGATGAGTCGGAGTCCCTCTGGACTTCGGGCCTGGGTGTGGAGAATTGGGGTATAGAGTGTGATATTTTCAGGCACTCTCACTTTGTAGTAAGGAGTCTGAAACAGTGGGTTGGATTTATTTCTCACAGTGACAAGTACCTCTTCCTCAGTCTGGAGGGTTGGGGTGCCTCCATCCCGAGCAATGACTTTGAGGTGATACTTATTTAAAGCTTGATAATCAAAGGGTTTCTTCAGTGATATGTCCCCAAGATAGGGGTCAATTCGAAAATATGCATAATCTTCTGCAAATGCATATGTGACAGCACCATTTACCCCCAAGTCCTGATCAGTGGCAGATACCTGACAGAGAACGTCCCCTGGTTCTGTGCCATCTTGGATAACTGTGTAATAAGGTGCATGCTTAAATTCAGGGTGATTGTCATTGACATCCTCAATAGAGACCCTGACCAGAGCCTGAGCCACCCGCTGAGGCGTCCTGTTGTCCCTCAATTCCACCGCTACTGCATAAGTGTCCTGCTGTTCTCGGTCAAATGCCACACCTCTTGTCTGCAACACACCTGCTGACCTGACCATCCGAAACATATCTGTGCCATTCAGTAGGAAGTAGGAAAGCGTGTCATTCAAATGATTGCCCTGGGCACCAAGAATCACCAGTGCCTTTCTATCCTGTAAATTCTCCTTCACTGTTGCCTTATAGACGACCTGATCAAACTGCAAGCTTGTGTTAAGAGCCTGTGCCAAAGAAATTTTTACCAGTGCAGTATCTTGATATAGGCCATCAGAAGCCCTGATGGTGAGCTCCCGAGAGACTCCCAGGAAAGCAGGGTTCAACACAGATATACGGCCTGTGATGGGATGGATGGCAACAGCTTCGTCAGCATTGCCAGTTTTGATGCCGTAAGTGACTTCTGAGTCATCATCGTTGGCCTGCACGATTAGGAGCTCCATACCTCGATGGATAGGCTTCACTACCGCTACTTCATATACCTGATCTGAGAACCTGGGAGGGGAGTCATTTACATCTTTGACATTGATGGTGACCTGGACAGGCCTGGGTGCAAATAAGATGGGGTTTCCTTGGTCATGGACGTAGACGCTGAATTGGAAAGAGGGCATGCTCTCGTAATCCATCTCTGATATGATGATCAGCGTTCCCATGCTGGGATCAATTTTGAAAAACTTCAAAGCCTCTGGCTCCAGAATTTCATAGACCAATAAGGAATTAGCTTCTTCATCACGGTCAGAGGCACGAATCACAAGGGGGTTGTTGTTTTCGTCCACGATCATGCTGTACAATGGAGCTGCCTCACTAATTTGGCCCACAAACACGGACTTGAAGAACATGGGAGCATTGTCATTTTCGTCAATGATGTACACAAGAGCCATGACATCAGTAAATGCTCCTGCCATATTGATGCCTCGGATTTTCAGCTGGTAAGATGAAATTTTCTCATGGTCCAGGTTCTTTTGGGTGGAAATGAGGCCAGAATATGAATTCATGGAGAACACACCATCCTTGTTTCCCTCTCTTAACTCATAGGTAACTTCCGAGGAGCTTGTAGCTGACACTAGGAGGACTGGGGAACCAACAGGGATTGATTCAGGGATCTCGACAAAGTACTCGGCTTTGGAAAAGATAGGGGCACTGCTATCTGATGGGTAAACATTAATGATCACTGTAGCCAGGTCATGCCACTGTGGGGAGCCTTGATCTTCTGCCTTGACTGTCAGGCTATACCGGGCATGATTTGCCTCATCGAGTTTCTGGGCCAGAGTGATGATGCCTAGCAGGGCATTTAGGTTGAAGAAACCCTCGCTGTTCCCTGAAACAAAAAACAAGACAAACTGAAATTTACCGCATGTTCAAGAGATACCAAGTAGGCTTTCTAGATCAGTAAAGAGGCTATCGCACAAAACGTGGACAGGACAAAATCCACATCCTGTGCTATCCTGGATTTAGTTATGAAATGGTATATAGGGAAGACACCTATTTTATAAAATACCTTACACAAGGCACATAGTAGCTACTCCATAAATGGCAGCTTCAATGATCACTCAGTCTTTGGGTCACAACTTCAGCTACAAACCAAAGCTGTAGAAGGTCTTGAAAGCGAAGAAAGAAACTTACGCTTTGTAGGAAAAGAACACTCCACTCTGTATTTCGGCGGCGACTTTTATAGGAGAGACTTTTAAAAACCACCCTATCTACTCCCCACATAGTCTATGGTGGGAAGGTCCTTGTTGGGCTTGGAGGTTGGGTGGGGAGAGACTGAACCCAGACCTTGAGGCTCCTGATCAAATACCCTTTCCACCACACCTGGATTTTCTAAATGTCAAGCATTCTCACATTGCCTTTATAGTTTTTTCAATATCCAGCCACCACCTTCGCAATTTTATACCATTATTGAGTGCATATTTTCCTTTAAACGGATTTGTTTTTTTTAACTTAAAATAGCTTAAAAATAATTTTTTTAATGCTCATTCATTTTGGGGAGAGACAGAGAGAGACAGAGTACAAGCAGGGGAAGGGCAGAAAGAGAGAGAGAGACACACACACAGAATCTGAAGCAAGCTCCAGGCTCTGAGCTGTCAGAACAGAGCCTGATGTGAGCCCCAAACTCATGAACCATGAGATCCTGACCTGAGCCAAAGTCAGATGCTTAACTGACTAAGCCGCCCAGGTGCCCCTAAATTTAAAATAACTTAATAGGCAACTTTTGTATCACTACTTTAAAAAAGAAAATCCTTATTGCTTGCCATACATCAGAGGCTACCACAAAAACAAGTCAGTGGAAAAAAACATTTGGATAAAATACCTGGGTAAAATCTGGATAAAACCTATTGCTTGCTAAAGGATGTGAGCCTGAGATCTATTCTCTTTCTTTTGTAAAACCAAGAGTAGCAAGTGTTAGAGAAGAATGAGAGATTCGAGTACCCAGTGAAGCCTTCGTCCTTGACTAACCAGGAAGCCCCCGCGAAAATCAAGGGGAAGTATTTTCTCCATATCTGATTGCCTATCTTTTATAGGCCTTTTAAAATTTGATATGTAGGGGCTTCTGGGTGGCTCAATTAAGCATCTGACTTCAGCTCAGGTCATGATCTCGCGGTCCGTGAGTTTGAGCCCCGCTTTGGGCTCTGTGCTGACAGCTCAGAGCCTGGAGCCTGTTTCGGATTCTGTGTCTCCCTCTCTGCCCCTCCCCCACTTGTGCTCTGTCTCTCTTCCTCTCTCTCAAAAATAAACATTAAAAAATTGTAAAAAAAAACAATAAAATTTAATATTTATTTTGATAAAGGCATAATAACATTTCAAATTTAAGTTTTGAGGAAAGTTCTGATTATACAACATTATGATTCTCAAAAAATAATGTTGAAAATATAATTAATTATATTTCCCCCCAAAATAGTGTCTCAAAGTTATTGCAGTTTTTAAAATCTGACTTTATTTAGACAACAACCCCTTCCTCCCTCCCTCCTGCTTGCTCTTTCTTTCTTTCTTTCTTTCTTTCGTTTATGGTAAGAACAGATAACATGAGATCTACCTCTTAGCAAATGTTTAAGGGTATATAGCACAGTATTGTTAACTAAAAGCACAATGTCACATAGCAGATCTCCAGAATTTCAACTTGCATAACGGATACTTCCCTCTCCCTAGTTTTATTGAGATGTAATCGACATATAATGTTGTACTGATTTAAGGTATACAACATAATGATTTGATGTACCTTTATATTGCAAAAGGATTGCCAGAATAAGTTTAGCTAACATCTATCATCTCACACAGTCACAATTTTTTTCTTGTGATGAGAAGATTGCCTATTTAATGCCATCACTGAGTAACACCTGAATAATTTTGCTCACCCCCAGGGGTATAGGTCTTCACTCAGGGAAGACCTATACTTTACTATTCTTGTTCTGTTTATCACACAGGTGCATATTTTATTATTTCAATAGTAACCAAATAGCCAGGCTTCATCACAAAACATTCCATCTGATTCTCCCACTCATGGAAGCTATTCTCCAGCTGACTAGTGAGGTGATTTCCCAATTTGCCCTGTGATACAGACCCTGTTTCATCAAAAACAGTTTTGATAAGTAGACTGCAGTTGAAAAGTAATTCTATTAAAAGTAGCCAAGTAAGGGGCGCCTGGGTGGTGCAGTTGGTTAAGCGTCCGACTTCAGCCAGGTCACGATCTCGCGGCCCGTGAGTTTGAGCCCTGCGTCAGGCTCTGGGCTGCTGGCTCAGAGCCTGGAGCCTGTTTCCGATTCTGTGTCTCCCTCTCTCTCTGCCCCTCCCCCGTTCATGCTCTGTCTCTCTCTGTCCCAAAATAAATAAAAAACGTTGAAAAAAAATTAAAAAAAAAAAAGTAGCCAAGTAAACTACCTGGGCATAATTATACTTTTTTATGTTATGCTGCTGAAAGAAAAAACTGGGGCACAAAATTGTATATTCACTTCAATCTTTGCTTTTAAATGTTTATTTTTGAGAAAGAGAGAGAGAGTCCACATGCATGCACACACCAGGGAAGGGGGAGAGAGAGGAAGACAGAGAATCCCAAGCAGGCTCCGCACTGTCAGCGCAGAGGCAGAGATGGGGTTCGAACTCACAAACCATGAGATCATGACCTGAGCCAAAATCAAAAGTAGACACTTATCTGACTGAGCCATCCAAGGTACCCCCCCCCCACCCAATCTTACTACTGCAAAAATATGCATAGGAAAAGATAAGAGGGAAATACACAAAATTATTTTGTCTGGTGAAAACTATGGCAGAGTGCTATTTTCTTCTTTCTTCCTGCTTCTCCCATGTTTTAAAAAATGAGCATGTGTGACTTCTATCATCAGAAGGATATTTTAGAACAAGTCTTAATTTATCTATAAAATAAAATTAGTACCTCCATCAATGGGGTTGTGAAAGAGATAAAATGAGCTAAAGATGTGATTATGCTTCATAAATCACAAAAAGTAAGCAATTAATGGTTAGAATTTGTATTATCATTCTTCAGTGATGTATATATAGACTTCTGCCACCTGGCAAGGTAAAAGAGTTTCTGTTTCTTAAAAAAAAAATGTAAAAGCTCTGATTTCTAGAAAGTATATAGGCAGTAAATGAACATTATGCTCTATGAGTCCCTTTGCAACATCTAGCTCGGTGAGTTTTACTTTTATTAAAGATCATTAAGAATTATCAAACATTAAAAATTATCATTAATGATCATATTTGGATACTAGATATTATCATTTTTCTTTCTTTAATTATTTATAATTAACATGTATCAATGATAGCAATAACCCCTGGCATTTGTATAATATGTGACAGTTTACAATATGTATTAATGCACATTTTCTCTTTTTCTCTTTACAAAGACTTTCTGGTACAGGGGACATCATTCCCAATGTTGAGAGGAAGAAAACCATATAATAGATATGAAACAATGATACGGCCTTAACAGAAAATGTTACTCCTAAATGTAACTCCTAAAACTGTGCCATACATATTACAAAGTATTTATAGGTCACTTCTATTGTAAAGGCACAAAGATATTACAAAGATGTTACACAGACTCCATAAGCATCCTTTATATATACATTGTTGCTGAATTTATATAATATGTCTATAAATTCTCCCGTAACTTAAGTAGGCCCTTTGTTATTACTCTTACCATCTCTGAAAGTGGATTAATTTAGGTTATTATAATCCCAGAGAATGCTCTAGAAATGGTATTTGCCAAAGCTTAGAGAGCCTGGCGTCTGATTCACTTGCAAATTCATGCCTCCGGTGGTTTTTCTTATTGCCAAAGACTCTTCCCTCATGCTCTGGACTCATGGCCAGCCTCTCACCTTTCAGGAAGGAGTAGCGGACCTCGGCATTGGCTCCCCGGTCACCATCCATGGCTCGGACCTGGAGCAGCTCTGTGCCAGGGGCCGTGGTGTCAGGAACACTCGCCTCATAGTAGAGCTGGGTGAAGTGGGGTGGGTGGAGGTTTCCAGCCTCCACGTGAATAGACACCCACACAAAGTTCCTCTTGATGGGCATCTCCTGGTCTCGGACCTACGGGCCCAAGGGGAGAATGTCGTGAGCAGCAAACGGAATGGGAGGCAGCAGGGTTACATGAAGGTCAATGAAATACAATGCCAGTGAAAGATACACCCAACTGTAACTCTGTGTTGCTTTAAATTTTGCTCTCTTTTATGCTCTTTTTTCTTCAAAAAAAATTGTTTTAATGCTTATTTTTATTTTTGAGAGAGAGAGACAGACACAGAGAGACAGAGTGTGAGTGGGGGAGGGGCAGAGAGAGAGGGAGACACAGAATCGGAAGCAGGCTCCAGGCTCGGAGCTGTCAGCACAGAGCCTGACACGGGGCTTGAACCCACCAACTATGAAATCATGACCTGAGCTGAAGTCGGACACTTAACTGACTGAGCCACCCAGGTGCCCCTGCTCTTTTTTCTTTTTAAATTAACTTATAAATTAGTGATTATTAGGCTTAGCTGTATTCATGGACTATCCCATTTTAGGAGAAAGACAGAAAGAAGTACAGAAACCGTATTTTCCAACTGAGGTCTCAGAGGATATTTCCTCAAGATGTTAACATGTTACTCAGGGGGGAAAATTCTATGGTCAACTAAATTTAGGGGGCGCTGAATTAAATGATGTTAAGGTTTTCTTTGCTGCAGGACTTTGCAGAGCCTTTAATATATATTAATGTGTCCAGAGGATGATAACCTAACATATAAAATCCTGCTCCTTGAGTCAGGAAGGCTGGATTTGATTCTGGTTCCATCATAAAGAACTGTATGATGGTGAGTAAGCCCCTGTGGGCCTGTGGTGTAAGAGGAGAGAAATGGGTAGGATCCGGGCTGGGACTAGAGTGTGGCACTTGAGGCATGTAGGGCATAGATTTAAGGAGGCTCACTCTCAGGGTCATAAGGTGCGGGCACAGAACCCTGAAAGTGAGTCCTTCTTACTTTTTTGTGCCCTGCCAACGCCTCTCTTGCTCACCCTAGTGCTTGCTCTAGGCGGGAGGGTCTCTGGGTCCTCCCCAGCTCTGACACTGTGTCAGTCTGCATTGTGGCCATGCGGTCATGGAGCAGGGAGAGAGCTGTTGGGGGGATGTGTGGACTGAGCCCAGAGAAAGCCCAGGTTGTAGGAGTTTCCTTGGCAGCTCTGTAATCTCTTTCTTTACTCTCAGGCACCCCTTATGGAAGGTGCCTCTGGCAGGCTGGGAAGTGTCACATCTCATGTCATGCATCGTCATGAGCATTGGCGTACCTGTCTAATCAGGGAAGAGGGGACCTTCAGCGTGCCTCCAAGGGTGCCCACCCCCACATATCCACATGCAAGTGCATCTTCCCCTGGTTTTTTGGCTTACTCACCATAACTGTCAGCGTGTGCTGGGAGGGGCCCAAGCCAAGGTCCAACTTCCCCACGGTTACCAGGACACCACTGCTTGGGTCCAGCTGGAAGAGGCTGGCACTTGCTGGGTCTTGGCTGCCATGTATGGTGTAGATGAGGCCTTTGCCCTTGTCTGGATCCGTGGCCTGAACTCGGAGGAGCTCCACCCCAGGCAGTGTGTCCTGGGGAACTCTGACCTCATAATGAGCCTCCAGGAACTGGGGCCGATGGTGGTTGACATTGGCAATCATGAAGATGTAGACCTAGGGAGAATGAGAGGGAAAGGTAGCCTGTAAGCTCTAGGGGGTCCGTGACCTTGTCTGTCTGGTTCTTCGCCATACCATCGGTGCCTAGAACAGTGCCTGGCACACAGCAGCCACTCAATTAATATTTGTTGAATGAACGATACGATTTCAAAATCACAAGGCTTTGAAATAACGTGCAGTCCAGTGGTTTTCAAAAACAAAATTTCGGTTAAAAGGACCTTTTCTTCAAGTGAATTTTTTAATGAAATTCCAATATATGAGGCAGGTAAAACTCTGGCTGAAACCACCGTAGAAATCGAGAGCCCCCACTGACCAGCATGCCTCATACCCCTGGCAGCCTCTATGGAACTCTATCCTTAACGGAAAACTGTTCATTGAGACAAAGCCCTTCGTTACACAGCGGGAACAAGAATTCTCCCAAGAGCACAGAAGTAGAAAATCTATCAGATAAGACTGGAAGGCAGAACCTTAATTCCAAAATCGGCGTCTTCTGAAGTATACACCACATCCACTGAAAGCCTTGTGTAGCTTCTTCCCAATGAAGGAAGCCTCCCATCCCCTCTCAGCTCAGGGGGTCCCCAGTCAAGCCTCTAACCTGAGTGGCAATGGTGTGGGACCCATCGGTCACCTCCACGGTCAGGTTATAGCTCGACCTCCTCCTTGTGTCGAGAGGCTTAGCGATGACAATGCTTCCTGTGGTCTTCTCAATGTCAAAGTCCATGTCCTGGTCACCACCTGGAGTGGGGGTGGGGAAGGGGAGGAGCACACACAGCCTCAGTGATGGAGACAGTAGGAGAGCAATGGGATCTGTCTGGCACGTTTAGAGGAAGGGGCCGTAGATCCTGTCAAGTTCTTGTCAAATTATTATCAAGATCTGAGCGGTGATACAGAAAAAGGTAAACTTATAAGGCCTGAAGAGTGGCGGAGGAAGACCAACGTTTGCCATAGAACGTGTTCTGCTACCAGGATGGTAAACACAGGAGTAATGGAGCTCTACCCCGTGGCCTACATGACAGTTTGCATAGCCTAAAGGTACCTATGTGCAGGAGAAAAATGAAAATAACTCTGTTCAGGGTGCCTGGGTGGCTCAGTCGTTTAAGCACCCAACTTTGGCTCAGGTCATGATCTCACGGTTCATAGGTTAGAGCCCTGGGTCGGGCTCTGTGCTGACAGCTCAGAGCCGGGAGCCTGCTTCAGATTCTGTGTCTCCCTCTCGCTCTCTGCCCCTCCCCTGCTCACACTCTGTCTCTCTGTCTCTCTCTCTCTCTCTCAAAAATAAATAAACATTAAACAAATTAAAAAAAAAAGAAAACTCTGTTCAAGAGGAAATTGATGCAATAAACTGTAAAAATCTAAAATGTAGAATTAGCATGCAGCTATTTAATTGTTTACTCAACAGAAATCTGTTTAGTGGCATGGAAATATGTTCACGTTATATTTTAAAAGGTTATAAAACAACATTTTAATATAACCCTAAGTGTGTGTGTGTGTGTGTGTGTGTGTGTGTGTGTAAAGAAAAACCACTAAAAGGAAAGACAGCAACATTTTAACAGTGGATTATCTTCTGATTGGTGGGGGCTTTGGTGATTTTATCATCCTCTCTGCATTTATTTGTGTCCTCTAAATGTTCTACAGAGTACATGTGTTAATTTGTGCCAAAGAAAAAGAAAAGCCAAACAAGAGGAACAGTTAGTCAGAATTGAAAGCCAATCCAGGAAGTCAAAAATCTTGGGACAGGTGTGCATCCAATCTCTGAACTAGGCTGAGAATCTCTCTAATTGGACCCCAAAGTTCATGTGGTACTGAAACTCTTAGATATTCTTAACCTGGAATCCCTGGCTGCATTTCAAGGGATCTATAAGTCGCTATATTTGTACTCTCGTGTGTGTGTGTGTGTGTGTGTGTGTGTGTGTGCACGCACGTGCACATGTGCACACCTTTCTGGGAAGAGAGCCTAAGCATTCATTAGATTCCCAAAGGATTCATCAGATTCTCAGAGGGGTCTATGCTCCCCTCCCCCCAGATATTTTAACAAAATCTTGGTTTAGAGACAAAATAAATTTCAGAGAAGACCATGAGAGCTTGGACCCAAGTGTCTCCTACAAAGAGAATGGACCCTTTCCCCTGATCATGAGGACGGAACCTGGGATTAGAACATGAAGCATGGCCCCAGGGACAGCGGTCCTCAAGCCATGGTCAATGATATCAGCTCTGCAGGGATCTCACACTGAGGCACAAGAGGAAACACAAAATTTGTGCTTTCTCCTCTGAATCTCCTAGGCACTTGGAGTAACTGGGGGACTGTCCCACTCTGGCTGGGGTACCAGTGAGGCCATGGAGGCTCGACCTGAGATCACAGCTGGTGCGGAAGGAAAGATTGGCAAGAGTGGTGCTTCTCCTCACCAGCTGCCCCAGAGAACAAGGGCAGAGACAGTCACCACTCACAGCCAAAGGAGGGGCTTCCAGGGAGCGTGACCTGAGTGAGCACGCTCAGAAGGACCGTGCTGTGAAGACCGGGCCTGGGCTGTAAGGATGGAAGGGGCTGACCCTCCTAGGGTCCTCACCGGAGATGTTGAACCAGAAGAGACCGGGTCGGCCCTCCACACTGATGACCCCCACCATGTGGTTCACGGGGTCCGTCTCCATGACTGTAAAGCTGTAGTGGGCCTCGTCAAAGGCCAGTGGTATGGAGGAGGGCCGGGGCTGGGGGATCCACTCGATGTGCAGCCGGACACTGGCTGAGAGTGGTGGCTGTCCACTGTCTGTTGCTTTGATCTGAAAAGAAGCCAAAACTGAAATTGAGGCCTTGTCTGCAGGGCTGGGCAAGAAATAAGAAGACCCAGGTGGTCAGGCGAGAGGCAGAGCATCCTGTGACTGCTGGAGCCGGCCTCCTGTCCACTCGTCCATTCATTCCACACACACAGCAGGAAGCCCTGATGTCAACAGGCACCATGCTGGTTGCTGCAGGTGCAGTGGGCACGAAACAGGTGACCTGCTCGAGAACTTCACGCGTAGTGAAAAAATAATCAAAGCCACTCTTAACGGAAGGCTTACTGTGTGCTAGTTCTAGAGCTGGGCTTGGCACACACGGGCCCTTCTTAACAACCAAAACCATAAATTAGACGAGACTTTACGGAGCTCTCACTAGGATCAGGCCCTGCTCTGAGTGCAATATCTGATTTAATCCTCATGACAGCCCTGAGAGAGGTCCTGTTACATCTCCCTTTGCAGGAGCAAATGGGCTCAGCATGGGGAACTCGGCTGCCCCGGATCTTCTGCCTCACCAGCAATGAGGTTGCTGGGGTTTGGAGTCAGGCTGTCGGACAGGAGAGGCCATATCCCAACCGCTTGCTATATTGGCTCCCTACAAGGAAACTGTTCTTATCCGCATTTTATAGATGCTAAAACAAAGGCTCAGAGAGGTTAAGTGGCTTGGCTTTGGGCAGGTGTAAAATGGCAGGGCTAGAATTGGAACCTAGGCTTACTTTGATTCCAAAGCCTGTGCTACTCTCACCAAAATCCTTATCTCTAAGAACAGATCAGTTTTCCCAGGCAAGGACCCTATTGCCTTCAAAAAGAAAGGCCCAGAATTCTGATCCTTTGGCTGACGCTGGGGCTCCCATTTCTCTGGGAGAAAGCCAGGGAAGGGAATAGCACCTCCACCATGCCTGAGGGCTGTCTCCCTTCTCTTGTATCCTCAAAGAAAATCCCTAACCAGTTATGACACTCCTCCCACTGCGGCCTCCACCCCCCCCCCCCCCACACACACACACACACCACTCACTGTTAGGATGTTGTACTCTCTGGCTGTGAAGGTGTTGCTGGATGACACCATGCCTGTGGCTGGGTCGATGCTGAAGCTCCCCTCATCACTCTCCTCGATACTGTAGGTGACCCTGCCATTGAGACCCTCATCAGGGTCTGAAGCCACCAGCCTGTACACAGGCCCAGGGGTTGCTGGGCTCAGCCTCTCTGGAAGGCGGACATTGAAGAGTTTGTGGGAGAACACGGGGGGGTTGTCATTGACATCTAAGATGTGGACCACCACCCTGGAGGTGGACTTTAAGGAGGGCTCCCCGTTGTCCAGCACAGTCACCTGGGTACAGAATGGAGTATGAATTGCCAAGTGCAAAGCAGTGAATATGCATCACCACCCACTGCAACCCTTCTGCTATCCCTGCCTTGCACAGCCTGGAAACATGAGCCAGGCTGTGTTTTGGTATATACTTGTGATTTTCATTATCATAACTTCACCTACTTGGAACCCAGCTCTCTGGTGACCTCGCCCATGGGAAAGCCAGCAAGAACAGAGAAGCCGGAAAGAATTGGAAGAAAACAAAGCCACAGAGGCTCTAGAGAAAAGCTCATGTTCTTTACTCAGGAGGCCCATGGGCCATTTCTCGGAGACCATTTACTTTTTATTTGCTTGTAATTCTCATAAGCTTTGTTCTCTGGTTTCCTTAAGCTACTGGAGGTTAGAAAAAAAACAAATGGGAAGATGTTTATGAAGGAGTGGGTGGTACCTTTTGAGTCAGACATGCCGACCGATGCATGAAATAAAATCCAGGGCAAGAGAAAAGGCACTAACTACTAAAACAACTTCAGAATCAAGGGCTATTTCATGTAGGGGCAAATCGTCCCACGCATCAAGGGCCCCGAGGGCATCATACAAGATAGGACATTTCCACTCTAAGTGGTTCTGAATTTTTAAAATATTTTGGTGTTTGAAGAGAAATACCTCTGCTGACCTAGGGAGAATGCTTGGTCCCTAGAAGGCCGTTTAGCAACTGCTTACTAATAATACCTGTCTCTTTCAAAGGGGAGGTGC
The DNA here is from genome assembly GCF_022837055.1 of Prionailurus viverrinus. NCBI lineage: Eukaryota > Metazoa > Chordata > Mammalia > Carnivora > Felidae > Prionailurus > Prionailurus viverrinus. Next base: position 196,607,996 of record NC_062561.1, on the reverse strand, counting down.
AGAGCCTGAAAGCATAGAAGGCCAGTTTATTTCAATTCTGCTGAAGGAATGTGTGTCCCTCCCACCTGATGTCTTTAAGACTGGAAGAGATGCCCGTTCATCAGTTATGGATAGCTCCAGAGGGGGCATAAGTAGATTCCTTCTGATTTACTCCATTCTGGGTCAAGACTGATTCCTCTTGTTGGAACGGGCACCAGGGATGTTTACGTGATTTTACAAACATCCTAGAGCCCACAGATCTAGAGAACAAAGGTCTGGGCTTTCATCTGGGTCTGTACTGACCTAGTGCTTGACCTTGGGCATAGGGATGGGCTGGAAACCAGACTCAACAAGTACACAGCATGTGTGTACCACTCCCTATTCCTGCACTCACCACAGACATTACTAATCAATCAGCGCTTCCTGCCCAGCCCAGACACGGTTTCAGATTCCTTCCCTTCCCAGTGCTGGAGAGCCAGGAAAGACCCTGAGAGTCTTCACCACCAACCACAGCAAGACTCAGCTTAAGAAACTCCTCCGCCCTGAGCCTCAGTCACATTACTTGGAGATGCGCGTGTGGCCCCAAGGCCTGGCTCAGCTTCTGCTTGGCCTCCTTCAGGAGGTTTTTGAATCCAGTGAATGAGTTCACCACCATTACTCACCTCCAGGATGTGTTCATCCTTGTTCTCTCTGTCCAGCTGCCGGGCTGTGGATAGGAGACCTGGGGGAGAAGTGGAAGGAGGGACACCTGAGCAAAGGGCTCTCAGGGCCACTTTATTGAGAGTGTGTTCATGGATACATTTAAATCCTAGGGCAGAATTTTTCTGGTCTTTGGAGAGCAAAGGCATTAAGGGGAAATGGGGCCCTGAAGGAGGAGAAGGGGAAGTGAGGAAGGAGAGTACAGCAGAGACCATGGGATCCGCAGGTGTTCCCACCTACGTCCAGCTTTCACCATTAGAAAGGATGCTGTGGGGGCACCTGGGTGGCTCAATTGGTTAAGCATCTGACTCGATTTTGGCTCAGGTCATGATCTCATGGCTTGTGAGTTCGAACCCCACATTGGGCTCTTCGCTGACAGTGCAGAGCCTGCTTGGGATTCTGTCTCTCTGTCTCTCTCTCTGCCCCTGCCCCACTCGCTCTCTCTGTCTCTCTCTCAAAATAAATAAATAAACTTAAAAAAAAGAAATAGTAAAAAAAAAAGGGGGGGGGAGGGATCTGTGTGCAATGTATTATTGGGGGCTTGGGGGCGGGGAGGCAGCTTGTGTCCCCTGGCTCCTCTCAGCTTGCCTGTAAGTTGAGGAAGGTGGATTTGGGTATCTGTGAATCTAGTTTTGATTTCCTGTGGCACTATGGCTACAAACTGCAGGCATCTGAGGCCAGAGAGGAGAGAAAATGCCAGCTGTCTACGGCCATCAGGAAAGTCAAGATGGAGGTGATGCTACAGGTGATGCATCAGCACTGGGTAGGAAAGGTCTCTTGAATGAAAGCAGAGCAGGCAGGGGTCAGTGGGTCATCTGAAACTTTCAGCAAGTTTTTTTTTTAATCTTGTTTAGGCAATTAAATGATGGAGTCATGGAATGAAGTGTGAGGAAGGGGGCTCAGTGAGGGGAGAGGGGATCTGGTACTGGGTGGAGACTCCCGGTGCTGGAAATGGGAGCATGTGTGAGGAGTGGCCTCTGTTAGAGAAGTGTTACTGCCTTGTGAGGTAGAACCAAGTCACCCTGACTTCTTCTTCCCTGGCTGAGGGCAGGCATGGGGGGGGGGGGGGTGGAGCAGAGAAGGTTCCTGGAAAGCCCCACAGCTAAAGGCCCTTCCAGTCAGGGAAGAAAGACACACTTCTCTGGGCCAGTGTGAATATTGTCCCAGGTCACTGCACTCAGCTCATCCCCAAGCTGAGGGGCCTGACGGGGAAGGGCCCAGGATCCCGGGCCCCCCAGGAAGAGTGCAGGGACGAAAGGGCCTCAGCTAGTAAACCTTCCTTCTGGCTCAGTCCTGGCTTTCCTCCTGCTTCTCTCTCTCCATCCCCTCTTGTCCCTTTCTCTCCTCTCCTCTCTCTCTCTCTCTCTCATTTATCCCTCACCGTCCTCCTTCTCTCTTCCTTACCCCTCTCTTCCTCTCTTCCCTCCCCTTATTTACCTCTCTGAATATCCGACATTGTCTGTCTCTGGTTTTTCTTCTCTCTCTCTCTCTCCCTTGTCTCACCACCGCATCCCCAGACCTTCTAAGGGCCAGTGTCCCTGGAATTGCTGCCTATGGCTTCCTGGATCATTGCCTCTGCCGTCAGCCTCATCCTTCTCTCTGAGGTCAGCGTCAGGATTCCCAGGGAGTGCCTTGTAGAATGGGGACATGGCAAAGCCGCCCCCATGGGTCCTGTGTGAGGATCCTTCCTGGCATGAGGTGGACCCTCGTCATTTCTCCTCCCCAAACAAATGTTTCCCATCACCCATCTCAGGCCCATCTTTGACTTTCCTCTCCCTCATCCAGTGATTCTCCAACACCTGTTGATTCCACCTCTAATGGATTCCAGATCCTTCTACTCCATTCACCCTGCCCTACCACAGTCTAGATCTTACTCCAACCACCTTTGCAGCTCCCTCTCCTTCAGGGTCCCAACAGCCAACACTCCTCCGTGTCCAGCTCTGTATAGATCTATATTGATTAACTCACTTAATCTTTACGATTACACAGGAGGTAGCTATCATCATGTCCATTTTACTGGTGGGAAAAGTCAGGCATAAAGCAGCTGAGTAACTTTACCTACCTCTTGCAGTTACTACGTGAGGGAAATTGGGGCATATTGGTGGCCCAGAGGGTTAAACATCTGCCTGACCCTTGATTTTTGGCTCAGGTCATGATCTCATGGTTCATGAGATCAAGCCCTGCATCAGGCTCTGTGCTGACAGTGTGGAGCCTGCTTGGGATTCTCTCTCTCTCTCTCTCTCTCTCTCTCTCTCTCTCTCTCAAAAATAAATAAATAAACAAACATTTTTTAAATTAAAAAAATAAGTAGGAGGAATGGGATCTGCATTTAGACAATTGCCCTACTTGCTGTCCCTTCCTCCCTGCTGGCTATTGCTCCAGTCGCTCTCCTTGCCCAGGTGTCCTTGCAGACTGCTGTCAGTCCTTCTCACCCTTCAGCTCAGCATGGCCACCCCTGCTCCATGAAGCTGTGGCTACTGCACCACACTGAGCAACTCTCCCTCTCCTCTGGGTGGCTGTGGCACCGCATCTACACATATCTTACGATGGGCTCGTTCGCACTGGCTCTCTAGTTTTTTATACCCAGATCTTCATGCTCTTGATGGGTTGAATTCCTCAAGGCCCCAAACTGTGTTTAATTATCTTCACATCTCAACACAGCACACAGTTTAAATGCTTCATGAGGGCAGACACCTTTAAACATTTGTTGAACAAAGGAATGAAGCTTGGGCTTCACTAGAGATGGCCGATGCTGGCAGAGATTCATTCATTAATGACTCTCTTATTTCTTGAGGTCCTACTGTGTGCTAGGCACTGAAGATATTAAAGAAGGAAAAAACAATCAAGGTTCCTTTTCTAGAAAGCCTTTGAAGTTTAGTGGAGGACATAGATAATTAATGGAATAATCACACACATGAATATAATGTTCTATGATAAGTGTTTAAAAAAGAAAGGAGTAAGGGCCCCTGGGTGGCTCAGTCAGTTGAGCGTCCAACTTCGGCTCAGGTCATGATCTCATGGCTGATGAGTTCGAGCCCCGTGTCAGGCCCTGTGCTGACAACTCAGAGCCTGGAGCCTGCCTCAGATTCTGTCTCTGTCTTTCTCTGCCCCTCCTCTGCTCACGCACTGTCTCTCTCTCTCTAATACAAATGAACATTAAAAAAAATGTTTTTTAAAAAAGTAGACTGAGCTGGGAGATGTATTATAGTGTCAGGAAAAACTGTAAAGAAAGAATGGCTGGGCTGGGATCTGAAAGAGGAGTGGGAGTTAGCCAGACTAAAGGAAAGGAAAAGGAACTTCTGGAAGAAAGAACAGTGTATGCAAAGGCCATGTGTCAGGAGAGGGCACGGACTGAAACAGGCCATGTCGTCGGAACCAGAGTGGTAGGAGAAGAAAGGCAGGATGAGCCCGAAAGGTCCACAGAGACAATGTCAGACGCAGTGTGGGAGACATGGCAGGATCTGGCTTTATCTTAAGGATGTGGGGGAACCATTCAAAGTATCCAGGCAGGGAAATGGGATGATGTAATGGTGGTGATAAGAAAGGGTGGCTGGGGCCTCCACTCCTGACTTATTATTTTATTTTTAAATGTTCGTGCTGGTTAAAATGTCTTCTCCTCAACTGCAGGAAGACTAAGGACATCTCTGTTCTCTGGGGCATTTTGCCAGACCCTGTGTCAGGGAACTGTTGACAGTAAACAGGATGGGGATTTGGAAGACATTGAGAAGCCAATGCCTTCGGTGAGAGACCTCTTCTCTCTTCTGCAAGGTCGGGGGGGTGGGGGTGGGGGACAGGATGGGCCCAGTGAGAGCCAGCTTAGGCCTGTTTTCCAGGGTGAAAGGATCCTTCTTAAAGGACTAATCCATTCCTTGAGATCAAAGGTTAACAGGAAAGGCTCCAAACAAATGTCCCTGTGCAAATAGATACTTGCGTCCTCCACCCACCGTCTGTCCCAGGACTTCCAGCCTCTTGCTCCTCCTCATTTCCTTCTGTCTTAAGGATGGGGAGCTAGTTTCTCCCTTTCCACCTCCTCCAATCTCGCCAGGGTTCTGTCCTTCCAAGAATGAATTATTGGAGCCAGAGAATAGGATCTTGGGTTCGGAGGAGATAGCGTCTGCCCTCTCTGCTATCATATCGCTGTCCATCCTCTAAGAGAAAGATGTGGCTTTGGAGACATATCAACAGCAGCGGGAGCTGGCTCTCAAATTCCAACAGCGACAGGAGCCAGGCAGGTAGCCTCAGTTCGAGAAGCAGGCTGAGGGTAGCACAAGAGGGAGGAGGGGCCCATGGGGACCAGAGGACAGGCACCTGCTCTGCATGGAGAGCTGCTGTTGGCTTCAGGTAGTTGAGGCCCTGTGCAAATGTGAGCTCAGTGTGGCCAGATCTCCTAGTTCTTTACGATCCACCGGAAATCTGGAGTGTTTTATGGAGTTTTCTAATTTTTAAACGCTGGCAACAACTTGAAAAATCATTGTTTAAGACTTGCACAAGCCAAACAAAACACCTTTGTGGTCTATGAACCACCCACCGTCTTGCCCCAGATGGCCTTGGGCCAAGGATAGATGTTTGTGAGATGGTTGACTCTACTGGAGTGGATCTCCACTGCCACCGCTCTGTGGGCAGGCTTGAGATCGGTTTAGAACTAGGGTTAAGAGATTGGATCTGTGGCTGTGACTCGGGGGAGGGGTCAGTTTGGGAGCACTCAGAGATCTGAAATAGTCCCAGCGTGTCCACCCAGGCATCCTGCTTAGCTTTCCTAGGCCCCAAGGAAAGAAAGCCAATATATTCTTGTTTTCCCAGAGAGATAGACTGCACGGCAGTGGTTCTCAAACTTAGCACCCCTGAGAATCCCCCGGATATTTTGTTAAATAAAAGATGGGTTTCTAGGCCCCGGCCTGTGGTAAGGTGGGGCCTGAGAATTTGAATTGCTAACACGTGGGCAGGTGATGCTGAGGATGCTGGTCCAAGACCAAACTGTGGAAAGCACTGTGGTAGAGACTCCTATTCAGCCAGATTCCTGAGGTCCTTACCTGTGAGCGGGTGAAGAACAAAGAATCCCATATTGTTCCCACCGGTGATGTTGAAGGTCAGCTTCCCTTTGGAGCTGGAGTCCGGGTCCCAGGCATCCAGCTGAAGCACAGAGGTGTGCAGGGGGGCATCCTCCTGGACGGAGGGGTAGAACACCGGCCTGGACATCCGGGGTGGGTTGTCGTTGACATCCGTAACCTCAATGTAGACTTCGGTTACGGAAGAGAGAGGTATGGAACCTCTGTCCACTGCCAGTACTGTCAGCCAGTAGCAGGACACAGATTCTCGGTCCAGGGGTGCCAGAGTCTGGATCATACCTAGGGACAGTCGAGCACCAAACCCCAAATCTTTTAGAGCTCACAGTAGCTTTCAGAATCACTTTACCTAACGGTCCCCAGGCGATACTGTGGAAACAGGAGTGTTCCACAGGAAAAGGGACCTGCTGTCGATGTGGTGTGGGAGCTGCTGAGTTAAACGCATGCAAGTCGTAGCCTTGCTGTAGAGCCTCTCAGAACCGTTCTCTGCTAAGATAAGCCCGTGACAGTTGTCCTTAAACTGGTTCCTTCAAGTTTCAAATAGTATAGATACCCATTTAAAGGTTAGGGATCTGATGACTAAATTGCTGTTCCCCTTTCCAGCATCCTTATGATTCTAGAGACCTCACTTCATGCCTCAGTTTGCTCGCTCCACAGATTGCTTACTATGGGCCAGCACTGTTCTAGAAGTCGAGAGTCCGACAGTGAGCACAAGAGGGGTGCACCCTAAGTTCTCATGGGTCACACTCAGCCGGAAGGACTTGTGCCAGAGGACAAGACCCATGCTCACAGCTGTCATGGGGCAGAGCGGAAGGAATCTCACTGTTTTGTCAGCTGGAGGGACGAAGGTCCAGAGAGAGAACATGATTTGATCAACATCGTGTAGCAAGTGGGCCTGAAGAGCAGAGTCTCTTTTAACTGACTCTCAGTCTAATGCTCTTTCTACCACATCACCCTGCCCTTCACCCTGGAAATAAATCACCCATCAGATTGTAAGCTCTTTGAGGACAGTGACCTACCTTTATTCACCTGGGACCTCCCCCAAGGTGTCACTCTCAGAATCTCACAAGCAGAAGGTGCTTGTGAGTGTTTGGTGAATTGCACTTATTTTCTATGAAGCTTTAAAAGGAATAAATAGGGAAGTTCAGTCAGTTAAGCATCCAGTTCTTGATTTCAGCTTGGGTCATGATCTCTCGGTTCGTGAGTTTGAGCCCTGGGTTGGGCTCTGTACTTACAGTGCGGAGCCTGCTTGGGATTCATTCTCTCTCTCTCTCTCTCTCTCTCTCCCAAAATAAATAAATAAACTTGGGGTGCCTGGTTGGCTCATTTGGTAAAGTGTCTGACTTCAGCTCAGGTCATGATCTCATGGTTCATGAGTTTGAGCCCCGAGTCGGGCTCTGTGCTGACAGCTCAGAGCCTGAAGTCTACTTCGGATTCTGTGTCTCCCTCACTCTTTGCTCTTCCCCTGCTTGTTCTGTCTCTGTCTCTCAAAAAGAAATAAACGTTAAAAATTTTTTTCTAAATAAATAAATAAACTTTAAAAAAGGGAGTAAATAAGCTGGTGCCAACTTTTTGGAGGGTAATATGGAAATTATGTATTAACATTGAAAATATGCATTATCCTTTGACCCAGCAACTGCATTTTTAAGAGTTTTCCCTATAGAGACTCATGCATATGAGTAAAAGTATATGATCAAGGATGTTACAGCTAGATGATAGAATAAAATGCAGCCATTAAAAAAGAAGGAAAAATATAGGTACTGATACATAAGAGATCCTGGTGTTATGTTATGTGAAAAACAAAGTGTTGCAGAATTAGTGTCTTTTGTATGATTTTCTCATATAATAAAATGAACAGTGATAAAATGTCAGACACAAAGAAGAAAAATTTACAAGATTATAGACCAAATTGTTAATAAGGATTATATCTAGGGAGATGGGACACACACAAAAAAAAACATTCATATTTAGGGGCATCTGGATGGTTCACTCAGTTGAACGCCCAGCTCTTGATTTCAGCTCAGGTCATGATCCCAGGCTTGTGGAATCGAGCCCTGCATTGGGCTCTGCACTGAGCCTGGAGACAGATTGAGATTTTCTCTCCCTCCCCCTTTGCCCCTCTCCCCCACTCTCTCTCTCTCTCAAAAAATTTTTTTAAACATTCATTTTTAAATTATATATAAAAATTTATAGCCATGATGCATTACTTTTATAAGCATATGCATATACTGTATGTTTATGTGTGTGTATAAGTATACACACAAATGCTAGTGAGATGGTTGATTTGACTTCAATGGATACACACACACACACACACACACACAGACACATGCGTGCGTGCGCACATATACACACACACACACACACACACACACACATATATATATATATATATCTCCAATATGATAAAGATTAATTTAAAATAAAATAAAAGGGACAAGAAGGAGAGTCCCTATTTATTGCCTTTTCTCTTTAGCCTGGAGCCTGTCTTCTTTCAGGACAGCCCCTGATCCCCTTAGGCCCATCCTCTCCAAGCACCTGGCACTCCCATCCACCCCACTCCCAGTACCTGTGTCTTTGTTGATGCTAAAGGCTGCAAGACTGGTGCCAGCCCTCAGGAAGTACTGGAGCTCCCCATCCAAGCCACCATCATCATCGTGGGCGGCCACTACCATCACCTGCGTTCCCGAGGGACTGTTCTCCTGCACCTGGCCCTGGTGCACAAAGGAGGCAAAGCGGGGAGGGTGGAGATTCTCATTCACATCCAAGACTATCACTTCCACGTGGCAGAGGGTCCTGCGGGCCAGGGGCCGCCCACTGTCACTGGCCCACAGGCTCAGATTGTATCCAGCCCGCCTCTCAAAGTCCAGCTCTCTCTCCAGACTGAGCGCGCCAGTCATCGGGTCCACCTGGAAGGTCCCGTGGGCATCATCCAACAGGACATAACGCACTTCTCCCGCAGGGCCCACGTCAGGATCGGAGGCATCCAGAAACGTTAGAACAGTCCCAGGGGGCAGATCCTCTGGGACTTTCAGGCTGCTGAGTTCCGTGATACACTGAGGAGAGTTGTCATTGGCATCTTCCAATGTGATTTTCAGGTCAGTGACAGAGAAGAGCTGGTGGCCCTTCCTGGGCTGATCCCTGGCTTCCACCTTGAGTATATATTGTGGCTCTGATTCCCGGTCCAGGTGTCCTGTGACAGCCAGCTCCCCAGTGAGGGGATGGAGGGAGAACTTCTCTGTGGGGCTTAGCAGAGTGTAGCGAACCCTCCCATTGTCATCGGAATCGGCGTCTTTTGCTTTCAACTCGGCAATTGTGGTTCCAACTTCTGTGTTCTCCGAGACGGTTATCTGGTACCCACCAGGAGGAAATCTGGGGGCATTGTCATTCCAGTCTTTCACATTCACTGTCAGCAGCTTCCAGGATGACTTCTGGGGAGTGCCCAAGTCATACACTGTTACATTGAGGATGTAGAAACGGGTGGCTTCATAGTCCAAAGGGGCAGCTACCGTGAGCAGCCCTGTCTCCAGCTCAATGTCAAAGCAGCCCTCGTCGTTGCCGTCTGCAATCACATAGACCAGTTTGCCATTAAATCCAGTATCAGGGTCAGTGGCTGCCAGGCGGGCCAGGGAGGTGTTGACAGGAACACGTTCAAGGATGTCAATGGACTGTGGGAAGTGGTCCTCAAACTGGGGCGTGTGATGATTGATCTGATATGCACTTAAGGAAATGAAGTCCTCATCACTGGAGTCCTGGTTCTGAAACCCAACAGAATGGAGGATGGCCTTTGTGAAATGTGTCAATACTCCTGTTTTATCACATGTTACAGGGACCTCAAAACGAGGATCTTTCACTACAGTAACATTCAAAGTTGTGGGTGAGGCATAGTGTTTCCCATCTGAGGCTGTAATTTTCAGGGAGTAGTTGATGGGTTGACCAGTAGTAGTATGATTCATAAAAGAGCGCTTGAGGGATATCACTCCAGAGAAATGGTTTAGATCAAAATACCCTAGTTCATTGCCTGACACAAACTCGTATTTTAGGTTCTGCAGCTCGTCCACATCTATAGCGGACACAGTCATTAGTGATTTTCCTACCGGCCAGTCTTCGTGGATAGACCCAGTGCAGTTGACTTGCTCAAACATAGGCTTGTTGTCATTCAAGTTCTTGAGCCTCAGAGAAATAGACACTTCCTTTTCCTGGCGAAATGGGGACCCCCAGTCTGATGCCCGCACCCGGAAGGTATAAATTCTTTTCATGAGCTCATAGTCCATGGGTTTGGAGGTGGAGATAATCCCCAGGTAAGGGTCAATAGAGAAGGGCACAGCTTTCGGACGAGTGATGGAATAGGTGATATATCCGTTCTCCCCATGATCCCGGTCTGTGGCAGTAACTGTCAGAATGCTGGTGCCTGGAGGGATGTTCTCATCAAAGGTGCCATCATAGGAGGACCTGTTGAAGATGGGGGCATGGTTGTTACAGTCCACTATATCAATGACCACGGTGGTGGAGGCCAGCCCCGGTGAGGTTCTGATGTGTAGCTGGTAGTGGGCTCGGTCATGGAAGTCCCTGAGCTTCGTGGTGGTGATGAGCCCAGTGCGAGCATTAAGTTTGAACCCTGCACTCTCTGGGGACGGCTTTAGAACATACTGCAGGTTGGGGAAGGCTCGGGTTACTTTCACCATCACCACGCGGCTGCCAGGCGGGGAAAACTCACTGAGCCGCACTCTGTAAACAGCCCTCTCAAATTTGAGGGAGGCCAGTTTGGAAGGGGGTAGGTGGAAGCCCCTGATCTGGGAATGAGAAGAAGGCCCGCTCCCACTCCTGGCCTGCAGGCTGAGGTTGAATCCATGAAGGTGCTCCAGCCAGTTGATGTCTTTGACAGACACCAAACTGAACTCACTGCTGCGGGCGTAAGACTTGATGGCTTTGAAGTACTTTCCAGGGTCACCCCCAACTATCTCTAGCGAGTCCACTTCGGCGCCGGAGCTATTTGCGTCTACCATGACGGTGGCGTAGGTGGCACCCTCCTTGCTGTCCAGTGGAGCCACCACCACCGAGGTGATGGCCGGGGGCTTCCTGAGGGCAGGCTCCACATGGATGACCAGGGCAGCCAGATTGCCAAACCCGTTGCCCTCTGAGATTTTCCGCATGCGGTCCACAGCCAGCACCTGGAGCTCGTACCTCCCTCGCCAGGTGACGTTGAGCTTCCCAGCCAAGGTGACCACGCCGCTGGTGGGATGGATGGCGAACGTCTCCGACCTTGTGTTGAAGGCATAGTAGAACTTGGCATTCTGGCCCAGATCCGCATCTGTGGCGGTCACCTTGCAGATGGGGCTCTTGAGGGGCATGTCCTCAGAGATGGTGACTCGGTATGAAGGTGGGGAGAAGAGGGGCTTTAGGTCATTCTGGTCCAGGATGTGGACCACCACCCGGGTCAACGCTTCTAACTCCAAGGTCTTCTCCGTGGCTTGGATGATGAGGGTGTAGCTGTCTCGCACCTCCCTGTTCAGAAGGGCCGTGTTACTGCTCTTTGTTCTTATTCTCAGAAAGCAGAAGTCACCCACCACGTACTCCTCTGTTTTAAACACATTGGCCATGTCCCCGGAGATGATCCGGTACCGCACTGCCCACTGGGGCTCGGCGAGGTAAATGCCCATTTTCACGGAGCTCTCCACGTAGGTCTTGGGGGCAGAGTTTTCGTAGATGGTCGCATTATAAAGAGAGTGTGTGAAGCGCCAGGCGGAGGAGGAGGGGATCCCTTCTCGGGGCTTCTCACAGGTTGTACAGCGGAGCAAGAAAATGACAAAGCCCAAGAAGGCAATAATCATGATGGAAAAACTCCTGAAGCCCTACGCACAAAAAAAAAAAAAAAAAAAAAAAAAGTATGAGTTAGTAAAGAAATGGTTCCTACTGCGATGGTTCTTAGCTGGGATGATTTTGCCCCACAGGGGACACTTGGCAATGTCTGAAGACACCGTTAGCCATCCCAGCTTGTTGGGGAGGATGCTACTGGCATCTGTGGATCGAGGCTGGGGTGCTTCTAAACACCCTGCAACACACAGGACAGCCCCCCAACAACAACTAATGATCCAGCCCCAAATGTCAATAGTGCTCAGTTTGAGATACCTGTTAGTGTATCTAAACACTAACAGACTAATTTAAATGCTTTCTCAGGGGTAACTAGAAGATACAACGTAGTCCTGACCACTTGACTCCTTTTCCCAAAGAACCTTCAATGGCTCCCCAGTGATGGTGGGATAATTTCAACCAGGTACCCAAGTTTAGCAATCTGTCTCTAAGTACGTCCTACAAGACCCCATCCATCAAGGTGGAGCTCCAGCCAAAGTGAGTTGCGTCTGCATGTGCAGGGGCTGCAGAAAAAAACAAAGTGACCGAGATCACAAGGCTGGCCTCCGGTTGGTTGGCCATCAGCCCTGGTTCCACTGCTTCCCAGCTGGGTGATTTTCTGCTCGGGTTATTTGACCTCTGTGAGCCTCGGTTTCCTCTTCTGTAGAATGGGGGTAAGGATATTATCTACCTCATTGTATTGGTGTGGAAATTAAGTGAAACAACAAAGGTAAATGACCCAGTGGGGGTGCCTGGGACATAGAAATTGTAACATAATATTGGCTATTATCGGTAATAGGCAACTCAGTTTCATCAAGGGAAGGGAGCCACCCAGGGCCTTATGAGTAGATAGAGGCAAAGCAAGAATTTGACCTGGGGCTCCTTGCATTAAAGGCCAGGACTGCTTCTTCCACCCCAGACTCACCTGCCCCTGTCCCACTGCTAGTCCCTTTGGACAGAGCCCGATTCTGACTCATCTTGTAACTCCCAACCCCCTGGAATGTCAGAGCTATAATGGGCTTTGAGACACAGAGTTCTGACCCCACTCCTCGTGCATAGATGGGGAAGCAGAGTCCCAGAGGGGGGACGTGTCTTGCCCCCTTTCACATAGTGGGGGGCCTGGAAAGAACTAGTCCCTAATAATTGTTGAACTGGCCACGAACGAGTGCTTCGCCCCTCTAAGACCTGCCGCGTTTCCCATTGTGTCCTGTGCCGTTTCCCGCACGACTTGTCCCTGAACTCCAGCCTGAGTTCAAAGTGGAGGCTCATCAGGATTGAGAGGGAGAAGGGGGAAGGGGAGTAAGGGAAGGCAGAGGTTCATTGCCAAAGTGCCTTCCAGAAGCAAAGTGCGAGGCTGGACACAGCAGGCTGGTGCCGGGCCTGCCTGCCCGTGAGAGTCTTGACTCCCGGGAGCTTCTTGGCTGCCAGCCAGATGTGCAGAGCATTCCTGGAGGAAACAGGCAAGACTCGTTTTTCCAGTTGCCTTGCTCTTCAAAGACAAGGAAGAGTTAAACTCCGGGGGCAAGAGGGGAAAGGAGAGGCTTGCATCCATGCCTTTCCAGAGTCCTGAGGGAGCTGAATGGAGCTTCTTTAAGACCTGGCAGGTAGCATCCCAACATGGGAGGGAGGGTGGAAAAGTCTGCCTAACTTGGGATCCGCAAGCCTGTGACAGAAAAGAATTTGAATATGCCCCGTCCTTGCAGCCTCCCTACCACCCACCATCCTTCCCCTGAAATCCTGTTGGTGGCACCCCAGGCCCAGCTCCTCAGAGGAGAGGGGCGGGAATGGAGGCAGATTTCTACACCTGGGGTGTCTATTCCCATCCTTCCTGCCCCTCTACTCTTCCCCTTGGCATCCCCTGCACCCACAGTAGAGCTGGCCCCGGGCAAAAGCCATATTCACCCCATTCCACTCACGCATCCCTGACACAGCAAGAGGAGAGGGACCCCTGAGTCATGTGGGCCCCAAGCCCCCAGGGTGGCGTTGCTTTGGAGCCCCAAGGGAAAGGGAGTCCTTACCCCAGTCCCAGGTCCGCTCCCTCTGCAGCCCAGCGAGCCCAGGGTGCACCCAGCCTCCCGGCTCGGCCTGCCCTGTTTTGCGGAACGCTTCCTGTTCACCAGGTCAGCACCCGTGGAGGGCAGGCCCCAACAAGACACGCTGCTCAGCAGCTCTGCAGGCGTCTTGCAGAGATGAGCTTAGGGAAGGGAGCAGGGGCAGGGTCTCCCTGGAAGAGATAAGGCACAAAGAACATGCACCATTGGGTGGGTGGTGGGGGGGCCCAGGGCTGTGTTCAAGTTATAGGACCCACAGACCTGGTGTGCGGTTTGCTGAGGAAGGACCTCAGCAAATGTGTCTGGACATTTGCTTCCTGGCACTATTCCTGGGCAAGTGAACGGGCTTGCGGGGTGCACAGGCACGTTGGGCTCCCTGGGCTGCCCTCCCAGCCCACAGCACCTAGGACCACTGTTTCGAAATATCTTGTGAAAACACAAGTCAATTCATATCACTTCCCTTCTTAAAATTTTCCAGTGGCTTCCCATAGCATTCAGATTAAAATCTAAACTCCTTGCTATGACCTACAAGGCCCCGCACCGTGTGGACCCTGCCTGCTTTTCCAGTGATACCTCCCAGCACTCATTTTTCACCAAGCTGCAACCACATGGGCCTCCTTTCTCCTCCACAAACATACCAAACTAGAGTCTGCCTCAGGGCCTTTGCACTTGCTATTCCCCTTTACTGAAGATTCTCACATGGCTGGTTTCTTCTTGTTATCTTTCTTCTTGGCTCAGCCCAACCCATCCCTCATCCTAAGTCCCAGTTTGATGTAGCCTCCTTCTTAGCACCCTTCTTTATCACACACCCCCCCCCCCCATTTTCTTCATGGCACTTATCACTGTGCAATATGTTCTTGCTAATTTGTTTAATGACTGTCTCCTACACTAGCCACCGGGCTCCATGAAGACAGGGGCTTTGTGTATCTTATTCATGCATGAATTCTCAGTGCCTGGTACATAACTGCCAGGTACGTAACCCTACTCAATAGTTGAAAAAATGGTAGGATCCGGACTTAGGAAAAGCAATGACAGAATGACAGCTGAAAGCACCTTTAGTGATGATCTCTTCCTTTCTGAAGCTGTAAAATGAAGTCCCCCCAAAAGAAAGGGACTTGCCCAAAGTCACTGGGTAAGGACGGTAAGGACCAGAGTCAGGTTCTTTCCTCTCAACCACCTTGCCAGAAAGAGGAACCATGGCTACCTGTGAATCTGACGGTTTGGGTTCAAGTTCAAGCCCCACTGCATGCTAACTACATAACCCTGGGTAAGCTAACCTCCCCCAAACCTCTGTTTTCTCATCTAGAAGATGGGGCTGTTAAGAGAACTGCTTTCCTGGGGTTTTTATAAAGACTAAAGAAATAAGACCATGCACGTTGTTGTACTTAGCACAGTGCCTGGCCCATAGAAAAGCACTCAATAAATATTAGTTATTACTAGTTTTCAAAGCCAAGGCAGAATCAAAGCCTGAGGTTGGGGTGAGGGTGGGGTCCACTGAATCCTCTGGAGAAGGTCCAGCCTGTGCCCCAACGGAGCAGGAAGCCACGGGTCTCTGGTCGAGTCTAAGCTTGCTGGCCCAGCCACAGGCTATTCTGGTAAGCTGCGAGCAGGCGCTTGTCTGGGGTGGGGCCTCTCGTTCTTGGCTCCCCAGACTCAGAAAAAAATCTGCATGTGGGTGAATGTG
Organism: Prionailurus viverrinus; assembly: GCF_022837055.1. Taxonomy (NCBI): domain Eukaryota; kingdom Metazoa; phylum Chordata; class Mammalia; order Carnivora; family Felidae; genus Prionailurus; species Prionailurus viverrinus. The sequence goes on along the minus strand of NC_062561.1, from coordinate 196,592,670 downwards.
CACATTTGCAAGAGAACACGCATACATACTTAGGAGGCACTTTTTGAATAGCTGTATGGGTGCATTGATTGTATGTGCCTGCTTGACAGAATGAATATGATAGGAGCAAATAAATTGGTAGCTAGGGGCTTGTGTGTGCACAGGTGTGAACAAGTGCAGGTGTGAGGTTCACGAATGGACCCTTTTAGGATATGTGTCTGAATCAAATCTTCCTCCTTGTAACTCCCAGCCCCATTTCATAGGTGGGGAAAGCGGCAGAAAGTGGTTTCCAACACACAGTTTCTGGCTGTGTGACCTTGGGCAAGTGGCTTACCTTCTCTGATTTTCATTTCTCTACTTCGTAATATCATGTTGAGAATGGACTTAGTTAATGTGCATAAATACTGAGTACAGTATGTGGCCGTTTCAACAAATATTACCCAGTACTATGACTTTTAGCAGCCAGCTCATACTATTGACGGCTGAGTTTATAGGTAATGAAAACTCTCAGATGCATTATCACACCATCCCCAATCTGTTCTTGCACAGGCTGACTTTCTCCAACTAAATGCTGTAGGGCTTTAATGAGACTACGATGCATTTCACCCTGTGCTTTAGCTCACTGCTCCGGCTTCTGAGAATCTGGATTCTAACATTCAGAAACTTGGTGGTTGTGACATCCGCGTCTTTATCCAAATCACTGGTGAAAGTCTAAGCACAAATGGGAGGAACGGTGCTCTGAGATCTTTCCTCAATTTTTTGGTTAGTGACCTCGAGTGCAATTCCGGAATGAGTCGTCTCAGAATACAGAGCTCCCTGTCACTGGGGAGTCCAGGCAGAGTCTGGGTGGCCACGTGTGAAAGATGTGCTATGCTAGAGGAATATGTGCCCTCAGGGGAGACGAGAAAAGCTCGAAAGTCCCTTCCAACTCTTACAGGTATGATTCTTTGGCCTGGACAGGCCTGTGGTCTCTATTAGACCCTAAATGAGCCCGCGAAGGCAGTGAAGGGATTTCCTCTGGCTGTGGCTGAGGCTTGCACCCTCACCGATGCTTGCTCAGTGGTCCGTGTAGCAAGTCAACCTGGTTCTTGGGAGACCTGGATCTAAAGTCATTTCTTCCCTGTGTGTCCTTGGTCAAGTCAGTCACCTGAGCCCTGTGGACCTCTTTCTTCCTCTGTAAATGATGTGCTGTGTGTTGGGTGAAGGGCTGGAGTGGATCCATGATTTCAACCCCCTCTATGGCTTTCAGGGGTGGAATCTCCTTTTTCCTAATGAAATTGTACCTGGAAACCTACCTGTAAATAGAGAAAAGCAGAGCTTCACTGTTAAGAGTGGGGATGGAGGGCTAGAAGCTGCCCACAGGTTTGTCCCTCACCCCCCTGGGGAGCACAGGCTTGAAAAACTGGATAGATGGCCTCTAGGAGCCCCTCCAGATCTGACAAGCTGGACTCTGCTATTGTCCTGTCATAAAATGTCCTAAGACACATAGCTGGAGGTGCTATGATTCTTTTTTTAATTGTTTTTTTAAAAGTTTTTTTAATGTTCACTTATTTTTGAGAGAGAGAGAGAAGTGCAAATGGGGGAAGGGGCAGAGAGAGAGGGAGACACAGAATCTGAAGCAGGCTCCAGGATCTGAGCTGTCAACACAGAGCCCGATGCGGGGCTCGAACCCGCGAACCGTGAGATGATGACCCGAGCTGAAGTCAGATGCTTCACCGACTGAGCCACCCAGGCACCCCTGGTTGTGCTGACTCTGATGCACTATGATCAATATTTGTAATGGTCGATGTGCAGTGACTCTAGTCTTTAGTTCTAGAAGCCTATGACTCTGTGACTAATTCTGTCCCCTCTTTGGGGAAGCAGATGTACTCGGAGGAATTCATAGCCAAACCACTCACTAAAGAAGCTTTTACCAAATTTCTTCAAACTGTCAGGCTTTGTTTCTGACAATGGACCAGTGATGACATCCTCCCTCATGGCCCAACACCTTCTCTTCTCTTAGACATGATCCAGATGTTCACCAGTGGCCCACATAACACTCCTAAGAAACACATCTACCCTTTCACTCCCGCTTCTCAGATACAGGAAACAGATTTGCACAGCACACCCAAGGCCACCCAGAAAGGTGGTGGCTGAACTGAAAATAGACAGCCAGACTTCCCAAACCTGACTACTCAGAATTTCCTAGGCTCCAGGAAGAAGCAAGGAGATAAGATGTTTAAAGTTTGGAGAGCCTTTCATATATATATATTTTAATATATATATATTTTTTAAATGTTTATTTATTTCTGAGACAGAGAGAGACAGAACATGAGCAGGGGAGGGGCAGAGAGAGAGGGAGACACAGAATCCGAAACAGGCTCCAGGCTCTGAGCTGTCAGCACAGAGCTGGACGTGGGGCTCGAACTCACAGACCGTGAGATCATGACCCGAGCCGAAGTCGGTCGCTCAACCGACTGAGCCACCCAGGCGCCCCGGAGAGCCTTTCTTGAAAGAAAGAGTCACTGGATTCGTTCCTCTGGATTGGAGAATGTCCACACTCCCTCCAGAATCCAAATATAAAATTACCGTGGATTTGGGTGCCCTTGGGAAGTATTTTCTGACCCCATTCCCCTCCCCTCCACTGTGTCTGCCTCAGGCATCAGTGTTAGGACTGGCCCTTGTGGCTCTTAAGAAAGAACTCTCCAAGTACGTTCTATTTGTGACAATAGCTTAAATGTGGGGAGGGACAGAGGGATTGTGCCTTTGAATCAGAATTAAAATCATAAGTGAAAGAATATGGATATTCCAGATGCCTGCTAGTCATGAAGTCTTTAGCTGCTGAAGTTATTTTTTCTCTTAGTAGGAGGGAGCCATCGAAGGCTTTTGAGAAGAGGCAGGACCAGAAGAGAACTACATGCTGAGAAGAGTAATCTCATATCAGATCAAAAGGGAGATTTTTCCGTTCAAGACTCCCACTCTGGTGTGGACTGGGCTTGAACACTGGCTCCGTTCGGGTGAGCCAACTGGAACTCCCTGTGGGTAGAGAAGCTTGATTTATTTCTCAGAAACTTGGATGAACCCTTGAGTCATTTGCTAGTTTGTAGTCAGCCACTGCCAGGTTCTCGTGTAACAGAACAAGTCAAAGAACTGGACGCCAGCAGGAAAGGAGCTGGTGTCTTGGGCCCTTGATGGGTTGTGTGACCTTGGGAAGGCCACAGAACCTCTTCTGAGCCTCAATTTATCTGTCTGTAAAATGCAGATAATAATAGCTACTCCTACCTACTTCCCAGGGCTGCAGGGGAGACAGATAATATGAGAGGTGAAAGCACAGGGAGGAAGGACGCAGAGTAACACCTTATTAGGACCCATAATGGCTTGGTAAAGGGCAGCCCACACCACCAGTGGACCAAGCGGCTTTTAGGAGAGCTGTAAAAGGCCAGGCCTGCCCAAGCCTGAAATTAGAAGGCAAAGAGGACGGAAAAAGGAAGTCCTCACCTACGACATGGATGGAAGGGAGCTGGGACGGGGGTGCCCCTTCTTTATTACTATTCTGATATTATTATTGATGACAAATACTCATGTCTATGTGTAATCCATAAGTTAAAAAAAAACCTGCATGCGTTATCTCACATGGTTTTGAGGGAAGGGGTGCAGTACTGGATAGAATTAATAGTTAAAAAAGTGGGCTCTGGAGTCAGATAGACCAGGTTTCAAATCCCAGCTCTACTACTCACCAGCTGTGTGGCCTTGGGCAGTTACATCGCCTCTCTGGTCCCAGTACAAGGGATATGGGATAAGTACCTATCTTGTGGAGTTGTTGAGAAGGCTGAATGACTCAACATATGGCAGATGCCCAGCTCTGGAATCCACTCAGTACGAGTTAATCATTGTACGGAGATCACCACTCTTCTGACAGTTATTATGACCCTTGTTTTCTAAATGAGAAACTGAGGGCTAGATAATGGGAAAGCTCCGCCCAAGTTCATCCACCTAATAGGTGGTGGACTTTAGTGCCAGCCAAGGATTGGAATCCACATTCTAAAAAGAGAGACTCGGAGAGGGCTGATGTAGCTGCAGCTAATTCTCTAGAGCAACACTCTCCAGCGGAACTTTCTACAAGGATGGGAATGTTCTGTATCTGAGATGTCCAGTATGGGAGCCACTAGGCCCATGTGGCTATCAAGCCTTTGACATGTGGCTGGTACAACTGAGGAACTGAGTTTGTAATTTTATTTAGTTTAAATTTAAATAGCCACATTTGCCCAGGGGCTCCCGTATTGGCCGGCTTGGCTCCAGAGAGCATGGTGCAGGAGCCAGGAACCGAGGGTGCGTGGGGCTCAGAGGAGGAGGCAGGGCCCCCCTATCTGGTAGGCACAGTGGGCACACCCAGGGCCCGTGGTACTTTTAGGGACCCATGAAAATGTTTTAATTTCTATTAAATCCAGAAGAAAGCAAGCAAACTTTTAGGCTGAAGAAAATGTTACCATTTCTAAAAACATATTTATCTTTATACAAATATTGCCATAAGATACAATTTCTAATTTAATGCCTAAGACCCTTGAAAGTCATAAGGTGGCCCAGGGGAGATGGATATTTGAAGGAAACAAAGGGCTTCCAGGCACCTGGGTTCTAAGGAGGAAAAGGGACAGAGTGGGGAAGGATGAGAAAGTGTTTTGTTATTGGGTCTCTTCTGCCCAAGCCACTCATTCAGTGCTTATTTACAGAGGTCCTGCCCTATGAGGGCATTCAAGACAAGACAGAGGAGGTCCTTGCTCTTGTGGGGGTTCTATTCTAGTAGCAGAGAGAAAGAGATGACAGGTTCGGGTGGTCAGGGGAGCCGTCCATGACAAGGTGACATTTGAGCAGGGGGAGGGCCACAAAGCCTTCTTGAGAAGGAGCCTCCGGCAGAAAACACAGGCAGTGCAAAGGCCCCAAGGCAGGAGCAAGGCGGTCATGCAGGCTGACTAGAGGGCACAAGCCCTCTCCAGAGTCATCGCCCCACCCCCGCCACCCCCAGCCTCCCAGACACGGAGGCTGTTTCAGCCACAGTTCATCACCAAGGTCAGCTTCCTAATGGAAGAGAAACCCATTCGTGCCCACATCTCCATCCAAACTGTGAGGACAAGGGAGTCCAGGAGGGCCCTGCTTCACCCCTCGGTGCTGTTCCCTGCTGGCTGCAGGCATTCTAGCTTGCAGACCCCGACACTCGGTGAGGCCCAGAGGGCGCAAGAGGCCTCTTCGTCTTACATGGATCTGTAGGCTTTCCATGTGGGGCTGAAATCTCCTTAAGCCAGAAGCGTCCCCAGGATCAGTGGGCTCGGGGGTAGAGAAAGGAGGGAAGGCGCCCTGCCCCACTTCTTGTGGGGCCCTCTGGCCAGAGTGGTTTGTAAGGTGAAAACCCGCTCCAGTTCAGTAGGGCATGGAATGATATTTATCAGTTAGAAGCTTGGGAGACAAGCAGGGGAACAGAGCATCCCCTCTGGGTTCTACATCTGTGCCTTGGGACAGATCAGGACACAAGTGTGAACTCAGCCTTGTGGGAAGGCCACTGGGAACCTTTGATTCTTCCTCCTGGGCGGGAAGGTACTAGGAGGCCCCTGTATGGGAGAAGCAGGGGAGAAGGGCTGTCCTGAAGATCTGGGTTCAGGGTGGCTCTCTGGGAGCGAGGAAGGTTGTATTCTGAAGTCAGGAGATACTCTCCTAGAAGACTGAAAAACTTCTTTCAGAGAGTAGAACAAATTGCAGAGACCAGAACATCCCTGCTACGTAGCCTTGTCTAGCAGGTGCTTCCTGCAACTCTGATCCAAAGGGATCCTTTGCAAAAGGGTGAGTTTTCAGGCGTAGAGACACCAAGTTCCAAATTGGGTGACCTTTGGAGAACTAACTTAACCTCTGTGACTCTGTTTTTCCTCATCTTCAAAAGACAGATACTAAGTGAACCTACCTCAGATGGTTGTTCTGAAGGTTTGACTAACTACATCGTTCCTATTAAATGTTTAACACAGTGCACGGCACCTGGCAATCACTAAATAAATGCTTAGCTGTCGTTATTTTATGTTTTTTATTTAAAAAACATTTTCTTTAATGTTTATTCATTTTTGAGAGACAGGGCACGAGCAGGGGAGGGGCAGAGAGAGAGGGAGACACAGAATCTGAAGCAGGCTCCAGGCTCCGAGCTGTCGGCACCCAGCCTGACACGGGGCTTGAACCCACGAACTGTGAGATCATGACCTGAGCCAAAGTCAGACACTTAACCGACTGAGCCACCCAGGGGCCCCTAGGTGTTGTTATTTTAAAACCATCATTATTATTATGTGAAATGGATTAAACAGAGCTGGCGCTGTGATATCTGTGAGTTGGGGGTATAGGGCCCCGTCTCCCATTTGTTGCCGCCTCTACCTTCTCAGGCATGTCTGTGAAATTCCCAAGCCGCCTCAGGGCACCGCCTGAAACCTATGAGGAGTCTCATCTATTTATAAAGATGGGACAACTATGACCAGAGCGGGGAACACATTGTATTAAACCATGTGTGACGGTGGTGGTGCACCTGGAACTAGAACCCAGCGTCCCTGCCCAAGTTGCTCCCCTCAACCCAGCTTTCCTCCCAGCTTGGAGGCTCCTTGGGAACCCACAAAGTCACCGTCCTCCTACTCACCAGCCAGGAGGAGGCCACAGGGGGAAGGAGCCAGGCCTTGGGGTCAGACCCGGCCTCAATCCTGCCTCGGCTTGCATCGAGGGGCGTGGCTTTGTCCGTCTGAGCCTCAGTTTCCCTACTTGTGACATGGAGATATAGCAGTGCTAACTTCATGGAGGATTTAATGGGCTTCCGCATGGAAAACATATAGCACAGTGCCAGGCACCCGGAAAATAGCTAATGTTATTACTATTACTAATTATTACCATTGTAAAAGTACACTAATGCTTTTACCATTACATTAGGTGTTCAAAAAGCACGTGTGGAACGAAGCAGTTATTCTCTGTATGTGTACTGATCCCTACCTGTGTCTTGGGAGCTCCTTGCCAAAGCACACTTCACACGGAAACACACACACACACACACACACACACACACACACACACCTGTGGGTTTTTGTGACATCCCTTCTCTCCTCACAATGGTCTGTCGCAAAGCTCCAACAGCAGCTTAAACAGCCTCAAAATAGTAAGAATAACTTCTATTCCTGTCACCCTTTTTCCCCGTAACAGGTGCAGAGAGCTAATAGATGCGATGTCATTCAGAGGCGGAGGGGGGCAGTAGGGTGGGTGTGAGGTGGCAGTGAAGACAGGAGGTAGAGAATGCAGTGGACACACCACAACAACGTGAACTTCGACCTTTTTCGTTCTGCCGCTGACATGCGGGGGTGGCCTCTCTGGGCCCCATCCTATGTGATCTGGGTAGGGAGGCCATGCGGCATTGCCCCCCTCTCTGTCCAGGACACAACGAGCTACCTTCCCAGGAAATAGCAGGCCCTGTAGCCACTGGCGACGTGAGTCCCGTTCCCCTTAGCTGGTTCTGAGATGCTGCTGGGATAGAAGCTTCTTGTGGTGCCTTGTGCGTGTTACTCTCAGCCACCTGTGGCCGCTCCCAGCCAGGTCTACCTCTAACTCAGGACCCCAGGGGTGGGAAGGCTGTTGTCAGGGCCACATAACCTGGCGGTCATGGGCTCAGGCTCTGGCCTGAGGCAGCCCGCTTTTGAGTCCTGCCTGGGCCCATTGCTGGCTCTGTGACCTAGAGTAAACTACTGAACCTGACTGAGTTTCAGTGTCTTCACTTAGAAATTGGAGAAGGTGATCAGCAGGCTGTAGAGGAGGCTCAGTTAAGAAGAAGTGCCTTTGGTGCCTGAGACAACCCACAGGGCACCCCGCTCATGGGCCCCCACCTGCAGACCCTGTGGGGAAGATGAGTCCCCACGCCTTGGTGTCAAGAGTCTTTGGTAACCTGTCAGAGGCCCAAGCATGGGTCCCAGTGGAGCCCCTGAGAAAATGCCCTCATTTATGGGACCTCCGCTCGTCCATCTGGGAATGGGGACTGGTCCCTGCTCTCCTGCCTTAGCAGCTAACCCTCCACTGAGCCACTGTCAAACAATCCCCCTTGGGTGGTGACGTGTGGGGAGTAGGAAATGTTTACAGAGGCACAGACACCGGTCCCAGCTGATGTTTACTGAACATTTACTCTGTGGTGAGGCCCCGCCCTAAGCACTTGGCATGCGTTGTCACTTTTAAACTCGCTCACAGTAGCCCTAGAATTATCCTCATTTTGTACACGAGGTAAATGAGACTCAGAGAGGTTACTCAATTCACACAGCAAGACTGTGGCCGAGGCAGGATTAAAACTCAGATCACCTGTGTGTCTAACAGTCCCCTGGCCTGCCTCCCCATTCCCCGGGGCGGGGGGGGGGGGGGGGGGGTTGGAAATAGCACTTGCGCTTGGAAATAGCACTTGCGAGAAGGGAGGGATCATATAACCACGGATCCTCGCAGCCTAGCCAACACAGATTCTCGGCAAAGGCTCTGTCTCCAGCCTTCTCTCTCCATCCCATTCCCTCGGGCCTGGCCTCGCCTAGCCATGCTGTCTGTTCAGCCCAGTCCAAATCCCACTGAGCAGAACTGCCTAGAACAAAGCCGGCAGGCAGGCAGGCCTCAGCAGGCAGGGAGCGGCACTCTAGCAGTGGGACACGACAGGCAGTTCCGCTGTCCGGGCCCCCCCCCCCACCCCCGCCCCTGTCAGTGCAGTGGAGCTGGCTGAACCTGACTGTGGCGGTGGGGGGGTAGGGGCACCAAAGGGTTAGGGATATGTGTGAGCATCAAGGTGCGTGCTGAGATGCTAAGCAGCCTCTGCTGGCAGGCTCCTGGCCAAGCTTTGGAGTTCCCCACTCCAGCCCCCTGGGCTCCGTCCACACCGATTCCACTTTCCCCTCTTCCCTGTGACTCGAGCTCCACTCAGCCATGGCAGACACGGAACAGAGTCACCGGGCCCACTGTCTTCTCACAGGACAGGACTGGCCATTGAATTGAACCAGTGGTTCCCACCATTGGAAATTCCCTAAGGGGGTGGAGGTGGGGGTTACGTATTCCCAGCCCCACCCCAGATCTACTAAACAAAATCATTAGGGGTGGGGCCCAGGAATAGATGTTTAACGAGTTCCCGGGGTGATTTTGGTGAGACTGGTGTTTGAGATCTGCTGAACAAGGTCACCTCTTCTTTTAGGATCTTATGTTTTACCACGCCTCCTTTCAAAGTGGATAGCCCATAGGTGGCCCTCTCCTAGGCCCCAGTGGAGAGGGGTGGGGAAGAGAGGAAAAGACTGCAAGCTCATAAGAAGTGCTTTGCAACTGCCAGTGTGTGAAAAATCACAGCCACATCTCAAGGAGTCTGATTTAGTAGGGCTGAGGTGGGCTGGGGGTACACGCTTTCCCCTGTAGGTGGTCTGCTGACCACACTGAGGGGAAGACTGGCCCTCAGGCAAAGCAGACACAAAGCCAACTCTAGAGTCAAATACAAGAGCAGACCGGGGAGGGAAAGCAACAGGTCTGATTCCCGTGTCGGACTTTCACCTGAGAGCCTCTGAATCTGCAAACCTGTCTGTGCCCCCAGCACCTCAGACCCTGGAGGCACATATTTATCATCCTGTGGTCAGGTCTATCCATCTCTTGAGTAGAGACTCAATCCCTCAACCCCATGAACCATGTTCTACTTGCAGTAAATTGAGCTAAGCTTCAAAATAAAAGGGTTCGAGGGGCCCCTGGGTGGCTCAGTCGGTTAAGCCACCGACTTCGGCTCAGGTCATGATCTCACGGTTCATGGGTTCGAGTCCCATATTGGGCTCTGTGCTGACATCTCAGAGCCTAGAGCCTGCTTCGGATTCTGTGTCTCCCTCTCTCTGTCCCCCCCCCGCCCCATTTGTGCTCTGTCTCTCTCTCTCAAAAATAAATAAACATTAAAAAAACCTAAAAAATAAATAACAGGGTTCGATCCACATACATATACCTCATGACCCAGCAATCTTCTTAGGGGACACAACGGAAGTATATTCACCAAAAGGCTCAGGCAGATTGCTCCGAGAAGCACCATTATAATAGCCCTACATTAGAAATAACCTGAATGTCCATCAAGAGCAGAATGGATAAGTAAACTGTAGAATGGTCATATAAGGGAATACTATGTATCAGGGGAAACGAAGTATTGTTCTGGGCAACAATACAGATGAATCCCACTCACATACTGTGGACCGAAAGCAGCCATATGCAAAAGAGTCCATACTGTACTCTTCCAACTATATAACGTTTAAAAACAGGCAAACTTATCTGTGGATTAGAGTAAGATAAAGTTTCCCCTGTGAGGGGGTTAGTGACTGGAAGGGGCACAAAAGAGGTTTCTGGAATGGTGGTAATGTTCTGTTTCTTCATCTGGGAACCGGTTAGTTTCTGGAAAATTCATTGGGCCATACGCTTAGGATTTGTGCATTTCTCGTATGCCTATGACACTTCATTAAACAGTGTTCTAAAAATGCCAGTAAAGGGCTTCAAAGAGCTTTTAATAAAAGGGAAGACATTGAAATAATAAAAGCATTCTGGCTATGGCACATTGAACGGGATTTCATCGCTATGGGATCTTGGGTTCTTCCTGCCCCAGAAGCCAGGAAGGAGACAGTTGTCAGAAACCAAGAAGCACGGGAGCTGTGCCAGGGCATACCAGGACTGTGGAACACCAAGGTCTCAGCAGCTCCCTCTCCCACCCCCACCTGGCCCGCCCTCCGCTAACCGCAAGGGCAAGGCAAGACCGCTTTCCACTGGGTTCCCAGGCTCAGCTGAGTCCCCATTCATTGGAGTTTACTTCACTCAGCATTTTTCTGTCCTCAGCGCAGTTTTCCGATCCCTTCTCTTGTTTGATCCCCTCAAAGACCCTATGAGGGAAGTCGAGACCCAGAGAGGGGGGGTCAAAAGATTTGGCCAAGGTCATACTGCCAGCAAGTGGCCCAGTCAGGACGCAAACACATGGCTTCAGATACCAAATCCAATATTCCTTTGGCTACACCACAGAGGGGCTCTTCCCAGTAATAGCCCTGCTGACTATGTCTTCCCTTAGTGAACATGCGCCTGTCAGAGCCCGTCAACAACCCAACAGTATAAGTCCTATCATTGCGTCTCCATCTGATAAGTGAAAAACCTGAGGGTCAGAAAGTCTGAGAGCCTTGTCCAAGGTCAATGTCCAGTAAGATGGAACATGGATTGGAAAAATAGCCTCTCCAAGTTGAGTCCGAGCTCTGAAACACTAGTTGAGTGGTTCCCAAAGCCAGCTGGACCTCACCGAGAGCTTGTAAAAACACAGATTCCCTGGTCTCACACCAGATCCCACATTCTGGTGCTAGACTCAGGATGGGGCTGCAGAATCTGTGTTTTTAAAAGCAGGCCTAGGCATTTTGGGAGCTCAGCCCTAAACGAGGCTGCCACTGAAGTATGACAGTAGAAACAAAACAACTTAAAGGTAAAGTTTAATCGACAACTTCCAAATTAACTCACCGAGCCTCTCTAATAATTAGGGCTCTCCTAATGATGATACACACTCCACAAGAAGGTATTTGACAACAGCCCAGCTGGCTGGATAATCACTACGTTTGTGTGTGTGAGGGGGTGGGTGTAGGGACTGGTGAGGAGCATCAGGAGGGCTCTGGGGGACGGCGGGGGAGGGGTGCACGGGTCGTGTCTGCTTTTGCTCTGGTTGCTGGTTATCACTGGTGTGAGCACTTTGTAAAATTCGTCAAGTTGTAACTTACAATGGTTGATGCACCTTGCTCTTGAATGTTTACGAAAAGAAAAAAAAAAGAGTACAGAGACACTGTGTAGAGAATCTTCACAGAGTAGAAACTCATGCTAGGGATCTAATAGGGCTCTTCTAATTATATGCCTCCAAGAGTTTGAGATTCTAGGATTTGAATTTTCCAAAATGCTATGATGCTGCTGAATCGATTCTCCAGACTTCAGGAGACTCCAAATCTGTAATAGTAGCTAATGTTTAGTGAGCTTTTCATATGTCCTGGCTACTATGCTAAGAAGAGGCAGCAGCCCTACGAGGTAGATGGCATTATACACCCCTGCACCCTCAGAGAGGTGACGTTATGTGCCCAAGATCAGAGGCATAGACAGCGGTACAGGCTGAAGTGGAGGGAGAGCACCCTGGCTCCAGAGCTCATGCACCCAACCACGGTGCAGTGCTGATACCAAGCTCTGCCTCTTCCCCAGGCTAAGCTCCTGGGCATCTAAAACGATGCATTTTGTGCCACGTAGTCTTGCGTTTGCTGAGAGGACCCAGAGAGAGAAGGGTGCCGCAGGTACAGACAGCAGCTCTGACCTGGGACACGTGAGCACACGCACATGAACGTTGCCCCACTGCTGGCATGCACAGTCCTGCTCAGCTTGCACCCAGACCAACTGCTGTGGGTGCCGGATCTGGCAAATGGAGAGTTCTCCATTGTGGGCTCCCAATTTTCCCAGCCAGGGGACGGGCAGGTGCCTCACAGGGGCCACTCCAGTCTCTGGGATGGAACAAGACTCAGGAGTGGGAGAAGGGGAGGGATTTCTCTCTTCCCCAGGCTCTAAACTGGAACAGGTTTAAGGCATCACCTCTTCCAGAAGGAGATGAGTTTTAGGAGATGCTTTGTTAATCAGCGGGAATATCGGGCATGTGCTTGCCCGAGGGGGAGACAACAAAATACTCCAATCCCCTTCCTCAAATTCCTGCTTTTCCCCACAGCCAAGGCACCCTTCAACTTAACCTCCCTCAACATAGTCCTCCAATATTTACAAAATAAAAGCCATGCTGCTCTGATGATTTTCTGAAGTCCTTCTGTTTTAAACAAACATACGAAAATATTTTCAGATGCAATTATATATCTGGAATCTGCTTCTAAATAATCTGATGGGGGAAGAGTTGGAGGAAACACAATTCTTGAAGCTGGGTGATGGTTTGTTTTTTTTTTTAATTTTTTAAAATGTTTATTTTTGAGAGAGAGAGAGATTGAGAGAGAGAGAGATTGAGAGAGAGAGAGAGAGAGAGAACAAGTGGGGGAGGGGCAGAGACAGAGGGAGACACAGAATCCAAAGCAGGCTGTCAGCACAGAGCCTGATGTGGGGCTCGAACTCACGGACTGTGAGATCATGACCTGAGCCGGAGTCAGACGCCCAACCGCCTGAGCCACCCAGTCATCCCAGTTTTTTTTTTTAATCTTCTTTTGTATGTTTCTAGTTCCTCATTAAAAAAAAAATCATGTATAGGGGCACCTGGGTGGCTCAGTCAGTTAAGCGGCTGATTTCGGCTCAGGTCATGATCTCACAGTCCGTGGGTTTGAGTCCCACATTGGGCTCTGTGCTGACAGCTCAGAGCCTGGAGCCTGCTTCGGCTTCTGTCTCCCTCTCTCTCTGCCCCTTCCCCACTCACTCTCTGTCTCAAATATAAACGTTGAAAAAAATGTTTTAAAAATCATGTATAAACTACATTGAAAAAAAAAGCCATACTCCTTGGCCTGTCACATAAGGCCTTTGATGACCTGGCCCCATCCTACCTCTCACTGCAGGTCTCCAAATGTTCTCCACCCAGCTGCACACCCCGGCCACACCTTGACACATGCTGCTTTCTCTTTCTGAATTGCCTTTCCTACTTTTGGTTCCTTATTTAAGCCTTATTCAGACTGATGTGCAGTGCCACCTCCTCCAAGAAGGCTTCCTTCATTGGCTCTGTAACTAGGCTGACTACCGCTCCTCTGAGCCCTCATTCCAGTCTGAGTTTGCCTCTATTTTGCTACCCACCTCAAACTATTAAACCGTCCATTTATGGGCCTGCTGCCACCAATGGTGAATCTCTGGGGACCTAGCACATCGTAAGTGCCCATTAAGTGTACTGAACTAGGTGCGGAGGGAAAAGGAGCCGTGTGACTGAAAGGAAGTGGCTTAGCTTTCCTGAGTGTCTCTTGTCTCCACACCCAGAACACAACACTAGCAACAATAAGGGAAGCACAGCAGACTAGAGGGTGCACGTGACAACCTGGAGACAGGCGCGTGGAGGGGTCAGTCAATGAGAGCTCTCTTCTCCATGCTTAAATCCCATGTTCAGAAATGACTCCCCGTTGGGGCGCCTGGGCGGCTCAGTCAGTTGAGCCTCCGACTTCGGTTCAGGTCATGAGTTCGAGCCCCTCATCGGGTTCTCTGCTGTCAGCGTGGAGCCCACTTTGTATCCTCTGTCTCCCCTCTCTCTCTGCCCCTCCCCGCCTCAAAAATAAAACATAAGAAAGAAAGAAAGAAAGAAAGAAAGAAAGGGATCCGTTTCAGCTGCCCAATGACCCAGGACACCATTAAGACTGGTGACTTTAGGTGAATATTCAGAATCAATGGTTCCCTCTGTAAAATGGGACCACCGATTCTTGGAGACTTCAGGGAACTCCTCAGGACCCTTCTAGTTGTACAGTCACAGGCACCTGCCAGCTCGTTGGCGATAGTGACAGAGCGGTGTGCGGGCAGGAACGTGCGCATGTGCGTGTGGGGTGTGTGTGCTGGTGGGTGATGGGAAAGGGGTCTGACTGATGAGGTTTATGTCCCCTGTCCCCTGAAAGGCAACTCGCAGTCTAGCGGCCAACCTGGTTGTTGACCCCAAATTGCCTTCTGGGGACGTGGGGATGTTTCACCGGCCTCCTAGACTGACGACCCGCATGGGAAGCAATACCTTCTGAACCGGACTCGGCAGAGAGGCAGAGGAGAGTGAAAAGGCCTGTGTCGTAGTCCTGCCTTCCCCGCTCGCTTGCTGTGTGACGTCAGCCAAGTTCTCAGCCTTCTCCGGTGAGGCTGCAGGGGCTCCATCTGTCTGATTCGATCCTCTCTAGGGATCTTTCCGCTCCTTACTCTTAGTTATCTGTGGCTGGGTCCGGCTAATCCTCCGTCCCTCTAACTGACCGTTCTCCTCTATGAATTAGAAATGAAGATTCACTAGCTCTCTCAGCAGATATGTGATGAGCTTCTCGGATTGGCCAGGCACCGTGCTAGACGCGGATGCCAGAGCAGTGAGCAACCCTTAGTAGGAGCCAGGAGCAGGAGACAAAAACACAAATAACTAATAACCGCAACAGTGACTTGTCTTACGAAGGAATACTTCAGGGTCCTGTGAGATGGTGTCCGCCCAAGGGAAGCACAGGGAGCTGAGTAATTGATGACCACGAACGTAACCAATAAGGCCCTGTGCACTACACGCGTGACCTCATTCAAATGTCACCTCAATCGCTGAGGAAAGGACTATCATTTGCCCTATTTTTCAAATAAGGAGACTGAGGTTTAGAGGAGTTGAGGCCCCAGGTCACACAACTAAAAATACCCAGGATTTGGACCCAGGCTTTTCTTTGTAAGCCTGTCTAGAGACCCCCATTATAAACACAAGCATTAGGACCATTAGCCATAGAAACAGTAGCATTGAGATTGTGGGCCAGCTCAGCAGGTGCTGGGGACCCAGGAAGCATGGGAAACTTCCTGAGGCTCTGTCCCATCCAATTTGGAAGAAGCCCAAAGGGCAGGGCCCATCCAGGGGGTACAAACGTCCCTAATTGTGCCAAC
Organism: Prionailurus viverrinus; assembly: GCF_022837055.1. Lineage (NCBI taxonomy): Eukaryota > Metazoa > Chordata > Mammalia > Carnivora > Felidae > Prionailurus > Prionailurus viverrinus. The sequence goes on along the minus strand of NC_062561.1, from coordinate 196,577,118 downwards.
ACCATTGCCTGGTTTTCTTTCTTTTTTTTTTTAAATTTTTTAATGTTTATTTATTTCTGAGACAGAGACAGAGCATGAGTGGGGGAGGAGCAGAGGCAGAGAGAGGGAGACACAGAATGTGAAGCAGGCTCCAGGCTCTAAGCTGTCAGCACAGACCCCCATGTGGGGCTCGAACTCACAGACCGCGAGATCGTGAACTGAGCCGAAGTCGGCCGCGCATCCGACCGAGCCACCCAGGTGCCCCTGCCCAGTTTCCTTTAAGATGCGGCCCTTGCCCCGCATTCTCTCCTACCTACCTGGCCTCACCTGGCCACCAGCAATGCCAGCACCACAGCCTATCATGGGGCAGCTGGAAGGAGAACTTGTAGACCCGGGTGAGTTCATTTGTACCCAGGGAAGAAGGTGCAGGGAGCAGAGTACAGCGGCCCAACTCCCAGAGGACCGGTGTAGAGGGAGCCCGCCAACCCCTCCCCAGAGAAAGTACAGCCACAGCTGACATGTAGGGGTTGGAGAATGTCCGTGTCCTTCTGGGTCTGGTCCCCTGAGTCCTTAAGGAGACCACCAAGCGTCATAGAATCAGAGGGGGGTTCCAGGGAGAACTTGACTCTCTCTAGCTCCTCTTCCATTTTACAGATGAGAAAACTGAAGCCTGGGGAGCCCCTGGCAGGGGGGGGGGGTGTCACTGTTGCACTCTATCAGGCTAGCCAGCGTCATGCACATAGCATGTCCCTGCCACAGTGTAACCCATGCTCCGTGGAGAGCCCTGGAGGAAACCTGAGCTTGCCCCCGCTTCCCCACCTGCAAAATAGCCAGTCCTTCCTGCTCTGCATGACCAACACACTTCCTGGGGTGAATCAGTTAAGAATGGGTCATACACTAATCTAGCCACCTTTATTTTATGTGGAGGGAAATGGGCCCAGAGAGGTGTGGAACTGCCTCAGGCCACACAGCCTGCTGAGTTACAGAAATTCGAATAGTGAAATTCTCTTTCCATCTTCCCTGCTTCAAACGCCCACAATCTTCAAATGACCGTGCACACTCAGCCCAGTCCCTGAACACAGGAAGCACCCAGCAAACATCAACAGTAACAATGACTGAGAGTAGTGTTCCGCGTGCAGGGCACTGCTATTCTGCCCAGGCTCAGCTCCCCATCTGTAAAAGGAGCCCTGTGCCTGCTTCTCGAGCCCCCTCCTGTCTCCTGAGCCCAGGCGACCAGCTCCAGAGCGTGGCTGGCGACAGAGGCAGCCCTCCTGAGCCCTCGGCAAACCCCAGAATACTCTGCTGTTCCCCGCATCCGGGCACAGCACACCCTCTCTCCAGTGGAGGGCTGAACCCTGGCCTGGCATCTCTGTTCAGCGTTCCACTCGAGCTGTCCTGCCTCCAAAGATAGGCGTCGGATTCCTGCTTCCCCCCAGACAGGGGAACAGAGCTGCCCCCACTCACCCCACCCCACCCCCGTGCTGCCTCTGGTGCCTCTTAGACCCACAGCCTTTCGCAGCCCCTGGAGATGGGGAGCACCCTCATTTTACAGCCAGGAGAGCTGAGGTCTCGTCAGAGTGCCTCAAGAGTCACACAAAGGCCACGGCTGGCCAGGTTATCTGACCGTCCCTTAGATCCTCCCTCCCTCCTCCACACCAGGTGGCTTTGTCCATAATGGGACCCCTCTGCCTCCCTGGACACACACAAGAAGCCAGCACCTCTTGGCCCCCTGGCCCCAGCACTTCCCCCTAAAACCACAGAGGAAAATGTCCCCACATGCCCCCTGAAGGCTCATCCCCTGAAAGCCCAAGCACAGACTTCCCATTCTTCCAAGGACATGAGTCCAACTTCCTAAGCCTGCAAATGTGACCTTGCTCCTCCATGAGATCAAAGTCCTAGCCTTGCCCGTTCCCCGGCCCCAATCCCCAGCCCCAAGGCTCGGGCTGGCTACATCTCTGGCTTGGATTCATTCAGTGTACCTAGGTGCCCCTGTCCTACCCCCACCGTGCCTGCCCCAGCCATCTCCTGGTCCCGTCTCACCTTCAAAGAGCCCCCAACCGTGCCCCCCCCCCCCCCCGCCCCCTGCTCTGGGACAGGGCACAAGAATGGATTCGCTTTGCAACCCCCTCCCCCAGCCTCCCACCCTCCAGCAGGCCTTACCTATGCCCTTCAGGCAGGGGAGGGTGCCCCGGGCTGGGCTGCTGGGCTGGAGCCCTTTCCCCAAGCACCAAGCTGACAGGCTTCGGAGGGAGGTGCAGAGACTCCGAGCAGGAAAGCCCGCACGCACTCCCAAAGAGGCTGCTGAGAAAGTTGGAGTAGGTGTGTCCCAGCCCAGGAGGAGGAGGAGGAAAAAGGAGGTGGGAGAATTGAGGCGGATCATCCCCTCCTGCCAGCTCCCTGTCTCACGGAGAGGGAGGGAGGAAGCCAACTGGTTTGTGGCCCAGAACTCACAGTGGGGAATCGAGTCATGGAAAATGAGGGCTGGAAAGTTGCTGAGAAATCAGGCCCATTTCCACCTCCCTCCTCCGGCTTCCAGAAGGATAAACTGAGGCCCTAGGCAGGTAGTAGTCACGCAAGGACACACAGAGACCGTGAGGGGCCTGGGGAAGCTCTCAGCCAGTGTTCCCCACAGTCCTCCCTGACACGCAGCCCTGAGATCCCCCCAGCCTCCCAGGCCTGGTTCAAAACGCTAGCACTGCCACCCACGAGCTCAGTAACCTTGGGTGAGTTACTGAGTCTGAGCCTCAGTTTCCTTTTTTGAAAAGATGGGGATAATAATAACTCCTATCTCACGGGCTTGTTATGAGGATCAAAAAAAAGATAAAGGTTAAATGGATGTCACTTAGCAGGAAAGTCTCCCATAAAAGGTAATTCTTCTTCTCACTGTGATTAGCTGTGAGTTTTTCCAGAAGCGACTTAACCTCCCCAAGCTCCAGTTGCTCCATCTGTGAAATGGGGGTAAGAATAAACACCGGCTTCATAAGGTCGTGCAGATTCACGGGACGGATCATGCATGGAAAGTGCCAAGCCCAGTGTCTGCCTCTCGCTAGGAGGCAAGACAGCTTAGCCTCTGTACGATTTATGGGGCGCCTCTCTGCCCTGGCTCCCCAGGTGTCTCTGCCCTGGCTCCCCAGGTGTCTCGAATGTGCTCCCTGGGTTGAGAACCAGTGTTTTAAGGGAAGGGAAGAAAAGCCAGACAGGAATCAGCTCTCCCTCCATCCTCTCTCGCCGCCGTGCTTTTTAGTTACAGAATGTAATCATTTGCTTGTTTTGTGTGAGGCCCCATACTTAACACGTTTCCGGGGGCTGCACCTGGTGCTGAGGACAGAGGGGTAAATGAAATAGTTCCTGCCCCCGCCCCCAGAGCTCAAAACGGCTCTGCAACCGTCTAACCCAACCCTCCCCACCCAGGGATGTGCATCCCCTCTGCAGCTTCCCTGGCGAAGAAGTGAGTCTTTGCTTGCACACCTCTAATTACAGGGAGCTCATTACCTCCCTCCACAGTCAGTTCTGACTCTTAGTGTCTCTGCCTGATGCTCCGCTGAGCCTCGACCCTTGAACCTGGTTAATAAGCAAGAATGCTACGTATTGTTACTGCTATTGTTCTAAGCTCTGTGACCCAAGGCAGACGACTTAAATGAGCTAAGTCTGTTTCCTCAACTCCTGGGGCTGCTCAGAACAGAGCTATTTTCTCTGCCATGTGACCACAACCGAGGCCTAGTTCTGTGGCTAGGACGTGCTTTTCTTAGAAGTTCTGGCTGGACCCTAAGGATAAGTGGAATCATTAAGGTTCTGGTCTTGGTGCTTATGAGGGAGTAATGAGGCTCTTGGCTCCTTTCCCAGCTCTCGGAAGGTATTCATTCATGGAGCTGCTGCAGCCACTGTGAGCCACACCCTTGGGGACCTGTCACCAGCATTATGGATGACCACAGTGCCAAGCAGGCTGCTGTGGTATGTTGCCCAAGACCTCCAGAGGAGCTCCCCGGCCGGGGAGGGGAGTCTCCCAGGCCTCTCTCTCCTACCAGCTGCCTCAGCCCTGGAGGAGACGCCTGGGGGTGTGCAGGGTGAGGGGAGCTCCAGTGGGCAGACTAACCTGGGCGGTTATCCACTTGACTGATTGCTGCCCAGGTCTCGGAGTCTGGGCTGATGAGGCATTAACCAGAAGGAGGGTGGTGGGGTGGCCCCTGAGCCCTTTGACTAGTCATGTGTGGAGCGGCAGGCGGCTGTCTTCCCTCGGGCCCCTCTCTGGGCCAAGGCTGGCCTCCAGCGTGTCCACCGCAGCGACAGCCTGCAGCCCCGGGGTGGGGGGAAGGGAGGAAGGGACGGGGATTGGGATGGACTGCTGAACCGCATCATGACGCTGCCGTTCTTCCCCTCCGCACTTCCCCCGCCACTCCCGACCCGGGCTCGGGTCCTTCTTCCTTCTGGCCCCAGGACCCGACCAGGGGACCTGCTGGCCTCCACTGCCCCATGCACCATGGAAACCGGACTCCTCAGTGTCCCCCCAAGCATGCTTGGAAACTTCTCGTTCCTGAGCTCCTGCTTACAGCTTCCTGGACATCAAAGACTGTTCCCATCCATCTTGGTACAGCCCATATGGCACCTTCCCTCCGTGAACTCCCCGACCATGCCCCTGACCTGAGCAAGAAGTAATAATAATAACAACAATGGCTAATCTTTATGTCAGCACTCAGCTCAGCAGGGATTATCTCATTTCTCTGTACACCACCCTGGTGGATTAGGCACTTTTATCATACTCTATTTTTCAGATGAAGAAACTGAAGCTCAGAAAAGCCTTAATTACTTGCCCAAGGTCACAGGCCTAGACTAAGCTAAGTTTCAAGCTCCCATCTGTCTGAACTCCTTAACCACTGGGCTGCACTGCCCCGCGTCTGTCCCTCCTCCCTGTAGTCCTCTGGCTGAAACTCCCGTGTGACCCTCTGCTTTGTGTTCTGCCTCCGTGTGTACCTCTCTTCACTTCAGCCCCTGACCCACTCCATTTTAAATCTCCTCGGGGACAGATCTCTGTCTGACTCGATGGTTCTCAGCCAAGGCTGCACATTGGCATCACCTGGGAAGCTTTTGCCAATCCTGATGCCCAGGCCCCATCCCAGAGCAAGCACATTCTACTCTCTGGGGCTGGACCCAGGGCACCCATGTTTCCTACACGGTACCAGGCATGTTGTAGAATTAAAAGGAATTATGTCTGGGGCACTTGGGTGGCTCAGTCGGTTATGCACCCGACTCTTGGTTTCGGTTCAGGTCATGATCTCACGGTTTCGTGAGTTTGAGTTCCACATCCGGCTCTGCTCTGGCAACCGGGAGCCTGCTTGGGATTGTCTCTCTTCCTCTCTCTCTCTCTGCCCCTTCCCCACTTGCGCTGTCTTTGTCTCTCTCAAAATAAATAAAATAAAAAAGCTTTTAAAAAAATCCTTAAAAAAATAAACAAAAGGAATCACATCTGATTCTGAACCCTCTTTAGGGACCTCAGTTTCTCTACCTCAACAAAGCAGGTGTTGAACTCTGATCTTTAACTTCTACCTCTGACGTTCTAAAATTCTAATGTTCTTTTTTTTTTAATGTTTTTAACCGTTTTTGTTCGTTTTTGACAAACAGAGTGTGAGTGGAGGAGGGGCAGAGAGAGAGGGAAACACAGAATCCGAAGCAGGCTCCAGGCTCTGAGCTGTCAGCACAGAGCCCCATGCGGGGCTTGAACTCACGAACTGCAAGATCATGACCTGAGCTGAAGTCTGACGCTTAACCGACTGAGCCACTCAGGCGCCCCTAAATTTCTAATATTCTTTACAAGGATACTGTAGGCTTCCAAAGAGACACCTAGCAAATAGTCTCTGTCCACTGCCTTTACCTGCCCGAGGAAAGCTGTATTGCCTTTGTGGACTGGGTGAGCTCTTTCTCCTCCCTCCTAGGTTTTCCTTTCTGGAGCAATCCGTCCACATTCGCTGTGGGGCAGAGAGTATAAGTGGGGTACCTGAACAGTAATAAAATCTCTGACTAGGTGGCAAACTCCAGGGCACCTATAAAGTCTGAGAGCACAGATCATATTATCTTCATGTTTAACAGACGGAACGAACCCTTTTGGCTCCTTTTGGGGTGTCCTAAAGTCTCAGGTTTCTTCAGCACAAACCATAGACGCAAATCATCTGAGACAGACAGCACATCACAGATGTGTGTGCAGGGTCAGCTGACCAACATGTGGGTTGGCCCAGGGCCGAGGGGTTCCCAGGGACTAGGACTTTCGGTGCTATGACCAGGACAGTCCTGGGGAAACAGGAATGGCGGTCACCCAGTGGAGGGAAACGTGGCGTCACCACATCACCCACAGGTGTCGCATACCCAGAGCAGGTCCCTAGTGAGTAGGGTCCACCTTGGAAGACCAGTCTTCTTGAGAGAAGATTCAGCTCACGGGGGACAGTTGGCTGACGGACTGGCTCCTTTAAGACAACACTTCGATGAACTTGAAATGCAAACTGGCATTTCCACGGCTGGGGGCCCTTCCATCACACTGCCTTCTCTCTGGAGAGGGTCGCACAGCAGGATGGGAATGAGGCAGGGAGACAAGTACAGAATGGAGATCGTGAAGTCTGGCCTATGGACCTGTGGACAGGAAAGGCTCCAGAGGCCTGGCTATCAAAGGGACACGATGCCTTTAAGGAGGATGAAGTCATCGGGGGCCCAGGCCACCTGGCTCTGTGAGGGCTGCAGCCTGCCGCCGAGAGGGAGAAGCAGAAGGTGGAAGGCAGGTGGGCCGTGGGGGCTGAGCCTGGGATGTCAGCTCTGTAGCGGACAGACGGGACCCAGCAGGAGTTGGAACAGCCAGCCCTGGCGTTGCCTGGGGTGCTCGGGAATGTAATCAAACACTCAGCAGACCTGCTGGCCACGGGCATCTGGGCACCACCGGGTTCTCCAGCTCATCCTGACCCCCAGCTGGCAGTTCTGACAGGCTCCTGCCAGGAGAAGCGTCCGGCCTTGTTGGCCAGGCCGGTGAGCATGAGCAGCTCACCTGCTGCTCATCCAGCCCGCGGTCGGCCCGCCCCAGGCTGGCGCGGGCAGGTGGGGCTCTGACTCTGAGAGCTACTGGAGCCAGGCTGGCTGGTTCCGTGGCCTTGTTTAGGTCACCCCAACAGGAAGCTGGGATGGGGCGGGGGGAGTCACTCTGAGGTCTTGAAACACAACCTCTGATGTTATCCCCAACCTCACCTGCCCCCAGACTTGGGGCCCGGATGTGGCCCTGACCAGGGAACCAGTACAGCTCCCATGTCCCCCTTTCCACAACCATGAACCACATTTCCAGCCTCATCCCCCATTTCTCCCTCTTGTGTAGTGACAACAGCAATAATCATAACTGCGATAATAATAACTGGCGTGTGTTATAATTTATTAAGTGCTCGGCCAAGCATCATCTCCTTTGCTCCTCAAATAAATCTTCCTGATGCGATACTATTATTTCCATTCTCATTTTGCAGAGGAAGGAACTGAGACTCAGAGAGTTTAAAGTGACTTGTCCACGGTCGTCCTGCCCTTAAAGGGCAGAGGGGAGATTTGAACTAAGTTAATCTAGTGCTTCTAGCCTCCACCCTGAGGTTATGCTCCAACCAAATCACGGGATTTGCATCCCTGGGCTTGCCACCCGCATTTAGGAAGGACTCGATTCAGTGCTCCGGCTGTCTCTGTCTTGGAAACCTCAATAGCTTGGAATGAGGTTCTGCTCAGCATCCTTTTGCCCTAGGCCCTGTAGGGAATGCGTCAGCCAGCCCACTCTTCCTCAGCCCCAGCCCCGCACCCTCTGTTTGCTCTTGCCTGGCCTCTGTCCAGACTGCCATCCATCACGCATCTACTGGTCCATCACAAGGCTGCCTGCTCAGGGACATCTCTTAATCTCCCCCAGCGGGCCTCCCCACAAACTGCTAAAGGGTTTCCGGGCCCTTGTGGAGCAGGCTGTCCTGTTCTGGTCTCACCATGAGGTCAGGGCAGGATATCGTGTGGTCCTCACCCCACCCCGCCCCCACCTCTGCTGTATTTGTCGGGGGGAGTGGAGCACACAGTGAGGTTTGGATTTGAAATTAGACAGTAGATTCCAACCCAGCTCTGCCATCGCATGTGTGCAGTTGTGTGGCCCTGGACAAGTTACTTCACCTCTCTGGGTAGCAATCTCCTCATCTGTCATCTGGAGGTGGTAATGGTTCTTATCTTGTAAGGGTTGTTGGGACTCAATTAGGGATGAATCGGTAAAACACTATGCAGCGTGCCGGAGGCAAAAAAATGGTAGTTTTCTAGATCGGTTTGGTGTCTAATTCATCTGTGAGTTTCCCATAGCTCTTCGCACCGCGCTAATGAAACGTGATAGGTGCGGAGGATGAATAGATGCCAACTCCTTTGGAAGGGCCGCGAAGCCCTGCACGTAGAGAAGTAGGATGTGGTTTTACAGATGAAGAAACTGAGGCCTGATGAGACTTGCTGGCCGGCTCTGGGCCTCACAGCCCTCCCTCACTCCACTGTCAGTGTATGCGTCCTGCCAGGTCACTTCAAGGCCAGCAGGGCAGAGGCCCTCCTGAATTCCAGAGGCAGGGCTGGCAGCCGACCAGCCCTGTCTCCCCCCTCCCCCGCCAGCCACATTCCAGACATTCCACCCAGGTAAGGAAGAGGCCGGCCCAAGGGAGGGAACCCCGGAACAGAGGCCCAGAGGCCGAGGGGCCTAGACAGGCGGCAGGGAGAGAGGCCAGGGTCTCCTGGGAGTGGGGATTGCTGGCCACTCTGGGTTCCTCAGCACCCCAGGCCCTTCTCACAGGCCAGGCCTTAGGCCCGCCTGAGGCTCAAGATGCAGAGAAGTTTGCTCAGGGAAAAGAGACTAGTAACACAGTGGTTTTCTAACTTCAGATTTGTCGGAATCATCTGGCCTGAGTGGGGGTGGGGTGTTAAAAATGCACATTCCAGGGGGCACCTGGGTGGCTCAGTTGGTTAATCAGTTAAGTGGTTAAGCCAACTTGAGCTCAGGTCATGATCCCACAGTTTGTGAGATCAAGCCCCACATTGGGCTCTGTGCTGATGGTGCAGAGCCTGCTTGTATTCTCTCTCCCTCTCTCTCAGCCTCTCTCTTTCTCTCTCTCTCAAAAATAAATAAGTAAACTTAAAAAAAAAAAAAAAAAGCACATCCCAGGCCCCACCCCCCATTACGGAGGGGCCCAGGATTCTGCTTCTTAAATGAGCCTCCAGGAGGGTGCACAGCCAGGTTTAAGAGCCACTGATTCAGTCCACTACATAGGTGATAGATGAGGAAGCTGAGGTCAGGAGACAGAAGGGATTGCCTACACTTACCAGCACCAAGGCTGTCCTCACAGGAGCCACTGCTCCTTCTGGAAATAGGCAGGGCTCAGATGCAAATCCAAACCACACGGGGACAAGGGAATGCAGAGGGGTGAAAGGCTGGAACAGTGAATCTCAAAGAAAAGTTAGAAAGATGGACAATGTTTGCCCTTCTGGCCCCACCACTGTCCTTTGTGTCCCCTCCCCCACAGAGGCTGCCAACTGGCCTAACTCAGAGGTGCACAGATCCCCAGCCCCTTCCACTTTGCTCTGGAAATACATTCACGCTGCCTCCATATCCAGTTCCCCAGTGGTTTCCTTTTCTGGTCACTGTGTATAAGAGAGAGCACCACCTTGGGTAAAACATCCCAGGGTCAGATATCAACTCAGTCGCTGCCGTGCTGTGTGGAGTTAGGCAAGTTCCTTACCCTCTCTGACTCCCACGTGACTCATTTGTACAATGGTGGGCTAGACTAGCTTTCCTCAAAATGTAATTCATGGATCAGCTCCACAGAAGCCCCCAGAAACTTTGCTGAAATGCAGATCCTCGCACTTCCAACCAGATAAAATGGGCAAACGAATTTGGAGACATCTTATTTAAATTTTGCATTTACATAAGTAATACATGGTAATTTTCCTTGTGAAATAATAAAACATTACATGGAAGGTTAAAGCCCTCTTTGTTACTACCACAAATACCTACTGCAAAGGCGACCAGTATAATCATCTAGGTGTGTGACCTTTGTAGATATTTATATCCATACATAGATATTCCAGAAGGAAATATATAGCATTTGGGGCCTTTTATTTGTCTGGGGAAGGAGAGTGGTTGTGAAAATCGCATCTTGTGTGTCATTCCACGACTTACTCAGCAGTTTGTCGTGGGGTCTTTTCGTGGAGTTCACACAGATCCACCCATGCTTGGAGCTCTCCAGGTCATTCTGGGGCTCACTCGAGTTTGAGAACCACTGAGCTAGATAAACACTGACATCATACCTTATGAGTCTGATTGTAACGTAGAGAAGGGGCAGAGTTAGCAGGATATTTCCCAGGGATGAGGGGAAGTGTAGCCTGACTGGAGAGTCTTGGGGCTGGACTCCACTGCTCAGGTAGGGCCCCCCACTTTCCCTTCCCTTCCTCCTAGGTCCCCTCCACTTCCCTTCCAGGGCCTGTACTTTCGGGCCACGCCCCCCCTTCCCTTGCCAGCCCCCGGTCACCCTGATGTCATCTGTGCAGGCAGGGACTGACTCAGGCTCTTCTACCCCCCAGAAGGCAGCTCCCTGTGGCTCGTGATGAAGCCAGACTGGTTTGACCCGGTAAGGTAGATCGTGCTTTCCCAGTACCTCCGCTCTGGGGAACTTCAAGCACACACCATGTGGCTCTGTGGGGAATTCAGGAGCTGTCTAGGTCTAGAGTAGTGGCAATCTCTTCACTGTCCTCAAGGCTCTGCCATAGCTGTGGGACCTTGAGCAAGCCCCTGTCCTCAGAGCTTCCCCCTCCCCAACTGTAAAATAATCAGTAATCTCTATGCCTGACAAGCACATCTTTCAAGCAAAGCTATGCGAGTTTTGTTGAATGAATACAAGTTGAAAAGTCCTTTCCAACTCCCAAGGACTATGAATTTAGGGCCACCATTATGAATAAAATTCTTACCGCGTGCGTAGCTCTAGACTGGGAATGGATATGGAACCCTGGAAAAGAATTGATGCAAACATCTCAGCTAGGAGTCCAGTCATCCAGTCAATCAATATTTGCCTAGAGTCTAGCATAGGACAGGAATGGAAGAACCAGGTGAAAGCAGTCAAGAAAGGTGTGTAAGCAGTCAAGATTGTGTGTAAGAAGGGGGGTACCTGGGTGGCTCAGCTGGTTAAGCATCCAACTCTTGGTTTCGGCTCATGATCTCATGGTTCATGAGTTTGAGCCCCATGTCGGGTTCCATGCTTGCCGCGCAGAGCCTGCTTGGGATCCTCTCTCTCCTTCTCTCTCTGCCTCTCCCCTGCTCGTGCTCTCTCTCTCTCTCTCTCTCTCTCTCAAAATAAATAAATAAACTTAAAAAAAAAAGAAGAAAGGACAAGGGGTCCACTCACAAGCATGGGGGTCAGGAGAGAGGCAAGTGGAGATTGCGTTCACACAGAGTATGGATCCTGCAGAAAGGTCAGAGGAGAAAAGCATTCAGTGGGAAGATGAAGTCTACTGAGAGTGGAAGCAACAGATACAATACGTACAATATGGAGAGTGTAACAGACTCTGAATAAATGTTTGCTAAACTGAATAGAGAGATTGTTACAGAGACCAACTCATGATAAATGGATACATAGAAATAGATGAGTTTATTAAATAGATAAGGGAAATAAGCAGATGAAAGTAAGTTAGCAAAGCATGGATGGACGGACACAGAGATGGATGGGTAGATGGATGGATGGATGGATGGATGGATGAGTGGTTGGATGATGGATGAATGGATGGGCAAGAAGAGAGGTAGATAATCTTGGTCCAGGATTATTGGATTTTGAATCACATGTCTATGTTTAGATTTGGGCCCCTCTGTTTATTGACTCCTACTGGCCATGTAACCAATGAGGGGGTTGTACTAAAAACAGAGATCATCAGTCCAGTGTGCCACCTTCCCCAGGAAATTATGAGAACTGCCTGAAAGACTAGCTGAGACAAAGCCTTGCCTAAAACCGCATGCAGGGGCGCCTGGGTGGCTCAGCCGGTTAAGCGTCCGACTTCGGCTTAGGTCATAATCTTGCTGTCCGGGAGTTTGAGCCCCGAGTCGGGCTCTGTGCTGCCAGCTCGCAGCCTGGAGCCTGCTTCAGGTCCTGTGTCTCCCTCTCTCTCTGTTCCTCCCTGTGCAGGCAAGGACTGCCTTCAGCATAGGGAATAGAGCCAACGATACCGTAACATTATCTGACAGTGGCAGATGGTGGCTATACCAGCGGTAAGCATGGAATAATGCGTAGAGAAGTTGAATCACTATGTTGTACCCCTTGGAACTAATGTAAGATTGTGTGTCAGCCATACTCAGATTTTAAAAATTAAAAAAAAAAAAAAAAAAAAAGAGTGACTGATAGAGGAATCGATGTAGGACCCGGAATTTATATGACATACTGTAGATCCTACTCCTCCGAGTGAGTTGAGTAAACCGAGGGCCTGGTGTGTCGGGGCAGCCTGAGGCCTGTGTCTGGGCCACACGCTTCTGCCGCGCCATCCAAAGCATGCCATCCTCCCTGACACAGCCCCTCTACTGTGATGCTCAGCTCTGCTTCCCTCTTCAGAATCACCCTGATAATCCAGCCTCCAGGGCAGCGTCCAGAGCCCAGCAAGAGCAGAATCACCTGGGTGCCTACTGACAAGCGTGGCTTGTGGGTCCCCTCCCCTGTCCCCTGAATCAGAGGACTTTGATGTGCCCAGGTTAAGGAGAGCCGGCTGGGCGCCTTGCACACAGCGACTGGTCGATAAATAACCTCTTCATTTTGCAGCTGCTTTGCTCGTCCAGATTCATTGGTTCGAGTATGGTGGGGTTGAGGCTTGAACACAGCTCTCCCGCTGCCTATTCCGGGGCCCCTGCCAGTGCCTCCCTCCCCCCCCGCCCCCACCACCCGAGGCAAGGAAATGGCCCAAATGGCCTCTCGATGGCCCTCGGCTCTAAGATTTCAGACCCCTCAACAACTGCCTGACCCAGGCTGCGGATTTCAAGCTAAGCCCACTGGCTTTCTCCAGGCTGCTGCTGGGATCCTTGAAAACCCAGGGATAAGGGAGGCCTAAGGGAGATAAGTGGTTCTTGTTCCTCCTCCCATTTGGCTGCCACCCAGATGAAGGCCACTCTGATGCTTCTAGTAAAGTCCCAGGCATGGAGCCATGGGGCCTTGCAGGAGAAGTACTTGTAGAAACACCAAGGTTGTTTCCCACAGTTGTTCTTGGCCCTAGCTGTTCATTGCAATCACCTGGGGGGGGGGGGGGTGCAGCTTTACAAAATATTGCTCCCTGGGCCCACCCCAGAGATTCTGAATTCATTGGGATGAGGTGCAAGCCTGGGCATCCGACTCTTCAGACTCCCTAGGTGGTGCCAGTGTGGAGCCAGGATTAGGAAGCAGGGCTCAGAGGCATCCCCTCTCCAGGGATTTGCTGTGCTTTCCAGCTGGAGTGCTAAGCATTGAATCCGCATTTTCCAGATGGGGAAAAGGAGACTCAGGAACCTTGGGCAACATGTCCCAGAGCACATAGTGGGCTCCTTAAAAGGTGGGGAAACCAACCCCGCCTACCTGGTGCAGAAGGGGAATTTAATGCGCGGGTACGAGCCCAGAGACCAAGAAGGCAGGGGTGACTGTCAGACCGCCCCCAGAGAGAAGAACCAGGAATGAGGGGACAGTCCACTCAGGCTGTCTCCCCCTCCCCCCGGAAGGACGCCCCTCCTCTCAAGATCCAGATTGCTTACGGGGGTGGGGTTGGCTGAACTTGGGTCCCTTGCAGGGCTGGGATGAGGGGAGGCTGACCCTGTGCTTGTCTGACCCTGAGAGTGAGTGCATCCTTAAATTTTGCCCCCTAGGTGACTTAGACCTTTGGTGCCCGTCACCCTAGCGCTAGGCCAGGCCTGTACTTAGAGGGCACTCGGAGTGACTGCCCACTGAGACCACATCAAATGCGTACTGGATGCCTCCCCAAAGGACATGTGGATACTGTTAGTGAGAGGAGGGAAATAGATGCTGGGCAGGTGAAAATACCTGTGCTCATGCCCAGGCTTTGGAGTAGAGCAGTCAAAAACATGACTCTGGAGTTGGCGGATGCTGGGTTTAAATCCAGGGCCTCCCCTTAATATTTACCCGTATCAGTCAAATCGGCTTGCTCTCAGAGTTTCGATGTGGTTATCTGCACAATGATGCTAGCAATGGTACCATTGGGTGACCTCCGTCTTCTGCCTCTTCATGTCCTTACCCCTGTACCAACAATGTTCTCAAATTTTCCAGTGAGGTCACCTAACTGCAAGGGAGAGTGGTCTTGGGTCCCTGGTGGCCTGGGGATAGAGTCTGAAACCACTCACAGCAAGTACTACCTTCTCTGAGACACACATCAGCCACGCCACCGGCAGGTCCACTGGGGGCCTGTACCCCAGGAAGCCAGGGTCTGTGTCCACAAAAGAGACGCATGCAGGAACGGTCATGGCGATGTCACTCAGAAGATCCAAAAACTGGACACAAGCCAAATGTTGGTCGCAAAATAGGTAAACGGAGCAGTACGCACGACCGTGGAAAACAGGGAACCGGTGTGCGCAAATGACATAGATGAATCTCAGACCACATGTGAAGGGAAGGAAGCCAGAGCCCAAACAGCACAGGCTCTATAACATGCGGAGCTCAGGAACAGGCAAAACTAATTCTCTGAGCTATACTACAAAAATCAGTGAGCTTCGTTGTATGTAATGCCGACTAAAAAAAAATTTTTTTTTAAATTTAGGGGCACCTGGGTGGCTCAGTCGGTTGAGCATCCGGACTTTGGCTCAGGTCATGATCTCATGGTCCTTGGGTTCGAGCCCCGCGTCCGGCTCTGTGCTGACCTGTTGGAGCCTGGAGCCTGCTTTGGATTCTGTGGCTCCTTCTCTCTCTGCCCCTCCCCTGGTCTCACTCTGTCTCTCTTTCCCTCAAAATAAATAAACATTTAAAACAATTTTTTTAATTTAAAAAAAGGAAAACTATGTGATTTTTGCAATCTACCCAAATATGTTTGTACTTACTTTAACAGCGATTTCCCCTGAAACGTCTCCTGGAACATAGGCCTTGTGTTTTGGGTGTATTTCAGTCGCCCCTTCCCAGGGCCCACCTGCCCTTGCAGGCACACTCCCAAGTTAAGAAGCTCCCCTCCACCCCCCGCCCCACCCCCACTCCAATTTGCATCATCTCCATAAACCTCCAGAGCCAAGAGTCACAAAGTAGCGGCTGTGAGCCACAGTCACCCCTCCTCACGTTCTATTTGACTCACGCTTTGTTTTTTTAATTCTTAATTTCAAAAACAAAACAAAACAAAAAACACCAGCTTTACTTCCTTGCCAACTTCTAAAAATTGGGAATTTTTACAGAAAAAGGCAGGCTTATCTTGAAATTCCGTATGATTTAAAAAGGGGGGCTTGTTGGCCGCAAAGTGCTGGAGCTCAGATGCTGCGGGTTATGGATGGGACACGAGTGCATTGACCCCAGCCCCACCAGGCCTGCCTCTCTCATTCTCGTGGCTTCCCTGGCCTCTGCTAGCGTTTCTCACCTCTGTCTCAAACCTCCGCTGCTCCCCCATCCAAGTCCTTCCCCGGCTTCCATGTCCCTCCTTCAGGAAGCTTCCCAGATAGGCCACCCTTCTAGTTGAGGGGCCCGTAAACTACAGCCCGAGGGCCAGTCCCCCACCACCTGCTTTTGCACTGCCTATCACCTGAGAATGGTGCCACATTTTTAAACGATTGAATACATCAAATCCAGTGTAATATTTTGTAACGCGTGAAGTTGAACTCTCTGGGTCCATAGTTTTATTGGAAACCAAGCACGATTGTTCATTACGTGTTGCCTGTGACTGCTTTCATGGCACACTGGCAGAGGTAAGTAGCTGCAACAGAGACAGTGTGGCCCAAAAAGCGTAAAATACTTGCCATCTGGCTTTTTACAGAAAAGGTGTGCCGACCTCTGCTGCGGCTCTAGCCTTCCATGGGATTGTTGCTCTATCACCTTAACACACTTTGCTGTGCGGATGATGAGATAATTTTCTGTCTTATATTCTTTAATGAGGTTGTGTCACATGCCTCCTTTGTACCACTCCCTCCATGGTCTTAACTGTGGTGGAGCAGATTGTTCTCTGCCTTAGGGCTTGGGAGAGCCGGAACAGCCTGAACCCCTGAAGTGGATTTGGAAAGAGTCTGAGGACGATGTCCAACCTAAAATGCCAAAGGAGACACACACTTGAATACGTACTTCCTCTTTCATTGTCGCTGCTTACAGGAACCCTGGAACTCCAAGTCACTAGCCCTGGAAGGAACTTCAGAGTGCCTTCCATGTATCCATCCACCCATCCATCCATCCATCCATCCAGTTGTTCATTCATTCATTCACTCACCCAACACTATTAGTTACTCCTGTATGTCCGGTATTGTGCTGGCTTAGACTGTAGGCTAAAACTTGGTTTCTGCCTCCAAGGAACATAGAGCTTCGTGAGTGAGACGGATGTCTCAAGGCCAAGTCAGTCATATTTCTGCGTGAAAATCCTTCAAGGGAGATGTGAGCACACAGCCAAAAGAGATGCTAACTCTAACTCTTTACCTCTGCAATTGAAGAACGTGAGCTTAACCAGAGAAGGCAAGAAGCTTGACCAATGTCTCACTGCAAGTTAGTGACAGACCTGGAATGAGAGTCCTTTCCCCACGTCCGCTTGTTGGCACCTGACTTCTTCACTTCTTCTTTCGGTCACTCAGGCAACAAATATTGCACAGTCCCTCCCAAATGCCAAGCGCCACGCTGGGTGCTGGGCATGCAGTAGTGAGCAAGACAGACACACTTCCTGCCCGCCAGCGCTTCCATAGGGGGCTGGAGACAGAAAACAAGCACATCAGCAATAGATCAGTCGGAAGATTGTCTCGAACTGTGCACTCTGAAGAGAATAAGCAGAGGCAGGGCTAGAGCAGCTCAGGGCTGCTCCGGTACCATGGCCAGGGAAGGCCGCTCTGGCCAGATGACCTGGGAGGGGCCCCGGGGCCACCAGGAGCCAGCCGCACAGACAAGACAGGTGCCAGTCCCGGCAGAAGGAGCAGCACCAGCCAGGCCCTGTCGTGTGCGACCTGCAGGATCCAACCCCTTACTCTGCTTTGAACAAAGAACCGAAAACTGGAAGATGTCTTGAGGTGATTGATCTTTTTGGGGTTTGGCTCCAGTTTTTTGCTTGTTTGGGGTCTGACTGCTCGTACTAGATGGAAGCCACACAGAAGGAGCTGCTCGATCACCACTTTGTCCCCAGGGCCCAATGGGGGGTGTTGAGGTGGAAAGTCAGCAGGTATATGTCTAAATGCTCCTCCACTGATGGTAAGTGAGGCTCTGTAGGGTGCCAGTTGGTTACCAAAAAGTAACAAAGCCTCCTTCTCCCCTCCCATAATTGCCCCACTTAGTTCATTAAAGGATTATCCCTGAGACTGGGTGGGGGGGGGGGGGCAACCTGGGAGTTCTGGCAGCAGCACAACCTCTCTAAGGCCTGGGGGCCCCCAACGGGGGCAGCAAACAACTGGGTTGGGATCAGGGAGCCCTGGGTCTAATCCTAGCTCTGCCCCTGAGTGACTGTGTGACCTTGGGCGGGTATCCTCCCCTTTCTGGGCCTCAGTTCTCTCATCTACGCAATGAATAAGGTTGGGGTGAGAAGAGTGGCTTCAAACTATGCTTCAAGAAGTCCTAGAGTCCCAAAGAAGGGCTCCTAGGGGTTGCCTTGCAGGGAGAAGCAGAAGATAGGACACATAGAAGTGGGACCCCCCCACCCCACTCTTTTCAACCGGAACAACCCTACTGTAATCTGTTTCTCATTCTGGGTTTCTTCATAAGGAGGTGATATATGCAGTGGTAATGAAAGCAAACATTGGGGTTCCTGGGTGGCCCCGTTGGGTGAGTGTCTGACTCTTGATTTTGGCTCAGGTCATGATCCCAGGGCCATGGGATCAAGCCCCTCATCAGGCTCCATGCTGAGTGTGGAGCCTCCTTAAGACTCTTCCTCTCTTTCTCTCTCCCTCTGTCCCTCCCTCCCCGCACCCACCATCACGCTCTCTCTCTCTCTAAAAAAAAA
Source organism: Prionailurus viverrinus (assembly GCF_022837055.1). Classification (NCBI taxonomy): domain Eukaryota; kingdom Metazoa; phylum Chordata; class Mammalia; order Carnivora; family Felidae; genus Prionailurus; species Prionailurus viverrinus. The sequence continues at coordinate 196,559,025 of NC_062561.1, read as the reverse complement.
TACTAAGAAATTAAAAAATGTTTAAAAAGAAAGCAAACATTGAGCCCTCACACCTTGTCGGCTGCATGTCATGCAATAATGTGTGCAAAGTGCTTAGCGCAGTAATCCTGCACAGCATTTGTATCACGAGGATGCACATTTCCAGGAAACTGAGGCCATTCAATATCCTACTGTCCAGGAGCTCAGCTAGGATGCAAACACTTGGAATCAGGCCCCTTTCAACTGCCCCTTGATCAAGAGTACAGATGTTTTGTATAAGACTGATAAGCTCTTGAGGGTTCTGCCAGTTACTAACGCTGTGGCCTTGAGTACCTGGAAGGTTCCTGAAGGAGATGATACGTGTGAGATGCTTAACATCACACTTGGCTTATGGGGAAGGCTCAGGAATCATTAGCTGTTATTATGATTATTAGTATTTTAATTTCATGTGAAGACTGATTCCATTCCTAAAGTGTGCTTGGAAAGGCCTGGAGTAAATGATCCCTAAAGCTCTTCCAGTCCTGGCAGTCTCCTTCTCAGAGGGGGGGATGATGCCGTGGGTGGGCAGTGCCCCACTGCCCTGAGGGGTGGCGGGGGGTGGGAAGGTGCTGGCCAGTAAAGAAGCTTTCACTGGTTTTTACAAAATGAGAAAAACAAAGGACGAGCCAGTGAGATTTTCATAAAGTTCACTTTGTTTTATGGAAAGGACTATCTTTGAATCAGAGGCGAAGGCCCATCTAACAACAAAAATATCTGGTGATTTTTTTTTAAGGAATTCTTTTTAAGTTTACATATTTATTTTGAGAGAGAGAGAGAGACTGGGGGAGGCACAGGGCGAGAGGGAGACAGAGAATCCCAAGCAGGTTCCATGCTGTCAGTGCAGAGCCCCAATGTGAGGCTCGAACTCACGAACCGTGAGATCATGACCTGAGCTGAAGTTGGACACTTAACCCGCTGAGCCACTTGGGTGCCCATGTCTGGTGCTTTTTGAGCACTCACTGTGTCGCCTTCCACAGAGGCTCTTGCTTGATACTCCCAAGATCCCCCACGTTGTTGAGGAAATGGAGGTTTAGCAAAGTCACTAATTTGCCCGAGGTCCCACAGCCGAAAAGCAGCAGAGTGGAGACTCACACTGAAGCCCTTGGAACAGCACAGCTCTGTTCTCTTCCCTAATATGCTGTCCACCCTGGGGCCTGCTTTCATGTTGAACAGCTGTCCTGAGATACAATTTATATGCCATCAGATTCACCTGGTTAGGAGGGTGCAAGTCAAAGGCTCTCAATTATTTATCGAGTTATGCAACGATCACCACCATCTAATGTTTGCACATTTTTATCACCCCAAAAGGAAATCTCATCTCCAGCCCCTGCCAACCACTAATCTACTTTCTGTCTCTGTAGATTTGCCTACAGATGGACGTTGCGAATAAATGGAATCATACTGTAGGTGTTCTTTTGTTCCTGGCTTATTTCACTGAGCACGTTTTTGATGCACCCCTGTGGCTCATCCACGCGGTACCATGTATCATTACCTCATTTCCTTCTATGGCATAATAAAACTCCTTTGCGTGGGTATAGCCCACTTTGTTCATCCACTCATCAGTTGATGGACAGCGGGACTTTTTCTGCTTTTTAGCTATTAGAAGCCATGCTGCCATGAACATTTGTGTATGAGGTGTTTTTTTGTGTGTGTTTTTTTTTTTGTTTTTGCGGGGGTGGAGGGGTTGTTAATGGTTTTTTTTCGTGGACAGGTGTTTTCATTTCTCTTGGGTAGATATGTAAGAATAGAATGGCTAGGTCATATGGTAATGCTATCCTTAGCATTTTTAAGAACTGCCACACTGTTTCTCAAAGCAGCCATTTTCACTCCGGCCAGCAGGATATAAGGGTCCAATTCCTCTACGTCCATGTCAACACTTGTTAATACCAGCCTTCTTGGTCATTGCCATGCTAGTACATGTCAAATGGGATCTCACTGCGGTTTGGATCTGCATTTCCCCAGCGACTAAAGACATTGAGCATCTTTTCATACGCTCATTGACCTTTGGTGTATCTTCTCTGGAGATATGTCTATTCAAATCCTTTGCCCATTTTTTAGTTAGGTTTTTTTTTATCATGATGTCGTTGAGCTGTAAGAGTTCTTTATTCTGGATGCAAGTCCCTCATCAGATATACAATTTGCGAATATTTTCCCCATCCTGTGGCTTGTCTTTCTCTCTTCTCAACTGTGTCGTTTACAACACAAAAGTTTTCATTTTGATGATGCTCATTTTATCCATTTTTTTCCTTTTATTGCTTATGCTTTAGGGGTCATATCTAGGAATTCATTACAATCGCAAAGATTTACCACTATATTTTCTAAGAACTTTTGGCTCCTTAATTTAGGTCAACTGTTCATATTGAACTACAGTTTGTGTTTATAAGATATAGGCATCCAAATTCATTCTTTTATATTTGCAAATCCAATTGCCCTGGCACCATGTGTTGAAAAGTCTATTCTTTCCACATGGAATTGTCTTGATATCCTTGTCCGAATCAATTGACGATAGACATAAGGGTTTATTTCTCAACCCTAGATTTTCTTCCATTGACCCAGATGCCTGTTCTTAGCCAATACCACACTGCCTTGATTACTATAGCTTTGTAGTAAGTTTTAAAATCGGAAAGTGTGAGTCCTTTACCTTTGCTCTCCTTTTTTAAGATTGTTTTCTGGGCTCCTTGCATTTCTATATGAATTTTAGAATTAGCTTATCAAACCCTGCCAAAAAAAAAAAAATAGTCCCCACCTTTAAAAGTGTTCTTTCTTGGGGTGCCTGGGTGGCTCAGTCGGTTAAGCGTCCAACTTCAGCTCAGGTCACGATCCCACAGTTCGTGATTTTGAACCCTGCGTCGGGCTCTGGGCTGATGGCTCAGAGCCTGGAGCCTGCTTCCGATTCTGTGTCTCCCTCTCTCTCTGCCTCTCCCCCGTTCATGCTCTGTCTCTCTCTGTCTCAAAAATAAATAAACGTTAAAAAAATAAATAAATAAAAATAAATAAATAAATAAAAAGTGTTCTTTCTCTTATGAAATACGGTGATAGGAGATAGTAATTTTTTTTTTTTTGTAATTTTAGGGACCCCTGGGTGGCTCAGTTGGTTGGGCATCTGAATCTTGGTTTTGGCTCTGGTCATGATCTCAACAGTTTGTGAGTTCAAGCCCCGCATCGGGCTCTGTGCTGGTGGTGTGGAGCCTGCTTGCAATTATCTCCGCCCCACCCCCACCCCGCACTCTTCTCCTCCCCTGCTTGTGCTCTTTCTCTCAAAATAAAATAAATAAACTTAAAAAAATGTTTAAAAAAATTTAGTGACCCTATTATTTGCAAAAACAAGCAAACAACTAGAGAAAACAATCCTGTGTTGGGTCCTCAAAATTGTGGGGGAATTTTACCAATCTGTGGAATCCAAAAGTGACTTAGAAAGTCCTAGAGTATGGGTCAGAGTTTGAAGTAGGGCAGAGTGTGTACTGATGAGGAGGAGGAGGAAGAAGAAGGAAAACAGAGATGACATCCAGCGGGGCCCAGAGGGGTCCCTGGGCCCCTGTTGTAACATAGATCTGGCAGTGCCCTAAGGACAAGAGGTGGGACATGGAAGGCCCTGTTTGCATAAAAGTCCCACGAGACTCCTGGGGAAAAAGTCACTGTCAGCAAAGGGAACCTGAAGTTGGCCCTAAGACCAGCACCGCTTGTCCAGGTGAGGGAACGCAGTGATATGGCATACCGCCTGATGTCCGAAGTTCAGGCATGGCTAACACAGACTGCGTGCTGCCTCTGAACTACACACTTTATACGCAGCATCTCATTTAACGCTGGCCACAATCCTGTGAGTTTACATCGTAGTTGCTCATTTAATTGCCTGACACAGCCCTGTCGAACAGAGAGACCATGAGAAGCACATATGTGATTTTAAGTTTCCAGGGGCCACATTTAGAAAGGAGAAAGAGGGGTGCCTGGGTGGCTCAGTCGGTTGGGTGTCCGACTTTGGCTCAGGTCATGATCCCACAGTCTGTGAGTTCGAGCCCCGCGTTGGGCTCTGTGCTGACAGCTCAGAGGCCGGAGCCTGTTTCGGATTCTATGTCTCCCTCTCTCTGACCCTCCCCCGTTCATGCTCTGTCTCTCTCTGTCTCAAAAATAAATAAACGTTAATAAAAAAAAATTTAAAAAAAAAAGGAAAAATAAATAGATGAAATTCATTTTGGTCATTATTTTTATTGAACTCTATGTATATCCAAAATGGTTATTTCCAACAGGTCATCAATATTGAAACATTTATTAGAGGAATCTTTTTCATTCCTACTTCTTACTAACACTCTGAAATCCAATGTGTTTTTATACATGTCCAGCGCATCATGACTTAGATGCGAAATATTTGATCTGTATTTAGTTTTCACAAAATTTACAGTTGAAAAGCGGCTTCACATTCCCGTTATTTCAAGCATACTTACAAGAGAACCGGGTATCTGCTTTTATTTATTTATTTTTAATTTTTTTAATGTTTATTTATTTTTGAAGGAGAGACAGAGCGTGAGCAGGGGAGGGGCAGAGAGAGAGGGAGACACGGAATCCGAAGCAGGCTCCGGGCTCTGAGCTGTCAGCACAGAACCCGATGTGGGGCTTGAACTCACAAGCTGTGAGATCATGACCTGAGCTGAAGTCGGATGCTCAACCGACTGAGCCACCCTGGTGCTCTCAAGTATCTGTTTTTAAATTTAAATTAATAAAAAGTAAATAAAATTGAAATTTTTCCTTGGTCACACCAGCCAGATTTCAAATGCTCCATAGCCGAGTGTTGGTGGCTCTGCCATTGAACCCACAGGCTAGCAGTGTTGTGGATCATGAAGGCAGTGACAAAGTCAGCTTGTGGAACACCGGGTCCCTTGCATTGTGTGGGCACACAGTAGGCATTCTTAAACATTTATCAAATAATACATAAGCGGATGGATCAGTAAGCAAATTGAGCTAGTGAGCCAATGAAATAACGAGTAAAAACCAAGCAAACTAGGCCAAATGCCCTGCCACAAGTAAGTGGCAAGGAGGGAATTCACAGCCAGGTCTGACTCATTCCAAAATCTATTGGCCGCAAGAAACATATGCGGACATAGGAAAGGAAAGCGGAAGCCTAGGCCATTGAGCCAAGGATCCTCAGGGTGTCCTTAGTGCCCTGCCAACCTGCCATAGACCCCCTGTCATCCACCCACCCTCCCCAACCTGCTGTGCCGCCTTTGTCCCGGCCAAGCTCTAGGGATGCTCCGGGAGCCCAGAGGATGAAAGGCTGGCAAGGGGCAGGTGACGCCATGAACATGGTGACAGCAGGCTGCACCACACACAAGGGCAGGGCTCTGGGCACAGGAAATGCGCACCAGCTGCATAGACAGAGCCCTCGGTTGTCCTGAAATCTACAAGACTGACCTCATCGCTGGTCACAAGTCCTGGCGCTGAGCCAAAACTGGAATGAGAAGCCCAGGGAGACTTTAGTTTCAGTCACAGGACTTCAGAGCTGGAAAGACTTGGAGACATCAGCTCATGCAAACATTTATTCTGTAGGCCCGGGAAAGGCAGAGTCCCATGCACGGTTACCCAGTGGTCTCTTTAAAAGGAAAGGCCAGCGGCGCCTGGGTGGCTCAGTCAGTTGAGCGTCCAGCTTCTGCTCAGGTCATGATCTCGCAGTTCGTGGGTTCGAGCCCCACGTCGGGCTCTGGGCCGATGGCTCAGAGCCTGGAGCCTGCTTCCGATTCTGTGTCTCCCTCTCTCTCTGCCCCTCCCCCGTTCATGCTCTGTCTCTCTCTCTGTCTCAAAAATAAATAAACGTTAAAAAAAAAAAAATTAAAAGGAAAGGCCAGCAGCGCCTGGGTGGCTCAGTCGGTTGAGCGTCCGGCTTCTGCTCAGGTCATGATCTCGCAGTTCGTGGGTTCGAGCCCCACATCGGGCTCGGTGCTGACAGCTTGGAGCCTGGAGCCTGCTTCGGATTCAGTGTCTCCCTCTCTCCCTACCCCTCACCCACTCACACTGTGTGTCTCTCTCTCTCTCTCAAAATAATAAATAAACGTTAAAAAAAAAAAAAAAGGAAAAGCCACATCTTACTTTTGCTGTTGCTATGGTACCATTACTTCCTTTCTCTCTAATGATACCATTTCCGGGTTCTCTTCCAGCCCCTGGCAGTCCTTCTGCTCCCCCCATGTTGCTGCACCCCACTGTTCTTCAGGGAGTAGCCACAACGCCAGAAATCTTAGCCGGTTCTGCTTTGAGCTTTTGCTGATTATTTCCTCTGCCTGAAATGCCTTTCCTGCCTTACTCTTTACTACTCCAGCCCTCGCGGTCTCTGCCTGGCTACCTAGCACCTACATTCAAGGTCAGGCTCAAATGTCATGGCTTTGATGAAGCTTCCTCTGTCCCACTGAACTAGCTACTGCATCACCTCCTGCCCTTACTCCATCAGGCTCTCCATGGCAGCTATTGGACAATGGAGAAAACCAGGTGGTTTTACCTCTGTGTTCCGGGAGGGTGTCCGTGGCTGAGATCCCAAGGTTGAGAGGAAGTTGTGGAAATTAAAATTGGAAAAAAAGGGTGGGGCCAGGTGGGAGAGTGGGGCAGGTTGTGAACAGCGGAGAAGGGGGGCTCTGGGGACCCTGCTGTGAATGCCTGGAGTGGAGTTCTGGACATCTGGTCCTATGACGGGGACATTCTCGGGGGGACCTCACTTGATCCCACGTTGACAAAAAAACGGAAAACAACAGCGTTGAAGACGTGATCCCTGGCCTCCTGAGCTTCAACTGCTGTAGAGGAGTCTCACGTATTCATTCCTCCATTTAACAAGGGCTAACTGAGAGTTTGCTTTGTGCCAGCCACTGTCCTAGGCACTGAGAGCAAAAGTAGGTTTGTGCGTGTGTGCGTGTGCGTGGGTGGGTGTGTGTGTTTGCGGAGGGAAAAGGATAAACACGTAGCTATTAATTCTTTCAATGGGTTAAGCACTGTTCTACATGCGAGGGATACAACTGTGGATGAGGCAAGTATGTTCCTGCCTCGGGAAGTTCCTGTTCTGGTGAAAGAAGACAGATATTGAAGAAGCCATGACAAGTTTAACAAGTTCAGTGCATTTTATGAAAGGAGCATAAAGAGCAGGATGGGAACACGCAGCAGGGGATCCCATCTTGATCCAGCGCCCCCAAGATGAGGCGACATTTCGCCTGCCCCTCAGAGATGAAAAACAAAGATTTCACAGATGTATGTGAAATATAAAGTTCAGGGTGCCGTGGGGGTACATCTGGAGGGCACAAAGCTTCGACAGGGCTGAAAGGAAGGCCCCTTGGAGGAAGTGGCATCCAGTGATTGCCTACGTAGATCTAATTATAGATGGAATTAGACACAAGGAGCAATGAAACCCGGTAACAGCAGATCTGAGCTTTCCTGAGGAAGTGACACTTGACGTAAGATGTGAGACATGCATGGCAGTTAAATGGGTGAGAAGGGAAAGACAGTGAAAGTGTTCCCGGCAGTGGGCCTGGCATGTGCAACAGCCCTGAGGTTGAGGGAGTGTCGTTCTCTGGGCCCCATTTCTCTCTCCAAGCGCTTCGATGAAGATATGCAGGTCCAGACCGTTAGTGAGAGCAGAGGGCTGCTCTCAGTACCCAGAGAATACCCAGTGCTTCACTCTGTCCTTGGGGCTTTCCAGGCACTGAGAGGCATCTCCCTCGGACCTAATCCTAGACCGAGTGTCCAAAGAAACTTTAAAGATCATTGAATTTAGCATCATCCCTCCCTTTCCTGAAAGGGAATTGAGACTCAGAAAAAGCAAGGGTCTTACCAAGATTAGAGGTCATCATGCTAATTAATCACTAACTAGGTACCGGCCATTGTGCTAAGCCCTTTACTATTCAACACGAGGTAGAGACAATTAGTGGTGTCATTTGACCAAAGAGGAAACTGAGGTTCAGAGAGGACATCTTGTCTGACATCACACAGCTAGACATTCCCAGAACCCTGAAACCCAGGTAGCTGACCCCAGAGCCTGTGCTCCTATCCAATGGGACTCTTTGGTGGGAGCTGGCCAGAGCCCAGATTCTCTGACATTCAGCCTCATGCTTTTGCCACGGAGGCCTCCACATCCCTGCACCAGGACTGACTGACTTCAGGTGGGTCCACCCCTAATTTTGCCGGGTACTAAGCAAGGGTGCACATGGAGAGCCCCGTGGCTTCAGCCTTCCCTTCCTCCTTCCCTTTCCACAAAGAAGGTGCTTACACCTGCCAGCCCAAGCTCCACCCACTCACCACCCTTACTCCTGGCCAGGAAACAGCACCAATTTGGCCCCCCTCCCACCCTTCAGGGGTGCGCAGCCTGCCTTGGGTGGCAGGTGCCCAGCAGAGGCCCGCTGCACAGGCCTAGGAAACTAGTTGGGGGTTTCTGAACAGGACAACCAGATCCTGGGTGCCCAGAATGTGATCCGGAAGTGGAAATCCTAAGCTTGGGGTGAACCAGCCCACTGGCTCTATATACTCTGACCCCATGGGGAGAATGCAGCTGTAGGAGGGGCAGGGCAGGGCCCAGGAGCTCTGGGGTGAGGGGAATCCGAACTACAGACAATCCTGGGGTTACTCCTGGGTCCCCCCTTTGCTTCCATAAGGCAACTTCCCAGCAGGACTGAATGGTACATATTCCTTGTGCCCCTACAAGACACACAGCCCATACCCATCCTGCTTCCTGGGCCCTTACCTAACAGTGACCCCCGCCCCGCACCGAAATCACCCCATCCCCACCTTGGGTCATGCCCCAGCTTGTGCAAACCACAGTCCTCATACTGTGCTAAGGCAGGATGAGTCAGGGGCAGAACTCAAGGTGCTGAGCCCTGGGAGGCTGCTCTGAGCAGAGAAGAGGAAGCTCTGAGGCCCAGAGAGAGAAGTGAATCAGGCAGGGTTCAGATCTGGGTTCTGGCCTCCCGACTCAGCAAATACCTGTAGCAGCAAGGGGTGTGGGGGAGGGACCTGGGCACACCTGGTTTGGGGTCAGGCACTGTTGAGGAAGTATTTTACCAGAGAAGTATGTAGCTGTCATCTCCAATGTTGCTAAAACTGCAATTTGTTTAAGGTTGGGGGGGATGCAGGGGGGCTCTGTGTGTGTGTGCACATGTGCATGCCTTTGTGAGTATATATATATATATATATATATATGCATGTGTCTGTGTGTGTTATGTGTGTGTGTGTCTCTGATGTGGGCACATGGCTATGCATACAGCTATATGTTTGTGTCTGTGGGTGAACGTGTGGACCACTCTACCTATGCCTGTGTGGCTCTGTGTGGCCGGTGTAACTTAGGTTGTGTCTAAGTGCAGCAAGCAAGGGGCCCCCCAAACTTGGTGCCTGGCGAACGACACCAGAACCTATCATCTCAGCCACTAGGACAGCCAGCACGTATGATCTCTCTCACTATTATGAGGACCTATTGGATACCAAATACATATTTGTTGAATTGAGAGCAGAGAGGCCCCACCTTGTTCAGCTGCCTGGGAAGCCCCGGAAGTCCCAAGGAGGAGGCCCAGGGTGGGAGAGGAGCTTCAGCCAGGCTGTTCCCAGTCCTCGCTCAGAACACAAGTCTCAGAGGACCTCTCCGGCCCTGGGACTTTGATTTGGTGTTCCCCTGTGCCCTGGTCAAAAGTCAGGAAACAGGGCTCTGAGCTCTGCGATAACCTTGTTGTGGGAACTTGAGTAAGTCCCTTCCCATCTCTGGACCTCGGTTTCCTTATCTATTAACAGGGCAGGTTGGATTACAGACGTCAACGGCCACCTCCAGTCTCTCAGCGTGGTGTAGGTTTCACCTTCCGGCCCTTTGTCCAGAGGCCCCTGCCCATCTAGACACTGGAACCATTTAATTGCCTCTGAGCCTTCTGCTCCTTGTACAGCCTCCGGGTCCCAGCTCAGGCAGCAGGTGGGGGTGCTAACGAGTGCTGCTCTTCAAGTCTTCACGCTGTTTCTGGGTTCTCTGCCATGACTGCCCCGAGGTAACCCCCAGGCATTGTAAATTAAGATCACCTTTGCTAGAAACACACTTACTGACCTACAGGCTTGGGGAAATGGTGATGGAAAATGCAGTCCTCTAACACCTTGGCCTCTGGGCCTCTAGAGGAGGAAGCATTCTGTGAGCTGATTTTTCCAGAAAGTTGGGGTGGGGTGGGGAGAAGCAGGAAGTACTGCGGATTAAAATGCTAAAATTTTCTTTTGTTTGAAATATTTCAAGTAGGAACCTTCCCAGATGTACTACCTGCTCCCTGCCTTCTCAAACAAGAGGCAAAGCATAATTTCAGCTTTACTTGATGACTCAGGGCCATTATAAAACATTAATGATGGAATTGAGTTTTAATACAGTGGTGTCCTCGGGGCTTTGAAGGTATGCTAGGCTATTTTCGCCTACACTGAAAGAGTCAGGCTTTTCTTTTTTCGTATTTTATAATTGCTCATTGACAGAGTGTCAGCTGTCACTAAATCAGGGGCGCTTCTGTCTCTATTTTTTTTTACAAACAGTAAAACAGTAAAAACATGCCTGCACTGTTTACAAAATGAGTATATGATCTCTGGGCAAGGGGCTTTTTTTTAATGAATGAAGTACCTGGTAGAATCCATTGTAGCTACCCAGAAGCCTTTTTGTCTCCAGGATTTATTAGCCAAGTGACCCCCAAAAATATCTTTCTGTGGCTCAGTTTTCTGATCTAATAATAGTAACTGCCCATAAGGTTATTGCAGCTAAAGCACTTAACACACTTCCTGGCAAGAGTAACTACTCCAAAAATGTTATTTTGTTTTATTCTTTTTTTGCCCCTAGGGAGAGAAAACAGGTTGAGTTGTTTTATTCTTAACTAGTATCTTTGTCCAGGTTTTGGGTCAATGACATTGCTAGATAGCTACTTGAGTTCTACATGAGTGAAATGATTCATTCCTAAAGAATGCTTTGAGCTGCAAATAATAGAAAATCCAACTAACAAATAGGTGTTTGTTTTTATTCTATCACAAGAAGCATATAGGCAGACAGCTGTTGGCATTAGTATACTGGCTTAATGTTGTGAGGACAGGTACCTTTGCAATTCTTTTGGCCTCTGCTTCATGGTCACAATGTTGCTGCTGCAATTCCAGTCATCACATCCTTTTCCAAGGCAGGAAGAAGGAGACAGGGTGATGCTGGCTGTCTACTTTCCCAGACACCTACTTTCCCCAGCAGATTTCTCCTTGTCTTATAGTCTATAATTGGGTCACATGGCCACTGTTAATGCAAGGGCTCTGAAAAACAAGAAACAGGGGTGTCATGATTAGATTAGGCCAAACATCTCATCTCTCCTGGGACTTACCTGCTACCATCCAGGGTTCTATTAATGAGGAAGAAAGGGAAATGGAAATTGGGTCAACAGCTAACATTGTTTATTCCAGTAACTATCATAATTATTTTCCGTTAAAAATAATAATAACAATTCTTTCATTGTCTTAATTAGGGATTTTTGATTGCAAGTGACAGAAAGTCAAATAAGACTGACTTAAGCAAAGATAAATAAGGAAAGAAAGAAGGAAAGGAAATCATGTTTTATTATTAAATATTATTATATATATTTTATATTATTACATATAAATAAATTGACTCATATTTCTGGGAAGTCCAGGAATAGTTTGGCTTTAGCTAAGTCTAGGACCAAATGTGCAAACAACTCTGGCAGAAGATTGCCCCTCTCTGCCTTCTGTCTGTTTTGCTTTGTATTTGCTTAAGGATCAGGTAGATTCTCCTCACACCTGATGGTGCCTGGGAGCTCCAAATTCTCATTCTCCCAGGCTCTTGTCCAGCAGAAAAAAGAGTGAGTCACTTCTCCCTATCACTATAAGCCAAAGTTCCAGGCTAAATGTTAGTTGGCTGTGATCGGGTCACAGGCCCGTCCCTGAGCCAATCACAGTGACCATAGGGAATTCAGGGCTCTGATGGGCAAGGCGGGTCTCAGACCCAACACTGGAGCAGAGGTTGGGTCAGCTGCCCCAGACCACTGGTCAAAACTGAAAGTCAGAATGGGCTGGATGTCTCATGGAAATCAGGTATGGAACCAGAGGAAGGGGGGGGGTGGGGGGGGGGTGGACACAGGACCAGCCAGAGAGCTTTGCAGTTTCCAACACAGACCTGTGAATTAGGAAAACCAGGGTTTCTGGCCCCTTTTTGCAATGGGAAAAACTGTCCTAGAAAGGCAACATGACATGCCCAGAGCCATTTAGTTCATGGGTGGTTAGGATGAATCCTGGTTCATCTGGGCTCCCGGTGTTTCCCCAAGCCAAATCCTGAGCTGACCAACAACTGGTCAACCCAGGGATTGTTCAGGAGCCACGGGGCGTGGGACAAACGAGTCAGAGAGACCACCAGGAGAGATCGCTGGTTCCACATAGTCTTTTTTGAAGCTCCTTTACCTCCGTTGTCTTATCAGCTTCACACTACCCTTTGAGGAGGGCAGGCCCAGAGACAGGTCCGTTCTACTGAAGGAGAAGACAAGACGATGAGGGGACACCAAGACAGAGGAGTGCTGGTAAGCTCTATCATTTTTCTAGCACTTACGTTGTGCCTGGCCCTGCATTATCTCAGGCATCTCTTCACAACACTGTGAAGAAGTTACTGTTGGCACTGACAGGTAGCTCAGGCTCGGAAAAGTTAAGCAACTTGCCCAAGATCACACAGCTAATAAGAAGAGAGGCTAGGGGCACGTGGGTAGCTCAGTCAGTTGAGCATCTGGCTTCAGCTCCGGTCATGATCTCAGGTTCACGGGTTCTGCTTCAGATCTGTATCTCCCTCTCTCTCTGCCCCCTTCCCTCTTGCGCTCTCTCTCTTTCAAAAATAAATAAACATTAAAAGGAAGGAAGGAAGGAAGGAAGGAAGGAAGGAAGGAAGGAAGGAAGGAAGAAATGAGACTGGGGCTTGAAGCAAGTCTGTTTACAACTAAATGAATGAGCCTCCATTCAAGCTGGGTTCTTAGCAAAAGCAGACCTGCCTACTGTGAGCTGAAAAGCAAAGTGGTAGACATTTGGGGTGCCTGGACAGCCTGGCAAAGGCAGGATGAGTGTCAGGAAGGCAGCCCCAAAAAAGCATCAACAAAGAGTCAGTCCTTTTTTCCTTCCTCATGACCCCTAGAATCATGCCCCCTCTACTTTCCTTCTGTGTCCCCCCTCCCACCACATTATCTATTCATGACAGCTTCAGCCCAAAAGACTGTCCCCCAAACTCCTGGGATCAACCCAGGAGAAAGGATTTGGCCTGGGAACCTCAGAACCTGCATTTGAGTCTAACCCTAACTCACTGGGCGAACCTAAGGAAAGCCCCCTCTCTGAATCTCAGTTTCCCACCTGCAAAAAGAGCTAATTGGACTCAGTCATCTCCAAAGTCACTTCTGGCTCCAGCCAGAATCATTGTCTCAGGATCCAAGATTTCTCCACCCCTTGCCACAGCTTCAGATTTCTTGCCTGGGGGAAGAACCCAGGCAAGTTGCTACAATTCAGCTCTCTAGCAGCAGAGAGGCAGAGAGGCATGGCTCCCAGCCCAGCAAGGAGGTTTACCTAACCTCACCAAACTGAGCAAATCCCTGAGAACAAAACGGGGAGAGGACCTGAAGAGGGAGGGGATCCAGTGAGTCTATTCCTGCCTTGCTGAGCCAACTTTAACCCTTTCCACTCTCCCCCAGCAACAGGAAGGGGAGCAGAGATTCAGGGCGGGGCTTCAGGTCAGGGCATGCTTGGGCTTCTAGCAAGTGCTCTGCCCCAAAGCCAACTTTCCCTAAGGGAGGCCTCCAAGGAGCAGCTGCTGCCGGGAGATAACTTTTGTCCTTCATAGACCCAGCTGAAAGAGCTGGGAGGAGCCCCCACTCCTTCATTTGCAAGTCAAGAGGCTGAGGCCCAAAGACAGGAGTAACTTGCTCCACTCACAGGGAGGAGCCCAGACCAGCACAGTGCCAAACATGTAGATTAATAAGATTCGTTGAATGGCAGGGACTTAGGCCTCCTTGACTATATACCATATTGCCTTTTAGAATTCTTAAATCAAAGTTTCCATCCCCAAATTAGAAGCAGATTGTTGAGGCCTGTCCATAAATTCCTCACTTGAACCTGCAGTGACTAATTCACCCATGAGTGTGGGATCAAACCCACCGTGGCTATTAAAAATTTAATACAAAGCCCCAGTGCCTTGGGGCTGTGATTTCTTATTAGCCCTGGAACAGGGCGAAGCCTGCATAATCAGTCAGGCTGAGCCAAGAATGCAAAGAGTCCCTTCCCTGAGAAGCTCTCTGGGGGAGCACTCTTCCCCTCTGGGGGAGCATTCTTCCCCGCTGGAGGCATCCTGGAGAAGACCTTCCTGAAAAAGGAATATCTTTTTTCTGTATCAGCCTTTAATCACAGGCCGAGTGGGGAGCTCCCCAGCTGAGAAAAGTATGGATTAATACAGATCACACCCCCTCCCCAAACCCCTGCCCCTAACATCTCCTCCGTACAACTGACATTTCACCCTTAATGTAAGGCCGACTCCTGGGTCTCCCCAAAGCCTGTGTGTGACCCACAGGGGAAGAAGTGGTTGGGGGCCCAGACTATTGGTGAATTGTAAGCAGGGGACATATTTTTGAGCTGGGAAAGCAGCCAGACTGCATCGAAATTGGGCTCCTGGGCTCCTAGCGCCAGTGAGGGGGTGCAGACAGGAGGGGGCTCTGGGTGACCTGAAGATGGCAAGGGGCGATGCAGCGTAGCTGCCTTACCTGCTCGGACTGGCGACACATGGGGCTGATAGGACCATAGAGAGCAGGTGGCTTGTGAGCCCTGGGCCGCCTTCCTGGCCCAGCCTCCCTGGGAGGTCCTTGGGAGACATACAAGCTCTGTGCCTGGCATTGTGCTAGGCATCAGGGGTAAAGTAACAAAAGCCACACGGTGCCTGTCCTCAAGGACAATGACAAGTAGGAAATACAAAGGTCATTTCAGTTGTGCTCAAACCCCAATGCTGAGCTCTTTGGCAAACCAGCCTCCCACAGGGATCGCTGAGCCATGTCTGTTATTCACCAGACACATATTAGCTGCATCCCTGTCTCACGAGCACATCCAATCTAGCAGTGAGCGCTCTCGGCTCTACCTCCAAAACGTACACCCGGAATTCCACCAGCCCCTCTGCCCTTGACCCAGATGCCATCTTCTCTCCCGTGAACGGCTGTTTCCTGCCTCCTCTCTTGTCTCCCTTCAGTCTAAGAAGCAGCCAGAATGACTTTTTTCTAAGATGTTAAGTCACTCTCCTCCCCAAACCCACCATGAACAGCCCATCGCCCCAAACATGAAATCCACACTCTGTACCATGGCCCCGGACGAGACCTTCATCCCCTACATCCTGCCCACCAGACACCCTCCCTCTCTGCACAGGCCTTCTTTCTCCTCTTTGAAGATAACACACTCGTTTCTTTCTCTGGGCTCCTACCCTTGCTGTTCCTCCCTGGAATCTTTGTCTCAGATCACCATCACTCAGGTCTCCACTGAAAAGTCACCTCCTCAAAGAGGCTCCCCTTGACTACTCTAACCAAAACCCCTGCCATGGCTCACTCTCCATCAAGTTCCCTTATTTTTATTGTTACCGTACTTACCAGTCACTGAAATTATCTTATTTGTTTCTATGTTTATTGTCTGTCAATCTCCACCCACTAGAAAGTCTGCCCCTTTGGGGCAGGATTTCTACCTTTATTTTTTTCATCACTATTTACATAGCCTCTAGAACCCAGGGCCCAGTAGGGTCTGCAAAAAATGTTGTGACCTCATTAAATGACTTGTGTGATTCTCAGACATACGTTTTGGAAAGGAACGTGGAACTTAAACCCATCTACCTATTTATTGGTTGGGGAAATGGCAATACAGAGAGAGACCAGGATTTGCCCAAAGTCATACGATCCATTCAGTCATTCATATAAACTAATACATGGATAAGAGGAGGCAGCCATGAGGATATGAGAGGAACAGTGAGTGCCAATGTCCTGAGGCAGGACCGGTATAGGAAAGCAGGTAGGAGATGAGCGAGGAGGAGAGACCTGTGAGGTGAGGTGGCCAGGCAGTCAAAAGCCAGGCCGTGTAGATGCAGCTTGGGTTTTAGTCCCCCTGAAGCGGGAGAGGGGGAGTTATTCCACCCACTTGGGTAGGGTGCTGACAAAGCACGGAATTTGGGAGACCAATCAGGCACCCCCGAGAAGCCCAGAGTGAAGATCCCGGGGCTGGGCAAGTCCCCATGGTGTGTTTGCAGGGCGCCGCCCATCTGAGCTCCACTTCGGCATGAGGCTGCACCCAGAACTCAGCTAGTGTGAAGGCAGCGATCCCTGCTCAACCCCATCACCACTACTATGCCCCACGTGCCAAATTGCCGCATGGCTGGTTACTCATACCACAGGCTTTGGACCAATTAAGTGAGCAAAGAGGGTGGTTAACAAGGAGTAAACAATCTAAATGCCCATAATTACACCCAGGCTTTGCCGTAATACGTCGAAGCCGAGAGGTGGGAGGGGAGCCAAAGGGAAACAGGGGGTCTCCTCTCCTTTGTTCTGTATGGTCCGCCCCACTGAAATTTCTTGCCCCCAGCCCACCCCGTCTCACACTCTGATATGGCAGTCTGCGATTTTCTTGTCTCTTCACTTTTTTTTTTTTTATTCTGGTGGAAGAGGGTGTGCATGCTAGGTCCCAAGCACTGGGATCACAACAGAACACAGCAAAGCGCCCGCCCTTGTGGAACCGCCACTGTAGTCAGACCATCGACAGGCACACAAATAACTAGGGAATGCATACGTGCTGCAAAGAACACCGATGTGGTGTAAGAGAAATAGGAGGGCTGCTGGGGGTTGGATGTTAACTCATACAGTGTGCTCAGAGAAGGCCTTCTGATAAGGTGACATGTGGACAGAGATGGGAAGGAAATCAGGGCTCGGCCATGTCGTCACCCAAGGGAAGAGCATTCCGCGCAAAGGGTGTGAAAGTAACAAAGACGCTGAGACACGCCTGCACCCGGAGGCCAGCATGGCTGCAGCAAGAGAAGCCACGTTGTAGGACCATTTGGGGTTACACATTTATGGGAGGGGGGGTGAGGGCAGAGTGGGTTCCAGGTAGGCAGAACTGCACGTGGGAATCGCTCGGGAGAAAAATGCCTTCTGTTTTTCAAAGGACTTACCTTGTTTGATCCCTAGAACACAACCGTAGGGCTAAGAGGGGTAGATTTCATTTTCCATTTCACAGCTGAAGACCTGAAGCTCTAGAATGTCTACCCGTTCAGCCAGGATCCCTACCTTTCAGGTCAGATCTGCAGCTCGTTCCTTTTGACACGATGCCATTGTGAGCTGGCTCTCAGGCAAGCCTCTGATTGGGTTACAAAGTTCAAAGCAGAGTGAGGTGAACCAGGCTGCCAAGCAAGATACAGAAGGCTCCGTGGGGTTTCTATATAGAGTATTAACACATCCTGTAAGGCCATAGTCATCCACCCAACACGGCTGAAAAACCTAGCTCTTGTCTTTTGAAGGAACCTTTATAGAAACACTGAAAGTTAGGGGCCCCCTGGGTGGCTCAGTTGGTAAAGGATTAAGTGTCGGACTTCGGCTCAGGTCATGATCTCGTAGTTTGTGAGTTCGAGCCCTGCATCGGGCTCTGCACTGACAGTGTGGAGCCTGCTTGGGATTCTCTCTGTCTCCCCCTCTCCCTCTCTGCCCCTTCCCCGCCTGTGCACACACACACTCTCTCTCTCAAAATAAATAAATACAGTTGAAAAAAAGAAGCATTAAAATTAAAAAGAAAGAAAAAAGAAACACTGAAAGTTAGAATCATGTTCATGTCAGATCCTAACAATATTTCTGGAATGAAATTCTTCTCAAGCATATTTATCCTTTGGAATCTCTCCAAGAAGCTTCGTGCAGAGTTCCAGATAAAGAGAGCAATCTAAAAAGTGATATGAAAGATTAAATTAAGATTGCCACCCAGAAGACCAGATTCTCCTGCAAGAGACACACACACAGATTTCATGAACATTTCCACAAAATTTTCTCTAGATTTGCCATTATTTGGCATTTGCCTCTGTGCCATCGATGTTTACTGAATTTCTAATATGACTGTTACTGTCATTTTCATTATTCAGTTTCTATTTGTCACCATATCAAGTGAAAATAAGTAGATGGGCTGTCACAAAATTTGGCAGGAGTGTTTATAAGCATCTTGTATAAAATATAGGCTGTGTAGGAAACAAATTTTTTTTTTTTGCAGGGCTCAGATGGGATGCATCTCAAAGAGCAGGGGAGTCATCTTAGACACTACCAGGGTTGCTGATCAAGACAGACAAGCCACAGGGGGTGCCCGAAGCCTGCTTGGGATTCTCTCTCCCCCTCTCTCTGTCCCTTCTCCACTTGTACTCTCTCTCTCTCTCTCTCTCTCTCTCTCTCTCAAAGTAAATAAATAATCTTTTAAAAAGAGCAATAGAGAGAGAGAGGCCACAACCCTTAGGAAACTGTAGAAAGAAACACAAGGAGGGATTTACAATTTAAGTCCCATATTGCAAGTCACAAGAGCAGACGCTCTGAATCACAGGCGTTGATTCATGATAGGGCTGGTTATCCCATGGGCCACTCCGTGTAGCATGATCCAGGTATCTATTTCTTTCTTTTTTTTTTTTTTAACGTTTATTTATTTTTGAGACAGAGAGAGAGCATGAATGGAGGAGGGTCAGAGAGAGAGGGAGACACAGAATCTGAAACAGGCTCCAGGCTCTGAGCTGTCAGCACAAAGCCCGACGCGGGGCTCGAACCCACGAACTGTGAGATCGTGACCTGAGCTGAAGTCAGACGCTTAGCCAGCTGAGCCACCCAGGCGCCCCTCTTAATAATATTAATGATACTGACAAGCAGCACAGGGACCACACACCCCCAGTGGGCCTCCCTTGGAGCATTATACCCACGTTACGATGACTGGGGAGCATTTCTGTTTAGTGCTGAACAGTGAGTGATTCTCAAGCTTTGTGGTGAATGACTGCTTTACACTCTTACCTTGTTAAAACCGAGAAGAACATTCTAAGTATTTACCTGGCGATTTATTTATTTATTTATTTTAATGTTCATTTATTTTTGAGACAGAGAGACAGAGACAGAGTGCAGTGGGGTAGGGGCAGACACAGGATTCAAAGCAGGCTCCAGGCTCTGAGCTGTCAGCACAGAACCTGACGCGGGGCTCGAACTCATGGGCCGTGAGACCATGACCCTGAACCAAAGTCAGACGCCTAACCGACTGAGCCCCCCAGGCGCCCCTACAGGGCTATTTATTTTAAAAAGTCACAATAAACTCATCACATTATCATAGAAGTGTCCTTCAGAAAATATTTCCAAAATTAAAAAATAGCGAGAAGAAGAGTGGCATTGCTGTACATTTTTTTTTTTGAATGGCTGCAAGAGACACCTGGATTCTCCTCTCTACTTGCTATGATATCACAAGTCATGTAGCTTCTGGAAATTTCAACTGTGTACTCATGAGAAAATGAGAGGAAAAAAGGCAAGCAAGTTCTTAGTAATAATGAAATTTATTTCGACCTTGTGGATCATGTTCAATTGTCTCTGGGATCCCAGGGGTCCTTAGACCACTCCATGAGAGCCTCTGGTGTAGTGGTTGGAACCAGACTGCTGGGACTTTGGGGGAGGCATTTAACCTCCCTGTGCCTCAGGGCGCCTGAGGGGGCTCAGTCGGGTAAGCATCCAACTCGATTTCGGCTCGGGTCATGATCTCTCGGTTAGTGAGTTCCAGCCCCACGTTGGGCTCGGTGCTGACAGTGTGGAGCCTGCTTGGGATACTCTCCTCTCTCTCTGTGTCTCTCTCAAAAT